>NC_089823.1:222065603-222694603 GCF_035046505.1 Tiliqua scincoides
AGCCAAAGAACAGCCAGCCGGCTAGCTGCAGGAATGCAAGCCCTGATGAGGTGCTCCCTCTCTGGTTTGCGAGAGAGGCACGAGGCATGCGCTCCTGCAACAGCTGGCTGCCTCTTCTGGGTTTGTCCTACTGCTCTGCTGGACTGTACAGGACCACTCAGAGTCTGCACATGGCCATCCAGGGTGCATGTCCAGGAGGTAAAAGTATTTTGGACTTACCTCCTGATAGGCTGCCCGATCTCTAGATCTCTAGAGATCTCTAGATAGATAGATCTCTAGATAGGCAGCCTAGCCTATCTAGATAGAGATATCTCTATCTATTTAGATAGAGATAGGCTGCCTAATCTCTAGATCTCTAATGGGTCTCCTCAGTCATACACCACCTATTTTGATGGTGTACATCTGAGGAGGGAAAAGGGATGGGGAGGTTTAAAATGGAGGGGATAAGATCTGGCATCTGCTGTTGCCATCGGATCTACCCCTTCCACCACCTCCTTGCCCCTAGTTCCTCCCTCCCACTCCCAACCCAAAGCCCACCTGAACTGTAGACTCACTGGTGCCAGGGGCGGTAGGCTGCTGCCGCATGGCCAACTTCACTTGCTGTTTCCAACAGCGGCCTGGTCACATGTTATACAGTGTGGCATTTTGCTACGCCATAGGTTGGGTTGTACTGCGCAGTCCAATCATAGGATTGGGTTGTAGATGTCTGGATGATCCTGCTCAATACTTACAATCCACAGTCCGTCAAATTTGATAACGTCATGAAATAGGCGGCACTCCTCAGTCCACCATTCCATAGCTGCAGGGTTGGTGTAATCGGGAAAGACTGTTGTACCTGGCCACACCTGCAGATTGTAAATGAACAAAAGAGAACAAAAGGCAATCAAATACAACATTTCATAAGAATTTCAGGACCCTGTTCCATTTCCTTCTTTCTTTATTAAAAGAGAAATTCATATAAAATTTATACAGTATTCGGAGACTTTATTCCCTGTTCTTCCGTCAAAAGTAGGAAACTCTTCTTGCATTCAGCACTTCTTTCTGCAGACAAGTGCACAGTGTGGGGACACTTGAGATAGGCCACACAGGCATAGCGGGTGTGACTAGGTAGTGCACTCCTGTTCCCCCTCTCCTAGTGTTTACTGAACAGGGGAGGGAACAATTGAACAGGACCACGATTTGTGTAATAACCCAGGGCCCAATTCTATCCAACTTTCCTGCACCAGTGCAGCCTCAGTGCAGCTCTGAGATAAGAGAACAAATGTTCCCATACTTTAAGGAGGCCTCTGTAACCACCTCCCCACCCCAGGATGCAGTGCACGCCCCATTGGCGCAGCTGCACCAGCACTGGAAAATTGGATGGGATTGGGCCCCCAGATGTCAAATCCGGATCCAATCCTGCTTTTAAATCATGACTGGAAAGCTTTGAATTTCCTTCCCTTTGCACCGTGAATGGAAGAAAGCACTTGAGCCCATAGCTCACTATGGCTTATGCACAGAATGATAAACCGTTGCTTGTCATCACATGTGAACCAGGTCAGACTCTCCTTCCCATTTATCTGACATGGGCATATAGCTGTTCTTGCTTTCTGATTTTGGGAAGGATCCCATTTTGGCAATAGCAATCTGAAGCCAATAGTAAATGTATGGCTTCCTTTTTCTCTTCTCCTACTAGATGTAGGGTAGTTGACTGCTGATGGTACAGTCAATTCTTCTTATTTACTGGGGTTAGTTTCTGGAAAAAGCAAAAATGGAAACCACAGTTATTGAATTGTTACTCCTGTGGGATTAATTGGGTTAGGTTCTTGCAGACCATCTATGCCAGTGGTTCTCAAACTTTCTAGCAGCAGGACCCACTTTTTAGAATGACAATCTGTTGGCACCCACTGGATGTGGTTGTGAAGTGATGGCATTAAACTGGAAGTGATGTCATGGTCAGAAGTGACATCGTCAAGCAGGAAAATTTTAGCACACCCATATGACAAAATCAAATCTGAGCGAGTGAGTAAAAAGTTTATATTAACTATAAGTTTAAAAATTTATTTAAAATAAAGAAGAACCCTCCTAACCCTCCCAAGCAGTTACTGATATGTTTAAAAAACATCCCAAAGGCTCAATTCTATCCACACTTATGCAGGAGGAAGCCCCATTGACTATCATTGTTAAAAGCATATACATAGTAACCTGTTAAAAGTACAGATCTGTAACATTTCTCCAAATGGCATCACATACCATAGTAGCTTCAGGCCTAATAGATTAAAAATCAAATACACAATGGGGACCCATGTGAAATTGGTTCATGACCCAGCTAATGGGTCCTGACCCATCGTTTGAGAAACACTGCTCTATGCTATAGGTTATACAGTACAGGGTATAAAATACAGTATATAAAAAGGGCACCTTTGATAAACGTGTACTACACTTGAGCAAGCCCTCTTCCTCTCACACCTTCAATTTAGCAGCAAACTGTTAATGACTGTGGTTCAGCAAAACGTTATGGGGCACCAATCAGCTGCTGTAAGACATTCTTTGGGCTGCCAGTACTTTACTTGCTGCAGAACAACTTCAGAATGGTTGTGGATGGCTTCAGAATGGCTTCAGAACAGCAGCCACAAATTCAAAATGGCTGCTGCAGATAGCTTCAGGATGCCCATCGATGCCATGGATAGCCATGGATAGCCGAGAACAGGCACTGTTCCAGCAAAAGCAAATTTGAAGGAACTGAGTGCATGAACAGGGAGAATTGACTGTGTCTACTTTTGGGATAGAGGGCAGTTGATTCCAGAATAATGCTCTTCTATGTTTCTCATTCATTTCCATGTGGTTTGCCCAGGAGAATGATATGCATTATTCCCTAATGCAAAAACAGCTTCTTACCTCTCCAATAAGAGCATTTCCATTTGAATCATTCACCCACACTTTCAGTTTCTCCCCTCTATGATAGGCTTCATAGCTTCCATTGTGGAGATCATAAATAGAAATGGCAGGGTCCTAAAAACCAGGAACAGAAAATGTTATTTTTTAAAGGTTTGTAGATTCTTCAACAGATTGATAATCAGTACATAGTCAAAAATGGCAAATAAACATGATAATCACAGTCAAATTTCAACAAAATATTTCCTGAAAGAAAGTCTATAGAATGGTAAAATACTTTGGAATTACCAATATAATGAGAAATTTCTGTCCATGATCATGAAGGTCTTGAACAAAATTAGGGAGGTCTGCAAAGTTGATTTTGTCATAAGTAAAGTCTTTGGCATCTTCCATGTAGTCAATATCAATGTATTGAACATCCTAAAAGAAGGTTGAGATCATTGTAAATACTAATGAACATGAAGCTTTTAAATAGTTCTGCTCTTGTAACTCCTCTTTCAAGTGGAAATAGTGTATTATATTGAAAAACATATTGTTCTGCCTAAAGGCGATGAAACTCTCATCACACTTCTCCACCGTATCATAAATCCTGGGTTCTTTGTTGTGTACAGATCATGTTGACTTTCTTAAACATTGTTGAAAGTTCATTAGTTTAAACATGTTGTAATGTTACCACTGATGAAATATGCATGTTGGATTGCTGTTATTCAATATCTTTATGCATGTACGACTCCTTCATTAGGAATTGTTGATTGCATTGTTCTAAATATTGTGGCTGGGATTAATTAGATTCATGGCCCAATCCTATGGTTTTCCCTGCCATAGTTTGCAACCACACCAAAACAGACTGCAGTGCATACTACGGTGGGGGGGATGGGACAATCAGGAGGCTTTGAAGGGGAAAGGGATATTATTTTCCCTTACCTTTCCATAAGCTCTGTGACCACAAGTGGGTGTCCTTGGACCTATGCCAGCTCTTTAGCAGCTCTTTAGCCAGCTATTTAGCTGGCACAAATTCAAGGAGACAAAGGAGGCATAGTGGTTCACTTCAGAGGGGACAGCATCCAACACAAGTTTCCAGTGCCAAATGCCATCCCCTCCCACATCTGACACACCTTCTACCCCGCTCTGTTCTGACCTCCATCCCTCCCTATTCTGCCCACCCTACTAATTCACCACTGTCAGCAGGCCTTCTTTGCCCCACAACTGTGCATGGGGCCTCCACTTTTGTCTGCAGTGGGGGTCCAGAATCCCATGGCTACATCTGGTTCTGGATCACCATTTGCGATGACTGGAAAGTTCATTTCACGGCAGTTAGGCCCCAGTCCTATCCCCCACCAGTTTACGTGATGCAGAGACTCCAATAGAGTGTGTGCTGAATCCTATGGTGGGAAGGGTGACCAGACAGCCTGGGAGAGGTAAGTAAAAATATGTTTTTACCTACCTCCAGTTGACCACCTGGTCACCAATGGGGCCTATGCCAGCTATTCAGAGTACATCTAAGGAGCTTCAGGAGGTGAGTCTGGGCTAGGAAAGGGGGATAGGATCCCGGCATGAAGTACACGTCAGCTTTTGTGACACCATAAGAGGACTTGCAGAGGCAGATTGTTAGATCCACTTCCATAGGTCCTCTATTGGTTTGGGCTGTAACTGTTGATTTTTTGCATTGTTGTATTTTGGTCAGTTTTTGATGAAAACTGCTTTGACCATAACGTGGTCAAATTGACAGCATTTGCAGTGGATCTAAAGATGGTTGATGGTGCCAAAAATAAAAGATTTGCCCAGAAAAGGAGAGAACACATGCGTCTATAGCTGGTTCCCAATTTTTTTTTAAGCATGATCAAGCAGTAGGAAGCATGGAACCTACAGTGGACTGACATTGACTGGATCAGGCAATTCTACCATGTCAGCAGGTGTAATAAGACTATTCTTCATATAAATTGGTTTGTTCAAATTAATCCATAGTTTTATTCATCAGTTCCCATTTATACTGGTAAGTTCCAAAACTTAAATGCTTTCCAGCTGTGCATTTTCATGCATATAGATCCTGAATAAGAAGCATTAACTGTGTGTTGTAAAATTCATTTTGTCCCCTTCCATTATTACCATGGTAACCTGCCAGGTAGCTATATTTGACGTAGTTTCCACCCATAATGCAAAAAGATAAAGTTGATTGATGAACAGTGGACTTCAGAAAGAAAGAAAGAAATCATCACAGGTGTTCCTGTTACATAGGAAAAGGGTTTTCCCCAAAGCCCACACCATTAAGGGCGCAATCCTGACTGCGCCAGCCCAGGAGGGTTGCAAATAAAGCGTGTTTGCGCTTCCTCAAGAGTCAGCAGTGCCAGCGCAGAAATGCGTGCTGGCCTGTGGAGGCTGCATCCAGCCTCCATGCCAACTGGGGAAGGGAGGCTTGCGTCGGCCGAGCTTGGCCGACCCAGGGGTTTGGAGTGGGCTGGGAGGAGGAGGGATGGAGGCATTCTGGGGCGGGGGAGGGCGGCCAGGGAGTGGCTCCAGGGGCGGGTGGGCAGGGAGCTGGAGGCGGGGCTGGGACCTGGTGTTATGCCTGATCCCAACCCTGCTCCCGAGCAGCGCAGAACGGCTTCAAGTAGCTCTGTTCTTCTCAGACTTACGCCACTTCCGGAGGTGGCGCAAGTCTGAGGAGACGCATTGGGGCCGTGGTGGTTTACCCAGGGGTAAGGGGAAGAGTTTCCCCTTGCCTCCAGATGAGCCACTTCAAGTCCTAATCTTACGCTGGATACAGCACAAGATAGGATTGTGCTGGACTAGTAGCAAGAAAATACCTTTACACTATTCAGTGAAACTGATTTTTTTTTTTTTTGCATAGACAGCTGTTCTTTGTAATAACTACATTCTCCCAGGTGTGAAGAAATTGAGCACCTGCTCTCATTTTATTTCTTCAACCTACAAGGAAAAATTTCTTCCTACTAGGCTTCCAACCAGGCTCACTCTTTCAAAAATAATATAGTTAATGCCGACAATTCTACAAACAAGGGATGCCTACTTGATCTAGAAAACTAAAACTTTACTGAAGTTCTGTGTAGAGCTTGCTCTCCGACTAGAAGACTGGCCAAAAGACCCTTCTGAACATCCAAGCAAAGCATTATTTTAAAGGAGTTGAGGAATGGTTAGATAGTACCACTGTAAACTGAAACACCAATTAATCCTTATCCCTACCACTTCACAAGTGCTGTCTTTTATCGCCCCCCATCAAAACCAGACTAGAAAAGGTTCTAGTCCATAGTATATTAGCAACCAATTGTTCATGTCCCCTCCACCCATTCCAGTATACTCACATAAGGTATTCCAGCTGCCCGATTCCTTGCTACCACGGCTTTCACATCATCAAGGTTTGTATAACCCCAGCGACAGATCTGGAATCCAAGATTCCAATAGGAAGGCATCCATGGAAGTCCGATGAACTAAAATTTTAAAATATGAGCATAACTTCTAAATATTCACTATTCTTTTGTAGTGGGACAAGAGTTTAGTTAAAAAAAAAAAGGCAAGGAGAGAATTCATCAAAAATTATGCTGGGTGTTTTATCCTTCCAAGTGGGATATTGCCTATATAATAGTAATAATAACTAGGTATTTATATCCCACCTTTCTGGTCATCTGATTACTCCTCTGACTTTATTCAAGGTGGTTTACGTAGGCAGGCGTTTCTAAATCCCACAAGGGGATTTTTACAATCATAAAGGTTCTCTCTTTCAAGAACCAACAACATTTCAGAATGGATCTTCCTGGTTTGGTCTCACTTCTGGCCTCCAGTTCTCCCACGCAGGCTGGCAAGCAGCTCCATCTCTCACATGGAGAGCAGCCAAGATGCTTCTTGCTCACACCAAGAGCAGGTGGAATCACTCAGCTCGGCTTATCAGCTGCTTCAAGGTCGCCATTCTCAGCCATTCAGGGAGCTGCCGGTGTCCTTGAACTGACAACCTTCTAATGTTATCTTCAGGCTAACAGAGGCTCTACCCTCTAGACCAGACCTCCTGCCCAAGAATATATTATTCTTATGTCTAATTCCATCCCGTGACTCACATCTCCACCCCAATTCACATTTCTGTCAACTAGAAAATAATTAAACAAAACACAGGCTTTGGGCTGGAAAGAGCCCAGCTTATGAATGGGACCACCAATAGAGGGCTATAGCTCTGAGGAGGTCTATCCTCTGCAAAAGAGTTCCATCACAAAAATGCTGTTCCACAAAGGAGTTGCCTGGTTGACTTGGGCAAATCACATGTTCATAATCTTAGTTCTCCTGGCACATCAAACCAGCGACCTCTCTAGTTCTAAGTAGAAGTTTGGGGTAGATTCACAACAACTGCACAACAGAAGTTCTAAATAAATGAATAATGATAACAACAACAATATAGATATGACGTATAGATATGACGTGAAATTGGCAGCCTAACTTAGCTCAGAAAGGAGGCATCTTGCTTTGGGATAATCAACCTTTCTTCTTTTGTTGGATCTGGGCAATGCTGAATTAACCTAGTTGCAAAAGAAGCATATGCTAAGGGCCCCGGATTTTCAAGGGTCTGGCACTAAATGCTTGCAAGCGGTCTCTGATGAAGTTGGCATCTCACAATCTGGCAACCCTATTGTTTACATATTGGGGGACCTGCATGCTGTATGGTACATAATCATTACGGATGTCAATAATAACATGATATGAATATATAATGCTGTTCAAATTTAACTTTACTGTAGGCACAATTGTGCCTCAGTAGTGGCAGAGCGCTTGCTCCACCAGCACTAGCTGTTGCAAAAGTGACGGAAAGGACAAAGTGACAGTGGAAGAGTTTGAGGTACCAGTGGGAAGACTGTATAGCAGTGGTTCGCAATCCTGATTTTCGGAGGGTTGCCAAAGGGTGATGGAAAGATCAGATAACTAATTGCTTCAAGCCCTGAAACTATTCAAAAATCAGATACTGTAGCTGCTAACTGCCTTGCAAGGAGCTGAGCTCCTGCAGTGTGCAAGCATGTATAAATATAGGGAGATAAATGTTTGAGGGTCTTTTCTGGTTACTTATAAATTAATGAATGAAAAATATTTTTTTTCTTTCTAGATCTCCTTTTTTAAAAGTCTGGTAAACCTAGGTGTGTCCCGACAGAGTGTTGTTTTAAAAAGTGGGTCCTGGTGCTAAATGTTTGGGAACCACTGCTCTATACTAAATGAAAAAATGAATGGGTTTACTATGCAAGTAAATTATGTTTTAATATTTGTGTATTAAAAAAAAATGGGGCCCCTTTATTACATATTCTGCAGGCCCTGGATCTTGGATGGAACTACATATGTTCTGGCCAAATCTGTTCTTCCTTTGACAACTATTCTACACCTTTGGAGAAGGCCACTTGATTTAAAATTATAAAGCGAGTTACAGAAGAAAAAAATCATGGAAGATGACAAGGAGTGTATAAAACTAGAAGAGCACAGGACAAGTTAATGAGTAAGTCATTTACTGCATCTCAGGGTCTTTGGTTCATTGCTTTTTTCAACTTCAAGGAAAGGGTCAAAGACACTTGACTGTATACGTGAGCATTCTCTGTAAATTACTATGGCCTACACAAAGGGCACATGTATAAAAATAATGGTTAACATGTTGCTTGGGGAAAAGTAAAGTAGCTATTACAACATATTTTCCCACTAGCACTAGCTGTTTGCTATTGCTACTGGCCATATAACACAAGTATCTTATAGCCATAAGATGTCAGGTTCTGCTTCACGGATTAAACAGATATGATGCATGTGTTCAAAACGTACACTGAGATATTCTTGGACAACTTGCTCTGGAGTGTTTCCCAAGAAGATATAGAAATCCAGGATTCCACCAATTGTTCTGTATGTGACGGCTGGAGAAGGTTGGAGAACAAAATCTGCCAGGAGAAACATCTTATGGTTAGCTTAGTGGGAGATAAAACCCAAGAAATGTTCTGCCACAAACTATCAAAAGAAAAACCTGTTCACATTGGAATGGAGAGAAAGGACCTGTGAGAAATCTCTTATGCATGGGTTCTGGTGTAATTATAATGTATGAAAAATTTTACTTGTGAATTGCTTTCCTCCCAACCCTGCCGGTCTTTGTATTGAGAGTTCATAATCACTAGGAAGTGATTCATGAATACAACCCTTTCAAATATCACATTTTTATTATACAGTGTCGTGCCGTATTGATCTTAGTGGAATATTGCGCTGATCTAGAGGACAGGAACTCATAATATGAGCTGAAGTCTAGATCTTCTTTATTAGGAAGGTTGATGGCAGAAAAAAGCATATTGCTAGATTTATACAAATTGGAATGTGATATGTGACATTTGGTACATCACGGACCACATCAGTAATCCTAACTTGCTTTTCTCAACCTGTGCCTCCATTTTTTGCAGTCAGTGCTATGAACCATGCCCATCTTGGTCATACAAAATGATCCAACAATTACTGAGCTCTCAGCCACTTCAAGAATAGTGGTGGCATGAAATTTTCGAGTGGAAGCAGATTTGGCAGAATTCAGACACATGAAGACTTTGGCTTTGTTACGGAATCTTTCTGCCTTCTATGCAGCATTTGCATTCTCTGTTCCCTTGCTCTGTCTCTCTCCTTCCCTGCCCAACACCTTCAAAAGAACGATGGGAGATCTTCATTCATTGCAATTCACTGTCCTTCTCAGTCTCAGGGTGCAATCCTAACCCATTTTCCAGCACCGACATAAGGGCAATGCAGTTCTGACGTAAGGGAACAAAAATTGCCTGAGGAGGCCTCCGTGAGTGCCACCCAACTGCACGATGCAACACACATCCCAGTGGCACATCTATGCCAGTGCTGGAAAGTTGGTTAGGATTTGGGTTTCATGCTAAGATTAACTCTCCTTCCACTTATCATAATAATATATAAGACACAATGAGTGAGTGATCATAGTAGAAGGTGGAATATGTTGCTCTCTATCTTCCTAATTCATGTCTGTAAGAAAGTTTGTGATCCTATATTTCTATCTCCAGGTTTCTGGAGGCACTAAGCCACACCCTGCATTGGGCTCACCATGGCACCCCGCTCACTTTCTAATGATGCATTGGGCATTAAGCGAACCATTAGCACTGAGGTTCAGTGTCAGCCAGATTGGGTGTGTCCTCTGACGGTTGTGGGTCTTTAGCCACTGACCTGTCTGGTCAATCACTGGCACCATCCTTGCATGTGTATGTGGGTGTTGTTCATGTTTTGATATTTCTGAACTTTTGTTTGTGTCCTTGTGTGGTGCAGCAAAGTGGAAAAAAATTCATATCACATGCACAGATTAATTTCTTTTTTCCTTGGGTGTAAAAAAACAAAAAAAACAGGGAGTGATTTCCATGGAGAGGTAAGATTCAGGCTAGGGAAGACCTGAATCCTATTGAAACAGCTTAACGGCTTAGCTGGAAAGTTGCAATACTTTTATGCTCAATTGCCTATTAGCCAGCATTCACTTTCAGTTCTGCAGCAATTTTGAATGATTTTTTATTCCAATCAACATGCTAACAAAGACGATGGAAAGGGAGTATTATTTTCAAAGCATGTAAACCCATACTTTCCCACTATAAGAATGAGCATGATCAGGTCACAGATTTATTTGCTTCCTCTTTCCTTTTTTTCAACTTATGAAAGGAGAAGTGTTTATGAAAGGTTTACTTCAGTTTTAAGTAAACCACAGTTCTGTATTATGTACAAAACCACTCAAACCACAATTAGTAAACAAACCAGAGTTTGAAACCATGGTTTCATTCAGGGTCAATTCACCTATATGTGATTTGAACTATAAAACAGTCCTCTAGGTTCATAGATCAGTGGTTCTCAAACTGGTGGGTCGTGATGGGGCAGGAGAAGGGGAGAGGCAGGAAAGTGATCCCCAGGACCTTGTCCCTAAGGGGTGAAGGGTTGTGCTTTCTCTTACTTTTAAGTAGGTAGGGCTGCTAGAGGCTGCAGGAAGTGTGGGGAGCCCTGCACAGCCCTCTGCAGTGCTTCCCAAGGTTTGGAACCTTCAGTAAAATTGGGCACAAAGCACTTTCATTTTGCAGGAAGTGCTTTGTTCCCACATTTACTGAATGTTGCAAGCCTTGGGAAGCGTTGTGGAAGGCTGCGCAGGTCTGGAGCAGGTAAACCAATGGGGAAAATAGGGAGGGTGGGGGAGAGGGCAGAACGGGGAGACTACAGGGCAGGGTGGGTGAATCAGGCCCAGGAAGTGAGCAGGTTCAGCAGCAGTGGTGCCCATGGAATCCCAACCCCCTTCTTGGGTTTTATCTACCTGTATAGATTAACTTGAACTTGCACCAGCTATCTTTAGCTATCTCTAAAGAAGTCAAGCAACACTTCTAAAAAATTAGGGTTACAAAATGGGGGGGGGGGATTTTTTACAATATCATAGGCATCATACAATAGCTGCCCTGTGAAATTCACATATAACCACAATCCATATAACATTCTCTATTACTAAGAAAAAGAAATCAATATCTTTTCAGCTAGAATACACTTCAGGAGATGCCAGGAGAATGTGATCTCCTCTCAACAAATGCATTCACTGTGTGAAAGTTATCTTGACCTTCCACAAAAACTGAGCACTAAAGTGCATTTATAGCACCAAGACACAATTGCAAAAGCCACAAGAAAGCCAGCTGCAAAACCAGATCATCGTCGTACTTCCTTACCCATGGCATTGCTGTTCATAAAGAGAACCCCAAAGGAGTGTCCACTGCTATCTTCTAGGCACAAGAAGAAAGCCTGAGCCCCATACAAGTTGTTCATATCCTTCGGAAAAAAAAGAAGCACAAATCAAAACAGGTAAGCTCATACGCATGCCAGGTGTCTTCAAAACCTCTCAGAAGATGCAGCATGAAAGTCCTTCTAGCACCTGCCCAACATAAATCAAAGAAACGAAAGCACAACAAATGAATTCTAGGGAAGTGCTCCAGCCTGTTGCTCTGTTCTCCAAACATTCTTTTCTTCTCAAGAGTAAAGAACATGAAAGGAAACCCCTATGATGCAGAAGACACCCTACTGAATTCTCGTATCTCAGTCTCTAATTTAGGGAAATGCAGAAAGCTCCTGAAAAAAGTTAATTTATTTTTATATAAGCCTGTTTGGAATCCCACGGAAACATTTCTCATAGGTAAACTCCTGAAATTTGCTTTGAATTTTAATACAATACAATACAGGTATTTCTATACCGCCTTTCTATGTCCTCAGATTTCTCCTCGGACTTTATTCAAGGCGGTTTATGTGGGCAGGCAATTTAAATCCCCGTAGGGATTTTTACAATTTGAAAGGTTCTATCTTTCAAGAAACCACAACAGTCAGATGTTTCTGTCTTGATCTGGCCGCACATTCTGGCCTCCATCCTCCCACGCTCAGAGCAGATGGAATAACTCGGCTCAGCTTGTCAGCTGCTTCAAGGTCGCACGGTGCCAGTGGCTTCGAACCGGCGACCTTTGGATGTTATCTTCAGGCAAATGGAGGCTCAACCCTCTAGACCAGACCTCCTGCCCCCCAATCCTAAGCCCAATCCTAAACCTCCCATGGCTGGTAAAGTGAAACTTTTTTTAGTCTCATAAAGCTAGGTGGGTCCTAGTAGACTGTCATTTAAAAAAGTGGGTCCTGGTGCTAAAAATTTTGGGAACCACTGAGCTAGGAAATATGGCATTAAATCAAATCAGAAGGATGGCAGCACTTCCTGAACATTTAATGAAGGAAATTCCAAACCCCAAATGTGCTCCCCCCTTATGGTATAGTCCTACTTAACATAGATTTGGGTGCCTTCTTTAATAAGTCAAATTATAAGAAACCTTAGTGTCCACTTCTTAACTGGGTGCTATGAGCATGCATCACAGTATTCCTGAATACAAAAGCTTTTATTTTATTTAGGGCACAATCCTAACCAGGTCTACTCAGAAGTAAGTTATAGTTTGTTCAATGGGACTTACTCTCAGGAAAGTGTGGTTAGGACTGCAGCCTAACTCAATGGCAAGTCAGCATTGAGGAATGTATGCTCTTGGAAAGGCCATTTTCATATAGACCTTATTTTTGTGCACAACATCATAGAGTCTGGTGAGATCCAAGCTCTAAATCAAGTGACACTGGCCGTGATAAGTACACAATGACATGCTTGAATGAGGCCTGGCAGTTTATTAATAACATATAGATGTACGGCTCCAGACAGAAAATCATACAAGGTCTTCAATCCTCTTGAAATCTTGAGGAAGGGCTCCAGACAAAATATTTCAGAGTTCCTGATAGAATCTTCCTTTTTCCTTTCATCGGTAAATATTGAGAATATAGCCATCACATCAAATGGCCCAAATATTCAGAGGAAAGCTTTGATCAGCATTATTATTATGAGTTGCTCATACAGGAAGAAATAGAGGAGCATTTCAAATATATTCAATCACATACCCCAATAGGAGCAGCATCCCGGGTAAAGATGGGCCACGTTTTCCAGAAAAAATCATGGCGGTACTGTTTATGGACATGTTCTCCCACGCCGTAAAGATTCCAGCTGGGCACTTTGATAGACAGTTGCAAGAACTGGTCAGAGTACACTAAGGGTCCTACAGTGGTATCAAACCTGTTTAACAGTGACAAGATGTTAGGATAGCTCATCATAGAAACCATTTCATTAGCAAGTCTGTATGCATCATATTAAGCCTCTTGACATCTGTATAACCTTATTCAGAAAATGTGTGGATCCCATCTAGGCAACACTTGAGGGGCCAAGGAGCCTGTCTTTCTACTTCTTTTGAACACCCAAAGGACCAATTCAAATGCACATCATTGACTTATGGCCCAATCTTATAGGGCTGCTCCACTGATGAAACATGCATTCTGGCAATGCAATGGGCTTTATGGCCCTTGTAAAAGGTGGCATGGCATGAAATGCCACTGCTACAAGATGTAAGTGGCCACACCCATGGGATGGTGGCCCCTACAGAAGCCCTGGCACCAGGAAGTTGGTGCAGGGGGTTGTAATGGAAGATCAGAAGATCATCAGGTGGATGTTGTGGTGTTGACAGTGATCCCATGTTTTGACAGCTGTTTGATAGCTCTGGGAAGGGAAGGGCTGGCTCCACAGCTGTAATCAATCAAGGCCAATGGAGACCTGGTTGGACACCTGAGCTTCATTTGACCTTGATGGGACTTTGAATGAGCTAAGGAGGTAGCTCACAGCTGAGCTGCATTTGCACTTAATGGGACACAAAGGATAAAAAACAGCTTCAGAAGGACCAAGGAGCCAGGAATGGGATGCTGACCCAGAGGGAACCAAACCAAGAGGGCTACCTGATCCAGACCTACAGGAGAAGGGGACTGCCAGGACTCTGCTGGAGGACGCAGAAGACTGGGAAGACTGGAGTGTGCTTTGGAGACCGGATTGGACTTGAATTGGAGGCTTCAGACCTTTACCCACTGAGTTAAGTGGAGTTTTGGGGAGGGAAAGCCTCTGGACAAGAGGACTTGCAGGGAGTGTCTGTGTTCATAGCAATACATTTGGGTAGTTGCTATAGATAAGGAGTTCTGTGTTCATTCCTTTGCACACCACAGCGGTTGTTCTAGAGATAGAGGGTGTTAATTAGCCAAAAAGCGGGCATTAGAAGGGAGTTGAGATATTTGGATGGGACAGGGGTTGCTGGTGGGTAGTGGGTGGGAGGAGTAGGGAGGGAAGGTGAGGAACAGAGACTAGGACAGGGAGCATGGTGTGTCAAGGCTGGGAAGGGGGAAAACCATGGTGGCAGCACCATGGGTACCCTATCCCCCTTTCCTGACCTTAATCCACCTACCTATGTCCACTCAGACTTGCACCAGATCTGAGTAGACCCACTGAGGCAGTTGAAGGATGCCAAGGTTAAGGAGGCAAATGTTTCCTTATCTTGAGGAACACAAAACTCCCCCACAGCATGCAGCATACACCTCATTGGCACAGCTGCAGCGGTGAGGAAAGGTTGGATCAGACTGTTAGTAACCCCTGGTAGCGCTATAACAACACCTCAAATAACACCTGCTATAATCACATTTACATTGGACAGAATGTGCCCCCCCCCCACATACACACATGAAAACTGACACAGTTTTGAAAAGTACAATAGAAACATGTGTATATCAAACTCTCTCTGTCTTTTGTGGCCGTTTTTGATATGGGGATGATATTTACAGGCAGAGAAATGCACCCCACATGAAACGTCAGATCCCCACTTATAGCAGATCAATTGTGCATCTTGAATCAGCCCTAGGGTTCACATAATAATACCATACACTCACAGTCAGGTCTGCAGAACACATAGGTGAGGGTTAGCACTGGATGAATGCTTGTGCAGACCATGGGGATAGGATCTACGCTAACAACCCAATTTACACTAGCACAGTGTTCCACTGGCAATGAAGGCTAGAACCTCCTCACGTGCACTGGGGGATAGCTGACCAACAGGAGAGGCTGGAGGGGTGGGGGAAAGCAGAATGTGGGTGGTGAGAGCCTAAACTGGGCAAGGATGGGGCACGCTGGTTCATATCCCCTTCATGGGCAGCCTCCTCTCCCCCTTTCTCTCCTTGGACTTGCTCAAACAAAACCACTGGTACAGGTCCAAGGACACCCATGGAGGAGCCAGTGGCTTACAGAGTTGTAAGGGCATTTAATTCTCCTTTTTCCTCCAAAGCCTCCTGATCCCCCTCACTGGAAACAGTGTGCCTGTTTCTGGTGTGGGTGCACCAGCGGAGGGGAGGATAGAATTCTTCTGTGAATGACACATCCATCCATCCCTTACAAAACCAGCTCATTCATACAGAATTTTAGATGACAATAGTTCTAGCTATTCATACAGTGTGTCTATAAAAAAACAAGGAATCTGATGTCACAAGCCTTTAAAAAGTTTCAGTTCTAGTGGGAGAGGGAATGCTTTAGCGAAAGCTAGAGGCAAACAATCGTTTTTAGGAAAGCCAAACATGGTTTGAGCAAGATCCCACATACATGCAGGTGTGTGGGTGGGTTGTTTGTTTGTTTCGCACCACAAAAACCTGCCAAACCCCTTTACAAAAAAAACCCAACACATTAGTATCTCTGTCACCAAGACTGTTCTTTGTTTCAAACCACTTTCAACTCTCTGGGAAAAAAAAAAATTCGTATAAAAGATTACACTAAAAAAGGATATTGTTAAAGTTAAAAAAATCTCAACTGCCTTCTAAACTGGATGAAATCTCTCAGCGCTAGTTAACACCTCTTGAGAATAAGACAACGGCACATTTGCAACTACAGCTATTGTCCCTGTGAATTCGTCATTCGGTTACATAATCTATTCCCTGCTTTTGCTCGCTGCACAAAGCAGGTGTCCATGCCTGCCTCCAAAATAGAGAGGTTGTTTCAGCGTCATCAGTTTGAATTCTGCAGCTCACTGGGTGTTGGTTGTTTTATCTCTCATCAGCCACACTGAAATCAGCTCCAAAATCAGAAGAACTTAGTAATGAATCATCTTTGGTGTGTCACCTCAAGAGTGACCTGAAAAGGGAACAGTTGCATCTCCCCCCTCCTCCACCACACACACCTCTATCTAGAACAGCCAGTTTCAACCACTGTGCCATGGCACATCGGTGCGCCATGAGTGGTCTACAGGTATGCCACAAGAATTTGGGGGATGTGAGCCTCCCACTGGCAACATGGTGTGCCTTGTCAACTGTCAAAAACCTGACGGTGTGTCTTGACAATTTTAGTGCCTTGTCAGCGCGTCATGAGAAAAAAAATTGAAAATCACTGATCTAGAACATCGAGTATGGGGGAACTGGTTCATGCCAGCATATAGCTAGAACTGAGGAAATGCAAAATTACCCCAGATGGTACATTCATTTCACATTAGGATGCAGGTATCTCTTGTTGGTCAGTTCCAGTGACATCATGGGAGATAATTAGCACACACTTCCCTTGTTCCTGGGCAATTTTTAGATAATTTTTAATGTACTGGGACCATTCTGGTGGCATTGTGTTCCTCTTGGCCTGCCCGTTGAAGTGAGCTGAGGCAATTCACCTACTCGCAAGTAAATGTGCACATGCGGCTCAGTTTCACTTTCCGTAGGGTTCAGTACATTTTCCTTGTTCGCTACCACCTTGTCAGTTTCAGTTTTGTGACCCACCAACAATCAGGTTGCGACCCACCGGTGGATCCCAACCCACAGTTTGGGAAACACTGGTCTACATTGTTTTCTATCATAACTCAGAAATGACTTACAGAACTTTGTTATTGCTGATCCTGATTACGCGGATGCCAAATGGATTCGTACTGACTTCGACCTTGTAGTTTAAATTGGATACTCCAGGCCCATTAAAAGGTTTGATATTCTGATGTGGAACTTCATATCTATTCTTGTTAGAATCTGTAATCTACATAAATGAAGCAGTTAGAACAAAGTTAATAGAGACCCCAAAGTTCACCTCTCTAATACCAGCATTCCCTCATCTCAATATATTTCTGAATCAATGGTATACATGCTACAAGCCTAATGAATATAATTAATTGTGTTAGACTGCTGTAGAGTTCAACACGGCATTCATTAGCCAACCCTCTGCAGCTGTAGTTAATGAATCCATGCAAATTTTCTGATTTCCTGAGTGGTCTCCAGATTCATTCATTAAAAGCATATTTTTATCAATTAATCCTATTATTTTAAATTGAAAGGAAATAATTGTTTTTCCTGACCAAGGCATTTTCACTAAAAGGTCTTCATGAGGTGTAGTTTAAATTATATGCAGCACAATTCAGCAAAGTCTGTTCATTCTCCTCACCCTCCTTCTTCACACCTAAACCACACTCCCATCAAATAGCCAAAGACCAGGATACATATGTCTAATTTCCATTTTGTTGTTTGAGGCACACACACAATCCACTCTGAGGCTGTCCTGTGCAGGTTCATTACTATGCTCTGGATCTAAGCAACACCTGAATTCCATTGCAGGTTGATAAGCAGCTATGATCAGGCCCCAGGATCAGGATGGGATTGGCAGAGCTGGCATGGACCATAACCAAACTCCCTTCCCAGGCCTGATCCACCTGCATGGATCCATTCAGACTTGCACCAAAAATATCATTGACACAGGTCCATGTTGACCTATTGTGGCTGCTGGGGTTTACCCAGAGGCAAGGGAACAAATGTTGCCTAACCTCAAGGAGACCTCCAGCAGCCCAAAATCTCATGTGGAATGCAGTGTAGTCTGCATTTGCGCTGCTACATCACTGCATGGGGATTTACACTGGATTGGTTTGCCTCTGTGCACATGTCACCTACTTCACCTTTGTAGTGTCTCCTCATAACCTCCTCTTCTCTCTGTTCATTCCCTTTTCCAGCCCCCCCTCTCCTCAAATCCTTTCCCCTTTCCTCTTCCCTTGGCCTTGATGCCTTTTCAGATTGCAGCTGCTTCTTTTCTAGGCTTCCATTTTCTATTTTGCCTTCCCTTAGTTCTTTGACAGGTTTTTCCACTTATGTGATTGGAGCAGATAAACCTATGGTGGCAGTGTTCTAGTGGTTATTTTTAGGGATGGGAAAATCCAGTAGGGCTTGACTCAAGTCGAGTCTAGAGTCACTGCCCCCTATGATTTGACTCAAAAAAGAGACATAACAGGGGCACTTTCCGAGTCACCTAATCACCCCTTCGCAACTCTAAAGGACTCTATTCCCCCCCCCTTAAAAAGCCCACTGTGGGGAAAAAGGGGCTGCTGCCGTGTGTGTGTGTGTGTGTGTGTGTGTGTGTGTGTGTGTGTGTGTGTGAGAGAGAGAGAGAGAGAGAGAGAGAGAGAGGGAGAGTTTACTTTAAGGACTCCCCTGCTGTGCCCGTCCCATCTGTAAAGAGGGCAGAGGGGGTGGGAGGGACTCTGAGAGAGCTGGGACAGAAGTGGCAAGAGGGAGGAGAGTCATGCCCAGCAGCTGCAAGGCTTACCAGGACAACCCAATCCTTGGCAGCTCTACTCAGAAGTAGTCCCACTGTAGCTGGTCATTCAATGAGGTTCCCTCCTTCCAAGTAACAACGGAGCTTATAGCAGCCACGCCATGAGATTGGCAAGTGTGATTGCTACAGACTGCCTCCCTCCCCCTCCCTGAGCTTCTCCAGCCAATAGTAAGGCAAGAACCCCCTTCCTCCTCCCATGTTCAATGGTCATCTGTTCCTGAAGCTCTACTCTCCCCTGCTTTCCCCAGATTTCACCCCTATCAGAGAATCTTTTGCCTTCTCACACTCTATGATAGGGGTCTCCATACTGTGACCCAGGGGCTATACCTGACCCACCACAAGATTTTATCCTCAGCAACTTATCTTGTTTTGTCAGAGCATTTGCTAATAATGTTTGACATTTTTACTCATTATATATCATGTCTCTGTTTAAGCAGGGCATTATTTCTTTTTAATTGTCACATTTCTCTTTTGTTCTGAATCATATCATGCTGATTACAAAAAGACCCAAGCAAAACTTATTCATTCATTTAAATTTCATTCATTCATTTATAAAACTGTGTTGTTGTTTTTCAGCCTGCGAAAATGTACAAAATATACAATGTGGCTATGATGCGGTCCTCATACTGAAAAGTTTGGAGACCCTGCTTTATGACATCACAGAAGTCTAGTCAATCACTGCTAGAGGCTTTATCATCACCACAGAATACAGAATTTCATAGCACTTTACAGATGCGCCAAAATGTTAAAAGCTAAAACTTATGTCACATTTTAACTGCCAAATGCCAAATTTGGGGGGGGGGGAATGATAAGGGCATATTCATGTAAGTTATCATGACCATACTGGGGTTGATGTCAGACTGAATCCTCCTGAGTATCATGCTTCCACAGCACTCCAAAAAGTATTGTAAGAATAATCCACAGAAAGACAGATATTGAAGAGTATTTTACATGAAGATATACTTCAACAGGAGCTGCCAGATTTATATCAAAATACAGTTGGCATGTTGGTTCACAGCCACTATCACATTTCCCAATAGATTTCAAGTATTCATTTCAAAAGCTGTCACTGAAAGTCACATCTGATAAGCTTGCCTAGTTTTAAGTTCAAAATGCACACTCTAAACCAGGGGTGAACAAAGTTTTTGGCAGGAGGGCCACATCATCTCTCTGACACTGTGTTGGGGGCAGGGGAAAAAAATTAATTTAAAATTAAAATTTGAATAAATTTACATAAGTTTACATAAATGAATATATTAAAGATGAATTTATATGAATGAATGAAGGTCTTGCAATAGCTGAATGCCTATAAAAGGCCTTGCACAAAGCAAGGCTGGCCTTTCCTTTGCTGCCGCTACTGCATCACAGACATGAAACAGCAAGCAGTGGAGGAAGCCCTCATCCCACAGCTCATGCGAGAGGTCAAACAGTCGCCCTCATCCTGAGAGCAGTTGCATCGGGCCAGTGAGGGCTCCAACAAATCTACAGAGGGCCAGAGGTTCACTGGGGGCTCCCTGAGGGCCGCATTGAGAGGCCTAGAGGGCCGCATGTGGCCCCAGGGCCGGGGTTTGGGCACCCCTGCTCTAAACTGGGCTTTCAACCTTTCTTCCTTCAGGGATCCTCTTTTCCAGAAGTCATGTCGGCTGAAGAACCTCTAACCATCTGCTAAGTAACTCCTGCAGCCCGCATAGCATTGGAAGTGTGTTCTACAGTGCTGTGTCAGTTCAGATGGAACACTGGTCACAGGCCCTTTGAGCCCTGTTGTTGACCCACATGAACAGAATACATTTTCTAGAAAGTACTGCTATGGCTGCATATTGCAGAGGAAGACTAGTAACAAAAAGCAAGATGACTGGCAGGAAAGTTTGGGCATTTTTAATGGTCATTTCAGTAGGGGAACTCTAGCTTCTAAGGAACCCCAAGGTCCCCTAGAACACTCTGAAAATCAGTGCCCTAGACCAGGGGTACCCAAATCCCAACCCAGGGGCCCTTTATGGCCCTCAGAGACCCCCAATCCAGCCCACAGGGAGCCTCCAGTTTCCAATGAGCCTCTGGCCCTCCAGAGACTTGCTGGAACCCGTACTGGCCCTACGTGACTACTGTCAGAGCAAGGGCCAACTGTTTGACCTCTCACGCGGGCTGAAGGCACCCTCGGTTGCTTGCTGTTTACGGCTGTGAAACAGCAGAGGCAGCAAAGGAAAGGACGGCCTTGTTTTGCGCAAGTCTTTTATAGGCCTTGAGCTATTGCAAGACCTTCATTCATTGATATAAGTTCCATCTCCAATATATTCATTTTTGTAAATTTATGTAAATTTATTCAAATTTTAAAAGTAAATTAATTTTTCCCCGGCCTCCAGCACAGTGTCAGAGAGATGATGTGGCCATTCTGCCAAAAAGTGGACACCCCTGCCTTAGACTATCAATCTATCAGCCACGACTACAAAAAAAGCATTGGCTGAAATCTGACACACAGTCATTCTCCTAGAATCCCACTGAAGTTCAATGGATTGAAGTAGCCTGACACTATACGGGACATTAGTATTGGTATGAATGAATGAATGAATGAGTTATTTGCAGAGGGCAAAGGAACACATCAAATTAAAGCAGACAAAGAGTTAGCCTTCTTGATAGCTTTTCAGTATGAAATGTCTGTAGCAAAAGAAGCTTTAGGCTGCAATCCTAACCACACTTTCCTGAGAGTAAGCCCCATTGAACACAATAGGACTTACTTCTGAGTAGACCTGGCTAGGATTGTGCCCTTAATTTCACTGATTTATTTTTCTAGTCACACAACTCAGGCTGTCTCCACTTTATAGACAATCCTTATCCTATCCATTGGAATTAAAAAGCACACCATGGAACTATTCCATTATCCATATATTTCAGATGGATTCAGGGCAAAACCCACTGATCACAAAGCAAATTCAAAGGAGATGATCCCTTCACTAAGGCATTAAACCTACCAAACTCGATAGGTTGGCCAACCGCGCATACAGGATTTCCTATGAATCAAATGCATGATCTGCAGTAGCAGTGTTGAGGAAAATGGGAATTTTGAGTTGTCTGTCACAGGAACCAGAACCAAGCATTAGTGGACATGTCCTCCTGAACTCTTCATTAAATAATGGTAGGTTTTCACAACAGACCCCAACACTTTTCTTCTTACTGAATGAAACTGACTTTTTAAAAAGGGTACTCTGAGCTTGCTGCCTTTGGAAAAGGAGGAAGATAATGTTACATCCGATGGCATAGTAGTAAATTTTAAATTGAAGGAGCAGGAGGAGAGGTTTGCTATGGGAAGACAACTTTAAGCTTCAGAAGTCAGTGATCTTTCAAAACTTTCATGTTACCAACCCAATCAAGCAGCTGTTATGCTTCCTTACTTCCCCTTCCTCTCCACATACTCAGAGATGTGCTCACTGTTGTTTATCTATGCACACATGGTTTCAATAATGACAAAGCCAGGCCCAGAGGGAAAACTGTGTAATGAAAAGTGGTTGCTTCCACATATCGTAGGGAAAGAAGGAGGGGTACTTTGTATGAAAATCTGCTCTCAAGTGTTTTAGAATCAGAATCTGACAGCCAGGGTTGCATAGTGGTTCAGGAGCTGGACTTAGACCTGGAAGATGCCGGTTCAAATCCTCGCTTAGTCATGAAGCTTCCTGGGTGATTTCAATCTTGTCACCATTTCTCAGTCTCACCTCCCTACAGGGTTGTTGTGAGGACAACAGGAAGGGAGGCACTATGTACACCACCCTGAGCTCCTTGGTGGAAGGGCAGTATAAAAATGTGAATGAATGAATGAATGAATGAAATCTACATAGCATGTAGGTATATAATCTCAAAGAAGGTATTACCAAGTGTGCCAATCTATTATTGTGCCAAGGTATTACCTTGTGTGCCAAGGTATTACCAAGATACCAATCTCAAAGAAGGTATTACCAACTGTACAAGTGTGCCACAGAAAATGCCCCATTGCAGTCTATCCACTGCTGTCAGGAATTCACAGCAAGCCGAACTTGTTAGTATGCTAATCCAACGCATCTCCTGAATATGCCATAACTTTTTCACCTAATACACTTACATGTATATTTGCCTTTACTTGTATCCTCTTGTCTGCATCAATAAATCTTATTCTTTCTAACAAATAGTGCAGACTGGCTTTTTTTGGCTACTTTTTCATCCCACCAGGTAAAGACCAGTGCTTTAAGAATCAATCTCACCTTGAATCGAAAGCGGTTTTCTGTCTGATACTCTGCAGTGAAGAGAAGCTTTTCAATATCATTCCCAAACAGGGATGGTGCAGGAAGCCTTACTAGTGTAGCTTCAAATCCTTTAAAAGAAAAGAAAAAAAAACATATATCTTCTATTATTGCTTATAATATGTGTAGCACAGGGTCACTGAATAAGCAGCCTTTGAGTTGTTCCCTGTTCCTGTAACAGAGACAAAAGAAGGATACGGGAGCAAAGAGCACTCGCACAATAGAACTTGCTGGTAGGTACTCCCATTACCTTCTCAAAAGAATCCTTGGGCAAAACTAGCTGCTGATTATGGCTGTAGCACAGTTATGTTCAGAAGACCATACCAAGAGCCCTACTACATGAGCCCAAAGGCATACCTTTTCAACCTTGACAGCTTGAGGCCAGAGCATCCGAGAGACCTCCTTTTTCCATATAATCCGACCTGTCCATCATTGAGGTCACCCGAGAGGGCTCTTTTAGCCATGCTGCCATTGATGGAAGTGAAGGGGATGGTGGCAAGGACTAGGGCTTTCTCAATAGTGGCGCCTTGATTTTGGAATTCCTTTCCCCTGGAATTAAGAATGCCTCCCTCCTTGGCAGTGGAATCACTGGAGTTTGTGTCACCCAATGTAGGAGGCCAGTGCATCATCCCCATGATGGACCTCCTCCCATGCAGTAGGTGGGGCAATGCCCTGACCTCTGGGTATGGTGATGCACCATTGCCCTGCCCAGCTGGTTTTTTGGCTACAACTTTTGATAGAATAGAGGTGTTTCAACATGGTTTGTTCAGCTGCATTCTGCATGGAAATACACATTGAATGAGATATAAGGCATTATTCGTAAATATCAAGATTTTAGACATTTCAGGCAGTAGCGGTATCAACCCCCATGCGTGTCACCTGGTGCAGCACACCCCCCCGTAGCGATGCCACTACTCCTCGGAGGGCTTCCAAGGGAGCCCCAAGACCTTCAGTTTAGAATAGCCTTAGAGTATGATTATTATTATGTTCCTGGATATATCTTCTGTTTACCTTTGCTTGTAGTTTTCTGGCTATCTTCAACTTTGTACCCATGACTACTAGAAAAGTAGCACCAGGGTATGTATGTTTCATTTTGGGGATCCCAGCAGCAACCACGAAGTATGCATAGTGACTGTAACGTAAATAAGAAAAGTGAAATTACTTCAGTAATCTGGAAATCCATTTCTGGGCACTAAACAGGCTAGCATTACCAGGTTATTATCTTGATATTAATGGCAGGAAGCTGTGAGACAGTCAGTTTCCCAAGGTTATCTTGCAAGTTTACGGCTAAGATTTAGAGCAGATGATTCACTGACTCACCATTTGCACTTTTATCACTATGGTGCATTAGCACATATAAAACCTTTTGCATGAAGCTAACAGTGTTCTGAGATTGTGGAATTATGGTTTGAGTCATGTGTTCTGTCGATGTTCAGAGCTGTAATGAATGGACAACACTCTTCTCAAGAAGAATGGGGTGGGATAAAACTTTGTTATCACAGATTTTTTTTAAAATCAATTTCTGTTTATTCCCTGCAATCTGTTTAGATTTTGTTCAAAATCTGTTCAAAAATATCTTTGATTTCTGTTTTTCCAAGCAATTATTTAGTAGAACTTCAATTCTAAATACAGGTATATACACCAGAACTTGAAGTAGCTGCAAAACTATTGTAGTTTCAAGTTCATGGACGTGGATATGGAACTCAATTTCCTGGATTATCGGTGGTGCACACATCACGCACCGCCGCTTTTGCCCCCACCCCCGCTGAAGGCGCAGACGCAGGGCTTCTTCCTGCCCATTGGCTGGGGGGGGAGGGGGAAGTGTGGCCACCAATTCCCGCCAAGCCGCCCGCCATTTGGGCACTTGCGGCAAAATCCTGCCCCCCCCCGGCCCTGCAGTCTGATGGCTGGCTGGTCACCCAAGAGGGGGCCACGCAGGAATTTTTTGCCTCTACCAAAATTGACTGGCTCGGTAGTGGTTTTTTTGCCTACCCCAGACTGGAATGGGGTGTGTGGTTTAAATATGTCAGGTTGGTCACTTGAGGCAGGCATCCTGCAGGCTGGGGCAGGTAGGAAGAACTTGGTGTCCATTGTAGGGAGCAAGGCTAGGGAAAAACAGGCCTGCTCATGCTGGCTTTCCTGGTTGGATGAGGCAGGTCAGTTAGGCCTTGGCCAAGCACAGGGGTTCCCATGTGGGGGATCCCACGGGACACTGTTGCTTAGCCCCCCAACCCCTTTATGGGGTGGCGATGAGAGATTTGACAGGGGGTTCCCCATCAGGCCTGGAGCCTAATGGTTCGCCCGTACCCTTGGGGGACGCAGACAGGCAGCTCTGTTTCCCCCAGTAGAGCCTGCATGATTTCTAGGTTGTTCTGATCCGTGCTGCAGTTTGTTGTTAAATAGATAATAAAGTGGCCCATTCTTCCATAGGAACTGTTTCTGTGTCTTTGTTGTGGGGTGTGGGGTAAATAATCTCAGCAGTATCAGGTTGCTGGAGGTCCTGAGGCAATCCTTGCACTGCCCAACAATTTTATCAGCAGCAGCAGGTGACAGCTTCAGGTGACCCCTACTCCATGATGATGCAAGAACCTCTGGGAAACACTGTAGATGGGGTGCCAAGGGCAGGATTGGCCTGAATCTCTGTCAATTCACACCACACTACCATTGCCACCATACTGACAGGTACAAGGGTCAGCCTAGCCAAGTGGGTCCTGAGACTGGAATTAACCATAGGCCAATTTCTGACTTGGTCAACCCCTGACAATCTCAGTGCTAGGTCAATTTCAATATAAAGTGCATGAAAGCCACATGCATTTAAATGTGCACAGAATAAATCTGCTCTCATCTTAAGGCCTGATCCTATTTCATGATCCACTGTTGTAAAAGTAACCCAGTGACGGTACATGCAGCTGCTGGCGGAGATGCCAGAGGCTCTGTGTGAGTGCCAGAATCACCCAGACATTCTACTTATGCATGTAAAGTGTCAGAGGAGTCAGTTCATGGGTGGTTTGGGGTGGGGAGTGGGCTGAACTAGGTGGGTGGCTCAAGGATGGAAGGGAAAGAATCTTGGTAGCAGCCATGCATGTCAGATCCTATCCTCTACCTGGAATTGTCCCTTTCCTCTCCTCAGCTTTACCACCAAAGTAGCTGGTGTGAGTCTGAGAAGAACCACTGGAGATCAGCTGGAAGGTAAGATACTTTTACTTATCCTCGCAGGCCATTTGACACCCCCTTAGCATGCAGCACATGCTCCGTTGGCGCAGTTGCACACTATAGACCGGCAGGGGATGGGATTGGGCCATTAGTGATATTTGGGGGAAATGTATAGACCTGCACATTAATAGCAACCTGCTTTTAAATTTGTGTTGAGAACTTGAGGCATGCCTCATGAACACCCCACCGCCTGACAATCAACTCAAATGACAGAGACACAGACTCTGTTCTATTGTACAGCTTGCATAAAAAAACAACACACAGTGCACACTTCTCTTTGAACTTCTGATTGGGAACAAAATAGCCCTTATCAAAAGCAAAGAGCTGACAGTAGTCAATGTTCCTTATTAGTCATAAGCAGAGACACCAAATTATGCCAATAATTATCCTCGTTGAAAAGGATAAGGAAGGGGAAAGGTTGACGCCTGACGATAGCTAATGTCACCTATAACCGCATCAATCATTAATGAAGGCCAGTACTCTGGAGGGCTGAAGAAAACTGTACTCAGAGCTTAAATAATAACCCCTCAAGAATTTTCACCTGCATAAATAAATGATAGCTAGAGCTGACTGTGTTCAATTTCCCCCAACAGAACAAAGGTGAGTGGAGATTCTCAAGTTCAAGACTAGGCGAAAAGCAACCTTAACCACGTGAGTCAGTGAAGCTGAACTTTTTGGATTTAGTCCATCTACGTTTCATACACACAGCAATGGTTCTCTCCCTAGAGTGCAGTGATTGCTAGAAGCATCTATATAGGGTTGATGTAACCTGCAATGATGTATTAGGTGGGTTTTGGCTGGGTTTCAGGTATACTGATTGTAAACTAACTGGAGTTTCTTCGGAGAAAGATGGGGTATCACTTTTTAATCAAATAGAATATAGATATGCACCAATGTGACTTTGAGATAGTAAAATGCCCATAGGAATATGGCAATTTGTAGTTCAGTAGATAATTTAGGTAACTGACACCCAAATCCAAACCAACTTTCCCGCAGTGACACAGCTGTGCCAATGGGGTGTCTGCTGCATCCTGCAGTTGGGTGGCAGTTACAGAGGCCTCCTCAAGGTAAGGGAATGTTTGTTCCCTTACCTTGGAGCTGCTTTGCCTTTACCTTGGTGCTGGAAAGTTGGTTAGGATGGCGCCCTGAGATTTACATGTGTGTACTAACAGCCCAATCTTATACAGCATATTATAGCATGTAGCCGTGCCAATGAAGCAGGGGTCAGAAAGCCTGCAGAAGGTAAGTAAAATTGCTTACCTTGTGATAGGCTGGCCAATCATCTATGAATCTCCTCAGATCTGCACCAATCATTTTGCTGGCGCAAGTCTGAGAAGAGTCAGGGGTGTGCAAAATGGGGAATAAGATCCAGCATAAGTCGCTGCACAGTTACCCCCCCCCCCCAGTCCTATCCCTCCCCACTGATATGTGCAGAACTTGGGCTCAGTTGACTGCTGTAACTTGGCCTGGCTGGATCGTAGCTGTGCCTTTCATGAGCCAACAGACAGCCTGTCTGAGTTTATCTGAGCCAATAGTAAGAAGTTTTGTCTGAGCCAATAGGCTCACTTGCTGAGTACCTTGTAACAAGCTCTTAAGAGTTGGGGGAGGCCAAGGCAGGAGAAAAGGCTGCAGTACCACTGGAGGAAAGCTAGAGGGCTGCCGTGTACAGAGCCACTGAGGCTATAAAAGGGGCTACACCAGCACAGAGAGCTCAAAGAGCTGGCAAGAGGAGCTGCAGGATGAGAGACCACCAGGGAAGAGCTGCTGTGAGGAGCTTTGGGGAGCATCTGCAGAGAAGGAGCTGGAAGCAAGATGCAGAGACCTCCAGGAAGGGAAGCTGCGGGGAGCGAGCTGGGAGAGACCAAGCTGCAGAGTGGAGCTGAAACCTGAGCTCTGAGGGAGAGCTGAAGACAGAGATGCTGGAAGGAGCCCTGAGAGAGCCTCTTGCTGGAGCTGAGAACCAGAGGGGAACATCCGTCAAGCCTCCAGCCTTTGGCCTGCCTCGAGTCCTGCTGCCTCATGCCTGCCTGCCTGGGGTCCTGTCTCAATTGGGGTAATTCAAAACAAGGCCTTTCATTGTTTGGTTCAGGTTCCATTCCTCCTAATAAAAGCCTTAAACTTAAGCTTGGTGTCAGTGGTCTCTTTTGATCATGTACAACAACACCTACTAACTACCACCCCCACAGCAGTCTACCTGCCCCGACACCATCTGGGGTCTGCAGTCTCACTTTGTGGCAGTGGTGTCAAATGGCCTGGCAGTGGCACTATCTCCATGCCAAGGCAGGGTCGTTAACGCCTCCCTGACTGCTTTAGCAACAAAAAGAAGCCTTCCCTTCACTCCCAACATCTCCTCAAGGGGAGAGAAATGGATTTAATGGCAACATAAGTTTTTCCCATACAGTTGTAGTCCCAGTGACAAAGGGAGACTAAGCCCTTCCTTCCTTTCCAAAGTGATAGTTTTGGGGAGAGATTCCTCCCATGAATGACTCTATTTCACCCCTTTAGCTTTATTTCCTGAAGTTCTCTTACTTAGAGAGCACTAAACAGCATATGTTCATTTTTTAAAAACCATATAATATCGTTCATACCTTTGTGGCTGTTTGATCTGGAATGCAATCTATTCTATCGGATATTTGTACCACTGGGCAAGTTGGTGAAAAGTCTGCAAAGAATCAATCAATTGATCGTATTAGCCAAAGATCACAGCATACAATTTAAAAAATTACAAAAAAAATATTAAAAATTTTACACACTAAGAAGAATGGATTCCAAAAGCAACAATATATCAATTCATTGAAGCTTTTTAGCAAAATTAAAATGACTCCTGTACCGCTGTTGTGAAATAATGCTGTATACAGAACATATTTTAACAAAAAGCAGTTGATGATGTAGAACTAACTTCAGCTAAATTTTGCTGGGTTGGCATATCACCAATTCTTTAACAGACATAAGCTCAAAAACAGGGTTTTTCAAATCTAGCTGCAACACAGTGCTGGGTTGCAAGCCCATGTGTGGTGGGTTACAAGCTGGTCCCTCCTGTCTGCCCCGGGAACATTTGGATCCAAATCGGAGCCATTCTCAAACGGGATGCCAGCACAGCAATGCTGCTAGCTGCAAAGACTTACCAGGAGGGCACAGAAGCCTTTTCCGGGTCATGCCAGGCTAGCAACCCACTTTATTGGCTTCTGTGGGCCTCAGAATGGCCTGCATAAGTGTCCAGAAACAACTTCCAGTTTTTGGAGGCAACTCCTGGTTTGCATCAAGACAAGGTGGGTAAAAGTATGAGAAACTTTGGGAACCCCTGCTCCAGAGCAGGAGTCTCCAAACCCCAGCCTGGGGGCTAGATGCGGCCCACAGTGAGCCTCTATCCAGCCCGAAGCCAGCCTCTTGTTCCTTGAAAGCCCCTGGCCTGCTTTGCCAAACATGACTGGAACTATGCTCTGGTTGTGTCTAGAGGGGTTCTAAGGGCCAGAGAGGTTGATTGAATGAGCCCATTCATTCATTTATTCACACATCTAAGTTTCATCTCTAATTTATTTATATAAATTTTATATTTAATTTTTTTTTCAGCCCTCAAAACCATGCCAGACATTTGATGCGGCCCTCTGGCAAAAAGTTTGGAGACTCCTGCTCTAGAGAAACAGTCAACATGCATAATCAAAATGGCACATTCACTACATGCATTAGGGTGTTTATCTAAAGGCCCTTCTGTAGAAAGGGAGCAAAGTAGGCTGCCTTCTGCTGGGTCAGATCTTCAGTCTGTCTAGGTCCCAAGACACAGATTGACAGTTGCTCCTCAAAGTTGCAGACAGACATCTTCCCAGCGCTACCAGCAACTGAATCTGGGAGCTTCGGCATGCAAGTGCTCTTCCACTTCCAAAGTGCTCTTCCAAAATAAACATTTTGACAATCTGCACAACGCTAGAGAACTTCACTTCTAACGGATCAAGCAAAACCAGATTGCACCATGCCTGCCTAAATGATAAACACATTCAGAATGGAAAGAATTAGAATGTATGTTATCATGGACACTTCTTCCTGTTACTTTTACCCTCCTGAAGATTTTTTCATGATGTCCAGGGCAGTAAGGGGTGTAGAAAATGAATATTTATGTCCTTCTCTTGATGGAAGGAATCAAAGATGGAATATTATGTGCATTTATGCACTGCATTGAAAATGATAGAAATATTATAAAAAGGAAACGAATGAATGAAGTAATGAATTAATTAATTAATTAATGTCAAGGAATCACAAGGATTTGTTAATACATAACTTTCATCTCTTCCTGCTCAATAATACACAATTTAGTAAACATTCTGCTCTCCTCTTTTTGCTCCTAAACTGATAGCTAAAAGTATTACCTGTACTAAACAGACAATCCCACAGACTATTTTTAAGGCAGTTGTACAATAAGTAAGTTTGCTTTTTTTTCTCTCATGTATTTGGATTGTGCTACCATGATCTCATCTAAGACACATTTTATCAAAAATAGCTCTGTTTTGCTCTGAGATTAGCAGTCTGTTTCACAGCACAGGCAAATTACTTGTATGTAAGCCAGTTTACTTAGTACAATGATACTTTATAATGAATTCAATTTGCATGCTTCCCATTGCCATGTTGTTTTTTTTCTTTCTGCCCATGTGAATAAAGCATTTGTAGAACTGGAGAAAAAAATGAAGATTGAAAGAGACAGGCCATGATCCTGTCAAAACTGCACTCTTTTAATAGGGTTGGCTTCCAGAGTTGGTCAGGAGGGCCCACAACAATAAGAATATCCACCTGGTCAGGCCAACCTCTGCACACTTAATGGTAATGTTAGTGGCAGCACATAATATGTCATCAGGGTAAATGGAGAGTGACAGATGGATCCCAGTGGAGGACTTTGTTTGAGGGAATGTTTCTACTCTTAGATACATCTGCCTTAGATACAAAAGGTTCCAGGTTCAATCTTCAGCTAGGGCAGAGAAAACCTTGGAGAGTTGCTGCTGACCAGCATTGACAACAATGAGCCGGATGAACCAATGGTCTAACTCAGCATTTCCCAAGCTGTGGGTCACAACTCACAAGTGGGTAGCAACTCCATGTGCACTGGGCCACAACACAATGGTCCCTGTAGTACCACCATGCCTTATTGGGAGCCCCCCAAGGACACAACCAGGTCACACAGTGCCCACAACCCACTCAACTGTAACCTCCGTGAGCCCCAGATGCCCACTGAAGCAAACAGAAGTGACTTCCTGTTTCTGGGCGCAACTTTCGGTTTGCTTCTGCAAACTGAAAGTTGCTTCCAGTTGCTTCTGGGGCCCATGGAAGCCCAAGGAGTGGGTTGCGGGCCTGGCGCGACCTGGTCACTCATAGAAGATCTCAGTGGTTACTTACAAAAGTGAGAATTTCTGCTTTCCAGTATGGTACATTCATTGAACTAGCCACTGAGATCTTCTGTGACTCCTCCACTATTACACTGTTTCCACATTTCATTCATAAGAATACCATACGTGCAAGTAAGCACATTCTATTAACATCTGAAGTGGCTATAAGTATGTTATTGTCTAATATCACACAGAAGACATTCTGCAGAATAGAGCCTTCACATATTGTGAGTAACCTCATAGTTCTCCCACATGCAATATTTTTCCCCAGTTTTGACTGCCTCAAATCCATAGATTTATGAACTCTTACCTTTGAAACCAGAATGGCCTGTTGCTAAGAGTCCTATTAAGGCACAAGCTACAATTGTCAGCAAAAGAAAGAGAGTGATAAGGGAAATTTCTAATCCTGTGAATTTCTTCTTTCCCATCTAGAAAGAGAAAAAGACAATCAGTAAGATGTTCAAGGAAGGTGTAAATGAAACATCTAGCAAGCATTTGCATTAACAGCATGTATTCTTTGATCAAAGAAGTTAAAATTTAACTACACCATTGCCTGTGCACTTCCACCCCAATAAATGTGCCAGGTAAATTGCTTGGAATACAAATTGGGCCACATTTTATTGAAAGAAGGTCAAACACATAAATAAACCTGCAGCGGCCCTGCTTCAAACTCCTCCCCTTTAGAGCAGGCATCAAATCAAACCTATCAGGCATTCTCTCCTTGACTTAAAGCCGTAGGCAGCCTTTTAAGTGGCAGCCTCGGCTTCTGTACGCTAATCCCAAGGGGTTGAGGAAGCTGGATTGTACTGCCTCCCTCAACTCAGAAAGGCTTTGAGGTTGATTTTGAAGTCCAAACCTGAAGGATCACTAGCCAACCTCCCTAAACCAGGAAGCCTCTAGGACAGTGGTTCCCACACATCTAGCGCTGGGACCCACTTTTTAGAATGAGAATCTGTCAGGACCCACTGGAAGTGATGTCATGACCCAAAGTGACATAATCAAGCAGGAAAATTTTTAACAATCCTAGGCTGCAATCCTACCCATACTTATCCAGGAGTAAATCCCATTGACTATCATTGTTAAAAGAATATACATAGTAGCTTGTTAAAAGTACAGGTCTGTAGCATTTCCACAAAAGCAGTCACATACCATGGTAGCATCAAATCTAATATATTAAAAATAAAATATTGAAATGAATGGGGACCCACCTGAAATTGGCTCGTGACCCAGCTAGTGGGTCCCGACCCACAGTTTGAGAAACACTGCTCTAGGAGTTGGTACAGCTTCACTCATGTCAGCTTAGTACAGAAGGCACACAAAAATCCCTACCCCTGCTCTGTAGTCTGCAGCAAACCTGCAAGCAGCACGCCAGCCAAAAAAACAGCTGCAAGTTCCCCCAAGAAAGTGCCAATAGGGTACAGGATTCTTCCTACCCTTGCCTACTGTGATGGGGGGGGGGGTGAATCAGGGAGAACTCTGCACAAAATGGTGGTGGCAGAGTGGCGTTTTCCAATCCATGGAACCATGAAACTGATACTTACCAATTTTACAGGAGCAGTAACGCTGATATTGATAATGATACTGTAGAACATTTACAGCACCATGCTATATGTTTATTCAGAAGTAAATTCTAGGATGTCCAACACACTCACTCCCACATATGTGTGTATAGCAGAGGTTCTCAAACTTTGAGGGAGCTTTACTTCCTCAGTAAGTTCTTGCAGGGGAGGGGCTAGGGCAGTGACATGATCCCCAGGATCATGTCGCTAAAGGGGGGCGAGGGGGGTGCTTTGCACTCACGTTATGTAGGCAGGGCTGCAGCAGGCTGCAGGAGGTGTAGGACGCCCTGCGCAGCCCTGTACAGTGTACCCCAAGGCTTGGGACATTCGATAAAAGTGGGTGCAAAGCACCTCTTGCAAAACGGAAGTGCTTTGCGCCTGCTTTTAGCAAACGTTCCAAGCCTTGGGGAGTGCTGTGCAGGGCTGCGTAGGGCTCCCCGCACCTCCTGCAGCCTGCTGCAGCCCTGCCTTCTAAAAGTTAGTGACAAGCACCCCCCTCGCCCCCCCTTAGCAACATGATCCTGGGGATTGCGTCACTGCCTCCCTCTTCCCTTAAAGGGAAGGGGGAAGCGTTACACTAACTGGTGGGTCGTGACCCACCAGTTTCAGAATCACTAGTGTATAGAATCACAGTCTTTGGCACCTTAGGTTTTATGTATGTTTTATTGTGCATGTTCAGTCTTGTTGTAAAGAGCCTTGAGCACCAGGCTTACAGCCTGGGGAAAAGCTGTATAGAAATCTTCTATATAAACCAGGGGTGCCCAAACCCTGGGGCCACTTACAGCCCTCGAGGACTCCCAATCTGGCCTGCGGGGAGCCCTCAGTCTCCAATGAGTCTCTGGTCCTCCAGAGACTTGCTGGAGCCCACGCTGGCCTGACACAACTGCTCTCAGCGTGATGGCCGACCTCTTGTGGGATGAGGGCTCCTCCACTGCTTGCTGTTTCACGTCTGTGATACAGCAGTGGCAGCAAAGAAAAGGTCAGCCTTGCTTTGTGAAAGGCCGGCCTTGCTTTGTGCAAGGCCTTTTATAGACCTTGAGCTATTGCAAAACCTTCATTCATTCATATAAGTTCCATCTCTAATATAGTCATTTATGTAAATTTATTCAAATTTTGAAAGGTAAATTAATTCTTTTTTTCCCCCAGCCCCCGACTTAGTGTCAGAGAGATGATGTGGCCCTCCTGTCAAAAAGTTTGGACACCCCTGATATAAACAAGCAAACAAAAATGTATTTCCTGGACTGAAACCCCTGAACGGTTGGAGATGAAAACACTCCTAAAGTTGTTTTCCCTGTTTTGATAGTTCCACTCAATATCCCAGTCAGGTTCTTGAAATATATACAGGCCCAATCGATGATGCTTATTTGGAATGGGAAACCCACAAGAATCCAGATTAAAACACAGTACAGATTTGATCTCTTAGCTTGTCATTTGCAAGAAATATACATGCCAGCTGCTCATCTTGGCTGAAATCCCCAGGGAGGCAGCATGTTTAGTAAAGCTAGGAATGGTGCCCATCTTTGACAAAACGCTTACTGTTGAAGTGTTAGGACTCCACAGCCAACTGCTCAATCTTGTGTGAAGAACAACATGGTACCGTTAATGTTTAACTGTAACTCGCAATAACACTCATTAAAACTATTCTCCAGCATTCAGATCAATAATCCAGTGGTAAGGTTTGCATTTGTCATTGGGGTAACAGCAGTGCAGTTGATTCTATGTAGACTGAAATTCAATGTAACAATCTTTTGGTAGTTTGCAGAGGACTATAAAGGATCATGCATTTCGGTTAACAAACTGTAGTAACGATTGTTAAAATGTATTTTTTTTTAATGGTACTAAGAGTTCAGATATCAATCTAATGGAGTAAAACAATAAACAGGCCTTAATCATAGGTAGCAATTTCAGTGGTGTAGCTAGAGGGGGTGCAAAGCACTACGTTTTGCATGGTGCCTCACAGTGGCATGTAAGCGGCCCTTCCCTTCAGAGCCATTCTGGGCCACTACAGCAAAATGGAGGAGACGCTTCTGTTTTGCTCTAGCGACCCAGAATGGCTCTGAAGGGGACAGGGAAGCAGTAGCGGACTTGCCATTAACTGAAAGATGCAATTGCCCTGGGCGCGGAGCCCCGCTCACCTCTAGGACCACACAAAAGCCTTAATGAGACTCCCAACATGGTCAGCAAACCGGAAGCACAGTTTAAGACTGCGGGGAAGCCTCAGACGGCTTCCCCAGTTCATCCTGGAGTTGCACATGACTCTGTTTTGTTGCGGTGAGTGGGGGGGGGGAAGATTCGCCTGTGGGAGGGGCAGTAGCAGCTTGCAGGGGTGCTGTTGCAGACCTTTTCCCAGCACAGGGCTGGGAAAGTCTGCCACTGCAGAGTGGGGTCACTTGCACACGGCGGTGAGGCGCTGTGCAAAATGGAGTGGTTTGCACCCCCTCTAGCTACACTACTGAGCAATCCTATGCTTACTTTCCTGTAAATAAGCCCTACTGAACAGTAGTACTCACTTCTGAGAAAACATGCATAGGAGGTTTGTTAAAAGACTGTTAAAATTTAAATATTGTAGCTTAACATAGAAGTTGACCTTACCGTACTTTTTAGACATGCTCATTTCTTTCAGCTAGTTTGGCACAAATACAGCCAAATCCTACGCATGTGTATTCAGAAGTAAGTCCTATTATAATCATTGGGGCTTACTCCCAGGTAAGTGTGGATCGACTTGCAGCCTTACAGCCCAATCCTATGCATGTCTACTCAGAAGTAAGCCCCATTAGAGTCAATGGGGCTTACTCCCAGGTAAGTGCAGATAGGATTGGGCTGTTAGTGGACTGACAGCCAAATGGGCTAACAAAAGCAAGTGACACAGCAGTTGCTTTTTAACAGAACCAGTTCCAAGTTGTTAAATAGTAATAAAGTGTAGTAATGGATGCTGTCTAGGGAGTTTTGTAAAATGACAAAGAAATCTAGAAACAGGAACGTAACTCAAGAACAATTAAAGAATAGGTAAATTTCAGAATATATACATTAGTATACAACAGGTGTGGCCAATTCGCAGCTTGCAAGCTTCCTGTGACCCTTTCACACATCACATGCGGCTCGCAGAAATATGTTGGCTGAGCTCCTTCTTGCATCACAATTAATTTTAAAAAGACAAAGAAAAATTTTCAAGCTTTATCATTATTTACAGGGTATAAATTGAGAGCCCAACGGATTAAAACATAAGTTTAATATTCATGGTGAGTAAATATAGTTAAGAATTTAAATGCTTCTTAAATATTGTGGTTCTCAAACATCTCTCTTGAGGCTCTCAAACATCTTAAGTTTATTAAATGTGGCTCTCATGTTAAGCAGGTTAGGCCACCTCTGGTATATAAAATTAAAGAGGTTCAGAAATCCCAGTATGTATTTTATACAGCACACATACAAATTCAGGGGACAATCCAGACCCTTGTCATATCTACTCCTTTTCCCATCTGCAAATCTCTGCCTTTCATCAACCATATCTCTCTCATTTGGCAGTCCTTCTACATGTATAAGGACTACAAGTACAAAATGATTCTACACACTCAATGAAAGGATCTACTTTGGGCCCAGACTTTCCTCTTTTACAACTGAACTTTTCAATACAACTTTTCAATATGTTTTTGCCCTCAATAATTGGAGGCAAATTCTATCTTCGTACTTTATTTGTGTCACCTAGCTCCATTCCATGTATAAAATGCTGAGTGGAAAAGAGGAAAAATGATACAGTTTATAAATACATATATTTTCTAGTGATTGCTATTTGATAAGGCAATATTTTATCACAAACTAGAAGCGATAAATCTCACTTATTTTTAAAAATGATGGAGAACAGAACAAAATAAATAAATTACAATCCGTCAATGCTTGCAACAGAATTCTAGAATATTAGGGATGCAATTACTGAGAACTAGAATGTATTATGGAGCATTTGTGACTGGTGGAAGGAGTAAAAGATTTTATTTTTTGTTTTAAATAATCAAACAAAGATAGAACACAGATTTCTTCTTTACTTTCTCAGGAATTACAAGAAATATTGATTTGGGGATTGACCATGCAGCAGTATATTCAATGCCTATGTGTTCCTTCCAAAGCAGGTCCAACTTTCAAAACATGCATTAAAAACATACCTTACAGCTCCTTGGTTTCCTCCATGTATCACTGTGATAGTCGTGTTAGAATGATGGTTAATTACTTTGCCGACCCCAACTATATACTGATCTCTTATCAGTTTATTGTATGTTATCTAGGTTATCAGTAGGTGACACACCTATGCACAGAGGTAGATTGTGAGCTCCCTTTGCACTGTTGCCATAGATATTGCAGCGAGGGAATGGCTAGTTAATGATAATTTTCTGCTACAAATCAGTCATGCCACACTTAACAAGAATCACGGCAGGTTTGGTGAAGTATCATTTCTTCAACTGCCACCCTGGACTGCTCTACCTTTTCCACTGGACTTCTGCTTTTCTTTATCAGTCTTCCTCCCCCCCTCCCTTCTTTAATTAGTCTCCCTCCCCCCTCCCCTCCATATGTATCAATGAAAGTTACATACAGGTTAAAAAGAGGTATTGAAACAGTGCTCAGTGGGACAAAGAAGAAATGCTTTTCCTTTGGATTAGACCAGACTCAATTGCTTCAACTGAAAATAAGTTGAGGGGAGGGGGCTGTGGCACTTGGATGAAATCTGTCCCCCTGCACATTTTTGCTGCAAGGCTTGGAGGTAGTGACATGCAGTGGTATACTGTAGTGATATGTTTTGAAGCTAAGGAACTCATCATGATACCCTCTAGAGTAGCCATTTTCAACCACTGTGCCATGGCACACTGGTGTGCTGCGACTAGTCTGCAGGAGTGCCGCAGAAGTTTGAGGGACAGTCATATCTTAGTAGAACCCAGTGGCATCGCTAAGTGGGAGCGGGGGGGGTGCGGGCTGCACCGGGTGACATGCCCTGGGGGGGTGATGTGCTAAAATCGTTAGGAGCTACCATGTCATGCCATACACAGTTGGATGCAGAATGGCCAGCAGAACAAAACGCAAAAACCCCATTGAGATCGCTCCTTTCCTTCAAAAGTTATGGCCAGAAAAACAGAAGGAAAAATGCATGGAGCTGTATGAAAAGTGAAAGTGAGCCATATCACGCGTTTACTTGCAAATAGGCAAACTTACCTTAGTCCATCGGAGAGGGCAGGCTGAGAGGAATCCAACGACACCTAAACGGTCCCGATGCAGTAAATGTAGCCCCCAAAAAACACCTGAGAAGGAGGTCCCTATTCAGCCCTATGGAAAGCAAGCAAAACCACGTGGCCGCATTTATTTGTGAGTAGGCGCACTTGCCTTAGTCCGTTGGAAAGGGCAGGCTAAGAGGACTCCAAGGACGTCAGAATGGTCCTGATCCAATGAGTGCAGTCCCCACAAATACCCGAGGAGGAGGTCCCTCCACCCCAGCTGCGAGTGTATGGAGCCCTATGGGAAGTGAAGCAGCCTCACATAGCATTTACTCATGAATAGGCAGATGAGCCTTGGCTGATGGTCAGATCAGGCAAATGGGAATGTGAGGACACCAGAATGGTCCCAATCCCATGGGATTGGAGTGCAACAAAAGCCCCAGAAGGCAGCCTCCCCCCCCCCACTAGAAAGGACCAACAAAGAGGCTTGAACTGGTAAGGAGAATGTTTCCTATTTTGCACATGCAGTTCCCCTCACAGCCCAATCCTACCCACACTTTCCTGGGAGTAAGCCCAACTGACTCTAATGGGACTTACTTCTGAGTAGACAGGCATAGGATTGGGCTCTCAGACTTATAAAGCCAGGTGGGTCTTGATATGCTTGAAATAGAAGGACTTTAAACTGGGCACTGGGGAGTGCTGAAGATCTCATTGATTCTTTGGGGGGGAAGACTACAGAGAAAACTCACTTGGTGGAACAGGGCTGGCTCCCCCTTATTTAATTATTTCTTTCATTTTAATTTAACTATTTATATTTATTTATTTTAATTTGCTTAACGATGTCACTTCTGGCCATGACATCACTTCCGGTGGGTACTGGACAGATTGTCGTTCTAAAAAGTGGGTCCAGGTGCTAAAAGTAGGAGAACTGCTGCAATAAGGTGTTAGTAAGTTGACACGGGTGTGTGTGTGTGACCCTACAAGTTTTCAAAATCACTAAAATCGGAGTTTGGAGAAATAATACCATCATGTTATATATCAATTAATGCGTCATTTCATGCAGAATTCAATGAAACAAACCACATTGAAATATCTGTGTTCTATAAAAAGGTACTGCCAAAAAAACAGTGGGGGCGGGCGATGGTACATCACCACTCCCACCACCTGGGGTGATGCCCCGCCCACTGTATGGGGTGACGCGCAGGCCTCCCGCACCTGGTGACACAAATCCTAGTGACGCCACTGGTAGAACTAATGGGAATATGAGCCCCCCACCAGCAGCATGGTGTGCCTTGTCAATTGTCAAAAAACTGATGGTGTGCCTTGACAATTTTAATGCCTTGTCAGTGTGCCACAATATGAAAAAGGTTGAAAATAGCTGCTCTATAGTCATTCTCCACTCACTAAGGCATTTTTAGGAGGCCTCCTGATAGTGTCCTAGTGGAGCATGTCTTTGAGTATATTTTAGTGGAGCATGTCTGGGGTGAGGGGAATCATGACCAGTTCATACCTGGGAACCCTGATTGGACATAGGCTTAAAGAAATAAGCTTAGAATAGGTAGTGTGCAAGAGAGTTGGCCTAGAGCATCAAAGATGCCTTATGGATGACCTATACTCTCTCACTGCATGTATGCATGACTGCAATGAGGCTCAAAACAGCTGCTCATATCAGCTAGATGTGCTAAGAATATTCCTCATTCATGAGTATACTATTAATCTAAGCCTTACCAGGTATTTTCAGGGTTTCTGATCACCAAAGATAGTTGCATAGAAACAGGGCCTGCGTTGCTTAGCAGTTCCTGTTGCTTAATTCTCTCTTCTAATCATTTTCCTTGACTGGAAACATCACAACCATCTCTCAGGAACCAACTGTGGAGATAGAAACATGGCATCACGATTTCCAATAAGGGCAGCCAAAGCACTTCCCTAAAATGAACTTAGTTCCATGGAATTCATTCTCTTTCCTTCCCTTTCCATCTCTGTCTTTGAAATGTTGGTACATCAGGTTTTATTTTGAAACTGTAGATGAAAGTCTAGAACTATTTTCTCAGATCACTTTGGCGCATACACAAGGATGGTGCGAGAGGTCAGTTAGATCAGACACTGGTTAAGAGCATATCTCATCAGAGGGCCCATATCACCAATATCCCTAAATCCTAAATACCAGAGCCATAGTACAACAACAGTGCAATATCAGGGGCTGCACCTGCATTGCACACGGGGATTTCGGTAAGATTGGGCTGCCTGGTGGAGCCTATTTATCCATGTTAGTTCCGTTCCATGACTCAGTGCTATTAACAAAAAACGTGTTGTGCTAGAGTTACGCAAATACACTGCAGGACACTTCCAGCTGGAAGGAAACTAAGGCAGCTGTTATCAATCCCCTCCTCTTTGCTCCATACTCAGCCTTCCCCATTGCCAGCTTCTTTCACATGGGATGCTTATCTTTTAAGAGTCCAGCCCTATGCACTTCTACTCAGAAGTAAGCCCCATTCCAGTCAATGGTGCTTACTCCCAGGAAAGTGTGGAGAGGATTGTAGGCTATATATCATGCTTTGCTTGGTGGGAAGGCTTGCTTGTGTCAGTGATAGCCTACACCATGGGGGGGGGGGGTTGCTTGTGTTGGTGATTGGAAGTCGTGCCCTAATGAATGGAAGTCTTGCCCTAATGAAGAGAATAATAAGGAACATAAACTGTGGCAAAAGAAATGTAAGAAGGTGATAGGGGAGGCCAAGCGAGACTATGAGGAACGCATGGCCAGCAACATTAAGGGGAATAATAAAAGCTTCTTCAAATATGTTAGAAGCAGGAAACCTGCCAGAGAAGTGGTTGGCCCTCTGGATGGTGAGGGAGGGAAAGGGGAGATAAAAGGAGACTTAGAGATGGCAGAGAAATTAAATGAGTTCTTTGCATCTGTCTTCACGGCAGAAGACCTCGGGCAGATACCGCTGCCCGAACGGCCCCTCCTGACCGAGGAGTTAAGTCAGATAGAGGTTAAAAGAGAAGATGTTTCAGACCTCATTGATAAATTAAAGATCAATAAGTCACCGGGCCCTGATGGCATACACCCAAGGGTTATTAAGGAACTGAAGAATGAAGTTGCAGATCTCTTGACTAAGGTATGCAACTTGTCCCTCAAAACGGCCACGGTGCCAGAAGATTGGAGGATAGCAAATGTCACGCCTATTTTTAAAAAGGGAAAGAGGGGGGACCCGGGAAACTATAGGCCGGTCAGCCTAACATCCATACCGGGTAAGATGGTGGAATGCCTCATCAAAGATAGGATCTCAAAGCACATAGACGAACAGGGCTTGCTGAGGGAGAGTCAGCATGGCTTCTGTAAGGGTAAGTCTTGCCTCACCAACCTTATAGAATTCTTTGAAAAGGTCAACAGGCATGTGGATGCGGGAGAACCCGTGGACATTATATATCTGGACTTTCAGAAGGCGTTTGACATGGTCCCTCACCAAAGGCTACTGAAAAAACTCCACAGTCAGGGAATTAGAGGACAGGTCCTCTCGTGGATTGAGAACTGGTTGGAGGCCAGGAAGCAGAGAGTGGGTGTCAATGGGCAATTTTCACAATGGAGAGAGGTGAAAAGCGGTGTGCCCCAAGGATCTGTCCTGGGACCAGTGCTTTTCAACCTCTTCATAAATGACCTGGAGACAGGGTTGAGCAGTGAAGTGGCTAAGTTTGCAGACGACACCAAACTTTTCCGAGTGGTAAAGACCAGAAGTGATTGTGAGGAGCTCCAGAAGGATCTCTCCAGACTGGCAGAATGGGCAGCAAAATGGCAGATACGCTTCAATGTCAGTAAGTGTAAAGTCATGCACATTGGGGCAAAAAATCAAAACTTTAGATATAGGCTGATGGGTTCTGAGCTGTCTGTGACAGCTCAGGAGAGAGATCTTGGGGTGGTGGTGGACAGGTCGATGAAAGTGTCGACCCAATGTGCGGCGGCAGTGAAGAAGGCCAATTCTATGCTTGGGATCATTAGGAAGGGTATTGAGAACAAAACGGTTAGTATTATAATGCTGTTGTACAAATCGATGGTAAGGCCACACCTGGAGTATTGTGTCCAGTTCTGGTCGCCGCATCTCAAAAAAGACATAGTGGAAATGGAAAAGGTGCAAAAGAGAGCGACTAAGATGATTACGGGGCTGGGGCACCTTCCTTATGAGGAAAGGCTACGGCATTTGGGCCTCTTCAGCCTAGAAAAGAGACGCTTGAGGGGGGACATGATTGAGACATACAAAATTATGCAGGGGATGGACAGAGTGGATAGGGAGATGCTCTTTACACTCTCACATAATACCAGAACCAGGGGACATCCACTAAAATTGAGTGTTGGGCGGGTTAGGACAGACAAAAGAAAATATTTCTTTACTCAGCGCGTGGTCGGTCTGTGGAACTCCTTGCCACAGGATGTGGTGCTGGCGTCTAGCCTAGATGCCTTTAAAAGGGGATTGGACGAGTTTCTGGAGGAAAAATCCATTATGGGGTACAAGCAATGATGTGTATGCGCAACCTCCTGATTTTAGGAATGGGTTAAGTCAGAATGCCAGATGTAGGGGAGAGCACCAGGATGAGGTCTCTTGTTATCTGGTGTGCTCCCTGGGGCATTTGGTGGGCCACTGTGAGATACAGGAAGCTGGACTAGATGGGCCTATGGCCTGATCCAGTGGGGCTGTTCTTATGATTTATGTTCTTATGTGATTGCCTGCGCTATCTCAATGGGGGAGATTTGGCAAACACTCCCTGGGTTTTTTAAAGCAATCCCCTCTATTGCTACCACACCTGCCCCTGTGTGAGTGAGTGAGTGAGTGAGAGAGAGAGCAAGCAAGCCAGCCAGCCAGCCAGCGCTCCACCTTGCTGCACGTGTTCTGGCTACAGAGATTTTTGGGCCCCCCTTCCCCTCTTCAGCCTTTTTGCTGGCTCAGGAGCTCCAGGAATGTTACTGTTCCTTTGCAAGGAGAACCTTTTCCAGGGCTATTTCCCTGCCTGGGTGAGGTGGAGCCTTTTTGGAGTGTTTTGGGCTGCCTGGAAATGGAGCGAGATGCCAGTGCAGGGCAAAGGTGTGTGTGACTTCCCCCACCCCTTTGAATTGAGACAAATCTGGCTGCACCTGTAAACACATAAATTTACATAGCAACTGATCATTCAAACCACTCATGTTTGTGGAACATGTAATGAAAGTGAAATGAGTTTAAAGCTGGCATAGGATAGCAGGCTGGCTTTGGGATAATTTTGGCCATGCAAAAGGACAGTGAAATGTGAATGCGTAATGAATATCTGCATCCATATGGCCAAAATGGTGTTTACTAAATCCAGCTTTGAGGGGCAAAATGAACATGTTGAAAATGGATGCTTTTGCCTAGAAATGGTGAGATGCAAGACATCTGCAATTCTGTTTCTCTAAAAAAAAAATTTTGGGGGGGGGACTGCAGTAAACCCCTCCCAAAAGATTCATTTGGAGTAATGTAATGAAACTTTGATTGGACAACTGCCACTTAACAAGAGGCCAAGCGTGGGTGTTTGTTAATAACTTTTTCATATCTCTGCCTTTGGAGTTTTTAGATGACACTGTTCAGACTCCAACAACTGTTCAGACTAAATAAATCTGATCTCTGATGTTTCCAAGAGCTGCCGGACCAAACAATTTGACTGTGAACAAGTTGCCGAAGAGTAAAGGTTGTGATCAGACTTGTTTGGTCAGACATATTCAGCCCTTTCTATTTCTATCTCTTCTCTCAACTTGTTGTTGTTCCAAGCAAGGCTCTTAAAATAGCTGCTGGAACCTTGATGCAGGATAGGACTGCAACAGCAACTTCTTGAGGAAAGGTAACAGAGTCTGCAATCCTAAACACCTCAGTTTGTATCCAAGGAAAGTTAATTTGGACTGAGCCCCATTGCAATTAATGGGAATTAAGGGCCCAATATTATCCAACTTTCAAGTGCTAAAACAGCTGCAGTGGAACCCAGAAGTAAGTGAACAAAAAATCCCTTATTTGAGGAGGCCTCCATAACTATTGTATTGTATTGGCAACCTTCAGTCTCGAAAGACTATGGTATCGCGCTCTGAAAGGTGGTTCTGGCACAGCGTCTAGTGTGGCTGAAAAGGCCAATCCGGGAGTGACAATCCCTTCCACACCGGGAGCAAGTGCAGTCTGTCCCTGGTCTGTCTCCCTGGCTATGGGCCTTCCTTCTTTGACTCTTAGCCTCAGACTGTTGGCAAAGTGTCTCTTCAAACTGGGAAAGGCCATGCTGCACAGCCTGCCTCCAAGCGGGCCGCTCAGAGGCCAGGGTTTCCCACTTGTTGAGGTCCCTCCCTAAGGCCTTCAGATCCCTCTTGCAGATGTCCTCGTATCGCAGCTGTGGTCTACCTGTAGGGCGCTTTCCTTGCACGAGTTCTCCATAGAGGAGATCCTTTGGGATCCGGCCATCATCCATTCTCACGACATGACCAAGCCAACGCAGGCGTCTCTGTTTCAGCAGTGAATACATGCTAGGGATTCCAGCACGTTCCAGGACTGTGTTGTTTGGAACTTTGTCCTGCCAGGTGATGCCGAGGATGCGTCGGAGGCAGCGCATGTGGAAAGCGCTCAGTTTCCTCTCCTGTTGTGAGTGAAGAGTCCATGACTCGCTGCAGTACAGAAGTGTACTCAGGACGCAAGCTCTGTAGACCTGGATCTTGGTATGTTCCGTCAGCTTCTTGTTGGACCAGACTCTCTTTGTGTGTCTGGAAAACATGGTAGCTGCTTTACCGATGCGCTTGTTTAGCTCGGTACCGAGAGAAAGAAAGAAAGCCCCAAGATAGAGTCTCTTGGAGACATCCAAGATCAAAGCACTGGCACCAGCTCGACCTGATCCTCACCAGACGCTCCAGCCTTCCCAGCATCAAGTTCACACGCAGTTATCATGGTGCTGCCTGCGACACTGACCACTCCCTGGTGTGCAGCAGAGTGAAACTGCAAACAAAGCGACTGTATCACACGAAAAAGGAAGGAAGACCTCGCATTGATACCAGCAAGACCCGGGATCAGAGAAAAGTGGAGGAATTTGCACAAGCGCTTGAGGAATCTCTTCCAGGCCCGGCCAACGCAAACGCATCCAACAGATGGGAACATTTCAAGAATACCGTTTACAACACTGCCTTGTCCATATTTGGCAAGAAGACCAACAAGGCGGCAGACTGGTTTGAAGCCCACTCTGAGGAGTTGACACCAGTCATTGAGGAAAAGAGGAGAGCTCAAGCAGCATACAAGGCCTGTCCCAGTGAGCGCAACCTGCAGGTCCTCCGAACGGCTCGCAGCAAAGTCCAACAGACTGCCAGGAGATGTGCTAACGACTACTGGCTCCAGCTCTGTTCCGAGATACAGATAGCAGCTGACACGGGCAACATCAAGGGGATGTATGATGGTATCAAGCAGGCCCTAGGTCCAACACAGAGGAAAATTTCCCCTCTGAAGTCTGCCACAGGCGAGGTCATCCAGGATCGGGCGCAGCAGATGGAACGCTGGGTGCAGCACTACTCTGAGCTATATTCCAGAGAAAATGTAGTCACCGAAGAAGCACTGAACAACATTGAGTGCCTGCCTGTGCTGGAAGAGCTTGACAGTGAACCAACCCTAGAAGAACTTCACGTGGCCCTGGACTCCCTTACCTTTGGCAAGGCACCTGGAAAAGACAGCATCCCTGCTGAAGTCCTAAAATGCTGCAAAGAGATCATCGTCACTGAGCTGCATGAAATCCTCTGTCTCTGCTGGAGAGAAGGTGGAGTACCTCAAGACATAAGGGATGCAAACATCATCACGCTGTACAAGAACAAAGGTGACAGGGGTGACTGCAACAACTACCGCGGCATCTCTCTCCTTAGCGTTGTAGGAAAGTTGTTTGCCCGAGTTGTACTAAAGAAGCTCCAGGTACTTGCAGAGAGCGTCTATCCAGAATCGCAGTGTGGATTCCGAGCCAACAGGTCCACCACTGATATGGTATTCTCCCTTAGACAACTGCAGGAGAAATGCAGGGAACAACGACAGCCACTCTTTATAGCCTTCATAGATCTCACAAAGGCTTTCGACCTGGTCAGCAGAGACGGCCTTTTCAAGATTCTCCCCAAGATTGGATGTCCACCCAGGCTCCTCAGCATCATCAGATCTTTCCACAAGGACGTGAAGGGCACTGTTGTCTTCGATGGCTCCACATCAGACCCTTTTGACATCCGAAGCGGAGTGAAGCAGGGCAATGTTCTTGCACCAACCTTGTTTGGGATTTTCTTCGCTGTCCTGCTGAAGCAGGCCTTTGGAACTGCAACAGAAGGCATCTATCTCCGGACCAGATCAGACGGAAAGCTCTTCAACCTCTCCAGACTGAGAGCAAAATCCAAAGTCCAGCTGAAATGTCTGCGTGACTTCCTCTTTGCTGACGATGCAGCTGTCACTACCCACTCTGCCAAAGATCTCCAGCAGCTCATGGATCGTTTTAGCAAGGCTGCCAAGATTTTGGACTGACAATCAGCCTGAAGAAAACACAGGTCATGGTTCAGGATGTGGACTCACCTCCCTGCAGTACAATCTCTGAGCATGAACTTGAGGTTGTCCATGACTTTGTGTACCTTGGCTCAACAATCTCCGACACTCTTTCACTCCATAACTACCCTCCCTCAATTGGATGCAGCACATACCCCACTGGCACAGCTACACCAGGGGTGGAATGTTGGATAGGATTTGGCTCTACGTTAGTTTATGATGAACTGGTCTCATTGATTTCACTAGTGCTCTCAGCAGCTAAGAGGTTCGAGAAACAGTGCTGCTTGAAAGGGCAGCCCATGTGATAATTGGGATCTCCCAGCACCTTGGTAGCAACTCCTTCTCACACCTGATGCCAGATGCGAGGGAGGACACCAGGATGCAGGTCTCTTGTTGTCTTGTGTGCTCCCTGGGGCATCTGGTGGGCCACTGTGAGATACAGGAGGCTGGACTAGGTGGGCTTTTAACTGGATCTTATGTTCCTATGTACCTCTCTTGTACCTTTCCCTGTAGCGTTCCTTGCCTTCTGAGGCCTCCTTCTAGCTATCTATTGAACATTTGAAGGGATTTGGGGCATGTGGGCAAAATGCTATGTAAATACTGAATGCCAACTTTTTAAAAAAGCAAAACCATAAAATAATAGTATTGGAAGGGACCTACAAGATCATCAAGTACCTTTCAATGCAGGGACCTACAAGATCATCTTGCCAATGCAGGCTCCACAGCTACAATATCCCTGATCCAGCCCCTGCTTATAAAATGCCAATGTTGGAGAGTCTGTCCTCTTCTGAAGCAGACTGTTCCACTGCTGAACAGTTGATACCAACAGGAACTTTTTTCCTAGCATTTAATCAAAATTCCCTTGTTGTAATGTAAACCCATTTGTCTGGGTCCTAGAGCAGGCAAGAACAAATTAGTTCCATGTGGCAGCCCCTCTGATATTTATAGACAGTAATCATGTCACCTATCAAATCATCTCTTCTCCAAACTAAACATGCCCAGCTCCTTCAATTTGTTCTCATAGGACATGGTCCCCAACCCTCACTATCCTAGACATCCTCCTCTGGATCTGCACACATTTGTCAATATCCCTCTTAAACTACACTGCCCAGAACTCAACACAATAGCCAGGTGAGACTTGACCAAATCACAACACAGTGGTACCCTTACTTTTTGCAAACAAGACTTCTGTTGATTCAGCCTAGAATCAAGTTTGCTTTCTTTGTTCCCGTATCATGGTGCTAGCTCATGTTTAGCTCGTCACCTACTAAAACTCCCAGATCTTTTGCACATGGTCTATGACAGTGTTCCGCAAACTGTGGATTGGGACCCACCACTGGGTCCTGATTTTTGATGGGTCACAGTGGCATCACTAGGGTTTGCATCACCTGGTGCGGGACGCCAGTACGTCACCCCCATGCAGTGGGCAGGGCAACACCCCAGGTGGTGGGCATGGTAATGTGACATCACTCCGCCCCCACTGGTTTTTTGGCTGTACCTTTTGATAGAAGAAAGATAGAACACATTCTGCATGAAATTACACATTGATTGATATGCTGGTATTATTAGTTATTATTAACATGGTTGTTGGTTATTATTAACACGCCGGTATTATTCCTTCAAACTGTGATTTTAGTGATTTTGGTCACTACTGGTGTCACACACACACACCCCACTTACTAACACCTTATTGCAGCAATTCGCAAACTTTTAGCACTGGGACCCACTTTTTAGAAAGACAGTCTGTCCAAGAGCCACCAGAAGTGAAGTCATGGTGGAAGTGACATCATCAGGCAAATTAAAATAAATAAGTATAAATAATTAAAGTAAAACAAATAATTAAAAAAGCAGAAGCCAGACCTGGTCCACAAAGTGAATTTCTTCTGTAGCCTACCTGCAATAACACGCCCCCTCCAAAACCAGTAAGGTTTTCAGCCCTACTCAGTGCCCAGTTCAATTTAACAACTTCTGTTTAAACCAGATCATTGTCAGGATCCACCTGGCTTTGCAAGTCTCAAAAAAAGTTCACCTTATCAGCTGAAGCCTCTGTTTTGATCCTTTTTAGTGGGGGGGGGGGCTGCCTTCTGGAGTATTTGTTGAGCTCCAGTCCAATCAGATCAGGACCATTCTGGTGGCTTCACATTCCCCTTTGCCTGTCCTGACCACCAGCCAAGGCACGTTTGCTTACTTGTGAGTAAAGTCGACCTTCTGGCTTAGTTTTGCTTTCCATAGGGCTCAATACATTCATCTGATTGGAGGGAGGGACTAACTTCTCAGGTGTTTTGGGGGACTGCATTCATTGGATCAGGACCATTCTGGTGTCTTTGGGTTCCTATCAGCCTGCCCTTTCCAACAGACTAAGGTAAGTTTGCCTAATTGCGAGTAAACGAGTGATATGGCTCACTTTCACTTTACATAGAGATGCATGCATTTTTTGTTCTCTGGTGTTTTGGCCATAACTTTTGATAGAAAGGAGATAATTCACTCTGGTTTTTTTCCATTGCATTCTGCCCTAAATTCTGTCTCCAATGGTATATAATATGATGGGGTTACTCCTAACTACTGTGATTTTAGTGTATCACCCCCCTGTGCATGTCACCCGGTGCGGACCACACCCCCGCACCCCACTAGTGATGCCACTGATGGGTCGCAAAACTGACAAGCTGATAGCTGACAAGGAAAATGTATTGAGCCCTATGGAAGCCAAAATGGAGCAGAACATGCACATTTACTCATGAGTAGGTGACCTTGCCTTGGTCCACAACAAAAGGGAATGTAAGGCCACCAGAATGGTCCAGATACTATGAACATGGAGCTCAACAACACTTCAGAGGCAGTTCCCCCTTCCCACAATAGTAAAAAGAATTAAAACAGAGGCTTGAGCGGCTGGTAAAGTGAAACTTTTTTTAAAGTCTCATAAAGTTAGGTGTGTCCCAACAGAGTGTCATTTTGAAAAGTGGGTCTCAGTGCTAAATAGTTTGGGAACCACTGTTCTATGACATAACTCAATCACTTGGTGGAAGTGATTCTTCTTCTACAGAAGTATTTCAATCACATGTGAGGGGGCACTTTGGACAAAGCCATCTCATGTGATTACCAAAACTGCAAAGCACACTGGGAATGGGAATGGGCCGTGCTTGTTTACAGTCCCCATCACATGTGTGGGTGAAGCTGGTTAGGCAAGTATTGATGCATCTGTCTTCAACTCAGTGGAATACCGAGCTGTTAAGCAGTCTAATCTTGTGTTTACTCAGATGTGAGTCCCACTGGTTTCAATGGGGCTTGCTCCCAAGTAAGAGTGCTTAGGCTTCCACCCTGAGTGAGTGCTTTAGATAAGAGTGCTTTAGATAAGCAACTCTAAGATCAAACAGTGAAGGTTTGTGCACCCTAATCAGATATTTTGTGTCTGCCTGCTGCTGCTGCTGGACTTCTGAAACTCAGACCACTGCAGGAAGCACAGCTTTCCAGGACTCCTATGTGCTTGTACATCCTGAAATGGCTCCTGTGCGAATCATATTTGGCACACCGTCGACCAAAAGGACAATTTAGCATTGGGCACCAGCCTGAAATGGAAACCTGCCACTTGACCTTTATTCTTGGCCATGTCCCTAAAGCCTAGAAATATGATAATAATAATGTTTGAATCGGGCTGCTTCCTTCAGCTGAACAACTCTGGTTGCTAGGAGGCTAATCCTGTCTTCGGTGGAAAGGTCAGCGTTGAAGTTTGGCACTACGAAATGGCAGGCTTTGCCGCCAATGAGCAGCTGAGATAAATGAGGCAAAGAATTCCAAGAAATATGATCTGATCTTTACAGATTTTTGCTGCATATTAACCTATTTGGATGGCCGACTTCCTGATCGCATTTGCCCTTTCTTCAACCGTGGTCGCTTCTTCTCTTTTCTTAACACAGTCTTTAAAATGGCAGCCCTCTTCAATCAATCACTTACCACCTGCTCTTTTTGTGTGAAGCCGTTTATGGAGTTCCACCACGTAAGTTTCTTCAGAATCCCAGGAAAATAACAGACACACAGTTCAAGTAATTTTGTTTAACGGTTTAGATTGTAAACAAGTATTTAGAGTGAAACCTACCAGAATTATTTTTTCTACATACATACATACATATGAAGCTGTGGTACTGCATACCAGTGAACAATTTAGCCCAGTAATGTTTATTATGACCAGTAGTGGCTCTTTGGGGTTCCAGTGGCTATTTTCTGTCACCCATTTTCTGAAATTCTTACTGGAGATGCTAGAGCAGTGTTTTTCAAACTGTGGGTCGGGACTCACCAGGTGGGTCACGAGCCAATTTCAGGTGGGTCCCCATTCATTTCAATATTTTATTTTTAATATATTAGACTTAATGCAACATGGTATGTGACTGCATTTGGGGAAATGTTACAGATCTGTACTTTTAACAGGCTACTATGTATATGCTTTTAACAATGATGGTCACTCCTGGGTAACTGTGGGTAGGATTGCATTTAGGATTGTTAAAAATTTTCCTGCTTCGTGATGTCACTTCCGATCATGACATCACTTCAGGTGGGTCCTGACAGATTCTCATTCTAAAAAGTGGGTCGTGGTGCTAAATATGTGAGAACCACTGTGCTAGAGATTAAGCCAGGGTCCTTCTGTACACAAAGCTGATGTTCTACCTCTGAGCTATGGCCCTTCTCTAGGTACTCATTTAGCCTGCAAGAACAATTAACGAATGCCGTCTTCTAGCTCTCTTCAAATTTTGCCCATTAAATACTAAATATTTCTAACAGCCAAATCCTACCCAAATCACTAAACCAGCCATTTTCAACCACTGTGCCATGGCACACTGGTGTGCCGCGAATGGTCCCCAGGTGTGCAGCGGGAATTTAAGAGAGGGTCATTTATCAATAGGACCATTGGGGGATGTGAGCCGCCATTGACAGCACAGTGTGCCTTGTCAATTGTCAAAAAGCTGGTGGTGTGCCTTGACCATTTTAGTGCCTTGCTAGTGTGCCACGAGATGAAAAAGGTTGAAAATCACTGCACTAAGCGAAGATATAGCTGTGATGGCACAGCTTTAGCTGCATTCTGCAGGGAATTTTTGGCTGCTGGAGGTCTCATCTGAGTAAGGGGACATTTGTCCCCTTGCCCCAGGATAAGCCCCAGCAGCTGCTGTAGGGCATGTCAGACCTATGCCATCTCAATCACTGGCAAGTCCACACTGACCCAGGAAGGCAGATCAGGCCTCAGAATTGGCTCAGGATTCAGCGTACACCACTGCCACCGATCCTGCATTCTTCCTGGCCTGATCTGCCCTCCTCCTTGCCTCATCGCTGCCTGTTTTCACCCACCCCTTCTCCTGTTCCACCCTACTCCACCCCCTTCAACCCCCTCTCCACCTCTCTTCAAACCCCTGCATGGGCTTAGCTGCTCTGGCAGGAGTCCATAGGCCGGCTGGCTCATGGGAGGCTGCTGTGGTCTCCCCACAAACAGGGCTGCATTAAGCATTGGCGGAAGCTGCTTTGCAACAGTAACGAAGCTGCCTCCGTGTTATGCCTACCGTGCACAGTCCTAGTTATGCCAGAAGGGGAGGGGGATAGCAACTGTTACCCTGCACATGCCTGATCTTGTCTGATCTTGGAAGCTAAGCAGGGTCAGGCCTGGTTAGTACTTGGATGGGAGACTGGGAGACTGCCTGGGAATACCGGGTGCTGTAGGCTTATACCATAGTCTTTTGAGACTGAAGGTTGCCAACCATTTTATGTTAAACTTTATGCATCTTTTTTAAAAATTCAACTTAAAAATATGGCGAGATTCCTCAAGGCCCATTCTTGAGGAAACAGAATGAGATGAGCCCCCCTGAATTCAACTGAAGACCTCATTCCTGGTGAAAATGAAATTGGAAGAGCAATCATGTGGATGAACTGAAATTTATATTATCTGTCGCCTCAAGAGAGGATCGGAGAGTAGGAAAATGGGTTCACACCTTCCCTTTTATCTCTTTGGGAGGGAATTCTTCTCTGCAAGACACCTCCCCAATAGACTCCAGATCTTTGCTCAGAGGGGCTGTTGCTCTTTTTAGTTATGAGCATGTTTGCTTAAAGGGAAAAAAAGGAAGGGGTAAAAAACAACAGTGCTGTGGCATTTCCTTTGCACCCCCAATCAATGTGAACACAATTTCCCCTTAATTCATGGCTTGGTAAGAAAGGAACTGTGTGTTTTCTCCTATTGAAGCCCTCTTGCTATAATATTGGCAGACATCAAGATGTAATTAGGTGCCCTCTTGCTTGAGGACAGTGGTAAGAAAAAAGTGTCACTAGAGATCATAAAAACATGAGATCAGAAACACTCTGACTGATCCTTATCATTTCAATTCTTCTCTAGGCTTGGAGACTTTTCCTTTTTACCAAAATAGAAGTATGTGTGGGTGAAGGAGAAAGATAAAAGAGGAGCAGCGGAGAAGCAGGGAAGGGAAAGGAGAAAAGGTAGGTGAACTCTTAAGACAAAGAGGAAGGTACTAAAGGTGTGGCTCCCAGGGAAAAAAGCAAAAGGCCTGGTGCTGAGAGAATGAACTTGAAATTTCTTCTGACACCTGGTTTAAAAGCTGCTAACTAAAGGAAAAAAAAGGAAAGTGTAAAAGGCAAAGATTTCCCATCTGACAGAGGCTGAGAAATATCAGTTGTTTCTGCACTAGAGATTGTTTCTGGAATTTTCTTTATCAGAACTGGATTATACATGAGGCTGATTGAGTAGGTTGCCCTGTGGCAATGGCTTGGCGGGAGGGCACCCACCACTTGCCCACTTCTGCCACTCCTCCTCCTCACTTCCTGCATTCAAAGACTGTCTTAACACTCTAGGCCCCCCCTAACTCTACTCTCTCCACACTTCCTCCTGCTCCATCCATCTCTTTGTTTATGAACCCAAGGAATGGGAGCAGAAGGAATGGAAGTGGCAGATGGTGAGTGGGTGGATCAGGGGAAGGGGCATTCAACCCAGGGAGACGCCATGCGGGGGAGAGTGGAGTAACATGCCACCTTGAACACCAAGAGATTCTGGGCTGACCCCGGACATCATTTGTTGACAGAAAGGCCATGCAGGATCCAGATGACGACATTGTTCTCCCAACTTTTCAAAGCACTGATTTGTGGGGATCTTTCTTACTCGGATTGCAACTGGCCTGGAAAAGCACTGCTGAACTGAAAAGCACTGCTGAACTGGCAAGTGGAATGATCTGTGAAGAAATTGGTGATGGGCTCTTTATACCCCCTCTCTCTGCTTTGCCATGCCATGATGCAATATTTTCTTTCATAACTAATACTGTAGGTGGGTGGATGAGTGAGTTATATCCCCCCCCTTTGCACTGAAGCACAAATACACAAATATATCTATATATTTTTTTTTTTTTAATTCTGATGCAGCACAACAGAGCTAAGAACAAAATAATCAAACAGTGGGATTTTGCTCCATAAAAAGCGTAGTTGAGGGAACATTTGATGACTTTTATTACTTGAGGAAAGGAGAATTCAAAAGCTGATTTGTAAGACCCTTTCTCCATCAGGCAGTATGAAAAACCTCCTTTTTTCCTTCTTTCTTTTTATGCCTCCACACTTACAAAGCTCAGATTAATGCCTGATCTGTGAGTATAAGCACCTTGGGTAGAACGGGCCTGAGAACAAGGGGGGCAAAACCCCATTAAGGGGGCAAAAACCCTATATTGTCCAAAAACAAAATAAATTTGTGTACTTCAATCTCAACCTATCCAGGGCTGAGTTTCCATTACAGCTTTACAGCCCAATCCTGAGCTGACCGGAGCTGCAGGACCCACAAAGCTCCACAAAGGGCTCCTGCCGGATCCAGCGCCTCCCTCGCTACCGCGGGAGGCTCCTTGGGAGAAGGGGACATTCGTCCCCTTCCCCCAAGTAAGGGAAGCAGTCCCGCAATGGGACTACTCACTTTAGCGGCGACTCTTTGGTCACAACTAATGTGAAGGCACTTGTGTAGGGTGCGCAACCCTGCCCAAGCGTCCTGGATCCTGTGGAGCTCACAGCTCCACAGATCCGCCTCTCCCCTGCCCCCTGACGCACCTCCCCCATGCCCCAGTCATGCTTCCCCCCTCCCCGAAACACTTCCCCCACGCCCCTGGACACGCCCCCATTTCCCGTTCCGCTGCCTGGCGGTCGCAGACACCGCCGAGCCGTGGAATGCATGCGCCCGCCACGCACTGGCTCAATGCTGGCTGGCGCTGAACCAGCTCTGGCGGGAGCCTGGCAGTAAGACCCGCAAATGTGCCTTACGGCACGTTTGTGACTGTGGTCTGCGCCTTGGAGGCGCGGCGCGGACCACAGGATTGGGCTCTTAATCCACTCTCAGTGCACTTCTATTCCCCCAATGAATTCTGGAGACTAGAGTTTGTTAAGGGTAGCTCTAAGAGCTCTCAGATTCCTTTACAGTTTCCCCAGAATGCATTGGGGACATAGAAGTGCACTGAAAGTGGATTGAAGTTGTAGGGGAAATGCCGCCCAGGTCTATTTCATAAGCACCAACATGTACTGGTACTGTTCAAACATGGGAAAGTGAAACACAAACGTCAGAGCAGAACTACTAGGCACCAGTTGTAGGTCACTTCACAGAATTCCTAGGCCCCCAGTAGCAAACCCCACTCCTAGTCTAGTGTGTGTCTTGAACACAGGGCATTGGATCACGTTTACCTGTGTTTTGACATTGTTGAGAGGTGAACTAACAGTACGGAGTACAAATATAAGTCTGGAGCACAGAATAGAAATGAAAAAAGAGAAAAAAACTGGAAAATTTTTAAAAAAACAACCACCAGACACCTGGACTTTGTCATCATCATCACAATGAAGGAGATATTGAAAGTCATGCCTTGGATGCCTGGACACTATTAGAAGAAAAAAATGAGGACTTTGCTGAGGAATTGCAGTAGCACTACTCAGACGAAGGATGTCAGACAGTGGTGGGAATGAGAGAAGGCCCTCTCACACAAGTTTGTATGAGAGAGTATAGTCTTTCAGACAGCCTAGGTCAGGGTGGCCCAACTTTGAACCACCAGATGACCGCATGACCCTTGCATAACCCCTGGCTGGGGCACTGCCGGCCAACCCAGAAGTAATTTGCGATGACATGGTGATGTCACCACAAATTACTTCCACGTTCCGAGCCTGCCAAATGACTTTGACAGGCTCAAAGTGGAGGGGGTGCGGCGGGGTTTTTCAGTCTCCCTGCCGCACCATTCTGGCTTCTCCTTCTGCAAAGGAGAAGCTGGAAAGGCGTGGCAAGAGGACAGAAAAGCCTCCAGAGTACCCAGCTTCGCTCCAGCTGTCAAGTGTGAAGGCACAGAGTGCCTTCATGCTCCTCAGCTGGAATGAAGTGGGGAATGCTGGGGAAGGTCTCACAAGGCTGGCAATGCTACTCATCATCTGCTGGAGGGTGGGGAATGCTGAGCAAGGGAGCTTTCCTCTCAAGAGTTCCCTTGCCCAATGTGCCCCACCTTCAAGCAGAAGATAATAATAATAATAATAATAATAATAATAATAATAATAATAATAATAATAATAATAATAAAACTTTATTTTTATCCCGCCCTTCTCCCAAAAAGGGACCCAGGGTGGCTAACAACATATAAAACAAATTAAAACATAATTTCACAGATAAAAACATATTAAAATGATGCTGCTCATCATCTGCTTGAAGGTGGGGAATGCTGGGCAAGGGAGAGCCCCAAGGCTGGCCAGTCTTGGAGAGCTCCCTTGTGCAGTATTCATTGCCCTCTAGCAGAGGATCATTATGTGCTTGAGGGTGGGGTACACTGGGCAAGGGAAGTCTTGCAAGGCCTGCCAGCCTTGCAAGACCTCCCCCATCTTGCTCCACCCTGCTCCGTCAGATGATGAGCAAAACACCTTCGCTCATCATCTGCTGGAGCCAGCAATGCAGCTGCCCAGGGGGAATGGGGGGCTGCATGTCACTCGGGGGCTGCTAACACATGCCTCACAGGGCGCATGCAGCCCACGGGGCATGTGTTGATCAACCTGGCCTAGATGAAGGTTACTGTTTCAAGAAAGGGGGAACCAGGCATCTTGCCCTGGGCCCAACACAAACTCTTAGCATCCCTGGTGTAGAGTCATTGACTGCCTGATTGCTCGTGAGTCCTCAGCTAATGAAAAAAGAAGAGAGGATGGGGCAGACAAAATGGGGGTAGGCTAAAAAACTTGGAAGCAAACAATATTAATGATGAATTTTTTCAGCAAATAATTCATCCTCTACGGCAAGGATGCCCAAACCCCGGCCCTGGGGCCACTTGTGGCCCTTGAGGACTCCCAGTGCGGCCCTCAGGGAGCCCCCAGTCTCCAATGAGCCTCTGGCCCTCCAGAGACTTGCTGGAGCCTGCACTGGCCCGACGCAACAGCTTTCAGTGTGAGGACAACTGTTTGACCTCTCACGTGACCTGTGGTATGAGGGCTTCCTCCACTGCTTGCTGTTTCACATCTGTGATGCAGTAGCGGCAGCAAAGGAAAAGCCAGCCTTGCTTTGTGCAAGGTCTTTTATAGGCCTTGAGCTATTGCAAGACCATCATTCATTCATATAAGTTCATCTTTAATATATTCATTTATGTAAACTTATGTAAATTTATTCAAATTTTAAATGTAAATTAATTACCCCCGACACGGTGTCAGAGAGATGATGTGGCCCTTCTGCCAAAAACTTTGGACACCCCTGCTCTACGGGGAGAGGGGCAAACAGAGAAGACTTGACCATGTAATGCAGCCACTTTCAATCAGTGTGCTATGGCACACTGGTGTGCCGTGAATGGTCCGCAGGTATGCTACGGGGGTTTGGGAGTCATTTGTATCCCCCAGCCTTTGGGGAATGTGAACCTCCCATCAGTAGAATGGTGTGCCTTGTCAGTTGTAAAAAAAAACCCAAAAATAAACTGATGGTGTACCTTGATAATTTTAGCACCTTGTCAGTGTTCCCTGAAATGAAAAATGTTGAAAATTACCAATGTAGTGAAAGACTGGTTCTTGTCAGGGAATAATAATGGATTATCTGATATCAAATTTACAGCAAATCAGAGGCAAATTGTATTGCCAAAGAATATAAACCACTTAGGATACAATCTTTGTCTAAAAAGCAAGATAGAATCATCAACAAAATACTTGTGTTTTCCTTTTGAAAGTAATCCTTTAAGACTGCAGTCCTGGGCACACTTATTTGGAGTAATCCCCACTGAACTCAATGCAAATTACGTTTGAAAATTGTATTGTACAGATTTGCATCATATAGAATTGCAACACATTACCAATCCTATTTGGGTGCTGGTTTTTCACAGGGCCAGCCCGTCACGAGACCCACTGAGTCACCTCAGGTGGCAGATTGATTGGGGGACGTCCACCTCTGCCTGCCCACTCACCTTCACTACTCCCAGTCCCAGTATTGGAAAAGTGCCTTTTGAGCCCATCACTCCACAATACAGTTTCTCTTCCTCTCCCCCCCCAAATCGCACAGACACAGACACAGAGGAAGAGAGAGAATCTGCATCTGAAAGATGTAAATTCCATACTTATTTAAACTAAGACAAAAAGTTAAACAACTCCATTCTAGTGACAACATGGGGGTCTAAACCGATGTTCAGGCGCATTTATAGCAAGTAAATACAAACAAGGGCTCTAGCATAAGGGCAGGATTTTCCATAAAAGCAATCAATAAAGGGGTGTGTGTGTGCACTTGCTTTTTTTTTTGGGGGGGGGAGGGGGTTAAAAATGCATAAAAACACAAAACAAAACACTGCATTTTGTTTTTAAAATATCCGAATAAAAACACAACACCACATTTTGGCGTTTAAGATATTTTCCTGAAATTAAACTAGACTACTTTTCCAGTTAGAAATAAATCTGTGGCTGCCTCTGCTGATACTATATGATCTACCTAGAACACTTTTAAAGTGTTTAGAATTAATAAAAATGAAAACTTGGAATGAGAACTTGGAATAAAAACATATAACACCGCTTTCTGCCTTTTTCATTTTATTTTTTTTAAATTACAAAATCTGCAAAAACAAAAAAAAAAAACACATTTCCAAGCACCCCTAGCGATTAGCTTTGTTCAAATTGTTCTTAGGGTGCAATCCTAACCCCTTATGTCAGTACTTTCCAGCACTGGCATAGCAGTGCCAATGGGACGTGTACTGCATCCTGCAGTTGGGTGTCACTCATGGAGGCCTCCTCAAAGTAAGGGAATGTTTGTTCCTTTACCTCAGAGCTGCATTGCCCTTAAGTCAGTGATAGAAAGCACTGACATAAGGGGTTAGGATTGTGCCCTTAGTATTGGAAATACTGTAATCTTCAGGATAACCATTAGATGATCACACTATGTAGAGTTCACTGTATCATGTTCACACCAACAGTAGTTACATTGCTCTGTTCGTTGGTCTTTTCACACAAAGGTGTGTATCTAACCTCGACACCACACAGGATGGCTGAGTGATGATATAATAATCTGACTACATGCCATGCTCTGCGGAGAGGTTGTGCTCACATTCCTTTTCATCTTGTGTTTGCTGAACAAGAAATAACACCGCATTTATCTCTAGGTAGTTGCACAGCTAACTGATTTGCAGGAGCTAAAAGTAATTCACTAGAGGTAAATAAGGATGAAGCAGGTGGTAATTGCAGCATACCTCTGCAGAAACAGGGGGCCATATGGCAACCACTGTAAGATAAGCCCAATTTACTTTGCAATGCTATCACCGCCCACAGAGCTGCAGTGTAAAATAGTTTTAAGGGGGGGGGGAGGACACACGCTTTCGCCACCAACCAGCAGTAAGCCGGCTTCCACAATGAAATGAGAATTTCACACCCCACCTCAAAACACTTAGTGGGTTCCCCCATTTTTGCTACCTGAAAAAAGGGGTGGTAAAACTGGGCAGGGCAGGGTAGGGGAGTCTGTTTACACCAACGGTAACAATACTCAACCAGTGGAACTTTTCTGGCACAAAGAAGAGTACTTCGACTGGGATGAAATAGCTCCCTCCTTTTTCACTGCCCCCAGTTACAGGTGGTGCAAATGGGAGGGAGATGTTGGCAGTCCTTCAAAGGGGTGAAGCAGAAAGACTCATCACGTGGTTGCAGATTCATCACTTGTGGTTGCAACAACAGTGCTCCCCCCCCCATTGGCCATCAGCGAGAGCCAACAATTTTTTCCCCCACAATGCTCCCCAAAACTACGTAGCATCATCACAGCGCATTATTCTGAGGGAAGTTGAGGGGAAAAAATTGAAATGAAGAAATGGCACAGATGCTATTGGAAAATAGTAGTGGTACAAAATAAAGACAGGCAGGGGGCTGATTTAAGTGGTTTAGGGCACAATCCTAACCCATTTTGCAGCACCGACATAAGGGCAATGCAGCTCCCAGGTAAGGGAACAAACATTCCCTTACTTTGAGGAGGCCTCCCTGAGTGACACCCAACTGCAGGATGTAGTACATGCCCCCTTGGCACAGCTATGCCAGTGCTGGAAAGTTGGTTAGGATTTAAGCTTTAAGTGCAACTTTCCAGCACTGATGCAGACTCAACGCAGCCCTGAGGAAAGGGATCAAACACACGTTTGCCTTGAGGTGGCCTCCATGACTGCCTCCCCACTGCAGCATGCAGCACATACCCCATTGGCATGGTTGCAGTAGTGCTGGAAAGTTGGATAGGATTGGGCCCTAAATATCCTTGTCATCTCCCCAAGATGTCATGGTTATGCCTGGCTAATCCAGGCGTAATCAGCTATCTGGACTTCTAACCACTGTTAAAGACACAGCTCTGAAAACCAGTAATGGCCTGCTCTCATATGAACCATCACACCCTATGACATCATCAGCCAAGATCCTTTTCTGAATGCAATTTTTTATGCCAATAAAGGTCTTACTGAACTGAACTGAACTGAATGCATTTAGAGGTCAGTGGTCACTAAAGGCAAGATTTTTTTCTTTTCTGCAGTGGTGCCAATATTTATTTTATTTATTTATACAGGTATTTATATACCGCCTTTCTTTGGTTGTCAGATTTCTCCTCAGACTTTAATCCAAGGCGGTTTACATAGGCAGGCTGTTCTAAACCCCCGTAGGGATTTTTACAATTGAATAGTTCAATTCTTTCATATAACTCCTCCTTCCAGCTGGATTCCTTCCCGGTGCAATTCCTTCCATAGGGAGATCTGCTTGTTGCCTACCTTGCTGAATTTTATGACTTCCTTCTGACTTTTATTGAACAGTAGTATTGTTGAGCTACTATTGCTATTTTAAATCAGATTTTTGGGTTTTTTTGCATCACCAGTTGCAGCATTTTTGCGCTATCAATTGTTTTAGTGATCAGAATTAGCTACCTGCATGTGGTTGTGGAGATTTTAAATAGGCCATCCTATAGAAGAACATAAGAAAAGTCCAGCGGGATCAGGGCAAAAGCCCGTCTAGTCCAGCATCCTGTATGTCACAGTGGCCCACCAGATAATTCAAGGAGCACACAAGACCACAAGAGCCTTGCTTCCTAGTGCTTTCCCTTGCATCTGGCATTTTGTGATAGCCTACTTCTAAAACCAGGAGTTAGCACATACTCATCACATCTTGTAACCTGTGATGGCCTTTTCTTCCAGAAATTTGTCCAATCCCCTTTTAAGGGCATCCAGACCACATGCCATCACCGCATCCTGTGGCAAAGAGTTCCACAGACTAATTGCACACTGAGTAAAGAAGTATTTTCTTTTGTCTGTCCTAACTCTCCCAAAACTCACTTTTAGTGGATGTCCCCCGACTCCGGTCGGTCGGTCGGTCGGTCGGTCTTTCTTTCTTTCTTTCTTTCTTTCTTTCTTTCTTTCTTTCTTTCTTTCTTTCTTTCTTTCTTTCTTTCTTTCTTTCTTTCTTTCTTTCTTTCTTTCTTTCTACTGCAGACAGTTCTCTTGCCAGCTTCTGTTTTTTTCTGCGAAGCCTGAAAAAGACAAGAAACAAAAGCCAAAGCTCTTTATAAACTAATCTCTGGTCATTTATTACTCTCTCCTTCCAAGACTTCATTTGTATCAAAAACTATATCTTTATTGGCTTTTTTGTTTGTTTAAGAAATGTATAATATTTGTCACAAACAGCAACTGAAATGAGAACTGAAAACAGTGCCAAGAAGCAGTTCTCTCCACACCCAAGAAAGACAGGAGGGTTGAAATTGATCATAACTTTATTAACAAGATGAATAAATCTGCAGTAAGATTCTGCTTCCAAAAGCAGTGCAGGCTCACTTTCATTCAGGCTCCTGAATGCCACCATCTATTTTCCTTACACTTAGGTGAATCCCCCTTTGGCAAGAGAAGTGCACCATCAACACTGGTGTCGCTAGGGGGGTGCGGGCCACACCAGGTGACGCGCCGGGGGGGGGGTGACATGCCCTGGGGAGGACGCGCTAACATAGCGGGGTTAGGAGCTACCGCATCATGCCATACACCGTTGGATGTGGAATGGCCAGCAGAGTGCGGTGCAATAAACAGACTTGAAATCGTTCCTTTTGTTCAAACGTTATGGCCAAGAAACCAGAAGAAAAAATGCATGGAGCCCTATGGAAAGGGAAAGTGAGCCGTAGCATGCGTTTTCTCGTGAGTAGTCATACTTGCCATAGTGTGTCAGAAAAGGCAGGCTGAGAGGAATCCAACAACATCAGAATGGTCCCAATCCAATTAATGCAGCCCCCCAAAACACCCAAGAAGCTCCCCCCTCCCAGCTGCAAGTCTGAGCCCGAAATGAAGCCACGTGGCCGCATTTACTCACAAGTAGGCAGAATTGCCTTAGTCGAGGCAGGCTGAGAGGCTCCAAGGACGTCAGAATGATCCTCATCAAATGAGTGCAGCCTCCAAAAACACCAGAGAAGGAGATTCCTCCCTCCCAGCTGCCTCCCTCCCAGTCTATGGAGCCCTAGGGAAAGGCTCCATAGCTTGGTGGAACAGGACTGGCTCCCCCTTATTTAATTATTTTAATTTAATTATTTATAATTATTTATTTTAATTGCTTGATGATGTCACTTCTAGCCATGACATCACTTCCAATGGGTCCTGGACAGATTGTCATTTTAAAAAGAGGGTGCCAGTGCTAAAAGTTTGAGAACTGCTGCAAAAAGTTGTTAAGTAACTTGACACATGGTGTGTGTGTGTGTGTGTGTGTGTGTGTGTGTGTGTGTGTGTGTGTGTGTGTAAGACTCTACAAGTTTTCAAAATAACTAAAATCAGAATTTGGAGGAATAAGACCATCATGTTATATATCAATCAATGCGTAATTTCATGCAGAATGCAATGAAACAATTCACATTGAAATACCTGTGTTCTAACAAAAGGTACAGCCAAAAAACCAGTGGGGGCGGCGTGATGGTACATCACCACGCCCACCTGGGGTGTTGCTCTGCCCACTGCATGGGGTGACACACAGGCCTCCTGCACCAGGTGAAGCGAATCCTAGTGACACCACTGACCATCAATACTATGGTCCCACCCCCTTTTGCTCCCAGAGTCAAACCAGCCACATCTACAATTTCACTTCTCCAAGCCAGACAGCTTTTGGGGATGAGAAATGCAGCTGCATCCCAGAGGATCTGCCTATCCACACCCTTGCTCTACAGCTCCAGGAGACTACAGTATAGCCCTCTTCTTGTAATGGACACCATCCGGATGGTCACTGATCCTGTCTTCCTCCTCCCTGACCCACACTGCCACTGCCTCTTCTCACCTATGAAGTAGTGAAAAAAAAATCCATTGACCCTGACCAATCTGGTGAAAGGAAAAAAAATCCTACTTGGCCCCAAAGCAACCAGCTGAGGAACAACCAGGAGGGTGGGTTGACATTGCATCTTTGCTGGGAATGGGGAATGAGATCTGAGCAGCCTCCTGTAACTGGCTCAGACCTTCCCACAAGTACTATTGATAGGGTGCCAGGAACATTAGCAAGAATTTCTTGATTGACCACTAGGTACCAATGTGCTGCCAAATGAACCACGTCTTGGTAGCCCTTCCCTATAAATGCTCCTCTGTACCTTATCATAGGGCATCAAATATTCTTTTCTGACCAGCTTGGCACTGGTTCTGCATTTATGGGGAGCAGCTGCTTCCGGAGGGAGCTTCCAGAATAAGCAGGTTAGTGAATGTCCCAAAGGTGAGTGATCTCTATTCAGACCTGTCAAGGTGCAGCATGATCATGTCTTTTAAAAAATAAGTTTTCTGGTAAAGGGTGATGTCTCTAATCCATTCAGAAGATGACAATCTTGGTTTGCAGCTTAACATCTTGCTTTCTAGCCTAGCAGCTGTGACATACGAAAAGCCCCTCTCCCTGCAAGTAGCTTGGATGAGGCTGCACATCTCAATAGGAAGGACTTCGGAAGAGAAAATGAAGTTTATTTATTGGCTTTTAGTACCTTCATCCTGTCTCTGTAAATCTGCCCTAAGATATTTTACATTCAGGAGGACAACTGGAACATTTCATGCTGTTGCTTTCCTTGTCATTTCTGCTTCTTCCCCACACTAATGAGAAATATTAACAGCTTCTTTTTGCTAAGTGAGACCCGAAGAAGGTAAATTCTGCTCAGTTTTCCTTTCCCCCTAGTCTTTCCAAATGCTCTTTTGTGGAACAACCTGAATGAGTGAAACAAATGTGATTTGCCCCAGCAAATGTATATTCAGGAACTAACTCTGCAGCTTGATTTCAATTCAACCAGCTGATGAAAATGATCCCGTGAACTAAGTTTTTTTTTTAATTTTTTTATAGCATCCAAAAAGGGGGATGAATCCATGCTTGAAATCACACTATTAGCTGAAGTCAGGGGGAAAAAAACAAACAAACAACACCCAGTATTTCAAGCTCATTGACTGAAATTTCTGCTACAACAAATCTTGCCCTAATGATGATAATTAAAAGGAACATAAATTGTGGCAAAAGAAATGTAAGAAGGTGATACGGGAGGCCAAGAGAGACTATGAGGAACGCATAGCCAGCAACATTAAGGGGAATAATAAAAGCTTCTTCAAATATGTTAGAAGCAGGAAACCCGCCAGAGAAGCGGTTGGCCCTCTGGATGGTGAGGGAGGGAAAGGGGAGATAAAAGGAGACTTAGAGATGGCAGAAAAATTAAATGATTTCCTAGCATCTGTCTTCATAGCAGAAGACCTCAGGCAGATACCGCTGCCTGAACAGCCCCTCATGACTGAGGAATTAAGTCAGATAGAGGTTAAAAGAGAAGATGTTTCAGACCTCCTTGATAAATTAAAGATCAATAAGTCACCGTGCCCGGATGTCATCCACCCAAGAGTTATTAAAGAATTAAAGAATGAAGTTGCAGATCTCTTGACTAAAATATGCAACTTGTCCCTCAAAACGGCCACGGTGCCAGAAGATTGGAGGATAGCAAATGTCATACCAATCTTTAAAAAGGGAAAGAGGGGGGACCCAGGAAACTATAGGCTGGTCAGCCTAACATCTATTCTGGGTAAGATGGTGGAATGCCTCATCAAAGATAGAATCTCAAAACACATAGACGAATAGGCCTTGCTGAGGGAGATTCAGCATGGCTTCTGTAAGGGTAAGTCTTGCCTCACAAAACTTTTAGAATTCCTTGAAAAGGTGAACAGGCACGTGGATGCAGGAGAACCCATGGACGTTATATATCTGGACTTTCAGAAGGCGTTTGACACGGTCCCTCACCAAAGGCAACTGAAAACACTCCACAGTCAGGGAATTAGAGGGCAGGTCCTCTCCTGGATTGAGACCTGGTTGAAGACCAGGAAACAGAGAGTGGGTGTCAATGGGCAATTTTCACAATGGAGAGAGGTGAAAAGCAGTGTGGCCCAAGGATCTGTCCTGGGACCGGTGCTCTTCAACCTCTTCATAAATGACCTGGAGACAGGGGTGAGCAGTGAGGTGGCAAAGTTTGCAGATGACACCAAACTTTTCCGAGTGGTGAAGACCAGAAGTGATTGTGAGGAGCTCCAGAAGGATCTCTCCAAACTGGCAGAATGGGCAGCAAAATGGCAGATGCGTTTCAATGTAAGTAAGTGTAAGGTCATGCACATTGGGGCAAAAAATCAAAACTTCACATATAGGCTAATGGGTTCTGAGCTGACTGTAACAGATCAGGAAATAGATCTTGTGGTGGTGGTGGACAGGTCGATGAAAGTGTCGACCAAATGTGCGGCGGCAGTAAAGAAGGTCAATTCTATGCTTGGAATCACTAGAAAAGGTATTGAGAACAAAACAGCTAATATTATAATACCATTGTACAAATTGATGGTAAGGCCACACCTAGAATATTGTGTCCAGATCTGGTCACCACATCTCAAAAAGGACATAGTGGAAATGGAAAAGGTGCAAAAGAGAGCAACTAAAATGATTACTGGGCTGGGGCACCTTCCTTATGAGGAAAGGCTTCGGCGTTTGGGCCTCTTCAGCCTAGAAAAGAGGCACCTGAGGGGGGAAATAATATACAAAATTATGCACGGGAAGGATAGAGAGATGCTCTTTACACTCTCACATAACAGCAGAACCAGGGGACAGCCACTAAAATTGAGTATTGGGAGGGTTAGGACAGACAAAAGAAAATATTTCTTTACTCAGCGTGTGGTCGATCTGTGGAACTCCTTGCTGCAGGATGTGGTGACGGCATCTGGCCTGGATGCCTCTGAAAGGGGATTGGACAAGTTTCTGGAGGAAAAATCCATTATGGGTTACAAGACATGATGTGTATGTGCTACCTCCTGATTTTAGAAATGGGTTATGTCAGAATGCCAATGCAGGGGAGGGCACCAGAATGCAGGTCTCTTGTTATCTGGTGTGCTCCCTGGGGCATTTGGTGGGCCACTGTGAGATACAGGAAGCTGGACTAGATGGGCCTATGGCCTGATCCAGTGGGGCTGTTCTTATGTTCTTATGTTCATCAGATTTTTCTCAATGCAGACATTTACTCTTTTTACCAAAATGCTTTAACAATGTCAAGGAATAGTGTTACAATTTCTTTCCTGGATATTATCTCTTTCTACAATAAAGCAAAATTAAACCCCCTACATTTTGTAACTGTTCCCAGAAACTGTAACTGTTTGGGGGGGGGGGAGGGGATTAGAAATAAAGGAAATCTATTTGGAAAGCAGTGTAGTATGATGGAATTGCCTTCCGATCTGCCCATCTCTATGATCTTCTAGAATTATGTATCCATAAGAAGAGATCAGAAAAAACAAAGTTTTGTTAGTAGAGGATGACATTTTCACCAAAGTTAGGTAATCTTACAAGAGATATATCTCGTACTTGGACCTGACCATTTTTCCATGTTGCACACACAGACATACACACACCCCTGTAGTCATTTCTGACCACTACCTGATGTATCACATGTGAAAAGATTAGCTTGTGCCAACAACACTACAATGTGTGTTAAATAGTTTGTACAAGCAGAAGTTCTATAGACATGATGATTATGAGCCCTATTGCCCTGGCAACCCCCTAAATGACATAAAGCAGTTCAGTGCTATGGAATTCCTTCACAAATCCAATTCAATGTAAATCCTGAAGCGGTCATTGACTAGTAAACTCCTCCTTTTTCCTATGAGCATCTACTATGGAGGAGATAGACATAACAGTCCTTTCACTTTGAGTGTTAGCAACCTGAGATCAGGTTAGCAACCAGAGATCACCTCTAATCAACACCTGGTTTTTCCCAACAACCACTGGAAATGCTGTCCAAGCATTGCTCTGTTCATCCCAAGCCAGATAGCCTTTAAAATGGACTTTGCAATTTAAGACCAAGGGATAAACAGCCAGCATCCCCAAACATCCCACTGGCTCACTGGATCCCTAAATCCTACCCCCAGTACCACACTATACCAGCAAGAAGTGGCTGACCTGGTTAAATTTATACCACACCTCAAGGCAACAGTCTGGAGTATGTAAAAAAAAAACTTCCCACAACCTGCCAATCAGGTAAGAAGCAAAACATTTCTATCTGCCCCCTCAAAGGCTCTGCCTTGCAGGTCCAGTATACCAGTCAGGTGCTGCCCATCCCTGCCTTGTCTCATGCACAGTGGGGTTGGGTAAAGGAAGCTAACCTACCAGAGTGGCTGCATTCTCACATCAAAGGCCATTTCCTGAGCGATTCACTCCTCAGTGTGTAAGGGTCAAGCTACATGTGGCATTAAGGTGTTATTACATTTCCATCATTAAATAATTGTTTGAGGGTGAGTGGGTACAGACTGGAACTCTGTGGATGGAAGAGTTAATCCCCATGCTATGATACCTGAACAAAAATGGAATATGTGACTCTGTCTTATACTCAGTCAGACAATTAGTCCACCTAGGTTATTAAACTGGCTGGCTAAAGTGTTGCCTAACATGCTTGTTTGCACATGTATATGGTGCTGGGTACATGCCATGACAGCACAACCCAGGCCAGTCTCATGGTTGGTGGCAAGAGGCTTCATATCCTACAGACCCTAGGAAAAAAGACCAAACTTAAGAAGAGCTCTGCTGGATCAGGCCAAAGGCCCATCTAGTCCCACTACCTTTATCTCACAGTGACCAAGCAGATGCCTCAGGGAGCATATGAAACAAGATACCTGTTGCCACTCTCTTGCACCTGGCATCAGAGCTAGCCTATTTCTAAAGCCAGGAGCTGAGTATGCCCGTTACAATGACCATGGTAATTTTGGGAACCCCTGAATTATGGGGTAACCAAGATTCAGTCTTTACTACCTTCTCAAGTTAAACACTTATCCAGCTTCAGCAATCCAGTAGCCATCTTTCATTAAACAGAGGGACAAGATTCATGGCCTTTATCATCACAGAGAGCTGACACTTCCACGAAAGTGATAATCAGGGATGGGAACTCGAGTCAAGTGACTTGTACTCACAAAAATGTGTGTTTTTCACTGACCCATGGACTTGTAAGTTGCACACGTGGAAGACTTGAAAAACACTCGAGTCAGGGGACACCTGACTTGGCACTCGTCCCACACACACAGACTTGAGCCTGCCTGTGTCTGGGTGTGCTTGCTTACTGTTTTGTGGCATGAAAAACCTCATGGAGCCATCGTTCAGATCTGATGAACAGCCGGGAAGTTCCAGCCATAAGGCAGGGAAGGGGTAATGCATCAGGAAGGGAGAGGTAGGAGCAAGATGCTTTTAAGAGGGGATTGGACAAATTTTTGGAGGAAAAGTCCATCACAGGTTACAAGTCATGATAGGTATGTGCAAGCTCCTGATTTTAGAAGGAGGCTACTTCAGAATGCCAGATGCAGGGGAGGGCATCAGGATGCAGGTTGTGTCTTGCTGTCTTGTGTGCTCCCTGAAGCATTTGGTAGGTCACTGTGAGATACAGAAAACTGGACTAGATGGGTCTTTGGCCTGATCCAGCAGGGCTCTTCTTATGTTCCTATATTCTTATGTTATTTTGCCCATCTCTGATAGGAAGGAAGGAAACAATGATCATTGGGCAAAGGGTGGGAGGTTTGATATATTTTTTGGCTGAGGGAGGTGCCAAATGGGGTTCTTGCCTTACAGTTGGCTGAAGAAGAGGAGAGGAAACAGGGAAGTCGGGGAAGAGGCAGTTTGTAGTGATCATGCTTTCCGAACACATGGCTCCTTTTGGCTCCATTGTTATTTGGGTGGAGGAAGCCTCATGGAATGACTGGCTGAAATGGGACTACTTCTGTGTAGAGCTGCCAAGGATCAGGTCATTCTGGTAAGCCTTGCAGCTGCTGCGCATGACCCTCCTCTCTCTTGTCGCTTCTGTCCCGGTTCTCATGCACTCCCTCCACCCCCTTCCACCCTGTTTACAGATGGGCGGGGACATCAGGAAAGTGTTTAAAGAGAACTCCAACACACAAACACACATGCACTGGCAGCAGCCCCGTTTTTTCACGGCGGGCTTTTTTAAAGGGGGCAACTCGACTCTTTTAGAGTTGCAAAAGGGCAACTCGGCAACTCAGAAAGTGCCCCTGTTATGACTCATTTTGAGTTGAGGTGGGCAGAGACTCTAGACTCAACTCAAATCATTCCGTATTGGGTTTTCCCAACCCTGGTGATGATCATGGGTAAATGTGCCTAATTTTAGGAAAAATTTGATTTTTGCACAATTGTTCTTGATCATTGCTTTGAATGGTGCTTTCCCCTTTCAATGCAAATACTTGTTTTTATTGTTGATCATGAAAAAGAGGCTTAATGTCACCCAGCAGTAATTGTTTTCCCAGTGATAAAAGTGTAGAGGCAAGCAACTGTATGTACCAAGCATGGGTCACCGCATTTCAATAACAAGGGCAACTCTGAAGATACTAGAAATACAAGTAGCTGCTATATCTTTCTAGGTTCTAGCTAATCACTCAACACTCAGCAAGATTAAGTTAAAATTACCCCTCATTAGACAGCATGGAAAATGGTCTTAGTGATCGACCTTTCCCAAGTCTGCCTTGAAGACATTGATTGGTCTGCATTATTCGGTATGTGGACACCCTGTTGCCCACCACCAGCAGCTAGAAACATATTAACTTTTAAATATGAGTTAGTAAGCACCATTTGGAGTGGCTGAAGTAATTACTACATTTGGGGGGATTTAATTGCTTCTTAAACTGCTATTTTTATGTTTGCTTTTATTGTATTTTAGTGGCTTATATTCTAAGTCCCCTTGAGGCCATCTTGGCAAAATGGAGGGTATAACTTCTATAAATAAGATTAATGGATAGATAAATAGGAATTGACTACATGTATAAATTACATAAGTGCTGGTGTAAGAGAAGGAGGTTTCCTACAAAGAGCAGGGTCTGATAGTACTTGTTCCCAGTCCAGCCCATAATATGGAGAGGAGTCTAAGAGTATCTGCCCAGCTATCGAGCTGAACCTGCCGCCACCATCCCCAGGGGTGCAGAACATACACATACAACCTGCATGTATAAACTCAGTGCATGCAAGCAGAAATTGTACATGGTACATGAAGAAATGACTGCAATTTTTTTTTTTTGCATGAATATAGGATTTTAGGTCGTAAGTCGCTATTACATATTCTTGTCGCCTGGAGAAGAAAGGGACAATGGAGTCAGTGAAAGCTTTGATTAAATTGTAAATAGAATCAGGGGGCACACAATCAAGGTTGAAAGCATGGGGCTTTCAATGGGGGCTTAAGAACTAACACCCCCTTACCCTTTGCCCAGAGTTTGCTGCCTGCACGCACACTATGTACGATTAAAAGGGAGAAAGAAACAGCAAAAGCCAAATTCACATTGTCTTTGCAGTGAGTGATTTGGCCCTTACTCACTCTGCAGTATTTTTGTAAGGACTGTATTGAGATAATTAATGTGAAGCACTGAAGAAGTGTTCTACAAATGCTAAGTAGGGTTATTATGAACCAGGTGAACCTATCACCCTGATTTCTCCTTGCCTGAATTTGTAAGGGTCTGATTAAGGGTTTTTGCACTGAAAATATGTAATTTGTTACTGATTCATTACAATCAATTTGCTCCAACAATTAAACGTTTGACTTTGTCCTGTTAGCAGTCTCACCTCTTCATTTGGGGGGGGGGGGGGAGAAACTTATCCCAGTTTCTGTTTCTTGATCACACTAATTTATGACAGAATATTGAGAAATGTCATATACATATTGATATTAATTTAATGATGTCCCAGTCCTTTAATGATGTCCCAGTCTCATAATCCACTGCCATAAATTCCAGCCTGATGGCAGCCGCCTTGTCCTCCCATGGTACAGTGGCACCACTAGGGTTTGTGTGACTCAGAGCGGGAGGCCAATGTATCACCCCTACGATAGACCTCCTCCCATGCAGTGGGCAGGGCAATGCCCCGGAGAGTGGGTGTTATATAGTGGGTCCATGCGAATAAAGGTAGGCATAGATAACAGCTCAATACGTTTATTCCATCTTCAGAACAGAACCTGGAAATGAAACATAAGGCAAACACCCCTGGCTTTTATACCCTTTTGCTCAGCCCAGACTCCCCATGATTGGTGCAGTTGAAACATTAACTAGGGGGCCAATCGGAAGGTAGGATTTTGATCCATCACCTGATTGGCCAGCCATAAGTCTGGGCCAATCAGTTATGCAGGATTTCAATCCTGCATAACTTACATACATAACAGTGGGTGTGGTGATGTACCATTGCACTGCCCCCGCTGGTATTTTGGCTATAACTTTAGGTAGAATGTATATATTTCAATTTGGTTTGTTTCATTTCACTCTGCATGAAATTATGCATCGACTGATATATAACATGATGGTATTATTTGAAAGGACTAAGATTTTAAAAATTTGGCAAGTAGTAGTGTCACCCCCCCTGTGTGCATCACCCCATGCAGCCCAAACCCTCTGCACCCCCCTAGCGATTTCACTGCTGCGGTACAGTACTGCCATGACAGGATGTAGTGAAAGAAGGGCACCATGACGAAAATTTGGGAACCAAATTTGGGTAAATTTGGGAACCACTGTCAGCTTAAATTTCTAGGACATTTTAGATCAGGGGTGCCCAAACCCCGGCCCTGGGGCCACTTGCGGCCCTTGAGGCCTCTCAATGTGGCCCTCAGGGAGCCACAAGTCTCCAATGAGCCTCTGGCCCTCTGGAGATTTGTTGGAGCCTGCACTGGCCCGACACAACTGCTCTCAGCATGAGGGCAACTGTTTGACATCTCGCGTGAGCTGTGGTATGATGGCTTCCTCCACTGCTTGCTGTTTCACGTCTGTGATGCAGTAGCGGCAGCAAAGGAAAGGCCAGCCTTGCTTTGTGCAAGGCCTTTTATAGACCTTGAGCTATTTCAAGACCTTCATTCATTCATATAAGTTCATCTTTAATATATTCATTTATGTAAACTTATGTAAATTTATTCAAATTTTAAATGTAAATTAATTCTTTTTTCCCCCTGGCCCCCAATACAGCGTCAGAGAGGTGATGTGGCTCTCCTGCCAAAAACTTTGGACACCCCTGTTTTAGATCATTACTGTACCAGCACCTTGAGTTGAGTATGGAAACAAATTGGTAGCAACTACAGTTCACCAAGATTTGGGATGATGTGATCCCAATGGGTAGTCCCAGTTAACACCAATTGAAGTTTCCCAATGCTTTGCATGGGCTGCTCCATGTATAGTGCATTACAAGACACCAGTACATGGAGAGCTGTAGCTAGATTTCATTTTATTGTGAGCATGACATTAATATCCATTTGTCCAGGTAAAATAGTGTTATAAATTAAACCTGCATTTGCATGGCTTGTAAGAAAGCCTAGAGACTTCCTCGCATGTCATTATTTTGCATCTTTCAATATATAATGCATGATTTCACCTTGAATGTACCTGCTTTTAATTGCAAAGTCCAGTTGTTTTATAAGGCAGCAACATTACTCACATTTATTTTCACATGAAATGATGCCTGTCAGATAATGATGTTCATCTTCTTGCTTGAGAGGTTAAGGGTGCTTGTATCATCTACTTACTGTCAGACGTTTCAAAGACCGGTGGTGCCAAAGACACAGCTTTCAAAAAAAGGTTTTTTTCCTGGTGTTTTTTCAAAGGCTGGCCTCCTACCAACAGGGTGTGGAAGGCCACAGAATAGAGGACGTTCATCACAATGCCCTTACTGGCATGAAGACACCAGCCAGCAAGGCACAAGCAGAAATGGGTGCTGACACCAACTTCTGCTCATGAAGAACCTCCCCTTCCCTTCTTTTTCCCTCTTCTACCAAACTTCTGTGTTGTAACCATAAACACTGAAATTAAGTTGCATCCTCCCACATTATTGGAATTATTACTGAACTCAGATCCTCCAGTGTTCTTCCCCAACCCACAGGAGATAGATCTTCCACTGTGGGGGGAGGCAGAAGGTGTAGGGCAGGACACAGATCTTTAAAGTGCTCACAGTACAAAAGAGTTCACATAATGGATCCAGGGAGAGAGAGAGGAAAAGAGATTTTTTTTTTTTTAAGAATTGGAGAAAAAATAGGAGGAAAAGCACAAACATTGAAATAATGATAAGAACATAAGAAAAGCCCCACTGGAACAGGCCAAAGGCCCATCTAGTCCAGCTTCCTGTATCTCACAGTGGCCCACCAAATGCTTCAGGGAACACACTAGACAACAGACACAACCTGCATTCTGGTGCCTTCCCTTGCATCTGGCAATCAGAGGCAGCCTACCTCTACCTTTCACGTACCTACCTTGACTTGTAACCCGTGATGAACTTTTCCTCCAGAAATTTGTCCAATCCCCACTTAAAGACATCTAGGCAAGATGCCATCACTACTTCCTGTGGCAAGGAGTTCCACAGACTACTTACACACTGGGTAAAGAATCTTCCTTGACCCAAAATTATTCCTCCTCTGAACCCAGGGAAAACACAGGTATGCAGATGGCCTCTTTGCCTGCCTCCCTTTCAGCCCACGCCTAAGTAATTCTGTTGGCAGCAGTGCCACTGCAATGGCACAAGAGATGAGACTGCTAGCACACATGGCCGGTGACATCATGTGTGCCCCAATGGAGGAGCCACCCACCACCAGTGCTGGCAGCAGGGGAAGGAGGGGGAGGAATGGGGGAGTCTCTGGGCAGGGACAGGGTGGATCCTGGAAGCCTTGGCATACACCAGGATCCTATCCCTGTTCCTTCCCCCATTCCCACTCCTTTTTTCTCCTTGGTTCAGCACCAGCAAAATGGCTGGCACAGATCTGAGGAGACCCACTGGGGTAGCAGAGGCTTGTCTCATGGTAAAGGAACAAAAGTTGTTTACCTAGTTGGAACAAAAATTGGTACCTACTTACTGTGTTATTGGGCAGTCTGGGTGGTCTTGGAACAGATGCATAGATGTATTCTTCAGCTGCTTGCCTGCATTCAGAGCAGGTGCCAGAGACATGCCATGTCTCAAATTAATCCCTGCCAGCATTTTGAGCATGCATATACTAGAATCTGTTCTCCCTCTAATCACATGGGCAATCACTCCACGACTGCCTGATATGGCCATCTAGTAGTTATCATTATCAATGCAAATGCAGCTTTAAAAGGGCGATGCTAACAAGATATAATCACAGTTAAATTTACAAGCACGTATCAAAGTGAAACCTCATCCAACTGTGTTAATGGTTGACTGTTCATGCGTTCCCCTTATGGAATTCTTTTAGGGAATTGAGAGGAGTGGGGATTATATTGCATTATACAATGTAGTATCAGAAAAGGTAGCCAAAATAAATCAGAATTATATACAGTATATTAAATTATTCTCTTTTCTGCATTAAATAGCTGGATTTCATTTAAAATTAAGTTTGAAGAGTATTTGAAGCATGTTCCTTCGGCAAAATATTGAATAATTTTGAAGCAATTCTCCAGATTCTTGTTACCAGTCAATGAGACTAGTGAAAATTCTCCATGAGTTTCACACATCCCAACACCCAGATAAAGAGAATTTGTGACAGGAATGATAAATTCAGGATTTCTAAGCACTTATGTGGGATATAGCAACACACAACTTTTGTGAAACCTAGCCTGCTGGATACTTCTGGCGAAGCAATTTTTTCAGCCCATTCATAATCTTCTACTGTGAGATACAGGAAGCTGGACCAGATGGACCTTTGGCCTGATCCAGTTGGGCTCTTCTTATGTTGTTATATATGTTCTACATCAGTGGTTCTCAAACTTTTAGCACCGGTACCCACTCTTTAGAATGAGAATCTGTCAGGACCCACCGGAAGTGATGTCATGACCAGATGTGACATCATCAAGAAGAAAAATTTTTCACAACCTAGGCTCCAATCCTACCCACACTTACCCAGGAGTAAACCCATTTACTATCATTGTTAAAGGCATATACATAGTAGCCTGTCAGAAGTACAGAGTTGTAACATTTCCCCAAATGCAGTCACATCTCATAGTAGCATCAAGTCTAATATATTAAAAATAAAATATTGAAATGAATGGGGACCCACCTGAAATTGGTTTGTGACCCACCTAGTGGGTCACAACCCACAGTTTGAGAAACACAGTTCTACATTTCCATCATGTTCGCATTCTTATATACAGTGGCATCACCATAGGGGTGTGGTGGGTGTGGATTGTACCAGGTGACAACTCCAAGGGGTGAGGTGACGCTACTAGTGGGCCAAAATGTTGGAAACCTTTTGGAAAATTTGTATGAATAAATAAATAATGCCATTATATTATTTATCATTGGAAATGTAATTTCATGCAGATTATAATGGAACAAACTGTGTTGAATTACCTACATTCTATCAAATGTTTTGACCAGAAAAAAAAAACACAACTGTCTTGTGTAACAAAAAGTAGATTTTCTTAACTCAAAACTGACCAATGAGACTGATTGTTCTGAGAGCCAATAAGGTGTTATTATGACACAGCAGGGAACCAAGAAAGTGTTAGTATGAGTCTGCTCTCATTTCCATGAATTAGAGAACTAGAACCCTTATTCAGTGGTGTGAATGTCATCAAGTCAACCACTAGTTTTTTGTTGGTTACTGATGTGTTGGTGACCTGTACTATTACATATTAAACAAAATTAATGGGGGTTGCACTAACCCTAGTGATGCCACTGCATTTAGGCTGATTGTATGACATTGTAATTGTAATTTATTCTGTATTGTCTGGTACAGGAGGAGGTCCATCACGGCAGTGACGCAATGAGCTCTCATACTGGGTGATGCAAACCCCAGTGTCCCTGCTTATAGACCTTCAAAATGGGGAAAAAAAAACAAAAACTATTATTGTATTATGAGTGTCATGTGAAAAAAGCATGGAAATGTAATATCCATAGACATGTGCTTATCCAGTAGTTTTTTTATTCCTTTGAGATTGTTTTACCTGAGGAAATGAGTAAGATTATTGGAAGACTGAGGTTGGCCATGTGCACTCTCAACCCTTGCCCTTCCTGACTTATAAAAGATGCCAGAGGGAAACTAGCCAAGTGGGCAGGGAAGATAATAAATTCTTCTTTGATAGCGAGTGCTATTCCATTCTGTTTGAAGGTGGCAGACAATTGACTTTTTTTTGGCAGAAGAGTTCCCCAGACCCCATTGTTTGCATGATCACAAGCCAGTTTTCAGCCTTTCTTGGGGGGGGGGGGGGGGAGAGCTCAGAGATGTAATCGAGACCCAACTCCAAGAGCACTTGAAAGAAAGATTATCTGGATACTGTTTTCAATTTGGTTTCCAGCCCAGATTTGGGATAGAAACCACTTTAGTCATGCTAGTGGATGACTGACAGGAGAAGTGCATCCCTGCTGAATTTTGGTTTTGCTGGACCTCTCAGTGGATTTCTGGAGCACCTTCCAGACCCATGACTTGGACACAGTTCTTCAGTGGTTCTAGTCCTTTCTGTATGGTAGATTTCAGGAAGTGGTGCTATTCAACATCATGACCTATGGTTTTCCTCAGGGCACAATGTTGTCTGCTGTTGTCTGATGTTTAACATCTATAAGAAACTACATGAGATCATCTGGTTCTTTTGAATGGGGTGGCAGCAGTATGTAGAGGATGAACATAAGAACATAAGAACAGCCCCACTGGATCAGGCCATAGGCCCATCTAGTCCAGCTTCCTGTATCTCACAGAGGCCCACCAAATGCCCCAAGGAGCACACCAGATAACAAGAGACCTCATCCTGGTGCCCTCCCTTGTCTCTGGCCTTCTGACATAACCCATTTCTAAAATCAGGAGGTTGCACATACACATCATGGCTTGTACCCCGTAATGGATTTTTCCTCCAGAAACTTGTCCAATCCCCTTTTAAAGGCATCCAGGCCAGTCGCCATCACCACATCCTGTGGCAAAGAGTTCCACAGACCAACCACACGCTGAGTAAAGAAATTTTTTTTTGTCTGTCCTAACTCTCCCAACACTCAATTTTAGTGGATGTCCCCTGGTTCTGGTGTTATGTGAGAGTGTAAAGAGCATCTCCCTAGCCACTCTGTCCATTCCCTGCATAATTTTGTATGGCTCAATCATGTCCCCCCTCAGGCATCTGTTTTCTAGGCTGAAGAGGCCCATTTCTACCTCTATTTTCCATCTTCAGCTGGGGTAGTTATGCACACCTGCCTAGCAACAGTGGTAAACTGTTTGAGGACTAACATGCTGAAATTAAATCTGGATCAGCAGAGGTGCTATTAAGAAATTTGTTGACATGGTAGTAAAGTGCGAGCCTGATCTGAACTGGGGCTGCACCCCCCTTGAAGGGGGAATTTGACCATGATCACCCATATCATTTAAGCCATCTAGACCAGTGTTTCTCAAACTGTAGGTTGGGACCCACTAGGTGGGTTGCAAGCCAATTTCATGTGGGTCCCCATTCATTTCAATATTTTATTTTTAATATAGTAGACTTCATGCCACCATGGTATTTGACTGCATTTGGGGAAATTACAGACCTATACTTTTAACAAGCTACTCTGTATATGCTTTTAACAAACATAGTAACTTGGACTTACTCCTAGACAAGTGTGTGGATGATGATGATGATGTCACTTCCGGTGGGTCCTGACAGATTCTCATTCTGAAAAGTGGGTCCCAGTATGTGAGAACCACTGATGTAGACTATATTACCATGACACTCTTGTGTGGGGCTGTCCTTGAAGTATCCTTAGTACAGAATACAGCTGCCAAGTTGCTGACTGGTGCTAAGGGGTATGAATGACTATGTTACACCACTATTATATCATGTGCATTGGATTCTCTGGATATTTCCAGGTACAGTTCAAAGTCCTGGTTTTGTCCTATAGAAACCTGGAATGACCTGGGACTCAGATATTTGAGGGACCATCTTTCCTCATATAAGCCTGTCCATCCTTTGATGTCATCTTGGGTAGGCCTGTTGTGGGTAACAACACCTTTGGAGGTGCCATTGGCAGCAACTCAAGGCAGGGCCTTTCCTGTTGTGGTGCCCAGCCTGTAGAATTGCCTTCCATACAAGATCAAGACTGCCCCCTTACTGCTAATGTTTCACAAGACCTTGGAAACCTTTCTTTTTTAGGCAAGTTTTTAGTTCTTTGTCTCTACTTTTTAATTCAAAGCTTATTCAGTTGTGTGGGGCTGCTTTCCTGTGTTTATTTATCTGGTTATGATTGTTGCAGTTTTTGTTCTAAGTTGTAGATTTGCTTGTTTTATAATTAATTTGTACTGCTTGATATTTGTGTGTGTGTGTGTGTGTGTGTGTGAGAGAGAGAGAGAGAGAGAGAGAGAGGGAGGGAGGGAGGGAGAGGGAGAGAGAGAGTGCATGTGTACAGATGTGTGAGCATCTGCAAATGCTGAGCCCACCACCTCAGAAAATTTCAGAGGGCCCCCCGGATGCAATCAGAAGCCACTTTTCATCTGCATCTGCAACTTCTGGTTGCATCCAGGAGGTGTTCTGACGCATGTGAGGCATGTCCTCCCTGTTCCTCAGAACACCACCCAGAACAACACCTCCCACATGTAACTCAACATTGCCAATGTGAACCAAAAGTGGCTTCTGGTCAAGTCAAGGAGACATTCTGAGGAAGCTGGGAGGCCCACACCATTTCTAGAGTACCCATTATCTGGTCAAGTCAAGGAGACATTCTGAGGAAGCTGGGAGACCCACACCATCTCTAGAGTGCCCATCATCTGTGGATTTCAGATCTATCTATCTATCTATCTATCTATCTATCTATCTATCTATCTATCTATCTATCTATCTATCTCAGTATCTGAAATCTACAGCTAAACCATCCTAAACCATCAGCTATGAAGCTTTCGATTTCACCAAGGCCTGTGGATAAAAGTTGCAGGAATTCAATATTTTCTCCTAGGGCCAGCTGATTTTAATCTATTGTTTGACAAGCTTCAATCTTCCATTCTACTCATGCAGCAAACATTTTGAAATCTCTATTACAGTATCTGAATGTTTTTCAGGCCTACTTAAGTGACCTTGACAGATTCACACGGCTATGTTTTATACTCTGGACTGTCTCCAGACTTGATCTGCGGTGGTTTTATGTTTTGCAAGGGTTCCCCCCCCCCCATTCTGCCATGTAGACTCTTTTTAAAAAAAAACTAGAATCAAACCAATCTTTTCTCATTAAAGATCATGCTATATGTCTTTGTCTTACTGCTTGCTTCTCTTTCCTACTCACTTGCAGTAAATCCTGTCATCAGTCAAATTTATGTTTATATGCAGGTCAAATATTTTATTTGCTTCTGATTCAGTTTTATGCACTAGGCTGAGGCTTTATATTACACGGTAATGAATAGCTGCCTGAAGTATTTCATACAGATGGACTGCACCATGATGACTGGAGAGGCTCTAAAGAAATACCTGGAAGCAATTCCACAATTTTCAGACTCTCAACTTTCTTCTCAGGAAGCTACTAGTCTTCACGGCTGATGTTACCCGCCTGTTGCGGATAACATCACCAATTTTTTTTTAAAGTGCAAATCTTCCATTGGAGGCATTGAAATCAGATCCGATCTCAGTCCAGTCTGTTCCCAGAATCTATGCATCTCTACTCTTAAACACTTAATGTGCTCTCTGGGCACATTTCTCTACTCTCCTTCAGTATTCTTCCAGTACACAATTCAGAAAAAATGTCTGCCCTCCCAGTCATCTTTTGCCCTTATATTTGGAAGAATTTTGCCTGAATGCTAATTATAAACAAATTATATAGTTTTCCCAATATTTTCCCCAATATGAATTATTTCTTTGAGTTGTAGAATTTTGTTCTTTGGGTTTTTGTTCTTTGGGTTTGTGTCACATTCAAGTGTTTGCCTTCTGAATTAATGATCTGCTATGTTTCACCATGTCGACACGACACCATGTTCAACACGGTCCCTCACTAAAGGCTACTGAAAAAACTCCACAGTCAGGAAATTAGAGGACAGGTCCTCTCCTGGATTGAGAACTGGTTGGAGACCAGAAAACAGAGAGTGGGTGTCAATGGGCAATTTTCACAATGAAGAGAAGTGAAAAGTGGTGTGCCCCAAGGATCTGTCCTGGGACCGGTGCTCTTCAAACTCTCCATAAATGACTTGGAGACAGGGTGAAGAAGGTCAATTCTATGCTTGAGATCATTAGAAAAGGTATTGAGAACAAAACAGCTAATATTATAATGCTGTTGTACAAATCGATGGTAAGGCCACATCTGGAGTATTGCGTCCAGTTCTGGTCACCACATCTCAAAAAGGACATAGTGGAAATTGAAAAGGATGCAAAAGAGAGCGACTAAAATGATTACTGGGCTGGGACACCTTCCTTATGAGGAAAGGCTACGGCGTTTGGGCCTCTTCTGCCTAGAAAAGATGCACCTGAGGGGGGACATGATTGAGACTTACAAAATTATGCACAGGAAGGACAGAGTGGATAGAGAGATGCTCTTTACAATCTCACATAACACCAGAACCAGGGGACATCCACTAAAATTGAGTGTTGGGAGAGTTAGGACAGACAAAAGAAAATATTTCTTTACTCAGAGTGTGGTCGATCTGTGGAACTCCTTGCTGCAGGATGTAGTGACAGCATCTGGCCTGGATGCCTCTGAAAGGGGATTGGACAAGTTTCTGGAGGAAAAATCCATTATGGGTTACAAGACATGATGTGTATGAGCAACCTCCTGATTTTAGAAACGGGCTATGTCAGAATGCCAATGCAAGGGAGGGCACCAGGATGCAGGTCTCTTATTATCTGTTGTGCTCCCTGGGGCATTTGGTGGGTTACTGTATGATACAGGAAGCTGGACTAGATAGGCCTATGGCCTGATCCAGTGGGGCTGTTCTTATGTTCTTATGTTTTTTACCATGTCACGGTCAGTGACCCAACCTGGAACTCACTGTCTGATCTGTCCCACCCAGGTTCATTGTCCCAATGCTAACAGCAGGCCAGGGGTGCAGGTTCCCAACTTGTTCTTAGATAGCCCTTCCTACCAAGGGGTCTTATTGTTCACTTGAGAAACTGGGCTACTGTTCTTAATTTGTTCTTACCATTCCAGGCTATCTCAGGGGTGATATGATTTCAAGAGATAGTGAGGTACAGTTCTTAAACGAATAAAACAACTCTGAGTACAAAGTTCCTAAGTGTATCCACTGGCTTGCTCCAATCACACACAAACCAAGTGGACATGTGTTTCTTTAAGGCAATTTGACCCTCTAGTCCAGTAACACTGCCACCGCCCTGGTTAACAGCCAGTCCTCCAGCTCCAGGGATAAAAGAAGGCCTCTGGGATTCTCCCCAGATCTTGCAGGCTCTGGGCTCCCACCACCACAGGGATCTCTGCCTTAGGATTCTGGTACACACACAACAGCAAGCTGAGCAGCTAGGCCAGATCTAGATGAATCCCAGTTCCTTTTCATATTACAAGACCAACCTGTAAATATATATTGGTTTATTAAAGAATAAACATTTGGTTACACCTCAATGAGAAAGGTGTTAGGTATTTATCAGAAAGTTCAAGACACATGTACATTAGCACAGTAGTTCCCAAAGTATTTGGGACCCACTTTTTAAATTGACACTCTATCAGGTCCCACTTAGGTCCACAAATTTTTTTTTTTAAAGTTTCACTTTACCAGCTGCACAAGCCTCTGTTTTTATTCTTATTATTAACAGTATTTATATACCACTTTTCAATAAAAAGCTCTCAAAGCAGTTTACAGAGAAAATCCAATAACTAATGGCTCCCTATCCCAAAAGAGCTCACAATCTAAAAAGATGCAAAAGAACACCAGCAGACAGCTACTAGAAAAGACACTGCTAGAATGAGGAAGGCTAGTTACTCTCCCACTGCTAAATAAAAGAGGAGCACCGGCTTGATCTTTTTTACTATGGGGGGGTCCTTCTGGAGTACTGGTTGAACTCCACGTTCATCCGATTGGGACTATTCTGGTGGGCCCCCTGTGTATTCTGGGGGGCCTCTTCGCCTGGTTTTTGCAAAGAGCCAAGGCGCGGTTGCCTACTTGTGAGTAAATGTGCAGCTCCATAGAGCCTACCTGTGAGTAAATGTGCATGTGTGGCTCCCATGTCACTTTCCATAGAACTTAATACATTTTCCATGTCAGCTTGGGGGGGAGGAGTCCTTCTCAAGTGTTTTTTTTTTGGGGGGGAGGGGCTGTGTTCATCAGATTGGGGTCATCTGGTAGTGTTGCATTTCTCTTGGCTATTCTTCAAAGTAGACTGAGGCATGCCACCTACTCACAAGTAAACTCAATACATTTTCCTTGTTATCTTTCAGCCCGTCAGTTCCATGACCCATCAACAGGTTGTGACCCAATTGTGGCTTATGGCTCATAGTTTGGGAAACACTATATTAGCATAATGGTTCCTATTCGGGCTTTTACTCATAATAATGAGAGACTGGGAGTATTGGAGGAAATCAGATAAAACATGTGAATCTTGCTCACGGGCTTCAAGTTGACCTGATCTTGACAAAAAGTTTAGAGAAGCCCACCACCATGGATATTGGGTGCAAAGCCATAACAACATTAATTAAATCAATTGATATATATGCACAAGTACTACCAGTTTCAGCTAAGCATAGGTACAAGGAGAAAAGGAGTTGAAGGACTGAAGCACTTAATGTAGAAACTTCCACTTTCACCTCAATTATTAAGGCCACTCAGTAAACATTTTCAGTACTGATAGGGTTGCTATTTTTTAGAGTGCTGATAACATTTAAAAGCTTCTTATAAGCCATTTCTGAGGCTTCACTGTCAGCCACATTTTTTTTTTTTAAAGTTTTCCCCTTTATGTATTATTCTACTTGGAGTAGGAAAAAATATCATGTAGATAATGAGCTCAGCTTGTAGTTTATCTTGAGAATAATCCAATATAGACAGGGGCAAGGTCAATGGAGGTGTTGACATTATTTCTAGTTGGATTATTCGCTCAGAAACTATCCGTTGATTATACGGAAACCTGTTGGTACCATAAATTAATGATATTTTTTTGCTTCTTTAATTTTGTTCTGTGTGAGCATTGCCAGCGATACAAGCAATTGCAAGCAGTGTGTCTATCACACAGCCAGGAATGATGCAGATTAACATAACACATGTCTGTGATATTCATCTACTCGTGGCTATGTATTCATGCACAGGTCTCTGTTTTGGTAACAGGATACCATTTAGAGAAGCCATAGGGCAGGGTAATGCACCTTCTGTGATTCATGATTATTCCGCAAGAATACAGACACCTGCCGCTTAACCATGGCTCGCTTAATGACGGACTGCATATATAACGGTGGTCAAAGCACAATAAAGATGCTCTTAATGAGGCCATCGCATCTCCCGTAGCCTGCAGCAGAGTGTCTGTTTACACAATAAAGAGGCTCTTAATGCAAAGAAGAGCCAATCTATTTCCAGTAGCCTGTGCAGCTGGCCAGTGCCTGGCAGGGAATGTCTTTTTACAGAACAAAGGCAAGAGATTGGACTGAATGTTCACATAATGTCCTAATCGCATAACAACAGGGATTGAAGAACATATCCCCATCGTTAAGTGGTGCACACCTTTCCTTTATCTCTGGTTATAATGAGGACTAAAAAGTAATTCCCCGACAAATGTCCTTAAAATACTCAGTTTGATGCAATTACATGTTGACTATATTCAAATATATTATTTCAAACTTGTTGTCGGCCATGCATACTACCCTATCAAAATATCTCTTTCCACTCTTTGTACACGCAATAGATAAGCTTCAATAAGGGAAACAACAACCCAATCCTGAGCTGCCAGCAGCACCCAGGCTCGGCAGCTCCATGGAGGGCTGCTGCTAGATCTCCCACGCTGCCGCAGGAGGCACCTTGGGAGAAGGGGACGTTCATCCCCTTCCCCCGAGTAAGGGAAGCAGCCCCACAATGGGGCTACTCACTTTAGCACCAACCAAAAGGTTGACGCTAAAGTAAAGGCACTTGTGTAGGGTGTGCAGACCTCCATGAGTGCCTTGGATTCAATCCGCATCTTCCCCTCCCCCGACACGCCTCCTGCCCACTCCCTGGCATGCCTCCCCCCTCCCGGAACGCCTCCCCCACGCCCCCGGCCACACCCCCGCCTCCGCTTCTGCAGCCTGGCGGTCCGGGAGACAGCCAAGCCACGGAATCCGGATCACTGCCGTGCGCTAGCCCAGCTCTGGCCGGTGCTGGGCTAGCTCCAGCGGGAGCCTGGTGGTGAGCCCTGCAAACATGCCTTATGGCACATTTGCAACTGTGGTCCGCAGCACAGAGCCATGCCACAGACCACAGGATTGGGCTCTGAATCAATTGCATATGAGCAGAAGTTCTACAAGTCAGAAAGTCAAATTTCACAATATATGATTATCAATTTTGGCTTCCTTTGAAGGTCCTCAAATATTTATTCAAAGTTGCAAGCAAGAAAAATGCCCTCCTAAGATTCCCCTTTCAATCTTAGTCTCATTGCAAGTCTCATTTCAGTTTCATGTATCTGTGTTTTTTTACTGCTGGAAGGAAAGCATGAACAAAATGCAATAGAACACAGTGAAATCTGCTGGCATTTTCTGGGCAGATTTGGTGCATGGAGAGAACAGCTGGTGCATCTGGGCAGACTTCATGGCAGCGTACTCCACAATTTCATCATTAATCTTCCCCCCCCCACCACCACCTACATCTTTATATCTATACAACTTTTTTTTTTTTTGTGCACAGCTTCAGGAAGAAATACATTCCATTTTGTCCCCACCAATGCATAAGCAGTTAAAAGAAAAGCAAGCTCCTGAGTCATGATTCAAGAGACGCGTTGCCCATGAAATGTCACTGATTAAACAGCTCATAAATATCAGCTGAAATTTCACCACCTATAGTGCAAGCATTGAAACTGTAGAGAGGGCACCACGAAGATCGATATGAGTGGAAAGAAGCATCACATTGAATTGGAAACAAGAATTCAGAATTTTTTTTTTTATAAAGATCACCATTATTAGATTGTGTCACGATTCATACCTGGAATCATTACTCCTTGATCTGTTCTAGTCTACCACTGTTCCCGGTAACATTTCTTCGTCCCATTAAGATAATTCAAATCTCCACATACAGGTTACGTTCATCATCATGGAGAATACTAACAATGGAGTTTTACAGATTCTACAGCCCAGTTCCTCCTCCACTGGTTAGCTTTGCCTTTTGGTGAACAGAGCCAAAATACTGTTGTGACATCATCTTATGTATACATAAGATATACTAGACTATACTGTCTTTGAAACTAGACAGTGGATATTTTTCCGGGCTAGCCTTAACTTGCAATTGCATGAATCATGCAAAATCTAAGCCCAGTAGTTTTAAAGTTGCTCCACCAGTTGCTGTGAACTACCCTTCCTTGTCTTAGTGACACTTCAGGGAGTGTATTAAGTAAGGCACCTAAAAAGGAACAGTATCATAGTGCCAGTATTTGGATGTCACTGTTTTGATTGTGGACTGTATCAAAAATTTCTTTCTTTTCTTGTTCAGGCAAAACAAAAACACACATTTGAATTAAAAGGTCAAAACTTCAGCATCTTCTTCCATTGTTTTCATCCACTTTGATTATGCATTTTTGAGGTACTTGTGTATGATAACTCTGACAACATACTTGCAAGAGGAGACAGTGCATATACAGAGTAAATGCAATATTTTTATATTAGTTAAAACATTAAAAGTTAAAAACTCAAAATACTGCCAAACAATTAACTGTGTGCTGTATGTGGTATTTACTTTTGGCGCATTGCATAAAATCTGGCATTTGAAGGACAGAAACCTATTTTTTTTAACATTTATGCAAAAAGAAAACCAAAGACAGGCAGTTCTTTCTGAGTAAGTAGAGAAATTGGTTTTGGGGAGAAAGGAGCTTAGGTGGCTCCCTGAATCTTGCAGAACCTTTCCAGTCATTCAATCCTCATCACCCTTCATTTGAACCACAGATCCCGAAGATAGATTTCCCATGTTTAACTTGCAAATCTCTTACCCAGCAAATGGCTTGTGACTTTGGATGCATTTGCACATCCATGCTTTTTCACAAAATGAGAATCTGTGAGGACCCACCGAAAGTGATGCTATGACCGGAAGTGACATCATCAAGAAGGAAAATTTTTTAACAATCCTAGGCTGCAATTGTACCCACACTTACCCAGGAGTAAATCCCATTTACTATCATTGTGAAAAGCATATATGTAGTAGCCTGTTAAAAGTACAGATCTGTCACATCTCCCCAGTCACATCCCATAGTAGCATCAAGTCTAATATATTAAAAATAAAATATTGAAATGAATGGGGACCCACCTGAAATTGCTTCGCAACACACCTAGGGGGTCCCAACCCACAGTTTGAGAAATACTGCCTTAGCAATTGATCCTGCCGGCACCTCCCCACCACTACCACCGATTTTCTAATCAGAATTCTTCCAAGGCACTTATTTGTTTAATAAGGCATTCTTCCATTTCTAAACATTCTTCAAACACTCAGTCAAATGGCTAGTTTATTCTGACAAATTTCTCACTAAATTCAGGCTCCCATGTTCTAAATAATAAATGTTTTGTCAGGAGAGAGGCAAAAACTGGGCAAAAGTTTTGAAAATTCTTTACCCCTGACCCCCCAAATAAGACACCAGGCTGAGGCTTTTTGGGTTGAACTAGGGCAGGGGTGCTCACACTTTTTTGGCTCGAGAGCTACTTTGAAACCCAGCAAGGCCCGGAGATCTACCAGAGTTTTTTTTACAATGTTCGCGCCATCATAACATATAACATTTATGTGTACAATGTATGTTGGTGTACCTTGAGCCCCACTGAGTATAACAGGACTTACTCCTGAGTAGACATGCCTAGGATTAGGCTATGAGGCTGCAATCCTAGCCACACTTACCTGGGAGTAAGCCCCATTGAGTATAATGGGTCTTACTCCCGGCGTTTCCTCCCAGAGGCACCTGAAAGGGGGGGGTCGGCACTCCGTGATATACTCATTTTGCCTCGCGATCTACCGGTAGATCGTGATCCACCTATTGAGCACCCCTGAACTAGGGCCACTTTATTAACAACAACAACACAAACAGCAGCAGGGCTAGTTGGAGCCAGGGGGCTAGCCCCCTGGCGTGCGAGGGCCTAAAATTGGGGGAAACAGACCTAGCTGTCTACCTCCCCCGGGGCTCAAGGGCGAGCCAACTGAGTCGAGCTGCCACCAGTCAATTGACTGGGTACAGCCTGTCTACGTCACCCCCAAAGGGGGCAGGGGAGCTGGCCAGCTGGCTCGCTGGGCAAACCATGCAAGCATAGCCAGACCAGTCAGGGGGGTTTGCCAGCCTACCTCTTCAAGCCGGCTAGGCATCATGTGGGCGGTTCTGGCTCGCCCCCCTTGACCTTGCTGCCCTGGATGGACACCGAGTTGCCCTACCTATCCTGCCCCGCACGCATCACACCAAGTGACCGAAGGAATGAGAATCTATCAGAACCACACCTCCCAATACAGCAGTCTGGGGTAGGAGAAAAAACTGACACCTACGACCAATCAAGGTGCCAGCAAAAAATTCCTACCCGGCCCTGCAAGAGCGACCAGCTAATCTCAGACTGTGCAAAGGGAGGGCGGGTGGGGTTGCTGCTGTTCCCAGGACTGAGCTCCTGCGGATGGGAATTGCCCACGTGAGCTCAGCCCGCACCGTGCCAAACTGCGCAGCCCAATGGGAGCCTGCCCCCTCACCCTGCCCGCACGAGGTGGGGCGGGGCAATGGCCGATAGCACACACAGCGCTAACGGTCTTTCTGAAAAAAAAATTGAACTTTTCTGTTTTGATGCAAAGATATTTGAAAAAGGGCACGTTTGGGAAGCTAAAACCAGTGCACAGTGTCAAAATTAACCTTAGCACTTTACAATACTGTGAGCCCCATTCTATCCCCCACCACGTTTTAGCATGCAGCTGAGCCAAAAAGGGGCATTTTGCATGCTTTGGTGGGGGAAGCAGACCGAAGGCAATGTCAGGCAAATGATATTTTTGCTTACTTCCTTGTAAGCCCTCAGGCCACTTATGGGTCTGGCTCAGACACATGCTATTCATTTTGTCCAAGGAGGGAAAAGGGGTGGGGAGGTTTTGGAAAGAGGGAATAAGATCTGGCATGCATGACTTCAAGGGAGGGCACCAGGATGAGGTCTCTTGTTATCTAGTGTGCATTTGGTGGGCTGCTGTGAGATACAGCAAGCTGGACTAGATGGGCCTATGGCCTGATCCAGTGGGGCTGTTCTTATGTTCTTATATTCTTATGACTGCCCCCAGATCCGCCTTCTCCGTCCCAAATTAGTTCCTCTCCTGACATGCCCCATTCCTACCCCTCCCTGCCCACAATTGCCCCCACACCCCAAACATCAGCTTGCCTGCACCATAGTTGGTTGCTTGCCACAGCAGTGGACCTCTGACCCTGCTGTGTCTTTGTGGCAGTGGCTCAAAAATGGTCACCGGCAGCTCGATGGCTGCATCAGCAACAGCTGATTTATGGCAGCGGGACAGTGCTGTAATTCTGATGTTAGGATTGGGTTGTTTAAATTATTTTTATTGTATTCTTTTTTACTGCATTCTTTCTATTTAAATTCTTTTTGTGATTGGTGTTGGAAGGAACGCCCTACTTGGGAACTCTGGCGTCCCAAAACACAGTTTCTGTAAGGAGAAAATGCGAACAGTCAATGATGAATTTTGCTGGCTCAAGTCCTTAATAACATACTTGTGAAATAATTCATGGCTCTATTTTACTTTGTATAATCCTCCTTCAATTGACTTTGCGTTCCTAAAGTAAACGTTAGATAATTGGATCACACAGCCTCAGAGTGATTGCACACGTGAGATTAGCGAGGAAAAGATTCTTCCGTACCTATGACCGACAATCAGGTGGTTTGACCTGAGTTACTCACTGCTTACTCACCTGCATCTCATCACAGGCAGGCTGAGGCTCCGTGTCACCCATTTCCAGACTCGCTGGACCTCTCTCATTGTCCCCTGCCGCCCTCATATTAGGCAACATTGACAATATGAAAGAGAAAGGCAGGCAAATCCCCACTTTTGCACCCAAACCAATGAGGTGAGGGGGCTACCTGATGTGGCAAAAGGATGCAGAGGGCCCCCTATGCCCATCCGCCACTTTTGCAACCCTGCCTGTCCCACCTGGCTCCAGTGCTCTGTGGTTTGAAACAGAGAGGCAGAGCAGTCTGGAATAAGGAAACCAGGAGAAGCACTAATCCTCCTCTGCTTCTCCCAGCTTCCACCCTGCTCTGCTGCATTGTTTCAAAACCGCATTGCAAAGCCAGGAGAGAACATAAGAACATAAGAACAGCCCCACTGGATCAGGCCATAGGCCCATCTAGTCCAGCTTCCTGTATCTCACAGCGGCCCACCAAATGCCCCAGGGAGCACACCTGATAACAAGAGACCTGCATCCTGGTGCCCTCCCTTGCATCTGGCATTCTGACATAACCCATTTCTAAAATCAGGAGGTTGCACATACACATCATGGCTTGTACCCCGTAATGGATTTTTCCTCCAGAAACTTGTCCAATCCCCTTTTAAAGGCGTCCAGGCCAGTCGCCATCACCACATCCTGTGGCAAAGAGTTCCACAGACCAACCACACGCTGAGTAAAGAAATATTTTCTTTTGTCTGTCCTAACTCACCCAACACTCAATTTTAGTGGATGTCCCCTGGTTCTGGTGTTATGTGAGAGTGTAAAGAGCATCTCCCTAGCCACTCTGTCCATCCCCTGCATAATTTTGTATGTCTCAATCATGTCCATTAGGCATCCAGACCAGACCAGAGAGAGAAGCTGGTAAGTAGGGGAAGGAGAGAGAGAGAGAGGGAGACAGCAGGTGAATAGGGAAAGGAGAGAGAGAGGGAGGGGGAGACAGCAGCAGTTAGGAAGAGGCCTGCTGCAATTGCTACTGTTTCATTGCCGCCGCCTCCTCTTCTTCTGAAGCAAGGAAGAGGAGGAGAAAGACAGTTCTGTTGGCAGCAGCCCTCTTAGCCTCCATGAGCAGGTAGGCTAAGGGGGTGCCAGCTGTAGCTACTCCACTTGTCTTCCTCCTAACTTGCAGTGGAGGAGGTGGCCGATGGGCTGATGCGGCTTCTGCCATGAGTGGAGAAGGCAGGAGGAAGCAGGGGAGGTGGGGGCATGCACATGACTATTCCACAGGCAGAAATGGAGTTGTGCCTCCCATAAGGTCGACATCAGTGGAGAAGCAGCTTCAGTCAGTGTTTTTGTTTGAGCGTTCATGGCTACTTTTTCCCTGGGCTCAGGAGAAGCGGTAGTTCTCCCTACTTGTGAAGGTTTGGGGTTGGCGTTAATGTACGCCAGGGAATGTGATGGGTCCTATCCCATCTTGTTCTCTCTCCTCTTTCCCAGAACAAACCTTCAGTTCCCATTTATGTAGTCAATTTGTCTGTGAATCCTTTGAGTACGTGGACCGTTTAAAGTTTCTGATGATAATCATGAGCCCTCAAGAAGGGAATGGACAGGCAAGTGTTGAAGCTTGAGGGCCAAACAAGGCAGGCTGTTATGGGTGTCACTGTTCAATTAGGGGCACATAAAACAAAAGTTGCCATCATAGAGGCTGAACCAAGACTGTGTCACAGAGGTAATGATGTGTTTAACCTTATACTTTCATGCTGTTTTCCGAGCTTATTTTTTTGCCTCCTAACAGCAAGTTTACTGCAAAAGAGCAACTGCTGCAAACGGCACCTTTGGGATTAAATCATCACTCTGGAGGAGGAACATTTTCAGTAGAAAAATAATGAAGACATAAATGGCCAGACACCCTGACATCCATACTGTGTGCCCAATCCTTATTGGATCCATTTCCATCACAGCCCTGCATGGCTGCTGTTAATAAGTAAAACTAAGAGCCAAGGTAGTGTAGTGGTTTGGGAGTTGGACGAAGACCTAAGAACATAAGAAAAGCCCTGCTGGATCAAGTCCAGGACCCGTTTAGTCACAGCGGCCCACCAGATGCCTCAGGAAGCACAGAAGACCACAAGACACTTGCGTCTCACTGCATATGGTATTCTGTTTACCCTCACAGAAGATCCTGGAAGATCCAGGTTCAAACCCGGGTGACCTTCTCTCAGCCTCACCTACCTCATAGGGCTGTTGTGAGGAGAAAAGGAGAGGAAGAACTATGTACACCATCCTGAGCTCCTTGCAGGAAGGGCAGTATGAAAAATAAAAATAAAATCTCCACAAATAAGTAAAACCCCTAACTAGATAAAGATGGTTTTAACAGCATCTTCATCCTGGAATTGAAGGCGGCAACAATGAAGAGAGTATCTTCTGTACAGTATATGGTGGCTAGAGGAAAAAGCCTTCTTGACTTTCATTCAATGCAAAGTTGAAGGGACAATGAGTGCAGTAGAATGAAGCTGAGAGATTAGTGTCAGTGGATGCTTGCTATTTATTGACCAAACTGCAGATGCTGAGTGAACAAGATGTTTAAAGATTGGATCTATATCTCTTGCAACAAGGTGTAAAAGAAAGCCAGTGTACAAGCATGTCTTCTTTTCCTTTTTTTCTTTCTTTTTCTTTTTCTTTCTTTCTTTTATTATTATTTTTTTTTTTGCTGCTGGCTCTCACTGCTGGTCTTTGAATTAAGCTGGCAATTGTGTAGTTGTCCACAGCCAACACAAGGCATTTTGCTGCCCAAGTGGGTGTACTTGTGTGAAATTTTGCATTCCAACTTATTGTCCCTCTGTTTACAGCTTTGGCTTGCAATTGTAGTAACTATCAATATTTCATCTAATGCTCACCTTTTCATTGAAAAGTAGTATATAAATGTTGTTGTTGTTGTTGTTGTTGTTGTTGTTATAATAAAGGGCGCAGGGCCCTTTCATGGCTTTGCAGCAGCAAAATATCTCCAGACACTCAGCGATGACATCGGATATCATCATTGAACTTCTGGGTAGCCAAGCTCTGAGGTCAGCTGTCTGGGCATGCACTTTAGAGGGAACATTGGCGACTATGTAGAACAACAATTGAACAACTATGAACAACTATGTAGAACAACAACAGCTGGGCCGGCACCCAGCCTCCTCACTGACACAGGGAAAGAAGGTGGTGGCCGATGCAGGGATCTAGAGAGGTTGGGGAGGAGGGGGGGGGAGGTAGGCATTCCGGGGCAGGGGGAGGGCAGGCGGGGAGCAGGAGGTAGGACTGGGACCCGGCAGTTATGCTGGATCCCAACCCCGTTCCCTGAGCAGCGTGGAGCAGCTTGAAGCAACTGCAACTCCAGACTTGTGCAACCTCCTGAGGTGGCGCAAAGTCCGAGGAAACTGATTAGGGCTATGGTGGTTTACCTGGGGGTAAGGGGAAGAGTTTTTCCTTGCCTCCAACTGAGCTGCTTCTGGCCCCAGTCCTGCCCTGGATACAGTGCAGGCCTCCTGGCCTGCTTGTTCCAGTGCAAGATAGGATTGTGCTGCACAGGCCTTAACCTCGTCCTGCCCGTTCCGATCTCAATGCCATTTTCTCATATACAAGTCACTGCTGACCAAAGTTGGATAAATAAAAGAGAAACGATGGCACACTTTTCATGCCTTGCTTCTCCCATGCAGTTCTACTCCTTGCTCCAGTGTACACGAAGACTTTGCACCTGCCAATCTGCTTTTACACCACAATCTCAATAATATGACTTAATAATATGAGCGTCTCCATAATCTACTTGTCTTAATCACTATAACTCCAGCAGCATAATTATGCTTATTACATGCAGCTATTAAATGTGAACGCTAATAATTTATAGCTCTGTGCTGCTACTGCATATGTGTCACTGGCAATGCAGTGTGGAGAGCTGATCTTCCTGTATTATCTATACATGTTATAATGCGGAGAATAAATGTATATCTCCACTTAACAAGAGGTGAATGCACACAGCATCAAGTGACCATGCAGCACTGATCATACACGCACAACCTTTTGTGTTTATCTGTAGACTGAGCTCGCATCATTGTGCCTCAGTCACCTTGATTTATGTTAAGGCACTCCCAGGCACCTGTTCATGGCTGGGAAATTTATGACCAAGGCAAAACAATCAAAGGATCATTTACTGTATGCTTGATTAGGGTTCAGGCAGAGGTTCAACAAACCTTTTGAATTCAAGGTGAGAAGGCCACATTTGTTCCCAAGTATGAGGGCTCCTGCATTATTGGGGTAATTCCAAGGGGGCATGACCACATCATGGATGGATGGCACAAGATTGAGTGGATCTGGGAAGGCAGATCAAGGCTGAGAAGTGGGATTAGATTTCTGTGTGGGGCAGCCATTTTCATCCACTGTGCCGTGGCACACTGGTGAGTGTGGTCCACAGGTGTGCCACAGGAATTTGGGGGAAGGTCATTTTTTAGTAGGGCCAATGGGGGATGTGAGCCTCACACTGGCAGCATGGTGTGCCTTGTCAATTGTCAAAAACCTGATGGTGTGCCTTGACCATTTTAGTTCCTTGTCAGTGTGCCATCAGAAGAAAAAGGCTGAAAATCACTACTGTGGAGTCACTGCTGCTGTTGTAACACCTTTCCTGGCATTGATCACCCTCCTCTCCACCCTGATCTCTGTCCGTTCCACCCCCTCCCTGCCTCCTTCCTGCCCCCCCCCCCACTATGAGTTACTGGTACCGGAGGATGTGGATGGATCCCTGGCATGTGAACCTGGCCATTAGCCACTTGGGGTGGTGGCCAGGCCATAAGGCATGCTGTGCTTAACTTACAGCTTATACTTCTAGGGCCAGCAGTATAAGGCCCTATAAGGATTGAGTCACGAGACTCAAAAGACTGAAAGGAAAAGAATAAGCTTTGCAATATCCCAGTGTGAAGCATTTCTATTTTAGATTGTTTTATTAGATTGTTGGTATGCTTTTGTTTTTGTTTTTGTTTTTTTTTTTAAATAAGTCAAAACCATTCTTCTCCTTGGACACTGGCCTGCTCTTCAGTTGGAGTTTGTTTCCAACAGACACTTCTGTGGCTTGGAATGCCAGGGATTATTCTGGCTGGACAGAGCCATTCGGAGATCAGTGAGCAGCTGTGCTTTATTGCTATTTATTCAAGTGCAGGTTTGACAGTGTGATTTGCAAAGCAGGTACATCATAAAGAAAGGTCAAGAATTGTTAAGTGATGTAAATGAAGTGGCTGATCAACCAAGAGGCAATAGATCTGTAAAGCTGCAAAGAAGACAAAGATTCTACATGAGGCTTAACTCTAGGTGTGGCTCAATTCTATGAAAAGGGCAAAAAACAAACAAACAAACAAACAAAATCCACAGCCCACACCTTGCAACTGGGTTTGGGGGACTGATGGTCTAACAGTGCTCACATACAGCCTCAGATGTGATCACCATTGTCCATATGACAGTGTTGTTAACCTTTGCCGGTTTTGGGTCTGGACATCAGGGCGCCAGCTCATACTGAGCCAGTAACAGCCAGAGCCCCATCACATGCCGTCTGGAGCTCTTCCCTTGCTCCAAACAGTGGAGAGATGAGTGGAGGCAGAGGGGGGCATTCCAGGGCAAGGGGGAGGGAGTGCGCAGGAGAAGAGCAGGACCAGGTTCTCTAGATCCAGATCCCTGTTTCAGGTCTCCCAGCTTGACACGGGGCCGCTTTACTCTGTGCTGGCTAAACAGCTGGCACAGACTTGAGTAGCTCCATTGTGGGCCTTACCCAGGGGAAGGGGACAAATGTCCCCTTCTCCTGAGAAGCTGCTGTCAGTGAGCACTGAGTGAACACTGAGAAGCTGCCCGGTGAGCACTGGATATAGCAGTAGCCATTTTGGTGCCACTGGTCCTCTTGGTGCCGGGCAGCTCAATCCCATTTGATCTATCCCAGAGAAACAAAACACATACTGTGCTTGCAACTGAGCTGCCTTCAATCCGGGAACCTCAATCCCATTTGATCTATCCCAGAGGGGCGAAACACATACTGTGCTTACAACTGAGACGTCTGGAGATCTATGGAGACAGGTTAGTGCAAGATTAAACCTGATACTAAGTAGTGGGTTGCCAGTGAAAAAAGCAAGCATTGGTCCTGCTTTCCAACTATAACATCTAGAAGCACATATCGATGGGCTGACTTGATAACTTTCTTGCAGTACATAGCCAGCCTTGCTCTGGTAATGGGGGCATGGAACTGCAGGACCGTTCCTGAGCCTGGCTGGATAGAACACACCATCAAAGGTACTTGACAATGTATATCCATGTGAATGTTGGTGTTGATGATGCTGCGGTTATGAACAGCTCACTCTCTATCCAAGTTTCTTCTGATAAGGGTGTTGCATTCTACCGTCATATGCTCTAACCTCGGCAATTGTTTTGCAATAATTATTTTACTACCCAAGATAAGAATAGAAGAGGCATTTGTACAAAAATAGTCCTTGTGATCAGGTATAAGCATTATCAAAATGTACCCTGACCCCTTCTTTGCTTTCATAAATTCCAGAATTGGAAAGTTTAGCTGTCACATGATCGCAGAAGCAAGATCTTTTTGATGCTATCTTTTTAACCATTTAAAGTTGAAAAGGGGGGGCAGACATGTTGGGACCACCTGTTCTTGTGGGAAACTGTAAAATGAGAAGAAAGTTTTGCACCTCTAAAGAAGAAGGCACATCACTGAACCATATTTGGCATACAGAAATTACACGTTTATGTTCACTCCCATCTGTCGTTTTGCACTTTTTCCTATTGCCTTCTCCCCCCCCCTTTTCTGCTGTTTGGGTGCCACTGTGCTTCATAAAATCCATAAACCATGAGAAATATTGCAAGATTAGAATCTCTCTCTCTCTCTCTCTCTCTCTCTCTCTCTCTCTCTCTCTCTCTCTCGAGAGAGAGAGAGAGAGAGAGAGAGAGAGAGAGAACACAATTCCATTGCCTGTATCTACACTTTAGGGAAGTACCTTGCCTCTCCTTATCTGAAGTCATAATTCCATGATTCTTTCATCACAGCTGGTTCCGAGGAGATAGTTACAATGTTTCCAGCCAAGGAAAGTCATTAGAAGTGAAAATTAAGCAATGGGAACAGATGAACACAGGCCTTGTTTCTAGGCAAGAAGATATTTTATCTTGTGAAAATACCTGGTAAGTATTCGATTAAGAGCGTTTTCACACATGAAGAATAGTGCGTTTTAAACACCTCCAGGAGAAATGAGTAGCTATTCTGGAAATATTATGATCCGATTTTCCACAGAACTAAATCAAAGTCAGGGCACTTCATCCTTTCATATGATTGCAGGTAATCCAGTACTAAACTGACTTTTCTACAAATACATAAAATGAGAATGACTTAAGGCCCGATCCTAAAGAGTGCATGCTGGCTTACTGCCAGAGCGCACTGTTTCAAACATGCTGTTAGGAACATTTGCGGGCCCTGGCGCTGGCTAGCCGGTGGAGCACCAGAGTTCTGTCGCTTGGCGGTCATGCAGACCACCAGGCAGCAGAGAGGTAGGTGGGGCCTTGGAGGAAGGCAGGGGGAAGGTGTTCCAGGCAAAGGGAGGGAGGAAGGGCAGGGAGAGGGAGGGGAGGAGGCGTGCCTGGGGAGGGAGTGGGGTGAAAGGGAGGCAGGACTGGTGGAGCTTTGCTCCCCTGGTTCCTGAGCCTCTGTGTCAGGCTATCCACCCAACACAGAGGCTCTAAATTCTACACCCACCCTTGGGTCATCATAGAATCAAGCAGCCCCATTGAGGGGAAAGGGATGAAAGTCCTCTTGTCCCGAGGAGGCAGTGGCAGCTGCATGGGGCACACTGGATGAAGCAGCAGCCGTTTCCAGTGCTGCTGCAGCTCCGCATACCGGGCAGCTCAGGATTGGCAACTCTTCTGTCTTCAAAAATGCAGATTGCCATTTCTTCAACTGCTTTGGGATCTCAGGTCCAATCTGGATTCCCAGGAGTGTATTTAAAGATGAGGAGACATCATCTGCACTTTATATGTTTCCTTCAGGATATACTGCAGTGGTTTTTGGACTGGGCCATTGCAATGCCCAAGCCTGAAGGCCCTGGCCTCTTTCCCCTTAAGGGGCAGAGGCAGGGAGGAGGCAGCAACGCGATCCCCAGGATCGTGCCGCTCAGGAGGGCTGCAGGGACTGGGGTGCACTCACCAGTCCCTGCAGCAGCCTGTCAGGGGTACAGGGAACCCTGCAAGAGCACCTGCAGAGCTGTCCAACTTGTTAGAAGTGAAAGAGGAGCGTTTGCGCTCCGCTTCCGGTTTTGTGAAAGTGTAGCACGATTGCTCCACTTCTAACAAGCTGGGAAGCCCTGCAGGCACTCCTATAGGGCTCCCCTCACCCCCGACAGGCAGCTGCAGGGACTGGTGAGTGCATCCCAGTCCCTGCAGCCCCCTGAGCGACGCAATCCTGGGGACCACGTCACTGCCTTCCCCACGCCCCCGCAAGGACTTACAGCGGTGCAAACTCTCTAGAGAGGTTGAAAACTTCTGGTATACTAGATCTGGGCTCCAATCATGCCTTTACCTCAAATGTGAGGCCACCGACAAACATCGCACAACTGCTTTTTATGTTCTGCCAACTTTCTTATGCTGCCTTGCGAGCAGAATTTGATCCAATGAGAAACTGTGAAATGCCACAGAAGGTTGCTGGATCTGCTATTGCAGTGATCTTCACCCATATTCACAATTGCAATGGTGGCCTAAAAATAATATTAATAATGCATTTCAAACATCAAGTATAATACTCCACTGGAACAGAGCAGATTTTAGGAAATGTATAGGGCGATGAACATTCCCTCTCCTGTACTGCCTATCTATTGACAGAAAGATGATGAACCAAAGGTTTGCCTGCAATTGTTCGTTAAAGGAATATAAATAATAAAATGAAAGTTGAAAAAGTACATCACAAAGCCAAGTGATGTACAGACAACCCCCCTGTATTCGCTGGGGTTCCATTCTGGAATCCCCTGTAGTTATGTGAAACCAAGAATATGGACAAACACCTTGCCTTCCCCTGGAGGTGAGAAGAGCTCCACTCCCCTTGCCTCCGTTAAAAAAAAACCAAAAAACACAACTTCCAGTTTTTCCTTGAAACCAAAGTGACATTTTCAATGCCTTAGAAAGCATTGAGAGACCCAGGGAAGCCTCGAGGGCTTCTCCAGGCCTCCTAATGCCTTATAAGGCATTAAAAACATCACTTCCAGTTTCAAGGAGAAACCAGAAGTCGTTTTTTTTTTTAAACTGCTGGGCTCAGATGATCCTCCAAAGGCAAGGGAAGGGAGCTCCCTTTGCCTCTGGAAGGGGCGCACATGGGTGGCGCCCATGAATCCAATCTGCGGAAAAGTGAAAATATGGATATGAGCTCCCCCCCCCGCATATTGTAAAATGGAAAATTCAAGCCCAATCCAGTCCCTCCCTTATAGTTACAGCTGAGTATATATAGTCACCTTCTTTTACTACATCTGCCTCCTGTCTCAGTAGCATAACCAGAGGGGGGACGCAGTACGTACAGCAGGTGCTACAATGCGTCATGAAAACGGCCCCTCCCACTCACTGTCAGAGCTATTTGGGGCAGCAATGGCAACATGCAGGCACTCCAATGGCAGGTGTGTGGGCCACTTACACAGCATGTTGCAGTGCTTGATGTATTTACTGGACCCCCCCTCTGGCTATGTTACTGTCCTGTCCCTCCTCCAAGGAACTCAGGGTAGCATACGTAACTCTTCCCATCTCATTTTATCCTCACAACAACTCAGCAAGGTAGGTTAGGCTTGAAAGCCAGTGTGATGAATCACAGGACACCCAGTGTCCCAGTTCTAGCCTGGCACTCTAACCACTACACCACATTGGCTTGTACAATATGCAGCAGTTCTGTACCTGGGGATGGGCTGCGAGTAGCGGAGAGTGGTATTAATGATGGGGGACTCAAGTCAGATCCCAAGCTCTGCACACAGGAAAGGAATTACTTTCATTCAGTTCAGTTAATTGGTTTAGCCATAACAATAAAAATATAATTACGAAACAGACAAAAAAAAAACCCACAATAACTGAAGCTATTTTAAAACAGAGCATTAGAGCAAAACAGAATCTCTGGCAGAAATAGAAAAGCATCAGTTAAGAACATATCAGATATCCCACTTACCACCATCTAGTGTTGCAATGACATCATGTCTTTAAAATTAAACTGGAAAGAATTCCAAATACAGTCTTGCTTTGTACCCGAGTAACAGGGATGTCATTTGTTAGTAAACTGGAAGGAGCAGTCTTTATCTTGAAGCTGGTGTCCTTATGAACATCAGCAGCTTACGATCCACACTAGTCTTAGAAACGTTCTCCCATAACATTCCCCATCATTGTGAAAACCTGCCTTTAAACCCACCAGGACAGCATGAATGCTATTCTTCTGTATTTTAAAATATTTATATATTAGGTGTCCAATCATACAACTAATAACGTAGTTCTAAATCCTGCTTGGTCTTTTTCTAGCTTTCAGAACTGGGAAGAGAAGGAACATGCATAGTGAAGGCATGTATAATATAGAAACAACATGTCTGCATTTTGTGTTAGCATCTCACACTTGCAGCTCAATCACAGCACATGAACTAGGTTCCACTGATGGTGATATGATGATGTGCGCAGTGTGCCATTAGTGTCTTTTTTGGAGTCACTGCCACAAACAGCAGTGGTTTTGGTGGCCCACTGTCACTGCCAGTTACCCACAGGAGCTCAGATAAGGCAGCATGGGGGGGGGGAGGCAGTGGGAGGAATGGGGTAGGAAGGGGGAAGTGCCGGAAGTGGAATTGTGAAGGGAGGGGGTTGATCATAGTAGCAGTGACTTGATCTGGGATCCTCTCCCCATTCCCTTTCTCCCTCTACCTTAATCTCCTTTGACTCACATAAGCAAAGTAAATGTTTTAGATCCAAAGAGACCCACAGGGGAAGTGGATACTTACCCCAAGGTAAGGGGACAAAAGAAACAAAAGTAAAGAACAAAAAGTAAGGGAACAAAAGCCAGCATGACCAACCCTAGGTCACTCAGTGAACCCAAGTGCCCCAGTTTTTGCCTAGCGCCATAACCACTACACCACATTGACTTGTACAATATGCAGCAGTTCTGCAGGTTGAGCTCAGCCAACATAAACTTAACCTGCCGAGCCTGGATCCAGTGCAGGGAGGCCAGCGCAACTCCTTGCCTTATAGCACATTTGCGACACCCCCAGATTAGCGCAAGTGTGTTGTGCTGGCCTAACCCGGGGGTTAGGATTGCAACCTTAGGGTCAAATCCTATCCAAATTTCCAGTGCCGGTGCAGCCGTGCCAATGGGGTGTGTGCTCCATCCTGCAGTGGGGAGGTAGTCAGGCCTCCTCACGGTATGGGAACATTTGTTCCCTTACCTCGGGTTTGCATTGCGGCTACACCGGTGCTGAAAATTTGGATAGGATTGTGCCCTTAGTCTGCTAAAATGCAAGTGTTCTATCATAGCACGCTTTTGTATTCAGCCAGTTATACAGATTCATTGTTCTAATGAAATGGGGAAAGAATAGGAGAGTAAGGGAACCTGGACTCCATTTTCATCTACATAATTTTGAAGTCTGTTTGTTCCATTTTGTTGATATTGGAACCGCACCGATTTAAAAAATCAATTTTAATTATCATCACTACATCACTCCAGGTCAGTGGAACTGCACGATCCCTTCTGTTCTCTTCAAGACGAGACAAACCAGGTTATTTCATTATGCTGCAGCCGACACCCAGTCAGGTGCAATGCTTCTGCCCAAATGATAAATGCAGTTCCCACTGTCGGTTTATTGATCTGAATGCTAGAGATTAGTTTTAATGAGTGTTATTGCGAGTTACATTTAAACATTAACGGTACCATGTTGTTCTTCACACAAGGCTGAGCAGTTGGCTGCAGAGCTCTAACACTTCAACAGTAAGCATTTGTCAAAGATGGGCACCATTCCTAGCTTTACGAAGCATTCTGCCTCCCTGGGGATTTCAGCCAAGATGAGCAGCTGGCAAGTATATTTCTTGCAAATCACAAGTTAAAAGATTGTGTTTGAATCCGCATTTGTGTTGGTTTCCCTTTCCAAATAAACATCATCGACCAGACCTGTGTATTTTTCAAGTACTTGTTTGGGATACTGAGTGGGACTAAGAAAAAGCATTTTTGAAGTGATTTCATTGTCATTGGTGCAATGATATTTTTTATTCAGGCAGTCAATATCTTGGCCCATGAGAAAATCTTCTTTCAACTCTTCTCAAACAAGAATTCACAATATTTCCCTCATACATCAAAATGTCTAACAGCCCAATCCTATCCTTCCCCCACCGTTGATGCAAAATGGCTTGTGTTGCATCCTGCAGGGGAGGGCAGTCCTGGAGGTCTCGTTTTGGTAACGGAACATGGTAATGGAACATGCCTGTTGTCTTGTGTGCTCCCTGGGGCATCTGGTGGGCCACTGTGAGATACAGGAAGCTGGACTAGATGGGCCTTTGGCCTGATCCAGTGGGGGCTCTTCTTATGTTCTTATGTTCTTAACATTTGTTCTCATACCTGGTGGGTAAGCTTCTGAGGTGTGGAGGAGTCTACTCAGACCTGAGCTGGTGAAATTGTTGGCACAAGTTTGCATGGACCCAGGTTGAAGAATTGGGTTTGGAAATGGGGTTTGGATTTGGCAGACCCTGCTGCCACCAAAGCCGACCCTTCTTGGACCTGATCCGCTTTCCTCTCTATCTCATTGTCACCCTACTCTGCCCGTTCCCCACCCTCACCCCCTACCCCGCCAACCTAAATTTGTTAGCAGGTGCTCTGTGTTCCACCACTGTGGTAGGGCTGCTCCACAGAGTTAGATTTGGCCTTAAGAGTAGCTCATTTAATAGCAGTTCCTCTTTTCATGGGACGTAATTTAAAAATTTATATCACGTAGTCCAGGGATGTCAAACTCATTTCATTCAGAGGGCTGAAGTTGGCATTCATGCTGCCTGTTGAGGCCTGGAAGTGACATCACTAAGCAGGAAGAGACCCAGCTTACTAAGATAACATGTGTGAAGCATTCTGTATATTTGCAATGTGCTATAGTAATACTCAACATTATTTAGAGCAGTGGTTCTCACAGTGTGCATCAGAATACCCTGGGGTGTCAAAAGGCACTTGCTGGGGTGTCGCAGGCCACCTCCTGCCCCAGCAGGGAGACTGCAGTGTGAGTTTGCAAGCAGTGGCAGGAGGCTCAGTGCAGTGGGTAGAATTGCAGCCTACAAATACCTTGCACTGCAAAAAGCCCTCCTGTCTGCCCTGACTCTCTTACTGCTCTTTGGAGGCTTATGACAAGCCCCAAACCCAGAAGTGAGTGGTCGGTGACAACTGCGATCCCCAGTGCCACCCATGGCCAGGATTACAGAATGCAGCCCCCCAGGCCTAAAAACATCACTTCTGGTTTTCAGAGAAAACAGGAAGTGATGTTTTTAAGTGTACTGTGGGTCGGAGAGGCTGAGGCCCCCGGAATGCCTAAAAATGTCACTTCCAGTGACAGCCTTCTGGGGGCTGGAGGGCTACAAATGGGAGCCTCTAGGGGAGAAAAAAAACAACAGGTGGTGAATGGAGGAGGTCACCGGAGTGCCCCCACCAGGTGGCACCCTTGGGCATTTGCTCCCCAACCCCCCAGGTATACCAGTGATCAATGACATCATCATGTAACATTGCATCACTGCCACTCATTTCTGGGTTCTGAGAGCATTGCAATCCTGGAATCTTTGGGAACTGCTGATTTAGATGGTGGCGTTGAGCAAAGGCAGGCTGTATGCAGTTTGATGTGTTGGATATATAAAAACAGTGTTTTATACAAAAAAAGGTGCAGGAACTCACAACTTGTTAATCTTATTTATTTATTTATTTATTTATTTATTTATTTATTTATTTATAAACTATTTTTTATTGGAGAAATAAAATATTTTTTATGTGCTTCCCCCCTAAAGATGAACTTACTTCTGAGTAGACATGCATAGGATTGGGCTATCAATCTCCACATCCCCTTCCCCCTAGCTACTTTTTCTACACATGGGGAAAAATACTGTACAGGTGCACTTGTAGCGTGTAGTATGTAGTGTGGAACTACTTCGAGGAGAGGAAGCAGTGAATGGATTCCGAAAAATGGCTTACATGAGTTTCATGTAGTAAAATTACTCTAAGCAACTGTGGGAGTAAGAACAAAAAAGGAATTCTTACACGAGAGGGGTCCTTAGGTGCACATAGAAATAGCTACGTTTGCAAGCAAGCGATTAAATATGGTTTAATTCAGGTATCAGAATACTCTGTGTCTTTGGGAAGGCGCTTGGCATGCAATTGTATGTTCTCTCCTGTCCTGAGCAGCTGCTTTGCATTTCTGGAGAGGAGCTGCAAACGCTGGCTGGCGGAGGGCATGCTTGTGGGGGAAGGATGAGGAAGATCTCTGGCAAGGCTGGACAGCACGTTGTACACACATAGAATCCCTTTTCACCTGCCCTAAGCATGTGAAAACGGGTGCAGATATATATCTCTGCCAGGATTAAGAGCCCAGTCCTAGGTATGTCTACTCTGAAGTAAGTCTCGTTCTAGTCAATGGAGCTTACTCCCAGGAAAGTGCCTAGGATTGCAGCCTAAGAGCCCAATCCTATGCATGTCTACTCAGAAGTCCACTTTAGTGAATTGGGCTTACTGTGGATAGGATGGCAGCCTCAGGGCCCCTCCTGTGCCTGTCTCCTCAGAAGTCAGTCCCGTTAGAGTCAATGGGGCTTCCTCCCAGGAAAGTGTGGAGAGGACTGCAGCCTCAGAGCCAAAGCCTATGGCTGTCTACTCAGAAGTCAGTCCCATTGGAGGCAGTGGGGCTTCCTCCCAGGAAAGTGTGGGCAGGACTGCAGCCTCAGAGCCCCTCCTGTGCCTGTCTCCTCAGAAAGTCCCATTAGAGGCAGTGGGGCTTCCTCCCAGGAAAGTGTGGAGAGGACTGCAGCCTCAGAGCCCCTCCTCTTCCTGTCTACTCAGAAGTCAGTCCCATTAGAGGCAGTGGTGCTTCCTCCCAGGGAAGCCTCAGAGCCCTTCCTCTGCCTGTCTACTCAGGCTGCAAGGCTTTGACACTTTCCTAGGATTAAGCCCCTTTGAACACAATGGAACTTACTTCTGAGTAGACATGCATAGGCTTGGGCTCTCAGACTGCAAGGCTATGCACCCTTTCCCAGGAGCAAGCCCCATTCAGCACAATGAGACTTACTTCTGAGTAGACACGCCTAGGCTCATGCTGTAGATTGGCACGGGGGCTGCACCAGCCAGCTTCCTTCCCCTCCTCCTCCATCAAGCCAGTATCTGGGTGTTCCGTGGGTGCCGCAGCCCGTCTCCCTGGCTGGCTGGCTGTGCGTCCTCCTCCTCGGTGTCGATGCGTGTCCCCTGCACCCTCCACCGGCTTGGAAGCTGCACAGGGAAGCAGAGCACAGGGGGAGGGGAGGCAGGCTGGGCTCAGGCAAGAGCTTGGAGATGGGGGCAAGAGGGGGTCGTTGTGCGGTCAGGCAGGGGCCAGGTGCCCGCCCACCCTGCACCCCCCAGCACCCACCCAGCGAATGCCTCTGTTTTGCCCCCCCTCCTGGAATGCCTCCAAAGGGGAGGGGCCCCTGCAAAAAGATGCAGGAATGCCGTCCCCCCGTGTTCCATTAGAAAAAAAGCCCTGTGTAAAAATAATGCATTGTAAAGTAAAGGAAAAAATACATACATTAAGTTGGTAATTGAAAAGGAGGGTGAAGTACTTCAGAAGTGGGTAGATCTGGGGCTCCAAAATATTTTATCTTGTTATCAGCTAACTTTGTTGCGATTAAAAAATCAGTCTTTCTGCAAAGGCAAATGTGCCTTGGTGATTAAGAGCTTCAATATAAATTCATTAGCTTGCAATGTACTGTAAGATGAATAACATAGATCATGGGATAACATCCAAAGGTTGGTTTGCACTGATTCTTGATTGATATGGCAATTGTCTGAACTTGTCAAGTGCTCTTTTGAAACCAATTGTAGAAGGACCACTGATTGAATGAATGGAGGGGAAATATCTTAATCTCCAAAGATCAAGGCAAAAGGCCAGGAGTGAGTCAACATTTGTATCAGAAAATGCTGCCACTGTGTCCTTGCAGAGATATGGCCACAGCATGAAATAAATAAAAGAGTTAAAAGGTTTTTGTTTGTTTTTTCCTGCTTGCATAAAAGTGCATGTTAGAAAGTTTAGGATTGGCTCACGTGAGAGGAAGATTAGCAGAGATATCTATATAACTACTATGTTACAGGGCTTATTATGAGAACCTCTCTGAGCATCTCATTTCTTTTCCAATTAGAGATGAGAATACCGACCCAAATCTACATCCGTATAATTCTAAGTACAGCTTAATAATAAATAATAATAACAGGTATTTATATATCGCCTTTCTTGGTCTTTATTCAAGACTTTATTCAAGACGGTTTACATAGGCAGGCTTTTTTAAAATCCCTTATTAAATAGGGATTTTTACAATTGAAAGAAGGTTCTTTCTTTCAAGACAAGCTTGTGTCTTGTCCTATGGGGGTTCAGTTCCCGAATCCCCCGCAGATGCTGGAAACTGCGGATAAAGAAATCCACAGTCTGTCCCACAGAGGACATCACAGAAAGGAAGTCCTCTGTGAGTCCTACCACCACAGGTTCAGAATTTGCAGTGGATCAAATCCATGGGTACTGAATCCGCAGATAATGAGAACCCACTGTAGTTAGATGAATTTTCAAAACATCTCAAAGGCTCTGAGAACCAGACAAGAATGTACTTCCCTTTATACACTGTATCCCAGTGCATGACAAAAAGACACCATGGTCTTCAGGGTCAATGTCCTGAACTGGGAAATATAGGAAGAAGCAGTGTGAATTTTTCAGGGTTCTTTTTCCATTTGTACCTTCAAAGTGTACCACTTGTACTTCAAGATGGTTACTCCTTTGGGGTTCTGCAAATAAAACACAGCATTATACTCACCGCATGGTGACAAGAAAGCTTTGCCCCAAGGGAAGTTAGGGAGAGAAGAGAGATTGCTGGACAATTAAGAGCCAGCCCCCAGCATCTCTGACCTTCTCAGTATGACTTGTAAGTGGAAACCCTCTCCAGTTAGGGGACTTTTCTAGAACTGTGCTCAGCTCATGGAGTCAATGGTAAGGCTCAAGAGGTCTATGGATCAGCATTCAAAGTGAACCGACATGGGAACCCAGGAACATGCCACCAAGTACTCTGCTATGTATTCTGTACATGCCACCGAGTTTTCAGCCAACAGGTTGCAAGTGGAAAAGAATTCCCTGAAGAAAGACAAGCTGAAAACCAAGTCCTCTAATGGCGTAGCTAGAGGGGGTGCAAAGCACCAAGCTTTGTAGGTACTTGAAGCTGCTATGCAAATGGCCCCCTCTCATGTCAGAGAACCTGCATTTGCCTCCATTTTGCTCCCCTGCCTGGAATGGCTCCAAAGGGGAGGGGCCATTTGCATGCCATGGAGAGGCTCCCTGCAAAACTTGGTGCTTTGCACCCCCTCTAGTTATGCCACTGCTGGTGTGTGAATATTATAAAGGTGCTTTTTGAAAGCTTGGAGAATGGCTAGAATTATATCATCAGTAAGCAAAGGGGAATACAAATGATAGAGCACTAGATTTAATACAAAGCTAAAGATAATCAAATCCATTCCCCTATTGTAAGGTAAAATCTTCAGCACATGATACAAGTGATAGTACTTTCGTCATATTTGCATCAGCCACTGTGGCTGATTTCATGCACTGAATACTCGTATGTATCAAGCTTCAATAGCTCTTTAGAAAGAGTAAAACCATTGTTGTGTGAATCATCCCCAGAAAGACATATTGAAGAGCATTTCACATGAAGAGATGCTTCAACAGGAGCTGCAGATTTATATCAGAATACCTTCGGCGTGTTGGTTCACAGCCAGTACCACATCTCCTGATAGATGGGAAGCGATCACATCAAAAGCCATCACTGAAAGGCACATGTTGTTATGTTTGCCAAATTTGAGGTGTGACAGTACAAATCTGACGTACAAACATAAGTATTTGAAATTTTGGATCCTGCTGAATGTTAAATTGTTACTCTATACATCACTGTTCCTCCAGAGAGCAAAGCTTTCTCTACGTCAGCCATTTTCAACCACTGCGCAACACTGGTGTGCCGCTAATGGTCTGCAGGTGTGCCATGGGAGTTTGGGGGAGGCTCATTTATTAGTTGGGTCATGAGGGATGTGAGCCCCCCCCCCCACCAGCAGCATGGTGTGCCTTGCCAATTGTCAAAAAACTGATGGTGTCCCTTGACAATTGTAGTACTTTGTCAGTGTGCCATGAGTCAAAAAAGATTGAAAATCACTGCTCTACATGGTCATCATTCCCCCTTGTGAGCAGGACCAGCCTTAGGAGCTGTTTTGCAACAAAAACAAGCAGTGGGAGGTTTTGTTTTTGTTTTTAATTTTTCAGGATGTTTTGAGGCTTTGGGAGACCTGCAGAAGGGTCTCCAGGTTTCCCAGACCCCCCAGGAGACTCTTGCTTGTTGCAGATAAGTGGAAACCCCCCCCCCATCCTTGGCAGCAGCATGGTCCTGGGGATTGTGTTGCTGCTTTCCCCCACCCTTCCCAACAACAACAACTTACTTGGTTCTCAGACTCCCTGAGAGATTGAGAACCAGTGATCTAGAGCAGTGGTTCTCACACATTTAGCACCGGGACCCACTTTTTAGAATGAGAATCTGTCGGGGCCCAACAGAAGTGTCAGGAACCACCGAAAGTGATGTCATGGCTGGAAGTGACATCATCAAGCAGGAAAATTTTTAACAATCCTAGGCTGCAATCCTACCCACACTTATCTAGGAGTAAATCCCATTTACTATCATTGTAAAAAGCATATACATAGTAGCCTGTTAAAAGTACAGAGCTGTAACGTTTCCCAAATGCAATCACATACCATGGTAGCATCAAGTCAAATACATTAAAAATATAATATTGAAATGAATGGGGACCCACCTGAAATTGTCTCACAACCACCTAGTGGGTCCCGACCCACAGTTCGAGAAACACTGTTCTAGGGAATTGGGGTAGAAGAGGCAGAGAGCCAAGAAAAAAGTAGGCTGATGTGTGACTTAAGGGGCAGCAGTTAGGATCAAGAATAGCTAACACACTCAAAATGATTATTTTTTGCACTCTTTTACATCTTTTAAAATTTGTCCAAGCAGTTTTGCAACAAAATGGTTGGCAATCTTCAGTCTCGAAAGACTATGGTATAAACCTACAGCACCTGGTATTCCCAGGCGGTCTCCCATCCAAGTACTAACCAGGTCTGACCCTGCTTAGCTTCCAAGATCAGACGAGATCAGGCATGTGCAGGGTAACAGTTGCTGTTAGGAAGGTGCTATTTCTTCTCCAAAAATCCTCACATTAAGCTTTCAAGGGTATTTGGGGACCCCAAAATTGAACATAAACTGGGAGTGGGAAGAACTGCATTAAGCTGTACTTGGAACTATGCAACTTACCCCAGGCAAAGTTCAGCAGCCCCATTACTAATCGGGTTGTGAAGCCATTTACAGGAGAGCGTGTAATCAAGCAGACTAGGCAGGTCTAAGCACACTAATGGATACAACACTAGATGTCTTTTTGTTAAAGAACTGTCATTCAAATAAAAGTGACTCACAATAAGAAAGACAAAAATTGTACAAAGTAATACAATACGGCAAGCTGTGCACCATGGCACCCTTGGGTACCACGGTGAACTCACAGGGGTGCCACGGAATGTTCCTCACAGCTTCTCCTTACTGGCTTTCCCAGGCACCGCCATCTTGAATCACATGCAATCATGCAAATCAAGGCGTCATTGCCCAGGAAAGCTGGGCAATGATGCCACCATGACAGGGTGCCGTGACCGCAGGGGGCCATGGCCGCAGTAAGTGTGGGAAGTGCCGCACTATGGGATTACAACAAATGACATCTTAAAATTAGCCTGTCATGTAAAAAGCTACATCTTTTAAGGCCTAAACGGGAACTGCGGTAAAAGAAATGTAAGAAGGTGATATGGGAGGCCAAGAGAGACTATGAGGAACGCATGGCCAGCAACATTAAGGGGAATAATAAAAGCTTCTTCAAATATGTTAGAAGCAGGAAACCCGCCAGAGAAGCGGTTGGCCCTCTGGACAGTGAGAGAGGGAAAGGGGAGATAAAAGGAGACTTGGAGATGGCAGAGAAATTAGATGAGTTCTTTGCATCTGTCTTCACGGCAGAAGACCTCAGGCAGATACCGCTGCCCGAACAGCATCTCCTGACCAAGGAATTAAGTCAAGTAGAGGTTGAAAGAGAAGATGTTTCAGACCTCATTGATAAATTAAAGATCAATAAGTCACCAGGCCCAGATGACATCCACCCAAGAGTTATTAAGGAATTGAAGAATGAAGTTGCTGATCTCTTGACTAAAATATGCAACTTGTCCCTCAAAATGGCCATGGTGCCAGAGGACTGGAGGATAGCAAATGTCATACCAATTTTTAAAAAGGGAAAAAGGGGGGACCTGGGAAAATATAGGCTGGTCAGTCTAACATCTATACCGGGTAAGATGGTGGAATGCCTCATCAAAGATAGAATCTCAAAACACATAGACGAACAGGCCTTGCTGAGAGAGAATCAGCATGGCTTCTGTAAGGGTAAGTCTTGCCTCACAAACCTTATAGAATTCTTTGAAAAGGTCAACAGGCATGTGGATGCAGGAGAACCTGTGGACATTATATATCTGGACTTTCAGAAGGCGTTTGACACGGTCCCTCACCAAAGGCTGCTGAAAACGCTCCATAGTCAGGGAATTAGAGGGCAGGTCCTCTCCTGGACTGAGAACTGGTTGAAGATCAGGAAACAGAGAATGGGTGTCAATGGGCAATTTTCACAATGGAGAGAGGTGAAAAGCAGTGTGGCCCAAGGATCTGTCCTGGGACCAGTGCTTTTCAACCACTTCATAAATTCATTATGGGTTACAAGCCATGATGTGTATGTGCAACCTCCTGATTTTAGAAATGGGTTAGATGCAAGGGAGGGCACCAGGATGCAGGTCTCTTGTTATCTGGTGTGCTCCCTGGGGCATTTGGTGGGCCACTGTGAGATACAGGAAGCTGGACTAGATGGGCCTATGGCCTGATCCAGTGGGGCTGTTCTTATGTTCTTATGACGTATCATCTACAGTCAGTTGCTACTTTATACAATAGTTTATATTTTATACAACACTTTTCATTTTCAGTTCATTATTGTTGGAAGCTAGTTGCAGTAGGGGTTTCTCCTTAGTTGTGTGTGATTAAATAAATGGTAATTGGTGACACAACTTCTGTGTGGTTTCTTCCTGACGATGCATAATGCATTCCATCTTTATTCTCTGAAATGAAGTTCTTAGAATAGAACCAGGTTTACCTACATTTGATGTCCCTGATGTTATGCTTACCTGTGCAGTTCTTGCTCCATGTGGAAGGAGCCCTGTGGCTAAATGTTGGCAGTTCTTTCATCCTTACACTGTGAAAACACCCTCTCTGTTATATTTTCTAGCATAGATTATGAAGCAGAGCCCCAGAAACTTACAAAAGTATTTTGTTTCAGGCCATTTCACCAAATTCAACATGGCCAAATTCCAAGGGTGGGAACTTGACTCATAAAACTCGGTTCAAGTCACAAAAGCATGCATTTTTCATGGCTTGTGTTAACTCGATTCACAGACATCACTGACTCAAACTTGACTTACAACTCAGTGCCTGTGACTAAAAAAAAAAAAGAGTTATAACTCAAATAGACTCGAGTTCTGACTTGCTTTTTTGTGTGTTCACGACTGGTGTGTGTGTGTATGTTCTTGCTTACTGTTTTTGGCTGCACCTGACTTGCGCTGCAACTTGTTTCCCGCAATGACTTGGCCCTGAGTCAAAATGACTCTACAGTGTCTCAGAACCAGTCGTGACAGCCTCCTGTTATGACTCATGAGTTTGATTTGAGTGAGGGGGTCAGATACTCTGGCCCATCCCTGCCACATTCTCTCTAGACCATGCCTGATCTGAATCAGCTCCTGCCCAATCATATGTGCTTTGCCTGAGAAGGGGTGGAAAATCCTTGTTGAGAATGAACAGAAAGGAAAGTGGTATATACCAGGTAAGGAAAGCATGAGATCATTCTTTTTCTACAGTAACGCACTTACAGCCCAGTCCTATCCTTTCCCCATCATAGCATGTAGCAATGCCAAAATGAGCTGTATGCTATGGTGGGGGGGGGGTATATTGGGACACTTGGGAGGGGATAGGGAAAATATTTTCCCTTACTCCCCCCATAAGCCTACCAATCACCAGTGGGTCTCTATGGATCTGTGCCAGCTCTTTAGCTGGCTTAAGTCCAAGGAGATAAAGGGAGTATGTTGGCTGCTCCTGGATGGGATAGCAAATCACTGAAGGGGATAGCAAATCACTCACTCTGAGTTCCACCCCTCTCACCCTCAACATGTCCCCAGCCCTTCCCCCATTGCACCCTCCCCTCCCCTTATTCTGCCCCCCCAACCGTCTCGCCATCATCAGCAGACACTCCTGTCCCCCTGCCATGCATGAGGCTGCTCCAGCCTCTGAAAGCACATGGTTTTACGCACTGCCAGAGTGCTGTTTGCAACAGCCGCAAAACAGCTACCACTGCCAGAACACAATTTCTGGCAGCCGTAGTGCTGCATAGGATTGCAGACTTAGGGCCCAATCCTATCCAACTTTCCAGTGCTGATGCAACCTCAATGCAGTCCCAATGTCCCTTTGAGGACAATGCAATCCCTTTGAGGAGGCCTCCATGACAGTCCCCACAGGACTGAGCACACACTCCATTGGCATGGCTGTGTCAGTGCTGGAAAATTGGATAGGACTGGGCTTTTAGTTGAATTTGGGTACTGCTGAGAAATCTAGGTCACGAGACACTGGGATGTTCTCCTGAACAAGAGAGTTGTATGAGAATAATGCTCCTAACCTTCCAAATGGAAATTAGGCACATCTAGGGACAATTTTTAGGCTTCAGCTGAGTGTCTGCATCCATTACATGTGAAGAGAATGACAATCTCAGACGACCCTCAATTTTACCAAAGACAAATCAAATCACACCTGAAAAAGTATTCTGAGTGAAAATATCCTGGTCCGAAAAACCATTATTTCCTTTCAATTTATGATAATAGGATTAAATTGATAAAAATATGGTTTTAATGAATGAGTCTGGAGAATACTCCGCAAATCAGAACATTTGCATGGATTCATTAACTACAGCTGCAGAGGGCTGGCTAATGAATACAGTGTTTAACTCTACAGCGGTCTAACACAATTAATTATATTCATTAAACATGTAGCATGTACTGTGTACCGTTGATTCGGAAATGCATCATGATGAGGGAAAGCATGCTATTAGATGAGCCGAAGTTAATTTCAGGATCCCTATTAACCTTGTTTGAATGGTTTCATTTTTGCAGCTAACAGAGTCTAAAATAAAACTTGGGAAGCCCCAATGAGAATGTTAACCCCTTTGATGGACCTGAACAAACCAACCTGAAGTACAAGGTTGACGTGTACAGCAGAACTGTCTCTCTTGCCTGGCGATGGTTATTCAGAACTTCAGGTGAATGCCCAGCCTCCTATCTGACTCGTTTAGCTGGACCTGGGTTCTTCTGCATGGAAAGCATGTTATAGCCCCCCTTCCCCTCTTTCAAGTCCACCTCTAAGATTTTTCCTCACAAGTCTAGTTCTCCCTTAGCCAGACATGCAAGAAGGAAATCTGAGTGAAAAAAATAAAAAGCAAAGGAAATTTGTAGGAGACAGCATTTTTAGTCATTTCATGACAAGCCCCACATGCCAAAATCCCCACTTTTATACAACTAGCAACATTCAGGGGGTCCTGCTATCATTTGCATCTGGCCATCTCAATTCCCACATTCAGGAATTCAGACTTTTTACTGATTATTAATATAGAGTTTTGCAGACATACTCCACACTGACTTCTGTTTACTGTTGGCTTTCCTGGTACCTCGAATCTGTCTGTGCCTTGATGTGCTTGCTTACTGTTTTGCGGCATGAAAGACATTGTGGGAAATTTCCCTGGCAGGGAAATTCCAGCCAGGAGGCAGGGAAGGGTTAATGGTTTGCTTTTGCAACAAATAGATGGCAGGAGGCGGGAGCAGGCTCTCTTGCCCATCTGTGAAAGAACTGATAATCATTGGATGAAGGATGGGCACCCTGACATTTTCTTTGGCTGAGATAGGGCAGAAGGAGGAGCCCAAGGGGGTTCTTGTTTTACAACTGACTGGAGAAGCCCAGGGAAGGGGAAAAGGTGGTTTGTAGGATCACACCTTCCTCCTCATGTCTCCATTGTTACTTGGAGGGAGAAAGCCTCATTGAATGACTCACTACAGGGGGACTACTTCTGAGAAGAGCTGCAAAGGATTGAGTCCTCCTGGTAAGCCTTGCAGCTGCTGTGTGTGACCCTTCTCTCTCCTGCTATTTCTGTCCCCACTTTCTTGCAGTCCGTCCCACCCTCTCCCATCTTGTTTACAGATGGGCGGGGACAGCAGGGTAGTGTTTAAAGAAAACTCACTCACTCACTCACTCACACACACACACACTGGTAGCAGCCCCTTTTTTTCCATGGTGGGCTTTCTAAAGGGGGTGACTTATAACTCAAGTCCTTTCAAGTTACGAGAAGGCGACTCGGTGATTCGGAAAGTGCCTCCCATTAGGACTCGTTTTTTGAGTTGAGTCATGGCGGGGAGACTCATGGCTCAACTTGAGTCAAGCCACACTGGCTTGGCCCATCCTTGGTTCTCTACACCCTTCCTCCATTAAAAAAAACAAACATCTTTTTCTTTTTGATTTCTAATTAACCAGTTATGTGCTAAATCCTTGCCTGCTTGGCCATATTCAGTAGATTGGCACTTCTGGCTGCTTGCAGACCCTACTGTGATTTGGTTTTAAACAAGAACAATTGGGTTCTGTGCTCTCCTGGGAGGGGAAGTTTTTGCTAGACAATCTCCCCCCTCCCATATCCTTATCTGGGGACGATGGCAGCAGATATCAACCAGTTTCCTCTCCATTCTCTTGCTGACCCAGTCACTCAGTGAAGTGGAAAGCAGGAAGGGGTGCACTCGGTCAGAGTCCCTAACAGGGGTGATATCTGAAAATGTGAGTCTGGCAAGCTTCTTAGCTCTGTTCCAAATGGCACTCAGATTTGCATCAAAGAGACAAAACATATTGTACTTTTGCTTTTGTGACCACAATGACCTGTTAAATGAGAATCTCCTGATCGCCCAATTATAGCAGGGAGATTGGAGTTTGTATGGCCAGGCCAGAACACACGAGCCCCTTCCCCTGAGGGGTTTGGCGGAGGGCTGTGCCTGGGGGGAGCAGAGGTAATTTAAGGACACAGCAACAGCCCCCCTTCCTTCTTTGCTTGTGGGCACCAAGCTGACACCCACCCACCCACCCATTACGCAGTCTGAGTTGTACTGGTCACCGTTTGGGGCCAGGCAGGAATTTTTTGCTGCCTATCAAGATTGGACCGTGACAGGCAATTTTTTTGCCTGCCCCAGACTGCCGCGGGTAGGGGCTGCGCCCCTATTATACAATTGGTCACTTTATGCTGGCAGGCGGTGCGGTTGAGGCGTGCTTGGGACTGTGGAGTGCACCTTCAGACAGCACAGGCAGGGCAGAACACAATAGCAGTCCTCAGTGGCTCAGCGGCACGAGGATATTGACTGGGGCCCTGGTCAGGACTGCGGGGTCCTCCTCAGAGGCTCAGTGGCTTGAGGTGGCACAGCCCACAGTCCAGCTGCCTTCCCCTTATGGGACAGACCTGGATGCACTGCATCGCCCAAGAACAGGGCGCAGCTTGGAGTCGGGTGCACATCCTGCCTGGGGGACAGAGTTGGTTCTGGGGCCGCCCAGTGGTCCCACCTCCGCACCACACAGGGTTTTGCTGCCCCTGCAACTGCAGGTCTCAGCCTCCTTTTCTGTATTAAAATGCTAATAAAGTGGTCCTTTCTCCCACGTGTGTTGTCTCAAGTGTTCATTGGGCTGTGCCCTGTACAACATGGAGAATCGGTGGGGTAAAGTCAAGGATACCAAACACAAGCTGCTGATTAAAAATAATGCAAAATTCATTTTCTGCTTGTTACTGTTGTTGACCTCCTATTTTCATGCTTGACCCATTCTATTCTGTTGGGGATGTTGATCATCACATCTCTGTGCTGTATTTATGCATATTTTTCCCTTTGAACAAAAGAAACATCTTGCTAAGATATGAAAACATTTTCATAAACTTGGGTTCATAAACAATTTTCAATTTTAGATAATGGGGCTGGAAATGACCTGAGGTCCGTTTGTCAGTTTAAACAGTATTAAATGACCAACAGCCACAGGGCCTGAGGGTACTGCGGTGAACTCATAGAGGTGCTGAAGGATGTCCCTGGTGGCCTTTCTTCTGGTTGTCCTGGGAAAGCTGGGAAGATGGTGGTGCCTGGGAGAGCTGGAAAGAAGAGATTGCCATGAAAGAATGGCGTTGTGACCCTGGTAAGTTTGAGAACTATAGTAAGATTCACATCAGCATGGTATGTATATGAATACCAGAGTCACATGGTTGCATTAATCACATGGGTCCTTCCTGCTTGATGATCACCCGGCTTCAATAGCATTCCCAGAGGGGGGCAAATGCTAAGTTTTGCAGGCGCCTCAATGTGCCATGAAACAGCCCCTCCCCCTCACCTGCCTGATCTTGTCTGATCTCGGAAGCTAAGCAGGGTCAGGCCTGGTTAGTACTTGGATGGGAGACCGCCTGGGAATACCGGGTGCTGTAGGCTTGTACCATAGTCTTTCGAGACTGAAGGTTGCCAACCAGGTGGTGAGAGCAAAGCGGAGAATGGCACTGAAGGCAAGGGGGAGGAGCCACTTATGTGGCATGTTGAGGCACCTGCAAAACTTTCTGTGCCCCCTCTCTGGGAACGCTACTGCCTAACTGGAGAGAAGAGCAAAGGTCAGATGATAAGGACATCCACTATTGGCTCTGTATCCATAGGCATGTCATAGCAGCATGAGATCTTGTAACAGGAAAGCTGTCCCCAGGCCACTGGAGAACTGGTAAAGGACCATGCAAATATTGGAACAGGTTATAGTTGACTGGTGGCGTTCACAGTTACCAGGGGTACCCAGCTGGAATAACCTGGAATTTCTTTTCCCTGGAATCTCTGAATAACCCTGAGATCTTAAACCTGTGACAACCATCTCAGAAATTTAACTACATGGAAATGGGGAAAGTCATGTGCTGGGATTCTAATATTTGAACATTATTGTTCTGGCTTGGGAACAACAGGTAAGGTTTTCTAGGTCAAGCAGGCAACCCGCATGTACGTAGAGTCTTCCAAATCAAGGACGTCATTTTAGGTGAAGCTATCCCCACTGGGAGCCTAGCGGGAAGGCTGCCGTCCTGGAGGCTGAAAATGAGAACAGGTGCTCAGTTTCCTCACACCTGGGAACTTGCTTTGTTGCAAAGAACAGCTGCCTCTGCTTAAAAAAAGCAGTTTCATCGAATAATGAAAAGGTATTTCCCTGTAATGATTAAAGGTGTTGGATTTGGGGTAAACGTATTTTCTGTGTAACTTTAATGTATGGGGATCTCTGTGATGACTTTTATTTGTATATATTTTTAAAATCTACTTTTCATCAATCAGCATTACATCTTCATATGTTTGGGTGGAAATTACATAAGATATAGCCACATAGGAGGTTACCATGGTGATGGAAGGGGGAGAAATGAATTATACAGCTCATAGTAAATGCCTCTTATGCAGGCAGTACATGCATGAAAATGCACAGTTGGAAAGCACTTCAGTGTCTGCATTTACCAGGATAAACAGGGAAGGTGATGGAGTAAAACTAGACCAACTATGAACAGAAGAGAACTTAACATACAGGTACTCATAGTTAGCCACTGCAAACAGTACATGAGTAAAAGCTGAACATAGACAAATTTACCAAGGGCTAATTTCCTGAAGTGTATACCACTTTCTAAGCTGGTTGGCTGTATTGTCCTTCCAAATGACGGGAAGAGCCATCCCAGATTTCAGTAGGGACATCCCAGTGCCATCCCAGATTTCCACTAAGGTGAAGAAGTATGGTGAAATTCTCACCACCACTAGGCAACCTGGGAGCATTGCCAAGTTGAACCATACTTTAGAAGGCTATTCAAGGTAGTTGGATAATGATGGCTTTGGGAGGGGGATCATGGCTCAAAGGGGTTTGGTTCTCACCAGACTTCATTGCAAGAGGCATTATATATGCTTTTTGTTCCACTTATCTGAGAGCCCACTTATCTGATCTGGGAGTGGATATTTTTTTGTAGCAAGGGACAAATGTCCCCTTCCCCTGAGAAGCTGCCATGGGCTGCCCAGCACATGTTGGATGCTGTGGTAGACATTTTGGCACCGTAGCAGCCTCACACGCTGGACAGCTCAGGATTGGGTTGTCACTGTGTCCAATTCAGCTTACTCAGGGGAGGATCAGGGTGGGGAGCAGGGTATACAGGGGGTTGGAGGGGGTGGATCTCGGCAGCAGCAGTGCATGCCAGGATCTTCCCCCTTTCTAGGCCCAGATTCACCCCCTGGGGCTCCTTGGACTTAAACCAGCTAAATAGCTGGCATAGGTCTGAGACCCATTACTGACCAAGTGGCCATTAGGATGTAAATACAATTTTTTTTACTTACTTTTCCCAGGCTGTATAGTCGTCCGTCCCCCCCCCACTCCAGTAGCATATAGCGCATGTTCTGGCAGTATGGCTACACAGCATAAATGGTGGGGTAGGATTGGGCTGTAAGACCCAGAAATTTTGTTTAAAATGCAGCACAATGTTAATTTTTTAAAAGAAACAAAAAGGGGAAAAAAGAAAACCACATTAAAAAAATTAAGTCCGTGTAGCATGGTTGAGTCAGCAGCCACAAAGCAATGTCTCAAACAGCATTAAAAGCAGAGAGAAAAAGCCCAGATTTCACCTAGCTTCTGTTCACATCTGGCTTTTGTGCCTCTGGAGGAAGGGATTTTCATATAGGTGGCTAAGGCTGAAAATATTCAAGGAGAGCAAATAATCAAAGAGAAGAATTTTTTTTTAAAAGGCACCCAGAGGGAATAGGCAAGATGTACTTCTTGGAGCAGGGAGTCCCACATTCCACATCTGTAGCCACTCCAACACCATTTTCTTCCTTGTAATGTTTTTACCTCCATGTACTTCATTATAATTTTAGCAAGGAACATCAACCAGGGTGACAACATATCACTACAAGATATAAAATAAAAGGTTATTCTTAAGATACACAATCATCTTAATTTTTTTTAAAAAGTGACAAGACTACAAAAGTTAATAAAGAAGAAGAAAAAAATAATTTGAGTATCCAAGACAACCATAGAAACCTTTATACTGAGGGAAACTGAAAGAGATGTTGACTGCTGGCCTGATTCACCTTGCGTTGGCTCTGAATAAAGGAACTGCTCTCTCTCTCTCTCTCTCTCAGTACAGTATTATACCAATTGGGAGTGATATGCAGTCTGACTACACCTCCCTCCCTTCTGTTAGCCTTCAAGCCCCCCTCCCTTATCCACCTGCAAACCTCCTTCTCCCTCCCACTCTCTTTCCACCTACAGATCTCCAATTCCATTGCCACCCATTCAACCCATTAGTTCGCAAGGGTTGCTCTAGCTTCAGTTGTGGCAGGGGAAGGGAAGGGTAGCATGGATAGCACCAGCTGTACCTCAGAAGAAGGAGCTATGCTCAAGAGATCCTCTCTGAAAAATGGAACCTCTTGTGCAGATAACCTCCACACCCCACAACAAAGCACATGACAAGTGAGACTGGGTTGAAATGGGCCATTGTCCTCCCCAAGCTACCATACCTTTGAAGTTGACTTGACAGTCCAAGGCATTCCCAACTAGCATCTCCAAGCCAAGTAGCCACTAGGGACCAGTTCTGGCCTCTCCTTCTCAGTCCTCTTCCTTAGGTGAATGCACCATCCGGGCATGTGTTCACTTCCTCAGGATTCAAATTGATCTCTAATTGTTGTGTCCAATCCACTCTTACCTGCCATGTGGAGGGGTCAGATGCAAGGGAGGGCACCAGGATGAGGTCTCTTGTTATCTGGTGTGCTCCCTGGGGCATTTGGTGGGCCGCTGTGAGATACAGGAAGCTGGACTAGATGGGCCTATGGCCTGATCCAGTGGGGCTGTTCTTATGTTCTTATATGTTCCTCAGGATTCAAATTGATCTCTAATTGTTGTGTCCAATCCACTCTTACCTGCCATGTGGAGGGGTCAACCTGGAACTTGGCTCCCCCAACCCCAGCCCCACAATGGGGCTACTCAATTCTGTGGTGGCTCTTGAGCTGCTGCAGAACTAAGGAGTCCTGTGTTGGGCTGCGTGGCCCAACACGGGGCTCAGGATCCAGTGGAGCTGATCTCTGCTGGTCCCACCCCCTCCTGCCCTGCTTCCTCTCCCCACCCTCCCTCCACCTCCCCTGCCCCAGAATGCCTCCCTCCATGTCCCCACTCACTTCTCCACTGCCCAGTGGTCTGGGTGAGCGCTGGGCAGTGGAACTCAAGCTCAGCGCTGGAGCTGGTCCACTGTGGGCTTGTGCTGGGCTAGCTCCAATGTGGGGCCTGCAGTAAGGCTTGCAAATGTTCCTTATGGCTCTGGATCGGGCCCTCAGTAAGTTCATTTGGACACTTCTGGCTACAGCATACAGGATTGTGCTATGAGTCCCAGGGAACTTGGAGAACCTTGCTTCTGAGTAAACATGTTTAGACTTGCCCTGGAAATGATGTCAACTGTTTTGAGCATTCTCTATACTACAAGGGTGGATATAAATACAAAGAAATAAGTGATCCCGTTAGAGCAGAGCACGAGGTCCTGCTGTGGGCTGTGATGTCCCCCCAGTTGAAGACCAATGGGAGCAGGTGCAATAGGGGCGACACACAGAATGCTAGAATATGCTAGAACATCAAAACATGTTAAAATGTGTCATAAATATCACAGAAAGCCTTTTTTTCCCCTCTCCCCTTTTTGACAAAAGAAGTTGCAGCAAAAAGAAAAAGATACCCATCAGCCTAACAGGATAGAGTTTTATTCACCAAACTCTTGGAAGCTAATTAACTACAAAAACTTCCGTACATGGGTATGAACCCTCAGTGGTTTCTAGTGTGCTTTCAGTTATAATCTGATGCTTCTCATTGAGAAATGATTTTTTTCGCTTTCCTCTTGGCACTTTGCTATCTTGTTATTTCGGCATTTGATGAGGGAGACACAGCATGGAGCTGCTGGCAACCTTTAGGTAGCTTTGGATTAGCTACAGCTAATGTTGCTGACAAAGGAGAAGAAAAGAATAGGGCTCCTTTCTTATCTGGATGTTTCTGTTCTATAAACAGCTGCATTGTTTTGCAAAAAGATATGCCTCCTCTCTATAGCAGCATAAAAAGGCACCTAGGCATCTTTCAGCATTATACCTCTTTAGTGATGAAAACATTTGAGGAATCTTTTTTTTTTCCATTCTCCCTTTGATTCATCCTTTCTTTCTTCTTCAGTGATTTCATTACCCCCTTTTCAGTCAGGTTATGACTTGTTTATTCTACAGTACAAAGACTTAACTCGGTTTAATGGTCTTTTTCTCTCTCCCCAGGAAATCTGGGTAACAGCAGTTCTGTGAGGGAGGTCAGAGATCTTTGGCAGAGAATTCTCAGTGCCCTCGCCCGAACTACAATATAATTCCCAGGAGTATTGGATGGAACCATGGCTGGTAAACTGGCACAGAACTCCGGGAATATGTTTGTAGTTTGTCAATAGGCCCAGCAAGCTACAGATTTTAGATAAGGGACCTGAATGGTCAGAATAAAGCACTGAACTCCAAAGTGTCCCATTCTGTTAAGGGTTCAGAGACTGCCTGTTCAGCAAGCAGCTTAAATCAGCTGCTATTCACTCCAAATTGATTTTAACCCTTTGCCCATTCAGCTTAGTTATTTTTTTTTTCTTTTTGTAAATTGAAACTGTGGGGGAGCGGGTCCTGTGGATTGGTACTGGTTGGAAACCCCTTACTCAGAATTCCAAAATATGGAATATTTCAAAATATGGAACTTTTTTAAAGTGCAAATATTACTTTTAAAAAAAACTTTTTTGCCTAAAGAAATAAAATCACAAACTGTGTTTCATGTATGCACAAACCTTGATTCATGCACAAAATTATTTAAAATATTCTACAACAGTATTTCTCAAACTGTGGGTTGTCATGAGCCAATTTCAGTTGGGTCCCATTCATTTCAATATTTTATTTTGAATATATTCGACTTAATGCTACCATGATATGTGACTGCATTTGGGGAAACGTTACAGTCCTGTTATTTTAACAAGCTACTATGTATATTCTTTTAACAATGATAGTAATTGGGACTTACTCCTGGGTATGTGTGGGTAGGATTACAGACTAGTTAAAAATTTTCCTGCTTGATGATATCACTTTCGGTGGGTCCTGACAGATTCTCATTCTAAAAAGTGGGTCCTGGGGCTAAATGTGTGAGGACCATTGGTGTATAAAATTACCTTGTGTATAAGGGGTATATGAAATATACCCCTTATATGTGTATAAGGGGTATATGAAAGATAAATGAATTTTGTGTTTAGACATGTGCCCCATCCCCAAGCTCTCTCGTTATGTATATGTAAATATTCAGAAATATGGAAAAATTCAGAACACTTCTGGCCCCTAGCACTTTAGATAATGAATGCCTGTACCTGAATCAGGACACTGGAAATTTTCCACCTGGGGCAAATAGCAGCTTGGGTTTTTGTTTTGTTAAAACCAAGGCAAAAAGAGACTCTTCTTCTCCTCTCCTTACCACAATCCCAATAAGAATCAGGGACTCAATGGTGTTTTATTTTTTTTAAGAAGGAATGGTAAATGATGCATTTAAAGTCACATCTAGCTTGGCCCTATATTAATCCAAATCCAAATCTGTTCACAGGCTAGGCCGTGATCAGTAATGACAAGATTGGCTTTTCCCAAAGGTAGTAGTGTGGTCAATATTCCAAGGCACCAAATAAATAAATAAATGTTTTAAAAGAGAGCTAAAGCCTGAAACGTGCCACTGAAGAAATAGTGCCAGAACTCATTCTAGTAAATAGGCTTTTACAGTAAAACATGTCATCAGCTCCTAAGTCATAAGCTGCCTTTTCAATAGCAGCTGCTGCATCACTTTAATTAAAGTCTAGCAATTGTATTGATTTTCTTTTATCATGAAACAGATACTGCTTGTAAGCACAACTAAGCTGGACTCCCAATGCCTTCCTGAGTTATAATTTGCAGTAATATCATCTAACCATCTTGCCAAATCCAGCAGTTCAATAGTTCAAAGGAACGTTGCACAATCCTTTATATCGGTTCGTTCTTTGTTCGGTGAACAGAGCCATCGTCAGGGCTATTAGCATTCTGCGTTCAAACAATTTGTGAAAAAAATTGAAACTCTGTGCAAGGGCATTCCAGATTCTATACTAAGAAAATGGTACTCTACAATCAGCCTACATTACATTTCAAATGTCAACATTTATCTTTTTTAAACCTTTGGTCATTGCAAGAGAATCTCTTCCTCTCATTTTGCACAGTTTGTCTTTCTGTTTTCACATTTTATACAATTTATTCCTGTTGTGCTCATGGTGGGGAGAAGCCAGGAGCCAAGTGTAGATTGCTGAAACCCCAGCCATATCCACTGTGCAACGTCTTCACCTTTTAAGATTTCAGCAGGCATTGCCCAAATACTTTCAAGCATAGCCTTGCAGCCATAGGGACTAGAAACTTGCTCCACTTTTAAAAACAAAAAATGGAGATTCACAGGAATCACATAATACACACAGCTCATTATTTGCAAAAATGTACATTCTATATTCAATTGTTATATTTAGGTACCGCGTCCCTCAGTGGAAGAAAAACGGGAGTGCATTTGTACGAAGGGATATGACGAGCTGTGTGTATGAGTCATGATAGTTCAGTCACTAGGTGTCACTATATGCAGTTGTACCAAGGGTAGAATCAAGAGTTTAGACATCGGTGGTTCCCAAACTTTTTTGACTAATGGCTCCTTTGACCTACTGGGCCATGGGCTGAGGTTCCTCATTAGAGCTACAATACTATACACTGTATCGGGCAGTAGTTTTCTGCAATGATTCTGCACTCCCCTGGCTGGTTTCTGCAGCTCCCTGGCAGAGCCACAGCTCACAGTCTGGGAACCACCACAGTATACTGAACCTAAAATTATACTACCTGAATAGGACTATAGCATCCTACATGGTCTGAAATAAATTCCGGGTTCATTAACAGTAGCTCTGAGTCATGTTTTAAAACTAAATGTGCCATTTGCACCCCAAGTTCAAGTTACCCCAAGGCCTAAAATGTACATCTAGGAACAAAGCTTAGAGGTCCAATTTGAAGGGCTATAGAGAGTTTCTGAAATGTTGGGGGGGGGGCTGTTCCCTTTTTACCATTTACCATTGATCTCAACGTTGTCCAATATCAGGTTTCAAATAGATTCATCATCCCAAGGCGCAAGTCAACATGATGTTTTCCGTCTTCAACATGGCTTTGCTGGATTAGACACACTGATGAAGCCATCTTTTTTTTTTGCTATGAAATATGGGATTGAGTTGTGACTAGGTCCCATCTGCGAGGCGGAAAGCAAAACCAGAAACTTGAAAGAAAGCATAATGCTGTCTAACTTTACCTACTTGTAGACTGTGGCTTCTAAGGTAATGATCTGGCACATGGGGTAAGAGCATACCTTCATAAACATTACTCTGGAATAATAGCAACATTTTATCTAAGTGTTACAGGCTAATGGATGGATTCTCTTGCAGCTGCTTTATTGATTGCTAGGGGTCAGGGAAGAGCAAAACTAATGGGTGATTTTGTGCTCCAAAGCAAACTGTCTCAATAAAACAATAAAGAAAGCCAATATGCACAAGTGTCACTTAAGCTCCAGTGGGCTGCCCCATCTGAAATCACACACTGACCCACACTGTCTGTGTGACTAGGACTGGGTCACGTTGAGAAACCACAAGTCTAACATTTTTGCAAGCTGTTTGGCCTGCAGCCTCATGTTAGCAATGACATACTCCATTCTCTAATCCATTAGCAGTATATCTGTCATTAAAAAAAATAATAAAAATAAAAAAACTGATGTTATGATAGGACAAATTTCTTTGAAGCTATTGTGCAGGTACGCCTTCTCAATCCTTGGCAGTAAAGGAAAGAAAATTGAAGGCATGGGTTTGCTTTTCAGGTGCTGTGGCATCAATATCTACTTGTGCACCTGTCTCTTCAACCCATTCGAAAGCATCAGAATGACAGAGAGTGAAGTGACTAGTCCCTGTGGCTTCTAGCCAGAAGAGCAATGGCAATGTCTCCCTGTTGCTCTCGAACCTGCTCCATTTCTCTTCTGCTCTGCAAAAAAGGAAAATGAGTTGGAAACCTGGAAGACAGGAATATTATCTCACACAAAAGTTTGTGGCATGATAAAAGAATCAAACTGGGTCAGGCTGTACTTTTTTTGCTATCTATTCAGTGCTTTCTGTTATAGAGGGGCAAGGTAATATATCATCAGTTATTCTGAGCACAAGGGTATCAGAAATATATCCATTCTATTGTAGGTTGGAGAGATTCTTTTATGATGAACCATCTGATCTGTTCAGTTAAAAGCAGGTACTTGGGGTGAAGGAAAATCCTCTGCTATCTGAAGATTTAAACATTAAGAGAAGGTATGGGGGTTCAGGAACTTCTGAAAGAAAATTAGGTTTTGTTTTTTTTAAAAAAAACCAAAGCTGTAGAGGAGAGGCAGGCGGGAAGAATCCTATCAGGAAGGGCTACAATTTCACACATGCACACCCACAGGGTAAACAAAGATATGTGAACCTTGGATTGCGTGACTGGTCTTGCAAGTGTCTTTTTCTGTGTCTAGAAAGTGATTCCTACCTTAATGTCTGGTGATGATCTGTTCCTCTTGGCACAGTAAATGTGCAGCTGGGCCAAGATCTATTGGGAATTTCACCTGTGCAAACCACGACGAAATGAATAAGAATTCTTACCTTGCTCAGGAGTGGGTGATATTTCTTTAGCCTTCAATCCTAATCACATCTGCATGGGAGTTAATCCCAGGGTACTCAGGGTCTGATCCTCTTCGGCCTGGTGCTGGTGCCCTGCCCGCACCACTGGCCCAACTGTTGCAAAAAGTGCCATAAGGCACACCTCCGGTACATTTGTTTGTTTGTTCTGCATAAATTTGAACTGGATAGAGATAAAAATATGATTTAAGGTAGGTAAATTCCTACCTTCCTTTAGGTAGGAAGCTGGAAGCCAGGACCTCAAAGGTAGCGTTCTCTGAAGTGCTACCTGCTCCAAGCGCAGGGCCAGCTAGGCAGGCGGAGATCAGGGGTCTCAATGTGTGGATGAGACGGTGGTGTAGGGAGGAGGGGATTTGATTTGTTAGGCACTGGGGAACATTTTGGGACAAGCAGGCCTGTACAAGAGGGACGGGCTTCACTTGAACCAGAATGGAACCAGACTGCTGGCGCGTAACATTAAAAAGGTGGCAGAGCAGCTTTTAAACTGATCCCTGGGGGAAAGCCGACAGGAGCCGAAGGGCAACCGGTTCGGGACTCCTCATTCCTATGGGACGAGGATGGGGAGGTTAGAGAACAAGGTAAAAGTAGAGTAGGAGAAGAAATTGGGAATGGTAACGTGATGGGATGTGATAGATGGTTTGGCACAATGAGAGGATTCAGGGATAAAGGAGCTAATATAAGCAGCCCATCCGGGGACATTCCATGTACAAATGCTTTTAGGCAAATGCCCAAAGTCTCCAAGCAAAGATGGGAGAACTGGATTGTCCGATGACAAGGGAAAACATTGACATAGTGGGCATAACGGAAACCTGGTGGAATGCGGAGAATCAGTGGGATGCCGTAATCCCAGGCTATAAACTCTACAGCAGGGGTGTCCAAAGTTTTTCGCAGGAGGGCCACATCATCTCTCTGACACTGTGTTGGGGGCCGGGGAAAAAAGAATTAATTTAAATTTGAAATTTGAATAAATTTACATAAGTTTACATAAATGAATATATTAAAGATGAACTTCTATGAATGAATGAAGGCCTTGCAATAGCTCAAGGCCTATATAAGGCCTTGCACAAAGCAAGGCTGGCCTTTCCTTTGTTGCCACTACTGCATCACAGACGTGAAACAGCAAGCAGTGGAGCGAGCCCTCACCCCACAGCTTACGTGAGAGGTCAAACAATCACCCTCACGCTGAGAGCAGTTGCATTGGGCCAGTGTGGGCTCCAGCAAGTCTCTGGAGGGCCAGAGGCTCATTGGAGACTGGGGACTCTCTGAGGGCTGCAAGTGGCCCCAGGGCCGGGGTTTGGGCACCCCTGCTCTACAGTAGGGACAGGGAGGGGTGTGTTGGAGGTGGGGTGGCCGTTTATGTTAAGGAAGGGATAGAATCCAGCAAAGTAGAGATTGAAGGTGGGTCTGACTCCATAGAATCTCTATGGGTTAAATTACCAGGCCTGAGGAGTAATGTAATACTGGGGGCGTACTATTGTCCTCCAGACCAGAAACCGGAAGGGGACCTTGAAGTGAGGAAACAGATCAGGGAGGTGACAAGGAGGGACAGGGATGTAATCATGGGGGACTTCAATTATCCTCATATTGACTGGGTCAACAGTGAGGGAGGGAAAGGGGAAATAAAAGGAGACTTAGAGATGGCAGATACAATGAATGAGTTCTTTGCATCTGTCTTCACAGCAGAAGACCTCAGGCAGATACCGCTGCCCGAACGGCCCCTCCTGACCAAGGAATTCAGTCAGATAGAGGTTAAAAAAAGAAGATGTTTCAGACCTCATTGATAAATTAAAGATCAATAAGTCACCGGGCCCTGATGACATCCACCCAAGAGTTCTTAAGGAATTGAAGAATGACGTTGCAGATCTCTTGACTAAGGTATGCAACTTGTCCCTCAAAACGGCCACGGTGCCAAAGGATTGGAGGATAGCAAATGTCATGCCTATTTTTAAAAAGGGAAAGAGGGGGGACCCGGGAAACTATAGGCCGGTCAGCCTAACATCCATACCGGGTAAGATGCTGGAATGCCTCATCAAAGATAATAATAATAATAATAAATAATAATAATAATGATAAGTTTTTATCTGTTGTGAAATTATGTTTTAATCTGTTTTATATGTTGTTAGCAGCCCTGGGTCCCTTTGGGGAGAAGGGCGGGATAGAAATAAAGTTTTATTATTATTTTATTAAAGATAGAATCTCAAAACACATAGACGAACAGGCCTTGCTGAGGGAAAATCAGCATGGCTTCTGTAAGGCTAAGTCTTGCCTCACAAACCTTTTAGAATTCTTTGAAAAGGTCAACAGGCATGTGGATGCAGGAGAACCCATGGACATTATATATCTGGACTTTCAGAAGGCGTTTGACACGGTCTCTCACAAAAGGCTACTGAAAACACTCCACAGTCATGGAATTAGAGGGCAGGTCCTCTCCTGGATTGAGACCTGGTTGAAGATCAGGAAACAGAGAGTGGGTGTCAATGGGCAATTTTCACAGTGGAGAGAAGTGAAAAGCGGTGTGCCCCAAGGATCTGTCCTGGGACTGGTGCTTTTCAACCTCTTCCTAAATGACTTGGAGACAGGGTTGAACACTGAGGTGCCAAAGTTTGCAGATGACACCAAACTTTTCTGAGTGGTGAAGACCAGAAGCGATTGTGAGGAGCTCCAGAAGGATCTCGCCAAACTGGCAGAATGGGCAGCAAAATGGCAGATGCATTTCAATGCCAGTAAGTGTAAAGTCATGCACATTGGGGCAAAAAATCAAAACTTCACATATAGGCTAATGGGTTCTGAGCTGTCTGTGACAGATCAGGAGAGAGATCTTGGGGTGGTGGTGGACAGGTCGATGAAAGTGTCGACCCAAAAGTGTCGATGAAAGTGTAAAGAAGTAAAGAAGGCCAATTCTATGCTTCGGATCATTAGAAAAGGTATTGAGAACAAAATGGCTAATATTATAATGCTGTTGTACAAATCTATGGTAAGGCCACACCTGGAGTATTGTGTCCAGTTCTGGTCACTGCATCTCAAAAAGGATATAGTGGAAATGGAAAAGGTACAAAAGAGGGCAACTAAGAAGATTGCTGGGCTGGGGCACCTTCCTTATGAGGAAAGGCTACGGCATTTGGGCTTCTTCAGCCTAGAAAAGAGACGCCTGAGGGGGGGACATGACTGAGACATACAAAATTATGCATGGGATGGATAAAGCTGATAGAGAGATGCTCTTTACACTCTCACATAATACCAGAACCAGGGAACATCCACTAAAATTGAGTGTTGGGAGAGTTAGGACAGACAAAAGAAAATATTTCTTTACTCAGTGTGTGGTTGGTCTATGGAACTCCTTGCCACAGGATGTGGTGATGGCATCTGGCCTGGATGCCTTTAAAAGGGGATTGGACAAGTTTCTGGAGGAAAAATCCATTGCGGGTTACAAGCCATAATGCGTATGTGCAACCTCCTGATTTTAGAAATGGACTATGTCAGATGCAAGGGAGGGCACCAGGATGCAGGTCTCTTGTTATCAGGTGTGCTCCCTGGGGCATTTGGTGGGGCCGCTGTGAGATACAGAAAACTGGACTAGATGGGCCTATGGCCTGATCCAGTGGAGCTGTTCTTATGTTCTTAAAATATGTTTAATTATCCAATGAAATCAAAAGAATTTAAACACTTATTTCAGACTGGTCTCTTTTTTTTTAATGGTAATATCAAACTTCAAGATTATGTTAGAGGAAAAACCACAACAGCAGCAATCAGATTTAAGGTCTTTTGTGTAGGAACCTTTATGTTGTCTTTATAAGCAGCTTTAGTGCCTTCTAAAAAGAAATTTAAGAGGCTTTGTTTTTAACCCCAATCCATTAAAGCTAATGTATTGTAAGAAGGCCAGGTCTTCAGGGTGGTCTGACCTTAACATTTATATGCCGCGATAGGAGGTCACCTGAGGGTAGAAAATAAGTCTGAGTCAAATCCAGTATTACTGAAAAACTGTAAGGGAAGAGATTGGATAAAGAGGCATAAGGCTTCTCTAGGGACTCATTGCTGTTGAATCTTCCTTGCCTACTGAAATCAGGTTCCAGAGAGGTGTTGGTTACCCTCACAGTTCATTAACAAAATTCTTCAAAGTTCCTTTGTAGGGCTCCTAATATAAGTCTGCAACAGAGCTTCTTCAGAAAAGATCTATCTATCTAAACAGTACAGGTTATATAACAGTACAGGTATAATATATAACAGTACAGGTCACCCAACCCAACAGTGGCCAACTTGATGGCATTCATACAACTGAATAAGAGTTCTAGGATTGGCTCTGATACATGGAAATGAGAGCTGACTCATACAAACACCTTATTGGTTCCCTGCTGTGTCATAATAGCATCTCATTGGCTCTTGGAACAATCAGCTTCATTGGTCAGTTTTGAGTTTAAAAATACACTTTTTGTTACATAGGGCAATTGTGTTTTCCTTTTCAAGTTAATTGGCCATAAAACTTGATAGAATACAAATAATTCAACACAGTTAGGGTGCAATCCTAACCCCTTATGTCAGTGCTTTCCAGCACTGACATAAAGGCAATGCAGCTCTGAGGTAAGGGAACAAGCATTCCCTTATTTTGAGGAGGGCTCTGTGAGTGACACCCAACTACAGGATGCAGCACATGTCCCATTGGCACCACTATGCCAGTGCTGGAAAGCACTGTCATAAGGGGTTAGGATTGCACCCTTAGTTTCATTACATTCTGCATTAAACTACCTTTCCCATAATATATAATATGATGGTATTTATAAATATAAATTTTCCAAAAGGTTTGCCAAATTTAGGCCACTAGAGATGCCACCTTCTTGCCCCGAGGGTGTCACGTGGTGTGTTGTGCACCCCCACACCCCCTGGTGATTCCACTGTCTTCTAGGCCAGGGGTCTCCAAACTTTTTGCCAGAGGGCCGCTTCAAATGTCTGGCATGGTTTTGAGGGCTGAAAAAAAAAATTAAATATAAAATTTATATAAATAAATTAGAGATGGAACTTCGATGTGTGAATAAATGAATGAATGGGCTCATTCATTCAACCTCCCTGGCCCTTAGAACACCCTCCAGATGCAACCAGAGCATAGTTCCAGTCATGTTTGGCAAAGTGGACCAGGGGCTTTCAGGAAACAAGAGGCTGGCCGCGGGCCAGATAGAGGCTCGCTGTGGGCCGCATCTGGCCCCCGGGCCGGGGTTTGGAGACCCTTGTTCTATGCCATGAGAAGGCGGAGCTGAAGGTTGAGTTGTAGTTAAAAAGACAGTACACAGTTGATTCACTATCTTTGGGTATAACGCAAGGCTGAACAAGTCATCATGTTTTTAGTCCTCCCTCATGTGTGCCTTACTCTGGTTTCTCTCGAATTAGGGATTAGGTCTTAGGAATTCACTGTGTCCTACTCTGCAGTATTTTGAACCCAGCACACTTTTACTCTGCAACAACGGATCTGCAGCAACCACACACACCACATTTTCACTTTCATTCCAACAGTGATTTACATGGATGTAGAATCTTGGCATCGCGCATGACTTAACCTCCAAATGGTAGAAAATTTCCTTGTAACCATCCTGATTGTCAGTGTAACAGGACAATGAAAGAGGTAGCTAGTCCATATTAAGTGAGCTGAGTGTGTGTGCACCAGTTAACTCATTTTTGCCCAGCCCACAGCGTATATACAGTGTTGGGTAAAAATGGCTTAGGTGGGCTGAGTGTGTGTTCACCAATTCATTTCCACTATTTTTTTTTTTCCCCAGCCAGCTTGCCCCACTACCTACAGAAGGCAGTACAGGTTGAGCCTTGCTATTTGTGAGAGTTCCAGTTCCAGAACTCACATGGATGGCAAAAATTGCATTAAAGCAAATCAATTTAAAAAATAATGTCCGTTTGCTAGGCAATTTAAAAACAGCCTTGCTTGCCTTTGTGATGTAAGACAGAGTCAATAGGCAGACAATCCATCCGTCCATCTAGGTGCTTAGAAAGGATTTATTCTGAGCCAGAAACCCCTCCCTTCAACTAGAGCACAGTGCTGGGAAAGAATGCAAAGTGATTATCTTTCTTCCACATGCTCATGGGGAAGGTGGATCGCTTGCCTTAGAGTGAAGCTGTTCTAAGTGCCTGGAGAGAGAATGATTGATGGATTGTCAGCCGACTGCCCTCTCTCGCATTAACAAGGCTGTTGTTAAACAACTGCTTTCCTTTAATTCAAAGGACCCTTCTTATAGAATTGAGATAGAACCACAGATAAAAAATCCACTCTACTGAGAGTGTTAAACCCATACAATATGCTTTAGAATGTCTAGCTGTGTAAATTCAGATTGGGCCAATTAACATTTATTGCCTTATAAATAGCACTGATGGGGGGTCCTGATCCAGATCAGGAGCTTAAGGGAGCAAGGAGTTACAGTCCTGCATTGCCCATGATGTGACACAGATCTTACCCTGGACACCTGCTATTTACCTAGAATTACTATTAACATTTGTGTAGTTGGGCCTTCAAAGACAAAGGTGAAAGGAGAGAACATTATTGCGTTTTTATCAATGCCTATCCTCACATTCCACCTTCCTCTTATCTGTCCAACATATGTTAAAGTCCACTGTACTTTGAAGAGACAGCTGTTCAGCATGGTTTGTGCAGGTGGCAGAATGCATCAGGCAGCTATCACTGCTCAGTAGTGCCTTAGAGGTGAGTGTGTGAAGACACCCAGGGAGCCTGGGGCCACATGATACAGTTCCTAGTCAGCTGTGCCCATTACACGTGCAAGCTGATAACATATCAGCTTCCACTTGGCTCTGGTAGATGCTCCCTGAGGGCTGCACACGTGCAGCTTTTCTCTGCCCTGCATTTCTCCTGCTTGTCTATGAAACGTGTTGGGAATCACATGGCTGTCCATGAGAATGCTGCTCCACAAAAGTGATTTAGTACACTCTGCCAACACTCCTCCCATGCACATGGTGCTACTGGAACAACTGCAAACAGGGGACTGGATCCTAAGGAAGTTTGTCCCAATGAATGGCCCAATCCTATGAGCTGTTTGCAACACTGAGAGGAGTGTCTAGCTGTCACAAAACGCTCAATGGTGATGTGGCAAGGGGAGTTTGGGGGAGGGAAGGAGGCATTTTTGGGTTGATCCTGGTGGCACCAACTTGCACCAAGTTCCTGCCTTGGAGTACCCCCTAGCTCTCCTAAAACTTAAGCTAGTGTGGGGCTGAGGACACCCATAGGTAGCCTATAGGTTTACATCAGGGGTGTCCAAAGTTTTTGGCAGGAGGGCCACATCAGCTCTCTGACACTGTTGGGGGCGAGGGAGAAAAAAGAATTAATTTACATTTAAAATTTGAATAAATTTACATAGGTTTACATAAATGAATATATTAAAGATGAACTTATATGAACAAATGAAGGTCTTGCAATAGCTCAAGGCCTACAAAAAGACTGCACAAAGTAAGGCTGGCCTTTCCTTTGCTGCTGCTGCTGCATCACAGACATGAAACAGCAAGCAGTGGAGGGAGCCCTCATTCCACAGCTCACGGAAGAGGTCAAACAGTCACCCTCATGCTGAGAGCAGTTGCATCGGGCCAGTGCGGGTTCCAAGAAATCTCCAGAGGGCCAGAGGCTCATTGGAGACTGGGGACTCTGAGGGCTGCATTGAGAGGCCTCGGGGGCCGCAAGTGGCCCCAGGGCCGGGGTTTGGGCACCCCTGGTTTACATAAAGGTTTACATAAAGTTAAAAAGTTTTTTTACTTACCTCCGGTATGTCTTCAGGTTTTCCCACCACCATCACCATAACATTTAGCGCATGCCTTTGGGCATGGCTACCTAATATGGTTTAGCGGGGAACAGGATTGAGCTGCAAGATTCATTGAAATTAATGGGATATATGTTAGAAACAACTATGGTACTTATGATTCAGGATTCACTTCCTTAGATAAATCTAGAATTAAAATATTCGAAGTTTCACACCTCTTCCCACAGAAGGGCCTCATTATCTAACAGGGAATAGACATTCTTTGAAGGGCTATGATGTTCTTAGAAAAATGCATTGTCCTTCAGTACCAGTTCTGTGCAATAATAGTTAAACTCCATGCCTCTGAAGTGCAATTACTATCTTTTTCTTCCTAGAATACCTGTGTTTTGTCATTCATAACCTTCCAGGTCATCTACAGTCATTCACAGTGTAAGCCTATTCAGAAGTAAGTTCCATTTATTTCAATAGGACTTACCCCCAGGAAATTATATATAGTGTTTCCAGGTTAGACCTTGTAAAACCTTTAAGGGGGAAAAAAAGTGTTATGATTTGGCTGATAATTGTTGCAATAAATATTTAGTACTCTGGGCAGTTGCTGGTCATGCTACACTGGAAAGAAATCTGATTCTTTTCCAAGACCAAGCATAGCCAAAGTTTTAGTGTGCTAATTTTGAAAAAAGAAAAAAAATATATAAAATGTTATTGTTTCCCAAAATAAGCTCTCCTAAAAACATATGATAGGTCCTCTTACAATAAAAAACTGTTTGCAGTTCAGAACTCATAAGCAAATGACAAAAATCTCTTTCTTTGGTAGAAGAGTCCCGATGGCAAGATTTAGCAGCCTGCAAAATTATTGGACATTTCTTTCCTGTTTTAGGTGATACAGTAAATCTCAATTTATGTTTTGGTCCCATTTCTGCAAGGATACCCCACCCTGTGGATGGCGGGCATCCTTTTGCCCCATGCCCATCAATTCTCAGGGTCCAAGCACTCTGTTCCTATATATTCGATTATCCACAGGAACAAAGAGCACACCTTGTGCCATCCGCTTATTCTCGCCTATCCGCTGCCATTCTGATGCTCCTCAGGCCATTCTGGTTATCTAGGCCATTTTGAAGCAATCCCAGCATTCACAGTGGCCATTTTGACTCCTGCAGTGGCTATTTTGAATCTCACAGCAGTCATTTTAAGACTATCTGAACCCTTCTGAAGCTATCCATGGCCAATCTGAACTAACCACACCACTCTGAAGGTATTCCAACCAATTCGATTTCCCCCCTAACCCAATGGATCCCATGCGCTCAATGTTTCCATATCTGCAGATTCAGTGTCCATTAGGTTTTCCATGAACCTAACCGCTGCAGATACTGAGAATTGTCTATATAACCTAAAGACGAAGCACAGCCAAGGAGCTTCATAAGGCATATATACTGGAAACTCCAATGGTGAATTGCAACCATTATGTCAACCCATGACCTTTGTAAGCTTCGGTGAGAGCACATATCTTAAGTGAGAGAGGACTTCTCAACTCACTTTAGTGGGAGAGGTTATTCTGTGTATACATAGTTTGTCCTATGCATTGCTTACCCCTTTCAATTAAAGTTAGTGGGAAAGATTTGGAAGGAGAAGAACTATCCATATCAGTGTTTGTCCACCTGCAAGGAAGGTCTAGATCAGGGCCACCATTTGTGTGGCATCAGTTTCTTATTATGCTCAAGAACTTTCTCTCTCTCTCTCTCCCCCCCCCCCACTCCTGAGCAGATATTACAATAAAGAACAGTGCCATCTGCTTTGTAAAATAGATTTTGCTTGGAACCTAAGTGGCAGGGATACTCCAAACACTGTGTCTGCCTTTGACAGACATCCAGTTTATTAAGTGTTCTCTTGCTAAAAGAACCATGCTGTTTTAAAATACTGAACTTTGGAAGCATTAGAGAGTGGGAGTGAAATGTCACAAGTGCCACAGATCCCTCATGTAAGCTCAGTGTATGACTATGTCAGAGAAAACAGTAAATAATTCAGTACACACTTTTACTTTATATTGCTCCTACTTAGTTTATGCAGCTGAGTATGTATGTCTATGTCTGTGTACCAACTCGTGGAGGGGGGTGGATCCAAAAAGAACTCTCCAGAAAAAAGATTGGCCATCTCAACTTTGAGGAGGGTTGACATAACTATGTGCAGGATTACAATTACTCTGACAGAAGTGTGGGGCACAAGGGCGCTCTTGTCCCTCAGTGCTACTTGGTAAAGAGCATCTGTCCCTTCCTTCTGTTGCTATTCTTGATCAATAATGGGGTCAAGAGCAGTGGGGGGGGGGGGAGAGCAGGTGAATGCTTAGTTTTTCCCCCCAGTGCTACCAGAGTGACTATGCCAAGAGGCCACTTGCTTTGAGTGGCAAGCTGGAGGAGGTGGAAAACTAGCAGGAGGCAACCCACGTCACATACTACCCCCACCCACCCCCAGCTCAGTACCTGCACACATTGCCTACTACCTAACTGCTCCATTCTCTTCTCCCTACCCTCTTCTATTGTGCTGTCCTTGATGACGTTACCTCCTTCTTCAGCACCACTGTTGAGGGTCATGATGGCAGAGTTGGCGCTCTCAGGAAAAGGATCCCAGCTCTGTCTATGTCCTCCAGCTCTGCTGACATGAACCTTGGAAGCAATGCTAGAGCAGGAACTAAGACCCCCCCCCCCCATGAAAGGAAAGAAGAGATGGGAAAGCAGTCATGTAGAGGGGCCAGGCAGTGGGCCATGAGAGTTGGGCAGTGGACATGAAAAATGGTACACCCCCTGCCAATCTTCAACTTCCTCTAGCCTACTGTTCAAAGCAAAAATTGCCAGGATCCTACCATCTTTCTCTCTATTTTAAAACAATATTCAAGGCAGTTTACACAGACAAGCTAGTCTAAACCACCATTTTTCAATGGAGTTTTTACAATATGTTCTGTAGAAAGATTCACAGAACTCTCAATCACCAGACGTTGCCTTCATCATGCGGTTATCTCATCTGGCTGCATGCCATCAAGCTTCACAGGCAACCATAAATCAAGTCCAGACAGGTCCTCAAAGTTGCTCTCTGTTCTTTGCCAGCCAACCTTCTCACTCATTCCCCCACACTCTCACTGTGGTGGCTCACCAACTCAGTAGCGACTCTGCCCTACCACAACGGTAACAGAAGTTCATCCACCTGGCATCCATGTCCCATCCAGAAACAAACCATGGATGTTCCTCCTTAGCTCTTCAGGCTATACAGCAGCTCAGTCATCAGACCACACTTCCTGCTCTGGCTAGCATGGCAAGAGAGGCAGCAGAGGATGTGATGGAGGAGAAGGAGAAAGACAGTGATAAAGATGGTGTGTGGGAGATGCTGATGACACAGTGGCAGAACATTGGGGGATTAATAGCAGAATTTGCACCAGATCAGCTAGGACCAACCCTGAATACCATTGAGGGAAAAGATCATTGTGGAAGTGTCCCTCAGCCCCATCTCAGAGGGGAGTTAAATTTAAACCACACGACCTGAAATTACAAAAATTAACCTTGTCTGAAGCTAGGCCAGAGGCCCTCCTAGTTTGGTTTTGGTTATCATCTAATCCAGTGGTTCCCAAACTTTTGAGAGGCCTAGAGGCTGCTGCATAATTTATAAATGCCAAGGGTGTAGCTATAATAGTGATTGGGCAGCAGTGCTCCACCCCACATAGCAGCTTCTTAAACGCTTAGATGCACATAGCCTAATTTGCCCTGTCAGACCCTGTAGGGTCCATAGCGGGAGGAGGCCCCTCCCCTGGGGTAGCAAGCGAGTGTGAGGTGCTTACCCGGTCCTTGAATGATGGTCAGCAGCAGATTAACAGATGGGAGGCAGGTACAGTTGCTTGACACAGGCGGTTATAGCATAAGTCGTTTTACATTCATTTGGACTGTTAAGTCACAGACCTACAGACATCATGCTGACTTGTGTCATCATCTTCATCTGGCGGACTCTGGACCTGACCCTACCCGTTCCCGGGCATTGTCAGCAACAGCCTTCTTCTCCCAATCCCTTGGCCTGAGGTCAAGGCTTTTGGAGGCTGCTCCCCTGGTAGTCGGAATCAGGCTATCTGGCCTCAGGAGGGCCCCTGTTCTCTCTGGTCTAGCTTCCCCTCCAGCTGGTTCCCCCAGGGTATAGTTGGCTCCACTCCCCTGTTTCCACAACCCCATCTCCCTAGGGGTCACCCTTTGGGTCCAGGCAGGTCTAGGGCCAGGGAAGTCCTCTCCTCCCCCCCCCCCAGCCATCCTTTTCCTCCCCCTGGAGGCCTTTCCCTTAGGCAGGGCTACTGTTTTCCCTCTGGCTTTCCTTGAGCCTTACTCCCCTCTGGAGAGGAGTTCCCTCTCCAGGCTCCTTATGAGGCCTCTTCCCTCTTGGGCCGGCCACACCCCTTCCAACCAAGTGCCTGCTGGGTGTTCCCAGCTGGTCCTTGTTCCTCCTCCCAGGGAGGTGCTCTGTAAGGGACCCCAGTCCTGTGAGTACTCAGGTATTACTCCTGAGGAGGCCTCTTCCCTAGAGGAGGCCCCTGCCCCTAGGGAGCTCCTGGCCACCTGGGCTGGGCCCAGGTGACAGACCCATTGGTGGGTCCCGGACCCACAGTTTGAGAATCGCTGATCTACTCCATTCTTTCTCTTTTAACTGAGTCACATCCATAATCAGAATAAAGCGTACATGATGTTTTCCTAAATGGATACGTCTAACATGTTGGCATAGATGTTGTTGTTGTTGTTGAAATATTCCATCTTCTAGTGAAGAGAGTAGGTCTTAAAAAAAAAAGTGATTAAAATAATTAACTCACAGAGTCTCTCTGAAGCTTAATGTTCCAGGGAGGATATTAGTATTACCTGAGGGAAATCTCCTCAAGCACCTCCCCAGGAATTCATTTACTCTTGGCGATGATTGATTCCCTCAGCAAAATGCCAAGCTCATTCTTACAATTTAATTGACAACCAGGGGGGAAAAAATCAAGGTTGCTTTCTGAGGGATTCTTGCCTTTATCACCTATCCTCTGGGTATGGGTTGGCTTCAATCAGCTGGATTATGTGAGGAGTTGCAATAATTTTAAAGATATGCCATAAGCTTGGAAAGGGAGCCATTTCTACTGGGACACTGTAGATGAGAATAAACTGCTGATAATTTTTGGCTTGCCAGTTCGATTGGGGATGACTACGTCTTATCACGATGCTTTTGTGAGTTCCCTGTTGATGATACTTCACCACTGGGTGACAGCACCACAAAACCGCTTGTTGCTTGGCCTTTAATTCCTCACCTCACTAAGATAGGATGCCTTATTCGTACACATATTCTAATGACCTATCAGTTTAATTTTAGATTATTATAAGCGCAATTGCCACCCTGCACTGTGAAACAAAATGTCCAGGTTGGTGGTTTTAATATAGTTTAATGTGAATGTTTAATTGCTTTCCACCAAATGTTTGTTGTCTTGTGCATCCAGGTCCAGCATGTTTCATTTATGAGCGGGATTCCTCAGATACAACATCTCCAAAGGCCATCTTGAGACAGTCTTAAAAAATATTCCACTAACTAATACAGAGTGCCCTGCCACTCATCGATGACATGGAGCGGTTTGTGATATTTTGGATAGGCTATCATAACAGCTAAGCCCCTAAAGAAATTAAAGAGTAAAAAAATCCCTTGCTCCAAGCTTGGTCTATGATGAACTGCTTTAATTAAAAAACTTGCATTGTTTGGCTAGGATTCCACCTAGGATATGCAGAATGATTGCTTGTAATTAAGTGATCTGTACATTCATTCTAAAATTAATAACCTTAAGCATGTGCTTCAGAAAGTAAATGTTAAAGAGGGACAAGAGGATACATATTATGTCAAGAAATTGAGCATGACTTCCCCTTTAACAACTTATTTCTTCAGTTCCAAGGAAAACTTCTGCACTGAATTATCTCCTATTTTAGATAATGTCTGATCTAATGATACTACATCTAGGTTGCTTTCTTTCCAATTGAATGAGTAAGTGAAGAACAGTGTTTTCCCCTCCCCACCCCGTAGATTGCAATGACCTTAATGCCCTTGGCCAGTTTGGTACTACTAGGAAGAGAGAAAAATACCAAGGCTGCATTTTTTTTTTTACCTGAGTGAATGTTATATTTGGCAGCATTCCAGAGTGTCACTGTCAATCAAGTCACTCATAAAACTGCTGATAAGGCAAAAAGGAATGTCAGATTCTTCTACTGTCAGCTAAATCAAAGTATGATTTGAATATTGTCAGCAGACAATAATTTAGCATAGTGGATAATATTATTTGTGAGGCTGAAAACAAAGGGTAAAACAAATACTAGTCAGTCTTGCTTTTCATTAAAAAAAACAACAAAACACTCCTGGAGAGACGAAATTACTAAGATCAGTATTTCAGGTATTGAAGACACTTTTTACTTTTGAAAAGGTGTGGAAGATCTGTTCAAAACACAATAATTTAAAGAAAATATTCAAGGCCCATACTTACCTGCTGCAATGCTGTATTGAAGAGCTGGTACATTATTGCACACGGGAGTTAGGAATCAGTGAAATTCCTACCTGTTGCAACAAATCAATTCTATATGGTAAACTGCACAACACTTTCCAAAAGAAGCAGAGATTGAAACACTCTGGAGGAAAAAGGTAGAATGCAGGTGGCAATCATAAAAACATAAGCAGAGCCCTGCTGGATCAGGGACAGGGCCCATCTAGGCCAGCTTATTTGATTTTTCTCTGTAAACCGCTTTGTGAACTTTTAGTTGAAAAGCGGTATATAAATACTGTTAATAATAATAATGCCTCAGGGGGCACACAAGATACTTGCATTTTGCTGCCACTCCGCTGCATATGGTATTCTATTTACTCTCGCACTCCCCAACAAAGACACCAGACTGCACTTGTGCTACTTTATTAAACACAGTGACCAATTTTTAACATATGAAACCTACTGAACATACCTTCCCTCCCTTGCCAGTCTGGGGGATGCGAATAACTGTTATCCAAAAATTCCTACCGGCCCTCATGGTGAACAACTGGCTAATCTCAGACTGTACACACCTATCATGGCTTGTGATGGAGTTTTCCTCCAGAAATCTGTCCAATCGACTTTTAAAGGCATCTAGACCAGACACCATCACTATATCTTGTGACAAGGAGTTCCACAGACTAATTACAAGCTGGGTAAAGAAATATTTTCTTTTGTCTGTTCTAACTCTCTCAACACTCCATTTTAGCAGATGTCCCCTGGTTCTGGTGTTGTGTGAGAGGGAAAAGAGCATCCCTCTATCCACTCTATCCATCCCCTGCATAATTTTGTCTGTCTCAGTCATATCCCCCCTCAGGCACCTCTTTTCTAGACTAAACACCACAGCCTTACCTCATAAGAGAGGTGCCCCAGTCCAGTAAACATTTTGGTCACTTTTTTCTGCACCTTTACTAGTTCCACTATTGAAGATGTGGTGACCAGAACTGAACATCTATTTGAATACATATCAAGAAGACAGCTTGGTGGCATATCAATATGACAGCTAGTCTCAAACCGTTTTCCCTGGCAAATGGTTTCCCTTCAAAATTTAGATGAAGCCTTCCAGCTCGAGTCCTTCTGGTACAGTAGATTTGGTGCCTTGTGACTAAGGCACCTCCTAGGACCCCTTGTTTGAGAAAAACTGTTTTAAAGCAAAGAAAAGCTTCACACTGCTAAAGGTCCTTATCAATCCCATCACTAACTCAAGACGAGTTCAAGCTAACATCTAGTTATTGTACCCTCTGCTGCAGTGGAGAAAAAGGCAGAACACAGCAGTGATCTTCAGCCAGCAATAGAAGATCCCAATTGAGTCAGCCCACCTAGTATCCCATAGAATTCTATGGGGCAAATTGTAAAAAAACAGTAGGGTAAAGAGATCCCCCACCTTAATGAAGCAGCAGAGAGGCTGAAGATAATGTCAATCCAATTTTAAAAAGCCATCCCCAAAAGTTAAAAAGAAATTGAAGTACAATGGATCATAAAATGAGGATCAGTCTCATATAAATAGGGAACCTCTGAGTATGTGGTGACATGTAACAAGGGGAATAATGGAATAAGGATACCCAAAAAGCAAAGTTTTTCATAATGAAAAGCAAAGAAAAAGGGATCCTGGAAAACATATTGTTTACCTTGCAAAGGAATAATTGCCATACATTAGGCTAGTTTAATTACTGTGGTAATTTAAGTGACTCATGCATTTTTATTGTAATTATAATGCCATTTAGACCACCAATCTTGTAGAAGGCAAAATAAAGGTGGCCTTATTGGAAGTTTGTTCAGGCTAGTGCTATGCTGGAGATAACATTAGAGAGCAACAGGACTTCATCAATTCAGTCCTTTAACTAATTATTTAGGATGATTTATTTTTGCTTTATTTACATTGAATAATTTATAGTAAATAAAGTAGTGCCTCCTGAAGACTGCTATCCATACGACTTAAATTTTTTTCTCTCAAAAGTTCTTCCTATTTATTTTTAAAATGTGCACTGAGCCTTCTATTAAAAATGCTCAAGGCAGCTAGGAGCTTAAGATGTGCACAAAAGTGTATCAGTGATTTTAGAAAGAGGCTACCTCAGAATGCCAGGTGCAAGGCGATAGGTTGCAGGTGTCTTGTTGCCTTGAGTGCTCCTTGAGGCATCTGGTGGGCCATTGTGAGATACAGGAAGCTGGACTAGATAGGCCTTACAAACCTTACATAATTCTTTGAAAAGGTCAACAGGCATGTGGATGCGGGAGAACCCGTAGACATTATATATCTGGACTTTCAGAAGGCGTTTGACATGGTCCCTCACCAAAGGCTACTAAAAAAAATCCACAGTCAGGGAATTAGAGGACAGGTCCTCTCCAGGACTGAGAACTGGTTGAAGACCAGGAAACAGAGAGTGGGTGTCAATGGGCAATTTTCACAAGGGAGAGAGGTGAAAAGCAGTGTGCCCCAAGGATCTGTCCTGGGACCAGTGCTTTTCAACCTCTTCACAAATGACCTGGAGACAGGGGTGAGCAGTGAGGTGGCAATGTTTGCAGACAACATCAAACTTTTCCGAGTGGTGAAGACCAGAAGTGATTGTGAGGAGCTCCAGAAGGATCTCTCCAGACTGGCAGAATGGGCAGCAAAATGGCAGATGCGCTTCAATGTCAGTAAATGTAAAGTCATGCACATTGGGACAAAAAATCAAAACTTCACATATAGGCTGATGGGTTCTGAGCTGTCTGTGACAGATCAGGAGAGAGATCTTGGGGTGGTGGTGGACAGGTCGATGAAAGTGTCGACCCAATGTGCGGCAGCAGTGAAGAAGGCCAATTCTATGCTTGGGATCATTAGAAAAGGTATTGAGAACAAAACAGCTAATATTATAATGCCATTGTACAAATCGATGGAAAGGCCACACCTGAAGTATTGTGTCCAGTTCTGGTCGCCGCATCTCAAAAAGGGCATAGTGGAAATGGAAAAGGTGCAAAAGAGAGCGACTAAAATGATTGCTGAGCTGGGGCACCTTCCTTATGAGGAAAGGCTACGGCGTTTGGGCCTCTTCAGCCTAGAAAAGAGACGCCTGGGGGGGGGACATGATTGAGACATACAAAATCATGCATGGGAAGGATAAAGTGGATAGAGAGATGCTCCTTACACTCTCACATAATACCAGAACCAGGGGACATCCACTAAAATTGAGTGTTGGGAGGGTTAGGACAGACAAAAGAAAATATTTCTTTACTCAGCATGTGGTTGGTCTGTGGAACTCCTTACCGCAGGATGTGGTGATGGCATCTGACCTGGACGCTTTTAAACGGGGATTGAACAAGTTTCTGGAGGAAAAATCCATTATTGGTTACAAGCTATGATGCGTATGTGCAACCTCCTGATTTTAGAAATGGGCTATGTCAGATGCAAGGGAGGGCACCAGGATGAGGTCTCTTGTTATCTGGTGTGCTCCTTGGGGCATTTGGTGGGCCACTGTGAGATACAGGAAGTTGGACTAGATGGGCCTATGGCCTGATCCAGTGGGGCTGTTCTTATGTTCTTATGATTTAAATTTCTTGGGTGATGGATGGCAACTAACAATTATGAACAGTCAAGCTGTGGCAAGGAATCAAGGGCTTTTCAAGAGGGTTGTGCTTCATAACTTATACAGAGATTTATTTGACTGTTTCTACCCAGATTGAGAACAATGGCTACATTCCAGAATTTAGCTGTGCCAGAGCAATCCCTTTAAAATTGACATGAATACTTTGGAAAAGGGGCTGGTCTTCACATGAAGAAAATAAAGAGAATAAGTGGAATCAACAACCCAGTTGGAACATGGAAGTTGGAACTGGAGGAACAGAGAAGAATAAGAGACACAAACTAGGGCTTCAATCCTAACCTCACTTTTCTGGGAGTAAGTCCCACTGCACATGACTTACTTCTGAGTAGACCTGGTTAGGATTGTGCCCTAGGTGTTTCCCATGACTTGTGGATCTTATACTTCTCTGTTTCTCCAGAGCATGTTGCCTTCTAGGTTTTGTTAAATTCTTCAGTACAGTTTGTGCCTCCTAATCCACAGGGGTTCCGAAACCTCCAGTGGATAAAAAAATTCAGTGGATACCCAAATCAGTGGGAAAATTGCTTTAAAGACCCACTTCCAGGTTTCTTGCTCCTCTATTGTCTCCCCAGAATGCATTGGTATAGACACTATACCTCATTCAGCCACTAGATGGGGGTGAATAATGGAATCTATTGAAATCATTAACAGCCCAAAGGTGGGAAATTGAATTTTGGCGTTTTTTTCTCTTGTTACAAGGCATTTAAAGGTGGACCTCGGTATCAGTGGTCAGTCAAATCAGTGGATACCAAATCAGTGAATATCAAGTTCCCACCTATATTTCATATTTCATGTTTATAAAGTTTCGAGCCCTTGACGTTTGTGAAAATTACTTTGAGAATCTGTTTTAAAGGAAACCAAATCAGATGGCAAACTGTTTCCTCCACAAAGTTCATCTTTCAAATGCCATGCTACTTAAACCCATGTTGATGTGCAGATCCATTGTTTCGCTCATATGCCAATCAAATGTCAAACCATTATGCACATTCTTTGTTTTACTAAAAGCGTAAAAGTTATCTTTGGAGAACTGGACTGTCACATTCTTCCTTTTTTTTAATGGATCAAAATTAAGTTACAGACCAAGTCTATGCATGTCTATTTGGAAGTAAGTCCTATTCAACCCAATGGGACTTTGTTCCATGAAAGTGGATTGTATACTTAGTGTTGGAAGAAATCAATATGACAGGAAAGTATTTTCACACCCTTTTGCTGCTGTCTTTAAAAAACAAAAACAAAAAAAAAACCTCCACTTTCTGTCATTCCATTTGGAAGAAAACCTATTTAACAGTGACATACAGTTACATCTGTTATCAGTTATGGTCTGTAGAAATCACTTTCATTCTTATCCAGGGTGACCAGATCCAATGGAGGACACAGTGCCTATGCCTTTAACTATTGCGTAGAAAAGAGAATTTTGGCAGGTGTAGCTAACATGGAGGGGTTTAAAAAGCAGCACCTGCCAAAATTCCCTCTTCTATGTGATATGTGCAGAACTTGGGCTCAGTTGACTGCTGTAAATTGGCCTGAGGGGATCACAGCAAATAGACAGTCAATCTGAGTTTGTCTGAGGAGGACCAAATGGAAAACTGCTGCAGGAGAGAAGGCTGCAGTACCAGTGGAGGAAAGGTAGAGGCTGCTGTGTGCAGAGGAACTGAGGCTAAAAAAGGGGCTGCACCAGCAAGAGCTCAGGACCACCAGGGAAGCTCTGCAGAGAAGGAGCTAGAAGAGCTCTGGAGTGACCATCAGGGACAGAGCTGCAGAGAGGAGCTGAACCCTGAACTCTGCAGGAGAGCTGAGAGAGCTGCTGGAAGGAGCCCTGGGAGAGAGTGCCCCTTGCCGGAGCTGAGAACCAGAGGGAAACTTCCATCAAGCCTCCAGCCCTTGGCCTGCCTCGAGTCCTGCTGCCTCCTGCCTGCCTCAGGTCCCTTCTCAATTGGGGGAATTTGGAACAAGGTCATTTTGTTTGGTTTGGTTCAGTTTCCATTCCTCCTAATAAAAGCCTTAAACTTAGTTTGGTGTCAGTGGTCTCTTTTGATCCTGCATAACATATGCAATGGTTAAAGGTATGGACGCTGTGTCCTCTGTTGGATCTGGTCACCTTGCTCTTTTGTCATACTCACCTCTGTGTGATCAGTCGGGACGGAAGTGGGGTTGTGCTGGCTAGTTCCATTCCTGATGTGTGTGTGTGGCCTCTGGACCCCAGCTCTGCCTCCACACAGTGGGTGGAATATAAGCATGGATACTGTGTGTGTACAGCTCTTCACACATGGGTTTCCTGACCTGCAGACTGGCAGTACATGGGTAGGGTTCATTCCTAGCTTCCACTCAGTGAGCTCAATCCTTCCCAACTTTCTAGTGCCATTGCAGCCATGCCAACGCAGCATGCACTGCATCTTGTGGGGTATGTATGTGTGAGAGAGTCACTAAGGTCTCCTCAAGATAAGAAAATTTTGTAAGTTTGTTCCATTACCTTGGGAGTGCACTGTAGCTGCATCAGTGCTGGAAGGCTGAATAGGATTGGACCCAATGTGTGAGAATAGAGTGTGGAAGTAGTAATCACATGTTGATGGGCAGTGGGGACTGGCCAGTACAAATATGCTCCCCTTCACACGTTACTGGAACTCATGAAGGAGAGAATGAGAAATGGGGTGTTGGACATTTATTTTCCTCACACTCACACGCATTTTGGACAAAATTAAATATTCTGTCATTTGAGAGACTGATTCTCAAAGTCAGTATCTCTCTCTTTCTCTCTCTGAGAGAGAGAGAGAGGAGTAAACCTTCCACTTACGTACTACTTCTTCCCCTCCCCAGCACTTTTCCCCTACCTAGTGTTTAGAGATGTACAGTATTACCTTAATGCTGATTCATTACAGCTCTCTTTGTACTAGAACAGTGGGTTCTAGAACAGTTCTGGAACCCACAGGTGGGTTGTGACCTGATTTGTGGTGGGTTGCCAAAGGGTGATGGAAAGATCAGATAACTAATTGCCTCCAGTCCTGAAGCTATTCAAAAACCAGATACTGTAGCTGCTAATTACCCCAACAAAGAGCTCAGCTCCTGCAGTTTGCAAGCCTGTGTAAATATAGGGAGTTAAATGTTTCAGGTTCTTTTTTCTGGTTATTCTTATTTCTAAATAAATAAAATATTACAGTATTTCTTTTTAGATCTCCTTTTTAACAGTCTGGTAAACCTAGGTGGGTCCTGATAGAGTGCCGTTTTAAAAAGTGGGTCCTGGTGCTAAACAATTTGGGAGCCACTGTCCTAGAATGATTGACTGCTATTCCAGCCAATGGGAGAAGTGCATGCTGGGCTACTCAGCTCTTGTTTCCTGCCTCACAAATTAACAATGCGTTCTATAGCACTGTCTTGTACAGTGCTTAACTTTCTGGAACGGATTCTCTGCATCAGGAGAGGTGTTGCCGTACTTGATGTGGGGAAAAGCACCCAATTCATGAAATTGGATGACCCAAGGCAAAATCAGCTGCTTTTATGGAGTCATCAACACCTGGGAGTTTTATTTATGAATCAGGAACTTACGAATCCCGCCACAGTCGAGGCTCATGAACTGAACTTTGGACACTGCAGGGAATTGTATGCAAGAGTCGCTGGTTCTGCTGTCGTTCCCCACTTTTATGCGTATCAGCCCTGAAGTGGATGCCGCCTGTGAGAGAACTAATGGAACGTGCAAACCGGGCACATTATTTTTGCTGTTTTAACTGCCATTGGCATTTTTATAGCTTTGAACTACATAACAATGACTTTTCATGGAGAATTTTCTCTTTAATAAGCTGATTAATTCTGGGAATGAAAACTATCAAGTGCTTTCTCTCAGCAAGACAGGTTGTGGGTGCCATGAAAGAGAAATACTACAAGGGGCAGTCAGAAGCATACAGTATATATCTCTGAGACAGCATCTGGAAGAGAGAGAAACATTGCAGCTCAAATATGCAGAGCATTGGATTGATGCTCAGAACTGTTCCTGAGCATATATAGGGCACAGCTAGACATGCTGTGGGAGCAGGGAGACCTGGACTCCAAAGACTATTCTAGCTGTTGCCACCTGTCGCCCGCCCCCCCCCCCCGGTTCTGTTTCATCTGCTTCCCCTTTGGGAAGGGACCCAAAAGACACTTTGTACACCCTGATAAAACTCCTCATGGAAATGTGTACCCCAGGCTTCACAAATCCTTTCTTTCAATAATAATCTTTCAGGCAGAAAGCAGACTTGACTATAGTTTGCTGTGGTTCTTAACTCCATTGACCTCTGTTCCCAGAGCTTTGTGGGATTAATAGCCCCATGGGCAAAGACAGGAAGAGTTAATCACATCTTCCAAGTAAAGCAAGTCCTCTCCTGCTTGCTCTCTTCTCTGCATCAGGGGTAAGTTAGTTCTTATGACAACTGCTTTTGTGCCTGGGCAGAGATGTTGAATGGAACAGAACAGGCCAGATGAGACCATCTTTTCTCTTTTGAGTGATCCATTGTACTGGAGAAGTTAGTGTTCTGTGATGGAAAGGTAGGAACAATCTAATAAGACAACAAGCAATGTAAAAAATAATCAATTTTTATTAAGATTTAATACAGGAGTTTCCATTTTAAACCAGAGTACGTTTGTCTATTTTTATCCAACAGCACTGTTGCTAACTTTGATAGAAGGCCAACTTGAGAATGTGTGATGTGACAACTGTTGTCCTTGCAGGAATAAAGGCTCTGAAGGAATACACTGCTGAAAGTTTCTGTTCAAATATGTGTTGAACCAATTCCTGATCAAGTGGGAATGACTGGATTTCTATAATCCCTCCATGCCTTTCTTCAATCAAATCAGAGGAGTCAATGTAACTATATGGATGCTGGTCACATAGATTTGCTGTAAATTTTTCCTCTCTCGTCTGCTGTGCATGGACAAAGCTTTGCAAGAAAGAAGTTAGGATGGAAGCAGCCAGAGATTGCTCAGACTGCCATCCTTGATGTCTTCCAGCTGGAGCAATGGTAGTCACCCTATAAATTGCAGGCAAGGGGAAGTTGGGCACGAAAGGCCCAATCATTAGGGCTTGCAGGCCTGGCTGTCTTTGCCTCTGTCCAAGAAAAGTACCAATGTCTAAATAAACACAAACTCCTTCCCACAATTGGGAAGCAAGGACTCCATGAAAACAGGAGTGTACCTCTGTCTCCACAATATTACTATAGGAAGATAGAGGAAGAATGGAAATGGGACATGATAATAGTTTTCACAATGCTCTAATTCTTGCACTGCTTATTCTCTTTTCCACCTTACTTTTTTGTTTGGAAAGAATTGAAAATCTTGAAGTTGTGTTAAAAGTTTCTCTGCACATAAAGGTGTTCTCATTTTCTTTTCCTCCCCATTTCACTCTCCTATCACTGCCTCTGTAATCTCAGATATGAATTTTTTAATCTTTCTTCTGACTTCTGCCTCAGTTTCCCCAATACCCTTTCTTTCCTTCCTTGCATTTCGGCTCTCATACTCCCATACACAGTTTCTGACCACCCCCCTCAGTTTTTTTTGCCTTTCCTTTCCATTTCTCTCTTATTCATTCTCGCTTTCTACTGCTTGGCTCTTTTATTCCCTTTCTCCACTCTCTCCAACCTCCTCCCTAAATTCACCACTGTCATTCTCTTTTATTCCTCCTCCTCTCTTCACATTGAGACGAGCTTAACTTGGCCACACTGAGCTATCTTCTTTCAGCATTTTCTTTCTTACAGTATCAGGCTCAATCTGGTACATCTTGGCTCTATTTTCTTTCTTCTTTTCTGTCTCTCATTATACAGGCCTACAAAATTGAGGGCCAGAAAAGTTTTTCCCAAAATGTATGGTGGTTTGATATGAATTTGTGGTGCCAATTCCAAAAATGGCATCTGTTTTGCCCTATCACCTCTACTTTTGGAGATACAGTATAGCCTCATTAGTGAATGGTTCAAGCAGCTTCCTCAAGAGGTGAGGAAAGGGTCAAAGTGGCCACACTGAGCTCTTTTTTCTTCCTTCTCTTTACATTATCAGTCTCTATTTGGACACTAATTATATCTCCTTTATTCCCTTCCCCCCCCCTTTCCCACCAGTTAACTCCCTTTTATTCCTTGTCTTCAATCTTTCATTGCCAGGTTTGATTGGGCCACTACTTATCTGTGTCTCAATCCCCTTTTCCCCTTTCCACTGAGCTTTCCTTATTCCAGCTTCTTTCCCCATGTTATCAGGCTCAAATTTGCCACACTTAGCTCTCTTTTATTCCTCCTTTTCTTTCTTACCTTATCAGGCTCAATTATTAGGCCAACACTTACCTGGGTCTTTTTTTTTTTTCCTACTGAGCTCTCCCTCATTCCATGTATTATGAGTTTCCATTTCTCCACACTTACCTCTCTTTTATTCCATCACCTTGCACTATGAGGCTGTATTTGGTCATGACTTAACTCTCCTCTTTCCTCTTTCCCACTGAGAGATTCTGTTCTCCTCTTTTTTCTTACTTTACCTGATTAAAATTGGCCATCTCTTGCCTCTTCTGTACTCCTCCTTTCCTTTCTTAAATTACCAGGCTGAATTTGGCCACAATTCGCTCTCTTTTATTCCCTCAGACATAATCCGGCTCAGTTGGGCCAACACTTACCTGTGTCTTACTCCTTATTTTACCACCAAGCTCTCTCCTAATCCTCCTCTTTGTTTTTGGTTATCAGGCTCAATGAGGCCACACTTACTGCTATTGCATTCTTTCTTACATTTTCAGGCTGTATTTGTTCACTACTTACCAGGCTCCTCCTCCATTACTTCCCACTGAACTCGGCCTGAGTTCCGTTTTTCTGAATTGGTGTCAGATGACAAAGCCCCATAGTTCCTGACCTCAGGAACTACCATGGAGACATGAGCAGACATGGGCAGGGAGAAGTAATGTGTTGGAAAGGTCTCCTGTTCCTCGCAGTGGCAGGAAGCCGTCAAGGGAAGGTGCTGGTCGCGTTGGGGTCGGGGCTGCTGTCCGAGGGAGCTGGACTTGCGTCTAGGCTCTGGCGCAGCCCCATCTCCTGCTGTGCGCCGGGATTTGTTCCTTCCCCTTGGCCCCTTGGCTTAACCTTCCTGGGCCCTGGTCACTGAACCTGCTCTTGGACATTCCTGGAGCTCTATAACCAGTTTGTCCTCTCAATTTGACCTCCTGACCCTTTTTGAGGCAATCAAAAACCTAACAAAACCCACCTGCCCGTTTCGCATCGTGCTCACTTTTATGTATGCCCCAGGAAACCAATGGCAGGATAAATCATATGTTATAATATGGTGAAATAATAATAATCATGTGAAGTGATTTATCTTATTTCCGATATTGGCAGTGCCCCCTCCTGGGAATAGCCTTAATGCATTCGGGTCCGGTTCCCACTCCCCGGAAGAAACACTTGATTCTGGCCTTTAGTGCATACCCACTTCCTAATTTGAGCTTGGTCATTTTACTCCCGCTGGACTGGGACTCTTCACTCCCCATATGCTGACCGGTTCAATCGCAGTGCTTGTTCTAGGCCAGCTCTGGAGCTCATTCCTCAATCTTCCTTGTAAATCAGCCTTCAAGCCCTTTTTCAGAGTTGGTGCCAGATGACAAAGCCCCATAGTTTCTGACTGATCCAAAAGATCCATGGAACGTTCCATCAATGGGTAGATGGGTTTTGGTAGATTGTTGATAGCCTCAGAAAGACCCATGTCTTTTGCGGGTCTGGGGGAGCAGTCAGGAATAATGTGGCTTTGCCATCTGGCACCAACTCTGAAAAATAGCAAGGAGGCTGATTTGCAAGGAGGATTGAGGAATGAGCTCCAGAACTGGCCTAGACCAAGCACAGTGGACAGGTCAGCATATGGGGAGTGAACAGTCGCAGTCCAAGGGGGTTATAATGGCCAAGCCCAAAATAAGAAGTGGGTTTTTATTAAAGGCCAGAACCAAGTGTTTGCTCCAGGGAGTGGGACCCGGACCCCAATGCAATCAGGTTATTCCACAGGAGGAGAAGCTGCCAATATTGGGAACAAGAGAAATCATTTCACGTGATAACTATATTAATACTTCACCATAATATAACACATGATTTATTCTGCCATTGGTTTCCTGGGGCATAGAAGTGAGAAACATGCAAAACGGGTAGATGGGTTTTGGTAGCTTGTTGATAGCCTCAGAAAGGGTCAGGTGGTCAAATGGAGAGGAGGCACCGGTTATAGAGCTCCAGGACTGCCCAAGAGCAGGTTCAGTGACCAGGGCCCAGGAAGGTTAAGCCATCTGTCCTGGCCAAGGGGAAGGAAGGAATCCCGGCACACAGCAGGAGAGGGGGCTGCGCCAGAGCCCAGAGGCCATGCCAGGTCCCTGGGACAGCAGCCCCGCCCCCAAGGCGACCAGGTCCTTTCCTTGAGGGGTTACAGTCACTGCGAGGAGCAGGAGAGTTTTCCAGCACATTAGTTCTCCCGAACCTTGTCTTTTGAGGGGCTGGGGGAGCGGTCAGGAACTTTGTTGATTTGTCATCTGGCACCAACTCTGAAAAAGGGCTAGGAGGCTGATTTGCAAGGAGGATTGAGGAATGAGCTCCAGAACTGGCCTAGAGCAAGCATGGCAAACAGGACAGCATATCGGGATTGAACAGTCCCAGTTCAGGGGAAAGAAATTGGCCTAGCCCAAATTAGGAAGTGGGTTTGCACTAAAGGCCAGAGCCAAGTGTTTGCTCCAAGGGAGTGGGACCCGGACCGCAATGCAGTCAGGTTAGTCCTCAAGAGGGAGCGCTGTCAATATTGGGAACAATATAAATCATTTGACATGATTGATATATTAATATTTCGCCTTCATGTAGCACATGATTTATTCTGCCGATGGCTTCCTGGGGCATTCAGAGAAGTGAGAAAGATGTGAAATGGGTAGCTGGGTTTTGGTAGCTTGTTGATAGCCTCAGAAAGGGTCAGGCGGTCAAATGCAGAGGAGGTGGTACTGGTTATAGAGCTCCAGGTCTATCCAAGAGCCGGTTCAGTGACCAAGGCCCAGGAAGGTCTAAGCCATCTGTCTTGGCCAAGGGGAAGGAAGGAATCCTGGCGCAAAGGTGAGGAGGGTGCTGTGCCAGAGCCCAGAGGCAATTCCATGTCCCTGGAACAGCAGCCCTGACCCCAACGCAACCAGGTCCTTCCCTGGAGGGGTTACTGCCTCTGCGAGGAACGAGAGCTTTCCGACACTTTAGTTCTCCCGACCCATGTCTTTTGTGGGGCTAAGGACTGAGGGAGCGGTCAGAAACCATGTAGTTTTTCCATGTACGTTGAACGTTGTACATGGAACTGCACATCTGTTCGCTGTGCTTGTTCTCGGTCAGTTCTGGAGCTCATTCCTTGCAAATCAGCCTCCTAGCCCTTTTTCTGTGTTGGTGCCAGGTGGCTAAGCCCACGGGCAGGGAGAAGTAATGTGTTGGAAAGGTCTCCTGTTCCTCGCAGTGGCAGGAAGCCGTCAAGGGAAGGTGCTGGTCGCGTTGGGGTCGGGGCTGCTGTCCGAGTGAGCTGGGGCTTGCGTCTGGGCTCTGGCGCAGCCCCCTCTCCTGCTGTGCGCCGGGATTCGTTCCTTACCCTTGGCCAGGACGGATGGCTTAACCTTCCTGGGCCCTGGTCACTGAACCTGCTCTTGGACAGTCCTGAAGCTCTATAACCAGTGCCTCCTCTCCATTTGACCACCTGACCCTTTCTGATGCAATCAAAAACCTACCAAAACCCACCTACCTGTTTCGCATCATGCTCACTTTTATGTAAGCCCCAGGAAACCAATGGCAGGATAAATCATGTGTTATAATATGGTGAATTAATAATATAGTAATCATGTGAGGTGATTTCTCTTATTCTCAGCATATGGGGAGTGAACAGTCCCAGTCCAAGGGGGGTATAATGGCCAATCCCAAAATAAGAAGTGGGTTTTTATTAAAGGGCAGAACCAAGTGTTTGCTCCTGGGAGTGGGACCCGGAACCCAATGCAATCAGGTTATTCCACAGGAGGAGGAACTGCCAATATCGGGAACAAGAGAAATCATTTCACATGATAACTATATTAATATTTCACCATAATATGACACATGATTTATTCTGCCATTGGTTTCCTGGGGCATACATAGAAGTGAGAAACATACGAAATGGGTAGATGGGTTTTGGTAGCATGTTGATAGCCTCAGAAAGGGTCATGCGGTCAAATGAAGAGGAGGCACCGGTTATAGAGCTCCAGGACTGCCCAAAAGCAGGTTCCGTGAGCAGGGCCCAGGAAGGTTAAGCCATTTGTCTTGGCCAAGGGGAAGGAAGGAATCCTGGTGCACAGCAGGAGAGGGGGCTGCGCCAGAGCCCAGAGGCCATGCCAGGTCCCTGGGTCAGCAGCCCCGCCCCCAAGGCGACCAGGTCCTTTCCTTGAGGGGTTACAGTCACTGCGAGGAGCAGGAGAGTTTTCCAGCACATTAGTTCTCCCGACCCTCGTCTTTTGCGGGGCTGGGGGAGGGGTCAAGAACTATGTGGATTTGCCATCTGGCACCAACTCTGAAAAAGGGCTAGGAGGCTGATTTGCAAGGAGGATTGAGGAATGAGCTCCAGAACTGGCCTAGAGCAAGCACGGCAAACAGGACAGCATATCGGGATTGAACAGTCCCAGTTCAGGGGAAAGAAAATGGCCTAGCCCAAATTAGGAAGTGGGTTTGCACCAAAGGCCAGAGCCGAGTGTTTGCTCCAAGGGAGTGGGACCCGGACCGCAATGCATTCAGGTTAGTCCTCAAGAGGGAGCGCTGTTAATATTGGGAACAAATCATTTCTCTTGATTGATATATTACTATTTCACCTTCATGTAGCACATGATTTATTTTGCCGATGGCTTCCTGGGGCATTCAGAGAAGTGAGAAAGATGTGAAACGGGTAGCTGGGTTTTGGTAGCTTGTTGATAGCCTCAGAAAGGGTCAGGCAGTCAAATGCAGAGGAGGTGGTACTGGTTATAGAGCTCCAGGTCTATCCAAGAGCCGGTTCAGTGACCAAGGCCCAGGAAGGTTAAGACATCTGTCTTGGCCAAGGGGAAGGAAGGAATCCCGGCGCAAAGGTGAGGAGGGCGCTGTGCCAGAGCCCAGACGCAAGTCCAGCTCCCTCGGACAGCAGCCCTGACCCCAACGCAATCAGGTCCTTCCCTGGAGGGGTTACTGCCTCTGCGAGGAACAGGAGAGCTTTCTGACACTTTAGTTTTCCCGACTCATGTCTTTTGTGGGGCTGAGGACTGAGGGAGTGGTCAGAAACTATGTAGTTTTTCCATGTACGTTGAACGTTGTACACGGAACTGCACATCTGTTCGCTGTGCTTGTTCTCGGTCAGTTCTGGAGCTCATTCCTTGCAAATCAGTCTCCTAGCCCTTTTTCTGTGTTGGTGCCAGATGGCTAAGCCCACGGGCAGGGAGAAGTAATGTGTTGGAAAGGTCTCCTGTTCCTCGCAGTGGCAGGAAGCCGTCAAGGGAAGGTGCTGGTCGCGTTGGGGTCGGGGCTGCTGTCCGAGGGTTGCGTCTGGGCTCTGGAGCAGCCCCCTCTCCTGCTGTGCGCCGGGATTCGTACCTTACCCTTGGCCAGGACAGATGGCTTAACCTTCCTGGGCCCTGGTCACTGAACCTGCTCTTGGACAGTCCTGAAGCTCTATAACCAGTTCGTCCTCTCAGTTTGACCGCCTGACCCTTTCTGATGCAATCAAAAACCTACCAAAACCCACCTACCTGTTTCACATCGTGCTCACTTTTATGTAAGCCCCAGGAAACCAATGGCAGGATAAATCATGTGTTATAATATGGTGTAATAATAATATAGTAATCATGTGAGGTGATTTCTCTTATTCTCAGCATATGGGGAGTGAACAGTCCCAGTCCAAGGAGGTTATAATGGCCAAGCCCAAAATAAGAAGTGGGTATTTACTCCACGGAGTGGGACCTGGACCCCAATGCAATCAGGTTATTCCACAGGAGGAGGAGCTGCCAATATCGGGAACAAGAGAAATAATTTCACATGATAACTATATTAATATTTCACCATAATATGACACATGATTTATTCTGCCATTGGTTTCCTGGGGCATAGAAGTGAGAAACATACGAAATGGGTAGATGGGTTTTGGTAGCTTGTTGATAGCCTCAGAAAGGGTCAGACTGTCAAATGGAGAGGAGGCACCGGTTATAGAGCTCCACGACTGCCCAAGAGCAGGTTCAGTGACCAGGGCCCAGGAAGGTTAAGCCATCTGTCCTGGCCAAGGGGAAGGAAGGAATCCCAGCGCACAGCAGGAGAGGGGGCTGCGCCAGAGCCCAGAGGCCATGCCAGGTCCCTGGGACAGCAGCCCCGCCCCCAAGGCGACCAGGTCCTTTCCTTGAGGGGTTACAGTCATTGCGAGGAGCAGGAGAACTTTCCAGCACATTAGTTCTCCTGACCCTTGTCTTTTGCGGGGCTGGGGGAGGGGACAGGAACTATGTGGATTTGCCATCTGGCACCAACTCTGAAAAAGGGCTGGGAGGCTGATTTGAAAGGAGAACTGAGGACGGAGCTCCAGAACAGACTGAGAGCAAGCAGAGTGAACTGTTTAGCATATGGGCAGTGAACAGTTCTAGTCCAGAGGGAGGAAAGCGGCCTAGCCCAAATTAGGAAGTGGGTTTGCACTAAAGGCCAGAGCTGAGTGTTTGCTCCAAGGGAGTGGGACCTGAACCCCATGCAATCAGGTTCTTCCCAGGAGGGGGCATTGCCTATATGGGGAACAAGGGAAATCATTTCACATGGTTCATATATTATTATTTCACAATCATAGGACACATTATTTATCCTGCCACATTTTCCTGGGATATAGGAGTGATAGAGATTGTAAACAGATGGGTGGGTACGTGTTCGTACCCTGTTGTTGTCCTCATTCAGGGTCAGGGGGCCAAATGGAGAGGAAGAACCGGTTATAGAGCTCCAGGACTTTCCAAGAGCAGGTTTGGTGGCCAGGGAAGGGTGAGGGATCTGCCCTGGACATGGGAAAGGAAGGAATCCTGGTGTACAGGAGGAGACAGAGCTGCGCCAGAGCCCAGATGGAAGTCCAGGTCCCTGGGACAGCAGCCTTGGCCCAAATGCCACCAGATCCTTCCCAGGAAGGGGGCACTACCTCTACGAGGTGCAGGTCAGAGTGACAACATATTAATGCTCCCTACATTGCTTTCATAGCAGCATGATTTGAGAGAGTGGTCAGAGAGTCCTGGCTTTGGTAGCATGTTGAGAGCCCCAGAATTGGTTGGTGAGATGATATGAGACGAGGATAGCTGTTAGAGCACCAGGAATGTTGATCAATTAATATCTTTAGTTCTCCCCACTCATTAGGAGAGTTTTGTGGGACTAAGTACTCTGAGAGTGTTCAGAAACTATCGGGCTTTCTTTTCTTGCAGTGACAGTGGAAGTGGGCTGGTCAGCTGATTTGAGATTATCACCCAGTCTGATCACCTGATCTTATCAGGCTCAATTTGGCCACTACTTGTATTCCATCTTTTCTATCTTACATTATCAGGCTATATTTGTTCAGTACATATGATTGTGTTACTCCTTTTTTAAAAAAAACTTTCTAAGGGCGCTATCCCAACCCCTTATGTCAGCGCTTTCCAGCACTAGCCTAGCAGTGCCAAAGGGACATGTGCTGCATCCTGCAGTTGGGAGGCACTCACTCACGGAGGCCTCCTCAAAGTAAGGGAATGTTTGTTCCCTTGCCTCAGAGCTGCTTTGCCCTTATTCAGTGCTGGAAAGCACTGACATAAGGAGTTAGGATTGCGCCCTAATAAGCATTTCCTTATTCCAACTTTTTCCTTACACTATCAGGTTCAGATCAACTTTGTTCTCTTCTGTTTCTTACTTCCTTTTGCAAGCAGAATTCGTCAGGACTAACAACTTTCTTTCCCCCTTACATTTACCAGGCTCATGTTACCACCCATTACCACCAGTTGTGCCTCCAATTACCTCTGTTTTCTTCTTTTATTTCCTATAGAGCTTTCCAATAGTGATCCATTTTTTCCTACATTATCAGATTCCATTTTATCCACACTAAGCTCCCTCCTATTCCTTTATTGTTTCTTCTATTAGGCTAATTGGGCCTATTTAGCACTTTTTTACATCACTAAGCTCTGTTAGACCACTCCTGGTTCTCTCTTTTCTATCTTGCATTATCTGTCTCATTTTGGCCACTTCTTATTCCTTTCCCACTGAGCTCTTCCTCGTTCCTTGTTTCTTTCCCACAGGCTCAGTTTGGGCACACTAAGCTCTCTTTTATTTCTTCCTTTCATTCTGACATTACCAGGACAAAATTGACCACCACTTACCCAGATCTTATTCCATTTTTCTTTTCCATCATTGAGTTCTTCTGCCTTTTTGCCCTACATTATCAAGCTCAGTGTGGACACAATGAGGTCTCTTTTGTTCCTCCTTTTCTTTTCTCAATTATGAAGCTCTGTCTGGCCATTCCTGACCTGTGAATTATTCTTTTTTCCCTCTTCCCATTGACTTCTTCCTTATTCCACCTTTTCTTTCTACATGAGCAGGCTCATTCAATGTGGCCTCGCTTAGTCTCTATTTTTTTTTGTCTTTCTTGCATTATCAGGCTCTGATAGTCATACAGCTATGACTATATGTTACTCTTTTGTCCTTACCACTGAGCTCTCTCCTTTCCTCCCTTTCACCCTATGTTTTCAGGGTCCGTTAGCTACACTGAGCTGTACTTTATTCCTTCTAGCATTATATGCATCGTACGTCCATGCTTAGCTCTCTTTTATTCCTTCTTTTCTTTCTTACTTTATTAGGCTCTACTTGGCCACTGCTCACCTGGATCTTATTCTTTTTTCCTTTCCCACCTGTTAGCTCCCCTTTGTCTTGTCCTTTCTTTTTTACATTACCAGGCTCCATTTGGCTACTGCTTACTTCGCTCTCATTTCTTTTTTTGTCCCTTTCCTTCTTCAATTTTGCTTCTGCTCCCCACTGCTTAGCTCTTTTACCCCTTTCCTTCTTCAGTCCTGTTTCAACTTCCCACCACCTCCCCCTCTTTTATTCTTTCTTACATGTTCAAGTTGGCTACAGATTGCCACTGTATCAACCCTGATTCAATTTTCTACAATCTGCCTCTCTTTATTATGTGTTTATTTAGTGAACTATTTCACTAATTTAATTGAAATCTTTCTACCACAGCCTTGCAGCCCCATAGGGGCCAGCAGGGTGCCTTTCATCAGGCATTAAGCAAAAGAGCAGCATTTTTACCCATTTTTCATATGATCAAGGCCTTACTTTCCTACCATCTATTCACCTCCTTTCTCTGGCTTCCTTTCCTTTGCATAGCCTCCATTTCCCAGCACTTGCCCCCTCTTCTGTTCTATTTTGTCTTCCCTTCTTTCTTTCATCCTGTCTTAATTTCCCACCTTCTAACTCACTTGAATTAATTTTTTCTTCCTTTCTCTCTTGCAAGTTTTGACATGGCCTCTTTCTTTCTTTCTTTCTTTCTTCTGTTTTTATTTCCAAAGCCCTGTGTGTTTTTCTCCCCATTTGCCCTTTTCTCTCTGTCACTGTATTCTGTTTTACTTTTTCTACCTCTTTCTGAATTTCTCCCTATTTTTTCAGTTGTCCTCCAGTTCATTCAATGTTCTTTATAGTTTTTTTTTTCCTTAGGGGGAGAATTGGTTTCTTGGACAGAGGAAGAACAGAGTCTGAGCTTGCCAAGTCTAGGCTGTGGGAACTCCCAATTTTTCCCTGATTTAAGGAAATCCTAATTGCCTACTTGCTAGATGGTAGACTTAAAGTCTTCTAATTACTCCAGCTGGAAGATCTGAGGTATGGCAGTCAGCTTCTGGATGTTGGCTCATATCTCCTTCTTCTTGTTCATCAATGTCTTTTTATATAATATCATCTGGGGAGAAGAGAATTGAAGAGAATAATTACTTATGCTTTTCTAAACTTTAATTTAGAGAAGGAGCTTGGGGGGGGTCACCAGAGAAGTGGAGGAGGCTGAGTTTGATGGGTCAGGGTTGTGTGCTGGGGTTCCCAGAACAAATGATAATGTCTCCTTCTGTACTTGCCTTCTGGCTGTGAATTCTTCTCAGAATGGGCCATATTTGTTCTATGGCACAGTTGGGATTTTGGGAGACAGGACATTGCTACCTGGACCCAAACAGGCATGACTTTGATCATTTTATTGGCCCCTACATATTGGTATCCACATGGATAAATACCATGTGGCCCGAGGACAATCCAGATAAGGGTTGCAGTGAAAGGTGAGGAAGGTTTTAAGCCTAACTTCTGTTGCAGTTTCTATCAGGGCCTCCCTGTGCATGTTCCTTGTCCTAGAAAAAAAAAAAAAAGCTTCTATTGTCCTCAATGGGTAAATGGCATGCATAGAGCCCCGGTTTCTATACAGATAATAGTGATAAGTAAGGGCTAAAAAGTGGCCAGCCCTCTCCACAGTCCTACACAAGATCAGAAGGACCAGAAGGTGAGGTTGAACACTTCTCTTTGAATATCTGAATAACCCAGGTCCATAGATTTCCATTTCCACATGCAGCTGAAGGGGAATATTCCCTGGGGAGGCTTTCTCGATCCCTGCTTGAAATGGAAGGCACATTTGCTATGCCTTCTCCTCTGTGAGCTTACCTTGTCAGTTCCCACAAGGTGTTCTGTCATTGGGTCCTGTGTTCTGTCATTGGGTCCTTAGTCTCTTCCTTCTCTGTCTGCAGCACACAATGCCCCCTGGCCAGCCAGAGTGTTTTTTGCAGTGCTGAGAGATGTACTGGTTAAAGTCACCATCAGGTCTGGAGAGGATGGGAAGGAGCATCCTTAGAATCAATCAGAGGAGTACAAGTTCTGTTTCCATTCGAGGGAAGGCCGGAAGGAAGGGAAAAGAAAACATTGTGTGAGGAGGAACAGTGATCCAGGTGCTAGTTTAGTGTTTCTCAAACTGTGGGTCAGGACCCACTAGGTGAGTCGTGAGCCAATTTCAGCAGGGTCCCCATTCATTTCAATATTTTATTTTTAACATATTAGTCTTGATGCTACCATGGTATGTAACTACATTTGGGGAAACATTACAGACCTGTACTTTTAACAAGTTACTCTGTATATGTTTTTAACAATGATAGTCAATGGGACATACTCCTGGGTAAGTGTAGGTAGGATTGCAGCCTAAGGGCCCAATCCTATCCAACTTTTCAGCACCAGTGTAGCTGCTATGCAGCCCCAAGGGAACAAATGTTCCCATACCTTGAGGAGGCCTCTGTGACTGCCTTCCCACCACAGGATGCAATGCACACCCCATTGGCATGGCTACACTGGCACTGGAAAATTGGATAGGATTGGGGCCCTAAGATGGCTAAAAATTTTCCTGCTTGATGATGTCACTTCCGGTCATGACATCACTTCTGGAAGGTCCCAACAGATAATCTTTCTATAAAGTGGGTACTGGTGCTAAAAGTTTGAGAAACACTGTGCTTAGTTCTCTATACCAAGATACAGAGAGAGACACCCAGCAGGACTGCTTATAAAAGGATAACAAAGGCAAGCCCGGCACTGGGAGTCACACAGGCGGATCCTCTGCTGCAGAGCAACTGTTGCTCCTCTCTCCCCTGCCTAAACAGAAGGGGAGGGTATCTGACCGCTGCTATTCCGCAGACCAAGAGGGCACCAGATCTCCCAGGCACAAGCCACGGGCCAAGAGCACTTAGGCTCTTGCCACAAAGGCTCGAGCGTCTGGAAAGCCCCACAGAGACGTAAGTACCTGCCAGGGAAGGGAGGAGGAGAACAATCAGGCAAGCAGGTGGACAAGCTTGCAGACTCCACCCCTCAGCCGGGCCCTTACAATACTGCCTCTGGCAAGCCCCGCAGAGATGTAAGTACCTGCCAGGGAAGGGAGGAGGAGAACAATCAGGCAAGCAGGTGGAAAAGCTTGCAGACTCCACCCCTCAGCCGGGCCCTTCCAATCCTGCCTCTGGCAAGCCCCGCAGAAATGTAAGTACCTGCCAGGGAAGGGAGGGGGAGAACAATCAGGCAAGCAGGTGGACAAGCTTGCAGACTCCACCCCTCAGCCCGGCCCTTCCAACCCTGCCTCTGGCAAGCCCCGCAGAAATGTAAGTACCTGCCAGGAAAGGGAGGGGGAGAACAATCAGGCAAGCAGGTGGACAAGCTTGCAGACTCCACCCCTCAGCCGGGCCCTTCCAATATTGCCTCTGGCAAGCCCCGCAGAGATGTAAGTACCTGCCAGGGAAGGGAGGGGGAGAACAATCAGGCAAGCAGATGGACAAGCTTGCAGACTCCACCCCTCAGCCGGGCCCTTCCAACCCTGCCTCTGGCAAGCCCCGCAGAGATGTAAGTACCTGCCAGGGAAGGGAGGGGGAGAACAATCAGGCAAGCAGGTGGACAGGCTTGCAGACTCCACCCCTCAGCCGGGCCCTTCCAATACTGCCTCTGGCAAGCCCCGCAGAGATGTAAGTACCTGCCAGGGAAGGGAGGAGGAGAACAATCAGGCAAGCAGGTGGACAAGCTTGCAGACTCCACCCCTCAGCCAGGCCCTTCCAATCCTGCCTCAGGCAAGCCCCGCAGAGATGTAAGTACCTGCCAGGGAAGGGAGGAGGAGAACAATCAGGCAAGCAGGTGGACAAGCTTGCAGACTCCACCCCTCAGCCGGGCCCTTCCAATCCTGCCTCAGGCAAGCCCCGCAGAGATGTAAGTACCTGCCAGGGAAGAGAGGGGGAGAACAATCAGGCAAGCAGGTGGACAAGCTTGCAGACTCCACCCCTCAGCCGGGCCCTTCCAATACTGCCTCTGGCAAGCCCTGCAGAGATGTAAGTACCTGCCAGGGAAGGGAGAGGGAGAACAATCAGGCAAGCAGGTGGACAAGCTTGCAGACTCATCCCCTCAGCCGGGCCCTTCCAACCCTGCCTCTGGCAAGCCCCGCAGAGATGTAAGAACCTGCCAGGGAAGGGAGGGGGAGAACAATCAGGCAAGCAGGTGGACAGGCTTGCAGACTCCACCCCTCAGCCGGGCCCTTCCAACCCTGCCTCTGGCAAGCCCCGCAGAGATGTAAGTACCTGCCAGGGAAGGGAGGGGGAGAACAATCAGGCAAGCAGGTGGACAGGCTTGCAGACTCCACCCCTCAGCCGGGCCCTTCCAATACTGCCTCTGGCAAGCCCCGCAGAGATGTAAGTACCTGCCAGGGAAGGGAGGAGGAGAACAATCAGGCAAGCAGGTGGACAAGCTTGCAGACTCCACCCCTCAGCCAGGCCCTTCCAATCCTGCCTCAGGCAAGCCCCGCAGAGATGTAAGTACCTGCCAGGGAAGGGAGGAGGAGAACAATCAGGCAAGCAGGTGGACAAGCTTGCAGACTCCACCCCTCAGCCGGGCCCTTCCAATCCTGCCTCAGGCAAGCCCCGCAGAGATGTAAGTACCTGCCAGGGAAGAGAGGGGGAGAACAATCAGGCAAGCAGGTGGACAAGCTTGCAGACTCCACCCCTCAGCCGGGCCCTTCCAATACTGCCTCTGGCAAGCCCTGCAGAGATGTAAGTACCTGCCAGGGAAGGGAGAGGGAGAACAATCAGGCAAGCAGGTGGACAAGCTTGCAGACTCATCCCCTCAGCCGGGCCCTTCCAACCCTGCCTCTGGCAAGCCCCGCAGAGATGTAAGAACCTGCCAGGGAAGGGAGGGGGAGAACAATCAGGCAAGCAGGTGGACAAGCTTGCAGACTCCACCCCTCAGCCGGGCCCTTCCAATATTGCCTCTGGCAAGCCCCGCAGAGATGTAAGTACCTGCCAGGGAAGGGAGGGGAAGAACAATCAGGCAAGCAGATGGACAAGCTTGCAGACTCCACCCCTCAGCCGGGCCCTTCCAATATTGCCTCTGGCAAGCCCCGCAGAGATGTAAGTACCTGCCAGGGAAGGGAGAGGGAGAACAATCAGGCAAGCAGGTGGACAAGCTTGCAGACTCCACCCCTCAGCCGGGCCCTTCCAATACTGCCTCTGGCAAGCCCCGCAGAGATGTAAGTACCTGCCAGGGAAGGGAGGGGGAGAACAATCAGGCAAGCAGGTGGACAAGCTTGCAGACTCCACCCCTCAGCCGGGCCCTTCCAACCCTGCCTCTGGCAAGCCCCGCAGAGATGTAAGTACCTGCCAGGGAAGGGAGGGGGAGAACAATCAGGCAAGCAGGTGGACAAGCTTGCAGACTCCACCCCTCAGCCGGGCCCTTCCAATCCTGCCTCTGGCAAGCCCCGCAGAGATGTAAGTACCTGCCAGGGAAGGGAGGGGGAGAACAATCAGGCAAGCAGGTGGACAAGCTTGCAGACTCCACCCCTCAGCCGGGCCCTTCCAATCCTGCCTCTGGCAAGCCCCGCAGAGATGTAAGTACCTGCCAGGGAAGAGAGGGGGAGAACAATCAGGCAAGCAGGTGGACAAGCTTGCAGACTCCACCCCTCAGCCGGGCCCTTCCAATACTGCCTCTGGCAAGCCCCGCAGAGATGTAAGTACCTGCCAGGGAAGGGAGGGGGAGAACAATCAGGCAAGCAGGTGGACAAGCTTGCAGACTCCACCCCTCAGCCGGGCCCTTCCAATCCTGCCTCTGGCAAGCCCCGCAGAGATGTAAGTACCTGCCAGGGAAGGGAGGGGGAGAACAATCAGGCAAGCAGGTGGACAAGCTTGCAGACTCCACCCCTCAGTCGGGCCCTTCCAATACTGCCTCTGGCAAGCCCCGCAGAGATGTAAGTACCTGCCAGGGAAGGGAGGGGGAGAACAATCAGGCAAGCAGGTGGACAAGCTTGCAGACTCCACCCCTCAACCGGGCCCTTCCAATCCTGCCTCTGGCAAGCCCCGCAGAGATGTAAGTACCTGCCAGGGAAGGGAGGGGGAGAACAATCAGGCAAGCAGGTGGACAAGCTTGCAGACTCCACCCCTCAGCGGGGCCCTTCCAACCCTGCCTCTGGCAAGCCCCGCAGAGATGTAAGTACCTGCCAGGGAAGGGAGGGGGAGAACAATCAGGCGAGCAGGTGGACAAGCTTGCAGACTCCACCCCTCAGCCGCGCCCTTCCAATCCTGCCTCTGGCAAGCCCCGCAGAGATGTAAGTACCTGCCAGGGAAGGGAGGGGGAGAACAATCAGGCAAGCAGGTGGACAAGCTTGCAGACTCCACCCCTCAGCCAGGCCCTTCCAATCCTGCCTCTGGCAAGCCCCGCAGACATGTAAGTACCTGCCAGGGAAGGGAGGGGGAGAACAATCAGGCAAGCAGGTGGAAAAGCTTGCAGACTCCACCCCTCAGCCGCGCCCTTCCAATCCTGCCTCTGGCAAGCCCCGCAGAGATGTAAGTACCTGCCAGGGAAGGGAGGGGGAGAACAATCAGGCAAGCAGGTGGACAAGCTTGCAGACTCCACCCCTCAGCCGGGCCCTTCCAACCCTGCCTCTGGCAAGCCCCGTAGAGATGAAAGTACCTGCCAGGAAAGGGAGGGGGAGAACAATAAGGCAAGCAGGTGGACAAGCTTGCAGACTCCACCCCTCAGCCGGGCCCTTCCAACCCTGCCTCTGGCAAGCCCCGCAGAGATGTAAGTACCTGCCAGGGAAGGGAGGGGGAGAACAATCAGGCAAGCAGGTGGACAAGCTTGCAGACTCCACCCCTCAGCCGGGCCCTTCCAATACTGCCTCTGTCAAGCCCCGCAGAGATGTAAGTACCTGCCAGGGAAGGGAGGGGGAGAACAATCAGGCAAGCAGGTGGACAAGCTTGCAGACTCCACCCCTCAGCCGGGCCCTTCCAACCCTGCCTCTGGCAAGCCCCGCAGAGATGTAAGTACCTGCCAGGGAAGGCAGAGGGAGAACAATCAGGCAAGCAGGTGGACAAGCTTGCAGACTCCACCCCTCAGCCGGGCCCTTCCAATACTGCCTCTGGCAAGCCCCGCAGAGATGTAAGTACCTGCCAGGGAAGGGAGGGGGAGAACAATCAGGCAAGCAGGTGGACAGGCTTGCAGACTCCACCCCTCAGCCGGGCCCTTCCAATACTGCCTCTGGCAAGCCCCGCAGACATGTAAGTACCTGCCAGGGAAGGAAGGGGGAGAACAATCAGGCAAGCAGGTGGACAAGCTTGCAGACTCCACCCCTCAGCCGGGCCCTTCCAATCCTGCCTCTGGCAAGCCCCGCAGAGATGTAAGTACCTGCCAGGGAAGGGAGAGGGAGAACAATCAGGCAAGCAGGTGGACAAGCTTGCAGACTCCACCCCTCAGCCGGGCCCTTCCAATACTGCCTCTGGCAAGCCCCGCAGAGATGTAAGTACCTGCCGGGGAAGGGAGGGGGAGAACAATCAGGCAAGCAGGTGGACAAGCTTGCAGACTCCACCCCTCAGCCGGGCCCTTCCAACCCTGCCTCTGGCAAGCCCCGCAGAGATGTAAGTACCTGCCAGGGAAGGGAGGGGGAGAACAATCAGGCAAGCAGGTGGACAAGCTTGCAGACTCCACCCCTCAGCCGGGCCCTTCCAACCCTGCCTCTGGCAAGCCCCGCAGAGATGTAAGTACCTGCCAGGGAAGGGAGGGGGAGAACAATCAGGCAAGCAGGTGGACAAGCTTGCAGACTCCACCCCTCAGCCGGGCCCTTCCAATCCTGCCTCTGGCAAGCCCCGCAGAGATGTAAGTACCTGCCGGGGAAGGGAGGGGGAGAACAATCAGGCAAGCAGGTGGACAAGCTTGCAGACTCCACCCCTCAGCCGGGCCCTTCCAATCCTGCCTCTGGCAAGCCCCGCAGAGATGTAAGTACCTGCCAGGGAAGGGAGGGGGAGAACAATCAGGCAAGCAGGTGGACAAGCTTGCAGACTCCACCCCTCAGCCGGGCCCTTCCAATACTGCCTCTGGCAAGCCCCGCAGAGATGTAAGTACCTGCCAGGGAAGGGAGGGGGAGAACAATCAGGCAAGCAGGTGGACAAGCTTGCAGACTCCACCCCTCAGCCGGGCCCTTCCAACCCTGCCTCTGGCAAGCCCCGCAGAGATGTAAGTACCTGCCAGGGAAGGGAGGGGGAGAACAATCAGGAAAGCAGGTGGACAAGCTTGCAGACTCCACCCCTCAGCCGGGCCCTTCCAATACTGCCTCTGGCAAGCCCCGAAGAGATGTAAGTACCTGCCAGGGAAGGGAGGGGGAGAACAATCAGGCAAGCAGGTGGACAAGCTTGCAGACTCCACCCCTCAGCCGGGCCCTTACAACACTGCCTCTGGCAAGCCCCGCAGAGATGTAAGTACCTGCCAGGGAAGGGAGAGGGAGAACAATCAGGCAAGCAGGTGGACAAGCTTGCAGACTCCACCCCTCAGCCGGGCCCTTCCAACCCTGCCTCTGGCAAGCCCCGCAGAGATGTAAGTACCTGCCAGGGAAGGGAGGGGGAGAACAATCAGGCAAGCAGGTGGACAGGCTTGCAGACTCCACCCCGCAGCCGGGCCCTTCCAATACTGCCTCTGGCAAGCCCCGCAGAGATGTAAGTACCTGCCAGGGAAGGAAGGGGGAGAACAATCAGGCAAGCAGGTGGACAAGCTTGCAGACTCCACCCCTCAGCCGGGCCCTTACAATACTGCCTCTGGCAAGCCCCGCAGAGATGTAAGTACCTGCCAGGGAAGGGAAGGGGAAAACAATCAGGCAAGCAGGTGGACAAGCTTGCAGACTCCACCCCTCAGCCGGGCCCTTCCAACCCTGCCTCTGGCAAGCCCCGCAGAGATGTAAGTACCTGCCAGGGAAGGGAGGGGGAGAACAATCAGGCAAGCAGGTGGACAAGCTTGCAGACTCCACCCCTCAGCCGGGCCCTTCCAACACTGCCTCTGGCAAGCCCCGCAGAGATGTAAGTACCTGCCAGGGAAGGGAGGGGGAGAACAATCAGGCAAGCAGGTGGACAAGCTTGCAGACTCCACCCCTCAGCCGGGCCCTTCCAACCCTGCCTCTGGCAAGCCCCGCAGAGATGTAAGTACCTGCCAGGGAAGGGAGGGGGAGAACAATCAGGAAAGCAGGTGGACAAGCTTGCAGACTCCACCCCTCAGCCGGGCCCTTCCAATACTGCCTCTGGCAAGCCCCGAAGAGATGTAAGTACCTGCCAGGGAAGGGAGGGGGAGAACAATCAGGCAAGCAGGTGGACAAGCTTGCAGACTCCACCCCTCAGCCGGGCCCTTCCAACCCTGCCTCTGGCAAGCCCCGCAGAGATGTAAGTACCTGCCAGGGAAGGGAGAGGGAGAACAATCAGGCAAGCAGGTGGACAAGCTTGCAGACTCCACCCCTCAGCCGGGCCCTTCCAATACTGCCTCTGGCAAGCCTCGCAGAGATGTAAGTACCTGCCAGGGAAGGGAGGGGGAGAACAATCAGGAAAGCAGGTGGACAAGCTTGCAGACTCCACCCCTCAGCCGGGCCCTTCCAATACTGCCTCTGGCAAGCCCCGAAGAGATGTAAGTACCTGCCAGGGAAGGGAGGGGGAGAACAATCAGGCAAGCAGGTGGACAAGCTTGCAGACTCCACCCCTCAGCCGGGCCCTTCCAACCCTGCCTCTGGCAAGCCCCGCAGAGATGTAAGTACCTGCCAGGGAAGGGAGAGGGAGAACAATCAGGCAAGCAGGTGGACAAGCTTGCAGACTCCACCCCTCAGCCGGGCCCTTCCAACCCTGCCTCTGGCAAGCCCCGCAGAGATGTAAGTACCTGCCAGGGAAGGGAGGGGGAGAACAATCAGGCAAGCAGGTGGACAAGCTTGCAGACTCCACCCCTCAGCCGGGCCCTTCCAACCCTGCCTCTGGCAAGCCCCGCAGAGATGTAAGTACCTGCCAGGGAAGGGAGGGGGAGAACAATCAGGCAAGCAGGTGGACAAGCTTGCAGACTCCACCCCTCAGCCGGGCCCTTCCAATCCTGCCTCTGGCAAGCCCCGCAGAGATGTAAGTACCTGCCGGGGAAGGGAGGGGGAGAACAATCAGGCAAGCAGGTGGACAAGCTTGCAGACTCCACCCCTCAGCCGGGCCCTTCCAATCCTGCCTCTGGCAAGCCCCGCAGAGATGTAAGTACCTGCCAGGGAAGGGAGGGGGAGAACAATCAGGCAAGCAGGTGGACAAGCTTGCAGACTCCACCCCTCAGCCGGGCCCTTCCAATACTGCCTCTGGCAAGCCCCGCAGAGATGTAAGTACCTGCCAGGGAAGGGAGGGGGAGAACAATCAGGCAAGCAGGTGGACAAGCTTGCAGACTCCACCCCTCAGCCGGGCCCTTCCAACCCTGCCTCTGGCAAGCCCCGCAGAGATGTAAGTACCTGCCAGGGAAGGGAGGGGGAGAACAATCAGGAAAGCAGGTGGACAAGCTTGCAGACTCCACCCCTCAGCCGGGCCCTTCCAATACTGCCTCTGGCAAGCCCCGCAGAGATGTAAGTACCTGCCAGGGAAGGGAGGGGGAGAACAATCAGGCAAGCAGGTGGACAAGCTTGCAGACTCCACCCCTCAGCCGGGCCCTTCCAACCCTGCCTCTGGCAAGCCCCGCAGAGATGTAAGTACCTGCCAGGGAAGGGAGAGGGAGAACAATCAGGCAAGCAGGTGGACAAGCTTGCAGACTCCACCCCTCAGCCGGGCCCTTCCAATACTGCCTCTGGCAAGCCCCGCAGAGATGTAAGTACCTGCCAGGGAAGGGAGGGGGAGAACAATCAGGAAAGCAGGTGGACAAGCTTGCAGACTCCACCCCTCAGCCGGGCCCTTCCAATACTGCCTCTGGCAAGCCCCGAAGAGATGTAAGTACCTGCCAGGGAAGGGAGGGGGAGAACAATCAGGCAAGCAGGTGGACAAGCTTGCAGACTCCACCCCTCAGCCGGGCCCTTCCAACCCTGCCTCTGGCAAGCCCCGCAGAGATGTAAGTACCTGCCAGGGAAGGGAGAGGGAGAACAATCAGGCAAGCAGGTGGACAAGCTTGCAGACTCCACCCCTCAGCCGGGCCCTTCCAATACTGCCTCTGGCAAGCCCCGCAGAGATGTAAGTACCTGCCAGGGAAGGGAGGGGGAGAACAATCAGGCAAGCAGGTGGACAGGCTTGCAGACTCCACCCCGCAGCCGGGCCCTTCCAATACTGCCTCTTGCAAGCCCCGCAGAGATGTAAGTACCTGCCAGGGAAGGAAGGGGGAGAACAATCAGGCAAGCAGGTGGACAAGCTTGCAGACTCCACCCCTCAGCCGGGCCCTTACAATACTGCCTCTGGCAAGCCCCGCAGAGATGTAAGTACCTGCCAGGGAAGGGAGGGGGAGAACAATCAGGCAAGCAGGTGGACAAGCTTGCAGACTCCACCCCTCAGCCGGGCCCTTCCAACCCTGCCTCTGGCAAGCCCCGCAGAGATGTAAGTACCTGCCAGGGAAGGGAGGGGGAGAACAATCAGGCAAGCAGGTGGACAGGCTTGCAGACTCCACCCCTCAGCCGGGCCCTTCCAATACTGCCTCTGGCAAGCCCCGCAGAGATGTAAGTACCTGCCAGGGAAGGGAGGGGGAGAACAATCAGGCAAGCAGGTGGACAAGCTTGCAGACTCCACCCCTCAGCCAGGCCCTTCCAATCCTGCCTCTGGCAAGCCCCGCAGAGATGTAAGTACCTGCCAGGGAAGGGAGGGGGAGAACAATCAGGCTAGCAGGTGGACAAGCTTGCAGACTCCACCCCTCAGCCGGGCCCTTCCAATACTGCCTCTGGCAAGCCCCGCAGAGATGTATGTACCTGCCAGGGAAGGGAGGGGGAGAACAATCAGGCAAGCAGGTGGACAAGCTTGCAGACTCCACCCCTCAGCCAGGCCCTTCCAATCCTGCCTCTGGCAAGCCCAGCAGAGATGTAAGTACCTGCCAGGGAAGGGAGGGGGAGAACAATCAGGCAAGCAGGTGGACAAGCTTGTAGACTCCACCCCTCAGCCGGGCCTTCTAATACTGCCTCTGGCAAGCCCCGCAGAGATGTAGGTACCTGCCAGGGAAGGGAGGGGGAGAACAATCAGGCAAGCAGGTGGACAAGCTTGCAGACTCCACCCCTCAGCCGGGCCCTTCCAACCCTGCCTTTGGCAAGCCCCGCAGAGATGTAAGTACCTGCCAGGGAAGGGAGGGGGAGAACAATCAGGCAAGCATGTGGACAAGCTTGCAGACTCCACCCCTCAGCCGGGCCCTTCCAATACTGCCTCTGGCAAGCCCCGCAGACATGTAAGTACCTGCCAGGGAAGGGAGGGGGAGAACAATCAGGCAAGCAGGTGGACAGGCTTGCAGACTCCACCCCTCAGCCGGGCACTTCCAATACAGCCTCTGGCAAGCCCCGCAGAGATGTAAGTACCTGCCAGGGAAGGGAGGGGGAGAACTATCAGGCAAGCAGGTGGACAGGCTTGCAGACTCCACCCCTCAGCCGGGCCCTTCCAATACTGCCTCTGGCAAGCCCCGCAGAGATGTATGTACCTGCCAGGGAAGGGAGGGGGAGAACAATCAGGCAAGCAGGTGGACAAGCTTGCAGACTCCACCCCTCAGCCGGGCCCTTCCAATACTGCCTCTGGCAAGCCCCGCAGAGATGTAAGTACCTGCCAGGGAAGGGAGGGGGAGAACAATCAGGCAAGCAGGTGGACAAGCTTGCAGACTCCACCCCTCAGCCGGGCCCTTCCAACCCTGCCTCTGGCAAGCCCCGTAGAGATGTAAGTACCTGCCAGGGAAGGGAGGGGGAGAACAATCAGGCAAGCAGGTGGACAAGCTTGCAGACTCCACCCCTCAGCCGGGCCCTTCCAACCCTGCCTCTGGCAAGCCCCGCAGAGATGTAAGTACCTGCCAGGGAAGGGAGGGGGAGAACAATCAGGCAAGCAGGTGGACAAGCTTGCAGACTCCACCCCTCAGCCGGGCCCTTCCAATCCTGCCTCTGGCAAGCCCCGCAGAGATGTAAGTACCTGCCAGGGAAGGAAGGGGGAGAGCAATCAGGCAAGCAGGTGGACAAGCTTGCAGACTCCACCCCTCAGCCGGGCTCTTCCAATACTGTCTCTGGCAAGCCCCGCAGAGATGTAAGTACCTGCCAGGGAAGGGAGTTGGAGAACAATCAGGCAAGCAGGTGGACAGGCTTGCAGACTCCACCCCTAAGCTGGGCCCTTCCAATCCTGCCTCTGGCAAGCCCCGCAGAGATGTAAGTACCTGCCAGGGAAGGGAGGGGGAGAACAATCAGGCAAGCAGGTGGACAAGCTTGCAGACTCCACCCCTCAGCTGGGCCCTTCTAATCCTGCCTCTGGCAAGCCCCGCAGAGATGTAAGTACCTGCCAGGGAAGGTAGGGGGAGAACAATCAGGCAAGCAGGTTGACAGGCTTGCAGACTCCACCCCTCAGCCGGGCACTTCCAATACAGCCTCTGGCAAGCCCCGCAGAGATGTAAGTACCTGCCAGGGAAGGGAGGGGGAGAACTATCAGGCAAGCAGGTGGACAGGCTTGCAGACTCCACCCCTCAGCCGGGCCCTTCCAATACTGCCTCTGGCAAGCCCCGCAGAGATGTAAGTACCTGCCAGGGAAGGGAGGGGGAGAACTATCAGGCAAGCAGGTGGACAGGCTTGCAGACTCCACCCCTCAGCCGGGCCCTTCCAATACTGCCTCTGGCAAGCCCCGCAGAGATGTAAGTACCTGCCAGGGAAGGGAGGGGGAGAACAATCAGGCAAGCAGGTGGACAAGCTTGCAGACTCCACCCCTCAGCCGGGCCCTTCCAACCCTGCCTCTGGCAAGCCCCGCAGAGATGTAAGTACCTGCCAGGGAAGGGAGGGGGAGAACAATCAGGCAAGCAGGTGGACAAGCTTGCAGACTCCACCCCTCAGCCGGGCCCTTCCAACCCTGCCTCTGGCAAGCCCCGCAGAGATGTAAGTACCTGCCAGGGAAGGGAGGGGGAGAACAATCAGGCAAGAAGGTGGACAGGCTTGCAGACTCCACCCCTCAGCCGGGCCCTTCCAATACTGCCTCTGGCAAGCCCCGCAGAGATGTAAGTACCTGCCAGGGAAGGGAGGGGGAGAACAATCAGGAAAGCAGGTGGACAAGCTTGCAGACTCCACCCCTCAGCCGGGCCCTTCTAATACTGCCTCTGGCAAGCCCCGCAGAGATGTAAGTACCTGCCAGGGAAGAGAGGGGGAGAACAATCAGGCAAGCAGGTGGACAAGCTTGCAGACTCCACCCCTCAGCCGGGCCCTTCCAATACTGCCTCTGGCAAGCCCCGCAGAGATGTAAGTACCTGCCAGGGAAGGGAGGGGGAGAACAATCAGGAAAGCAGGTGGACAAGCTTGCAGACTCCACCCCTCAGCCGGGCCCTTCCAACCCTGCCTCTGGCAAGCCCCGTAGAGATGTAAGTACCTGCCAGGGAAGGGAGGGGGAGAACAATCAGGCAAGCAGGTGGACAAGCTTGCAGACTCCACCCCTCAGCCGGGCCCTTCCAACCCTGCCTCTGGCAAGCCCCGCAGAGATGTAAGTACCTGCCAGGGAAGGGAGGGGGAGAACAATCAGGCAAGCAGGTGGACAAGCTTGCAGACTCCACCCCTCAGCCGGGCCCTTCTAATCCTGCCTCTGGCAAGCCCCGCAGAGATGTAAGTACCTGCCAGGGAAGGGAGGGGGAGAACAATCAGGCAAGCAGGTGGACAAGCTTGCAGACTCCACCCCTCAGCCGGGCCCTTCCAATACTGCCTCTGGCAAGCCCCGCAGAGATGTAAGTACCTGCCAGGGAAGGGAGGGGGAGAACAATCAGGCAAGCAGGTGGACAAGCTTGCAGACTCCACCCCTCAGCCGGGCCCTTCCAACCCTGCCTCTGGCAAGCCCCGCAGAGATGTAAGTACCTGCCAGGGAAGGGAGGGGGAGAACAATCAGGCAAGCAGGTGGACAAGCTTGCAGACTCCACCCCTCAGCCGGGCCCTTCCAATACTGCCTCTGGCAAGCCCCGCAGAGATGTAAGTACCTGCCAGGGAAGGTAGGGGGAGAACAATCAGGCAAGCAGGTGGACAAGCTTGCAGACTCCACCCCTCAGCCGGGCCCTTCCAACCCTGCCTCTGGCAAGCCCCGCAGAGATGTAAGTACCTGCCAGGGAAGGGAGAGGGAGAACAATCAGGCAAGCAGGTGGACAAGCTTGCAGACTCCACCCCTCAGCCGGGCCCTTCCAATACTGCCTCTGGCAAGCCCCGCAGAGATGTAAGTACCTGCCAGGGAAGGGAGGGGGAGAACAATCAGGCAAGCAGGTGGACAGGCTTGCAGACTCCACCCCTCAGCCGGGCCCTTCCAATACTGCCTCTGGCAAGTCCCGCAGAGATGTAAGTACCTGCCAGGGAAGGAAGGGGGAGAACAATCAGGCAAGCAGGTGGACAAGCTTGCAGACTCCACCCCTCAGCCGGGCCCTTACAATACTGCCTCTGGCAAGCCCCGCAGAGATGTAAGTACCTGCCAGGGAAGGGAGGGGGAGAACAATCAGGCAAGCAGGTGGACAAGCTTGCAGACTCCACCCCTCAGCCGGGCCCTTCCAACCCTGCCTCTGGCAAGCCCCGCAGAGATGTAAGTACCTGCCAGGGAAGGGAGGGGGAGAACAATCAGGCAAGCAGGTGGACAAGCTTGCAGACTCCACCCCTCAGCCGGGCCCTTCCAATCCTGCCTCTGGCAAGCCCCGCAGAGATGTAAGTACCTGCCAGGGAAGGGAGGGGGAGAACAATCAGGCAAGCAGGTGGACAAGCTTGCAGACTCCACCCCTCAGCCAGGCCCTTCCAATCCTGCCTCTGGCAAGCCCCGCAGAGATGTAAGTACCTGCCAGGGAAGGGAGGGGGAGAACAATCAGGCAAGCAGGTAGACAAGCTTGCAGACTCCACCCCTCAGCCGGGCCCTTCTAATACTGCCTCTGGCAAGCCCCGCAGAGATGTAGGTACCTGCCAGGGAAGGGAGGGGGAGAACAATCAGGCAAGCAGGTGGACAAGCTTGCAGACTCCACCCCTCAGCCGGGCCCTTCCAACCCTGCCTCTGGCAAGCCCCGCAGAGATGTAAGTACCTGCCAGGGAAGGGAGAGGGAGAACAATCAGGCAAGCAGGTGGACAGGCTTGCAGACTCCACCCCTCAGCTGGGCCCTTCCAATCCTGCCTCTGGCAAGCCCCGCAGAGATGTAAGTACCTGCCAGGGAAGGTAGGGGGAGAACAATCAGGCAAGCAGGTTGACAGGCTTGCAGACTCCACCCCTCAGCCGGGCACTTCCAATACAGCCTCTGGCAAGCCCCGCAGAGATGTAAGTACCTGCCAGGGAAGGGAGGGGGAGAACTATCAGGCAAGCAGGTGGACAGGCTTGCAGACTCCACCCCTCAGCCGGGCCCTTCCAATACTGCCTCTGGCAAGCCCCGCAGAGATGTAAGTACCTGCCAGGGAAGGGAGGGGGAGAACAATCAGGCAAGCAGGTGGACAAGCTTGCAGACTCCACCCCTCAGCCGGGCCCTTCCAACCCTGCCTCTGGCAAGCCCCGCAGAGATGTAAGTACCTGCCAGGGAAGGGAGGGGGAGAACAATCAGGCAAGCAGGTGGACAAGCTTGCAGACTCCACCCCTCAGCCGGGCCCTTCCAACCCTGCCTCTGGCAAGCCCCGCAGAGATGTAAGTACCTGCCAGGGAAGGGAGGGGGAGAACAATCAGGCAAGAAGGTGGACAGGCTTGCAGACTCCACCCCTCAGCCGGGCCCTTCCAATACTGCCTCTGGCAAGCCCCGCAGAGATGTAAGTACCTGCCAGGGAAGGGAGGGGGAGAACAATCAGGAAAGCAGGTGGACAAGCTTGCAGACTCCACCCCTCAGCCGGGCCCTTCTAATACTGCCTCTGGCAAGCCCCGCAGAGATGTAAGTACCTGCCAGGGAAGAGAGGGGGAGAACAATCAGGCAAGCAGGTGGACAAGCTTGCAGACTCCACCCCTCAGCCGGGCCCTTCCAATACTGCCTCTGGCAAGCCCCGCAGAGATGTAAGTACCTGCCAGGGAAGGGAGGGGGAGAACAATCAGGAAAGCAGGTGGACAAGCTTGCAGACTCCACCCCTCAGCCGGGCCCTTCCAACCCTGCCTCTGGCAAGCCCCGTAGAGATGTAAGTACCTGCCAGGGAAGGGAGGGGGAGAACAATCAGGCAAGCAGGTGGACAAGCTTGCAGACTCCACCCCTCAGCCGGGCCCTTCCAACCCTGCCTCTGGCAAGCCCCGCAGAGATGTAAGTACCTGCCAGGGAAGGGAGGGGGAGAACAATCAGGCAAGCAGGTGGACAAGCTTGCAGACTCCACCCCTCAGCCGGGCCCTTCTAATCCTGCCTCTGGCAAGCCCCGCAGAGATGTAAGTACCTGCCAGGGAAGGGAGGGGGAGAACAATCAGGCAAGCAGGTGGACAAGCTTGCAGACTCCACCCCTCAGCCGGGCCCTTCCAATACTGCCTCTGGCAAGCCCCGCAGAGATGTAAGTACCTGCCAGGGAAGGGAGGGGGAGAACAATCAGGCAAGCAGGTGGACAAGCTTGCAGACTCCACCCCTCAGCCGGGCCCTTCCAACCCTGCCTCTGGCAAGCCCCGCAGAGATGTAAGTACCTGCCAGGGAAGGGAGGGGGAGAACAATCAGGCAAGCAGGTGGACAAGCTTGCAGACTCCACCCCTCAGCCGGGCCCTTCCAATACTGCCTCTGGCAAGCCCCGCAGAGATGTAAGTACCTGCCAGGGAAGGTAGGGGGAGAACAATCAGGCAAGCAGGTGGACAAGCTTGCAGACTCCACCCCTCAGCCGGGCCCTTCCAACCCTGCCTCTGGCAAGCCCCGCAGAGATGTAAGTACCTGCCAGGGAAGGGAGAGGGAGAACAATCAGGCAAGCAGGTGGACAAGCTTGCAGACTCCACCCCTCAGCCGGGCCCTTCCAATACTGCCTCTGGCAAGCCCCGCAGAGATGTAAGTACCTGCCAGGGAAGGGAGGGGGAGAACAATCAGGCAAGCAGGTGGACAGGCTTGCAGACTCCACCCCTCAGCCGGGCCCTTCCAATACTGCCTCTGGCAAGTCCCGCAGAGATGTAAGTACCTGCCAGGGAAGGAAGGGGGAGAACAATCAGGCAAGCAGGTGGACAAGCTTGCAGACTCCACCCCTCAGCCGGGCCCTTACAATACTGCCTCTGGCAAGCCCCGCAGAGATGTAAGTACCTGCCAGGGAAGGGAGGGGGAGAACAATCAGGCAAGCAGGTGGACAAGCTTGCAGACTCCACCCCTCAGCCGGGCCCTTCCAACCCTGCCTCTGGCAAGCCCCGCAGAGATGTAAGTACCTGCCAGGGAAGGGAGGGGGAGAACAATCAGGCAAGCAGGTGGACAAGCTTGCAGACTCCACCCCTCAGCCGGGCCCTTCCAATACTGCCTCTGGCAAGCCCCGCAGAGATGTAAGTACCTGCCAGGGAAGGGAGGGGGAGAACAATCAGGCAAGCAGGTGGACAAGCTTGCAGACTCCACCCCTCAGCCAGGCCCTTCCAATCCTGCCTCTGGCAAGCCCCGCAGAGATGTAAGTACCTGCCAGGGAAGGGAGGGGGAGAACAATCAGGCAAGCAGGTGGACAAGCTTGCAGACTCCACCCCTCAGCCGGGCCCTTCTAATACTGCCTCTGGCAAGCCCCGCAGAGATGTAGGTACCTGCCAGGGAAGGGAGGGGGAGAACAATCAGGCAAGCAGGTGGACAAGCTTGCAGACTCCACCCCTCAGCCGGGCCCTTCCAACCCTGCCTCTGGCAAGCCCCGCAGAGATGTAAGTACCTGCCAGGGAAGGGAGAGGGAGAACAATCAGGCAAGCAGGTGGACAGGCTTGCAGACTCCACCCCTCAGCCGGGCCCTTCCAATACTGCCTCTGGCAAGCCCCGCAGACATGTAAGTACCTGCCAGGGAAGGGAGGGGGAGAACAATCAGGCAAGCAGGTTGACAGGCTTGCAGACTCCACCCCTCAGCCTGGCACTTCCAATACAGCCTCTGGCAAGCCCCGCAGAGATGTAAGTACCTGCCAGGGAAGGGAGGGGGAGATCTATCAGGCAAGCAGGTGGACAGGCTTGCAGACTCCACCCCTCAGCCGGGCCCTTCCAATACTGCCTCTGGCAAGCACCGCAGAGATGTATGTACCTGCCAGGGAAGGGAGGGGGAGAACAATCAGGCAAGCAGGTGGACAAGCGTGCAGACTCCACCCCTCAGCCGGGCCCTTCCAATACTGCCTCTGGCAAGCCCCGCAGAGATGTAAGTACCTTCCAGGGAAGGGAGGAGGAGAACTATCAGGCAAGCAGGTGGACAAGCTTGCAGACTCCACCCCTCAGCCGGGCCCTTCCAATACTGCCTCTGGCAAGCCCCGCAGAGATGTAAGTACCTGCCAGGGAAGGGAGGGGGAGAACAATCAGGCAAGCAGGTGGACAAGCTTGCAGACTCCACCCCTCAGCCGGGCCCTTCCAACCCTGCCTCTGGCAAGCCCCGTAGAGATGTAAGTACCTGCCAGGGAAGGGAGGGGGAGAATAATCAGGCAAGCAGGTGGACAAGCTTGCAGACTCCACCCCTCAGCCGGGCACTTCCAATACAGCCTCTGGCAAGTCCCGCAGAGATGTAAGTACCTGCCAGGGAAGGGAGGGGGAGAACTATCAGGCAAGCAGGTGGACAGGCTTGCAGACTCCACCCCTCAGCCAGGCCCTTCCAATACTGCCTCTGGCAAGCCCCGCAGAGATGTATGTACCTGCCAGGGAAGGGAGGGGGAGAACAATCAGGCAAGCAGGTGGACAAGCTTGCAGACTCCACCCCTCAGCCAGGCCCTTCCAATCCTGCCTCTGGCAAGCCCCGCAGAGATGTAAGTACCTGCCAGGGAAGGGAGGGGGAGAACAATCAGGCAAGCAGGTGGACAAGCTTGTAGACTCCACCCCTCAGCCGGGCCTTCTAATACTGCCTCTGGCAAGCCCCGCAGAGATGTAGGTACCTGCCAGGGAAGGGAGGGGGAGAACAATCAGGCAAGCAGGTGGACAAGCTTGCAGACTCCATCCCTCAGCCGGGCCCTTCTAATACTGCCTCTGGCAAGCCCCGCAGAGATGTAAGTACCTGCCAGGGAAGGGAGGGGGAGAACAATCAGGCAAGCAGGTGGACAAGCTTGCAGACTCCACCCCTCAGCCGGGCCCTTCCAACCCTGCCTCTGGCAAGCCCCGCAGAGATGTAAGTACCTGCCAGGGAAGGGAGAGGGAGAACAATCAGGCAAGCAGGTGGACAAGCTTGCAGACTCCACCCCTCAGCCGGACCCTTCCAATACTGCCTCTGGCAAGCCCCTCAGACATGTAAGTACCTGCCAGGGAAGGGAGGGGGAGAACAATCAGGCAAGCAGGTTGACAGGCTTGCAGACTCCACCCCTCAGCCGGGCACTTCCAATACAGCCTCTGGCAAGCCCCGCAGAGATGTAAGTACCTGCCAGGGAAGGGAGGGGGAGAACTATCAGGCAAGCAGGTGGACAGGCTTGCAGACTCCACCCCTCAGCCGGGCCCTTCCAATACTGCCTCTGGCAAGCCCCGCAGAGATGTATGTACCTGCCAGGGAAGGGAGGGGGAGAACAATCAGGCAAGCAGGTGGACAAGCTTGCAGACTCCACCCCTCAGCCGGGCCCTTCCAATACTGCCTCTGGCAAGCCCCGCAGAGATGTAAGTACCTGCCAGGGAAGGGAGGAGGAGAACTATCAGGCAAGCAGGTGGACAAGCTTGCAGACTCCACCCCTCAGCCGGGCCCTTCCAATACTGCCTCTGGCAAGCCCCGCAGAGATGTAAGTACCTGCCAGGGAAGGGAGGGGGAGAACAATCAGGCAAGCAGGTGGACAAGCTTGCAGACTCCACCCCTCAGCCGGGCCCTTCCTACCCTGCCTCTGGCAAGCCCCGTAGAGATGTAAGTACCTGCCAGGGAAGGGAGGGGGAGAACAATCAGGCAAGCAGGTGGACAAGCTTGCAGACTCCACCCCTCAGCCGGGCCCTTCCAACCCTGCCTCTGGCAAGCCCCGCAGAGATGTAAGTACCTGCCAGGGAAGGGAGGGGGAGAACAATCAGGCAAGCAGGTGGACAAGCTTGCAGACTCCACCCCTCAGCCGGGCCCTTCCAATCCTGCCTCTGGCAAGCCCCGCAGAGATGTAAGTACCTGCCAGGGAAGGAAGGGGGAGAGCAATCATGCAAGCAGGTGGACAAGCTTGCAGACTCCACCCCTCAGCCGGGCTCTTCCAATACTGCCTCTGGCAAGCCCCGCAGAGATGTAAGTACCTGCCAGGGAAGGGAGGGGGAGAACAATCAGGCAAGCAGGTGGACAAGCTTGCAGACTCCACCCCTCAGCTGGGCCCTTCCAATACTGCCTCTGGCAAGCCCCGCAGAGATGTAAGTACCTGCCAGGGAAGGTAGGGGGAGAACAATCAGGCAAGCAGGTTGACAGGCTTGCAGACTCCACCCCTCAACCGGGCACTTCCAATACAGCCTCTGGCAAGCCCCGCAGAGATGTAAGTACCTGCCAGGGAAGGGAGGGGGAGAACTATCAGGCAAGCAGGTGGACAGGCTTGCAGACTCCACCCCTCAGCCGGGCCCTTCCAATACTGCCTCTGGCAAGCCCCGCAGAGATGTAAGTACCTGCCAGGGAAGGGAGGGGGAGAACAATCAGGCAAGCAGGTGGACAAGCTTGCAGACTCCACCCCTCAGCCGGGCCCTTCCAACCCTGCCTCTGGCAAGCCCCGCAGAGATGTAAGTACCTGCCAGGGAAGGGAGGGGGAGAACAATCAGGCAAGCAGGTGGACAAGCTTGCAGACTCCACCCCTCAGCCGGGCCCTTCCAACCCTGCCTCTGGCAAGCCCCGCAGAGATGTAAGTACCTGCCAGGGAAGGGAGGGGGAGAACAATCAGGCAAGCAGGTGGACAGGCTTGCAGACACCACCCCTCAGCCGGGCCCTTCCAATACTGCCTCTGGCAAGCCCCGCAGAGATGTAAGTACCTGCCAGGGAAGGGAGGAGGAGAACAATCAGGCAAGCAGGTGGACAAGCTTGCAGACTCCACCCCTCAGCCGGGCCCTTCCAATACTGCCTCTGGCAAGCCCCGCAGAGATGTAAGTACCTGCCAGGGAAGGGAGGGGGAGAACAATCAGGCAAGCAGGTGGACAAGCTTGCAGTCTCCACCCCTCAGCCGGGCCCTTCCAACCCTGCCTCTGGCAAGCCCCGTAGAGATATAAGTACCTGCCAGGGAAGGGAGGGGGAGAACAATCAGGCAAGCAGGTGGACAAGCTTGCAGACTCCACCCCTCAGCCGGGCCCTTCCAACCCTGCCTCTGGCAAGCCCCGCAGAGATGTAAGTACCTGCCAGGGAAGGGAGGGGGAGAACAATCAGGCAAGCAGGTGGACAAGCTTGCAGACTCCACCCCTCAGCCGGGCCCTTCCAATCCTGCCTCTGGCAAGCCCCACAGAGATGTAAGTACCTGCCAGGGAAGGGAGGGGGAGAACAATCAGGCAAGCAGGTGGACAAGCTTGCAGACTCCACCCCTCAGCCGGGCCCTTCCAATACTGCCTCTGGCAAGCCCCGCAGAGATGTAAGTACCTGCCAGGGAAGGGAGGGGGAGAACAATCAGGCAAGCAGGTGGACAAGCTTGCAGACTCCACCCCTCAGCCGGGCCCTTCCAACCCTGCCTCTGGCAAGCCCCGCAGAGATGTAAGTACCTGCCAGGGAAGGGAGGGGGAGAACAATCAGGCCAGCAGGTGGACAAGCTTGCAGACTCCACCCCTCAGCCGGGCCCTTCCAACCCTGCCTCTGGCAAGCCCCGCAGAGATGTAAGTACCTGCCAGGGAAGGGAGGGGGAGAACAATCAGGCAAGCAGGTGGACAAGCTTGCAGACTCCACCCCTCAGCCGGGCCCTTCCAACCCTGCCTCTGGCAAGCCCCGCAGAGATGTAGGTACCTGCCAGGGAAGGGAGGGGGAGAACAATCAGGCAAGCAGGTGGACAAGCTTGCAGACTCCACCCCTCAGCCGGGCCCTTCCAACCCTGCCTCTGGCAAGCCCCGCAGAGATGTAAGTACCTGCCAGGGAAGGGAGAGGGAGAACAATCAGGCAAGCAGGTGGACAGGCTTGCAGACTCCACCCCTCAGCCGGGCCCTTCCAATACTGCCTCTGGCAAGCCCCGCAGACATGTAAGTACCTGCCAGGGAAGGGAGGGGGAGAACAATCAGGCAAGCAGGTTGACAGGCTTGCAGACTCCACCCCTCAGCCTGGCACTTCCAATACAGCCTCTGGCAAGCCCCGCAGAGATGTAAGTACCTGCCAGGGAAGGGAGGGGGAGATCTATCAGGCAAGCAGGTGGACAGGCTTGCAGACTCCACCCCTCAGCCGGGCCCTTCCAATACTGCCTCTGGCAAGCACCGCAGAGATGTATGTACCTGCCAGGGAAGGGAGGGGGAGAACAATCAGGCAAGCAGGTGGACAAGCTTGCAGACTCCACCCCTCAGCCGGGCCCTTCCAATACTGCCTCTGGCAAGCCCCGCAGAGATGTAAGTACCTTCCAGGGAAGGGAGGAGGAGAACTATCAGGCAAGCAGGTGGACAAGCTTGCAGACTCCACCCCTCAGCCGGGCCCTTCCAATACTGCCTCTGGCAAGCCCCGCAGAGATGTAAGTACCTGCCAGGGAAGGGAGGGGGAGAACAATCAGGCAAGCAGGTGGACAAGCTTGCAGACTCCACCCCTCAGCCGGGCCCTTCCAACCCTGCCTCTGGCAAGCCCCGTAGAGATGTAAGTACCTGCCAGGGAAGGGAGGGGGAGAATAATCAGGCAAGCAGGTGGACAAGCTTGCAGACTCCACCCCTCAGCCGGGCACTTCCAATACAGCCTCTGGCAAGTCCCGCAGAGATGTAAGTACCTGCCAGGGAAGGGAGGGGGAGAACTATCAGGCAAGCAGGTGGACAGGCTTGCAGACTCCACCCCTCAGCCAGGCCCTTCCAATACTGCCTCTGGCAAGCCCCGCAGAGATGTATGTACCTGCCAGGGAAGGGAGGGGGAGAACAATCAGGCAAGCAGGTGGACAAGCTTGCAGACTCCACCCCTCAGCCAGGCCCTTCCAATCCTGCCTCTGGCAAGCCCCGCAGAGATGTAAGTACCTGCCAGGGAAGGGAGGGGGAGAACAATCAGGCAAGCAGGTGGACAAGCTTGTAGACTCCACCCCTCAGCCGGGCCTTCTAATACTGCCTCTGGCAAGCCCCGCAGAGATGTAGGTACCTGCCAGGGAAGGGAGGGGGAGAACAATCAGGCAAGCAGGTGGACAAGCTTGCAGACTCCATCCCTCAGCCGGGCCCTTCTAATACTGCCTCTGGCAAGCCCCGCAGAGATGTAAGTACCTGCCAGGGAAGGGAGGGGGAGAACAATCAGGCAAGCAGGTGGACAAGCTTGCAGACTCCACCCCTCAGCCGGGCCCTTCCAACCCTGCCTCTGGCAAGCCCCGCAGAGATGTAAGTACCTGCCAGGGAAGGGAGAGGGAGAACAATCAGGCAAGCAGGTGGACAAGCTTGCAGACTCCACCCCTCAGCCGGGCCCTTCCAATACTGCCTCTGGCAAGCCCCGCAGACATGTAAGTACCTGCCAGGGAAGGGAGGGGGAGAACAATCAGGCAAGCAGGTTGACAGGCTTGCAGACTCCACCCCTCAGCCGGGCACTTCCAATACAGCCTCTGGCAAGCCCCGCAGAGATGTAAGTACCTGCCAGGGAAGGGAGGGGGAGAACTATCAGGCAAGCAGGTGGACAGGATTGCAGACTCCACCCCTCAGCCGGGCCCTTCCAATACTGCCTCTGGCAAGCCCCGCAGAGATGTATGTACCTGCCAGGGAAGGGAGGGGGAGAACAATCAGGCAAGCAGGTGGACAAGCTTGCAGACTCCACCCCTCAGCCGGGCCCTTCCAATACTGCCTCTGGCAAGCCCCGCAGAGATGTAAGTACCTGCCAGGGAAGGGAGGAGGAGAACTATCAGGCAAGCAGGTGGACAAGCTTGCAGACTCCACCCCTCAGCCGGGCCCTTCCAATACTGCCTCTGGCAAGCCCCGCAGAGATGTAAGTACCTGCCAGGGAAGGGAGGGGGAGAACAATCAGGCAAGCAGGTGGACAAGCTTGCAGACTCCACCCCTCAGCCGGGCCCTTCCTACCCTGCCTCTGGCAAGCCCCGTAGAGATGTAAGTACCTGCCAGGGAAGGGAGGGGGAGAACAATCAGGCAAGCAGGTGGACAAGCTTGCAGACTCCACCCCTCAGCCGGGCCCTTCCAACCCTGCCTCTGGCAAGCCCCGCAGAGATGTAAGTACCTGCCAGGGAAGGGAGGGGGAGAACAATCAGGCAAGCAGGTGGACAAGCTTGCAGACTCCACCCCTCAGCCGGGCCCTTCCAATCCTGCCTCTGGCAAGCCCCGCAGAGATGTAAGTACCTGCCAGGGAAGGAAGGGGGAGAGCAATCATGCAAGCAGGTGGACAAGCTTGCAGACTCCACCCCTCAGCCGGGCTCTTCCAATACTGCCTCTGGCAAGCCCCGCAGAGATGTAAGTACCTGCCAGGGAAGGGAGGGGGAGAACAATCAGGCAAGCAGGTGGACAAGCTTGCAGACTCCACCCCTCAGCTGGGCCCTTCCAATACTGCCTCTGGCAAGCCCCGCAGAGATGTAAGTACCTGCCAGGGAAGGTAGGGGGAGAACAATCAGGCAAGCAGGTTGACAGGCTTGCAGACTCCACCCCTCAACCGGGCACTTCCAATACAGCCTCTGGCAAGCCCCGCAGAGATGTAAGTACCTGCCAGGGAAGGGAGGGGGAGAACTATCAGGCAAGCAGGTGGACAGGCTTGCAGACTCCACCCCTCAGCCGGGCCCTTCCAATACTGCCTCTGGCAAGCCCCGCAGAGATGTAAGTACCTGCCAGGGAAGGGAGGGGGAGAACAATCAGGCAAGCAGGTGGACAAGCTTGCAGACTCCACCCCTCAGCCGGGCCCTTCCAACCCTGCCTCTGGCAAGCCCCGCAGAGATCTAAGTACCTGCCAGGGAAGGGAGGGGGAGAACAATCAGGCAAGCAGGTGGACAAGCTTGCAGACTCCACCCCTCAGCCGGGCCCTTCCAACCCTGCCTCTGGCAAGCCCCGCAGAGATGTAAGTACCTGCCAGGGAAGGGAGGGGGAGAACAATCAGGCAAGCAGGTGGACAGGCTTGCAGACTCCACCCCTCAGCCGGGCCCTTCCAATACTGCCTCTGGCAAGCCCCGCAGAGATGTAAGTACCTGCCAGGGAAGGGAGGAGGAGAACAATCAGGCAAGCAGGTGGACAAGCTTGCAGACTCCACCCCTCAGCCGGGCCCTTCCAATACTGCCTCTGGCAAGCCCCGCAGAGATGTAAGTACCTGCCAGGGAAGGGAGGGGGAGAACAATCAGGCAAGCAGGTGGACAAGCTTGCAGTCTCCACCCCTCAGCCGGGCCCTTCCAACCCTGCCTCTGGCAAGCCCCGTAGAGATATAAGTACCTGCCAGGGAAGGGAGGGGGAGAACAATCAGGCAAGCAGGTGGACAAGCTTGCAGACTCCACCCCTCAGCCGGGCCCTTCCAACCCTGCCTCTGGCAAGCCCCGCAGAGATGTAAGTACCTGCCAGGGAAGGGAGGGGGAGAACAATCAGGCAAGCAGGTGGACAAGCTTGCAGACTCCACCCCTCAGCCGGGCCCTTCCAATCCTGCCTCTGGCAAGCCCCACAGAGATGTAAGTACCTGCCAGGGAAGGGAGGGGGAGAACAATCAGGCAAGCAGGTGGACAAGCTTGCAGACTCCACCCCTCAGCCGGGCCCTTCCAATACTGCCTCTGGCAAGCCCCGCAGAGATGTAAGTACCTGCCAGGGAAGGGAGGGGGAGAACAATCAGGCAAGCAGGTGGACAAGCTTGCAGACTCCACCCCTCAGCCGGGCCCTTCCAACCCTGCCTCTGGCAAGCCCCGCAGAGATGTAAGTACCTGCCAGGGAAGGGAGGGGGAGAACAATCAGGCCAGCAGGTGGACAAGCTTGCAGACTCCACCCCTCAGCCGGGCCCTTCCAACCCTGCCTCTGGCAAGCCCCGCAGAGATGTAAGTACCTGCCAGGGAAGGGAGGGGGAGAACAATCAGGCAAGCAGGTGGACAAGCTTGCAGACTCCACCCCTCAGCCGGGCCCTTCCAACCCTGCCTCTGGCAAGCCCCGCAGAGATGTAAGTACCTGCCAGGGAAGGGAGGGGGAGAACAATCAGGCAAGCAGGTGGACAGGCTTGCAGACTCCACCCCTCAGCCGGGCCCTTCCAATACTGCCTCTGGCCAGCCCCGCAGAGATGTAAGTACCTGCCAGGGAAGGGAGGGGGAGAACAATCAGGCAAGCAGGTGGACAAGCTTGCAGACTCCACCCCTCAGCCAGGCCCTTCCAATCCTGCCTCTGGCAAGCCCCGCAGAGATGTAAGTACCTGCCAGGGAAGGGAGGGGGAGAACAATCAGGCAAGCAGGTGGACAAGCTTGCAGACTCCACCCCTCAGCCGGGCCCTTCTAATACTGCCTCTGGCAAGCCCCGCAGAGATGTAGGTACCTGCCAGGGAAGGGAGGGGGAGAACAATCAGGCAAGCAGGTGGACAAGCTTGCAGACTCCACCCCTCAGCCGGGCCCTTCCAACCCTGCCTCTGGCAAGCCCCGCAGAGATGTAAGTACCTGCCAGGGAAGGGAGGGGGAGAACAATCAGGCAAGCAGGTGGACAAGCTTGCAGACTCCACCCCTCAGCCGGGCCCTTCCAACCCTGCCTCTGGCAAGCCCCGCAGAGATGTAAGTACCTGCCAGGGAAGGGAGGGGGAGAACAATCAGGCAAGCAGGTGGACAGGCTTGCAGACTCCACCCCTCAGCCGGGCCCTTCCAATACTGCCTCTGGCCAGCCCCACAGAGATGTAAGTACCTGCCAGGGAAGGGAGGGGGAGAACAATCAGGCAAGCAGGTGGACAAGCTTGCAGACTCCACCCCTCAGCCGGGCCCTTCCAACCCTGCCTCTGGCAAGCCCCGCAGAGATGTAAGTACCTGCCAGGGAAGGGAGAGGGAGAACAATCAGGCAAGCAGGTGGACAGGCTTGCAGACTCCACCCCTCAGCCGGGCCCTTCCAATACTGCCTCTGGCAAGCCCCGCAGACATGTAAGTACTTGCCAGGGAAGGGAGGGGGAGTACAATCAGGCAAGCAGGTTGACAGGCTTGCAGACTCCACCCCTCAGCCTGGCACTTCCAATACAGCCTCTGGCAAGCCCCGCAGAGATGTAAGTACCTGCCAGGGAAGGGAGGGGGAGATCTATCAGGCAAGCAGGTGGACAGGCTTGCAGACTCCACCCCTCAGCCGGGCCCTTCCAATACTGCCTCTGGCAAGCACCGCAGAGATGTATGTACCTGCCAGGGAAGGGAGGGGGAGAACAATCAGGCAAGCAGGTGGACAAGCTTGCAGACTCCACCCCTCAGCCGGGCCCTTCCAATACTGCCTCTGGCAAGCCCCGCAGAGATGTAAGTACCTTCCAGGGAAGGGAGGAGGAGAACTATCAGGCAAGCAGGTGGACAAGCTTGCAGACTCCACCCCTCAGCCGGGCCCTTCCAATACTGCCTCTGGCAAGCCCCGCAGAGATGTAAGTACCTGCCAGGGAAGGGAGGGGGAGAACAATCAGGCAAGCAGGTGGACAAGCTTGCAGACTCCACCCCTCAGCCGGGCCCTTCCAACCCTGCCTCTGGCAAGCCCCGTAGAGATGTAAGTACCTGCCAGGGAAGGGAGGGGGAGAATAATCAGGCAAGCAGGTGGACAAGCTTGCAGACTCCACCCCTCAGCCGGGCCCTTCCAACCCTGCCTCTGGCAAGCCCCGCAGAGATGTAAGTACCTGCCAGGGAAGGGAGGGGGAGAACAATCAGGCAAGCAGGTGGACAAGCTTGCAGACTCCACTCCTCAGCCGGGCCCTTCCAATCCTGCCTCTGGCAAGCCCCGCAGAGATGTAAGTACCTGCCAGGGAAGGAAGGGGGAGAGCAATCAGGCAAGCAGGTGGACAAGCTTGCAGACTCCACCCCTCAGCCGGGCTCTTCCAATACTGCCTCTGGCAAGCCCCGCAGAGATGTAAGTACCTGCCAGGGAAGGGAGTTGGAGAACAATCAGGCAAGCAGGTGGACAAGCTTGCAGACTCCACCCCTAAGCTGGGCCCTTCCAATCCTGCCTCTGGCAAGCCCCGCAGAGATGTAAGTACCTGCCAGGGAAGGGAGGGGGAGAACAATCAGGCAAGCAGGTGGACAAGCTTGCAGACTCCACCCCTAAGCTGGGCCCTTCCAATCCTGCCTCTGGCAAGCCCCGCAGAGATGTAAGTACCTGCCAGGGAAGGTAGGGGGAGAACAATCAGGCAAGCAGGTTGACAGGCTTGCAGACTCCACCCCTCAGCCGGGCACTTCCAATACAGCCTCTGGCAAGCCCCGCAGAGATGTAAGTACCTGCCAGGGAAGGGAGGGGGAGAACTATCAGGCAAGCAGGTGGACAGGCTTGCAGACTCCACCCCTCATCCGGGCCCTTCCAATACTGCCTCTGGCAAGCCCCGCAGAGATGTAAGTACCTGCCAGGGAAGGGAGGGGGAGAACAATCAGGCAAGCAGGTGGACAAGCTTGCAGACTCCACCCCTCAGCCGGGCCCTTCCAACCCTGCCTCTGGCAAGCCCCGCAGAGATGTAAGTACCTGCCAGGGAAGGGAGGGGGAGAACAATCAGGCAAGCAGGTGGACAAGCTTGCAGACTCCACCCCTCAGCCGGGCCCTTCCTATACTGCCTCTGGCAAGCCCCGCAGAGATGTAAGTACCTGCCAGGGAAGGGAGGGGGAGAACAATCAGGCAAGCAGGTGGACAGGCTTGCAGACTCCACCCCTCAGCCGGGCCCTTCCAATATTGCCTCTGGCAAGCCCCGCAGAGATGTAAGTACCTGCCAGGGAAGGGAGGAGGAGAACAATCAGGCAAGCAGGTGGACAAGCTTGCAGACTCCACCCCTCAGCCGAGCCCTTCCACAACTGCCTCTGGCAAGCCCCGCAGAGATGTAAGTAACTGCCAGGGAAGGGAGGGGGAGAACAATCAGGCAAGCAGGTGGACAGGCTTGCAGACTCCACCCCTCAGCTGGGCCCTTCCAATACTGCCTCTGGCAAGCCCCGCAGAGATGTAAGTACCTGCCAGGGAAGGGAGGGGGAGAACAATCAGGCAAGCAGGTGGACAAGCTTGCAGACTCCACCCCTCAGCCGGGCCCTTCCAATCCTGCCTCTGGCAAGCCCCGCAGAGATGTAAGTACCTGCCAGGGAAGGGAGGGGGAGAACAATCAGGCAAGCAGGTGGACAGGCTTGCAGACTCCACCCCTCAGCCGGGCCCTTCCAATATTGCCTCTGGCAAGCCCCGCAGAGATGTAAGTACCTGCCAGGGAAGGGAGGAGGAGAACAATCAGGCAAGCAGGTGGACAAGCTTGCAGACTCCACCCCTCAGCCGGGCCCTTCCACAACTGCCTCTGGCAAGCCCCGCAGAGATGTAAGTAACTGCCAGGGAAGGGAGGGGGAGAACAATCAGGCAAGCAGGTGGACAGGCTTGCAGACTCCACCCCTCAGCTGGGCCCTTCCAATACTGCCTCTGGCAAGCCCCGCAGAGATGTAAGTACCTGCCAGGGAAGGGAGGGGGAGAACAATCAGGCAAGCAGGTGGGCAAGCTTGCAGACTCCACCCCTCAGCCGGGCCCTTCCAATCCTGCCTCTGGCAAGCCCCGCAGAGATGTAAGTACCTGCCAGGGAAGGGAGGGGGAGAACAATCAGGCAAGCAGGTGGACAAGCTTGCAGACTCCACCCCTCAGCCGGGCCCTTCCAATCCTGCCTCTGGCAAGCCCCGCAGAGATGTAAGTACCTGCCAGGGAAGGGAGGAGGAGAACAATCAGGCAAGCAGGTGGACAAGCTTGCAGACTCCACCCCCCAGTCCCCCAGTCATTCAGTCCCCCCCAGCCAGTCCACCAGCTGGGCCTGATGGGCCCTTCCTATATGCTACAATAACCAATAAGATCTCTAATACTGACTTCATCCCTCTCTATTCCCCTCTCAATCTCTTTATAATAGTAAAAATGTAAAGTGTGAAATAAATGTAAACCAAGAAAGACTTACTGTTTTTGTCTGGTTTAATCTTTCTGGTCTGGTTAGAGCAATGTTCTGACTAACTGACCAACCAACTGACAGCTGAACCAAGGGACTATGATGTCAGAGTGTGATGTCACAAGACCATCACACTACCATGACAACCACTGCTGTGGTCCAGGCCAGTCTAGGCCAGTGATTTTCATTGTTTTTCATCTCATGGTACACTGGCATGGGACTAAAATGGTCAAGGCACACCATCGGTTTCTTGACAATTGACAAGGCACGCTGTGCTGCCAAGGGGGAGGGCTCACATCCTCAATGGCCCTACTAATAAATGACCCTCTCCCAAATTCCCGTGGCATGCCTGGGGACCATTCACAGCACACCAATGTGCCATGGCACAGTGGTTGATAATGGCTGGTCTAGGCCATCATTCTACCAGGACAACACCTGTAAAATCCCAACATAGTGGGTCCATTAGACTAGCACCCTATTTTGCACAATGACTAGTCAAAGGCTTCTCTGGAACTCAGAAGATATCAAGGCAACAGAGCAAGTGCTATTCAGGGGCCTCTGAACCAAGAGGTTCCACCTGGCAGTCTTGATTAATAGCCATTGATAGGCCACATCTCCATGAAATTGTCTCCTCTCCTTCTAAAGCCATCAAACTGGTAGCCATCTCCACTTTTTGTAGCAGCAAATTCCAGAATTTTGTTCCTTGTCTTTGTTTCATTTGTTTTGTTCATAAGGACAGTTGGCAACACACTAATAACAAGATACTGTACATTAAATTCTTATCCCAACAAGAAGTCTGGGAGCACAATGAAATATTTGGCTTGTTCCAAAAAGACATTATATGTTGTGTGATTAATTCATCTCTTCAGAATCAATGTCCATCAAAATCATTGTGTCACCTGGAATTATAGGAGATGGAGCAATCCTGTTTCAATTTCCAACCAATCATCTCCATTTATTTTTTCTTCTTATGTGTTTACTTAGCTGAAATATTTCTACCATAGCCTTGCAGCCCCATAGGGGCCAGCAGGGTGCCTCTCAGCAGATATTAAGCAAAGGAGCAGCAGCCCATTCTTCATATGATCAAGGCCTTAACTTCCTACTATCAATTCCCCCCCCCCCCCGATCTCTGGCTTCCTTTCCTTTGGCCCAAAATGTTATCATATTTCAATCAGTACAAAAACAATGCGATCCCTGTCAAAATGCCCTTCTGATAATTAGGGCCATCGTCATTACTACTATGCTACAATAACCAATAAGATCTCTAATATTCTCTTCATCTCTCCCTCTCCCCTCTCAATCTCTTTATAATAGTAAAAATGAAAACTGTGAAATGTGGGTAAACCAAGAAGGACTTACTGGTTTGGTCTCATCTAGTCTTTCTGATCTGGTGAGAGCAATGGTCTGACCAACTGACAGTTGGACCAAGGGACTGGGATGATGTCACAAGAAGTTTGATGTCACAAGTAGGCCATCACACTACCATGACAACCCCTGTAAAATCCCAGCATAGTGGGTCTATAAGCCTACCACCCTGTTTTGCACAATGACTACTTTAAAGGCTTCTGTGAAGCCCAGAAGCAAGGTGTCAAGGGAACAGCAAGTGTCATTCAGGGCCTCTGAACGGAGAGGTTCCACTTGGGAGTCTTGATTAGGCCACCTCTCCATGAAATTGTCTCCTCTCCTTCTAAAGCCATGAAACTGGTAGCCATCTCCACTTTTTGTAGCAGCAAATTCCAGAAGTTAATTTTGTTCCTTGTCTTTGTATTTGTTTCATTTGTTTTATTCATAAGGAGAGTTGGCAACACACTAATAACAAGATACTGTACATTAAATTCTTATCCCAACAAGACGTCTGGGAGCATAATGAAATCTTTGGCTTGTTCCAAAAAGACATTATATGTTGTGTGATTAATTCCTCTCTTCAGAATCAATGTCCATCAAAATCATTGTGTCACCTGGAATTATGGGAGATGGAGCAATCCTGTTTCAATTTCCAACCAATCATCTCCATTTATTTTTTCTTATGTGTTTACTTAGCTGAAATATTTCTACCATAGCCTTGCAGCCCCATATGGGCCAGCAGGGTGCCTCTCAGAAGATATTAAGCAAAGGAGTAGCAGCCCATTCTTCATATGATCAAGGCCTTAATTTCCTGCTATCAATTCCCCTCTGATCTCTGGCTTCCTTTCCTTTGGCCCTGAATGTTATCATATTTCAACCAGTACAAAAACAATGCGATCCCTGTCAAAATGCCCTTCTGATCATTAGGGCCATCATCATTACTACTATGCTACAATAACCAATAAGAACTCTATTGGTTATTGGTTGAAATGGCTCACATTTCAATCTGTCCGACTCCAAAGGGGAACAGACAGGTATCTTTCCACTAATCAGGTAAACCAGTGACATCATCATAGCCAAATCTTAAAACTTGCAAGCCCACCAGGAACTGAGTGGTCTTCATGCCAGTTTCCTGAGAATCCAAACTGTGGGTCTCGGAGAGAAGTACCCACTCACAGGCAGCAAGAGAAAGTGGTCTGGAAGTTCCAACTTCCAGGTAATTAGGACAGGGACTAGCAGTGTAGCAGAGCTCTGTCAGGTTCTGATTCATTTCAGTTCCGTTTTTCCACTGGTTTACAAAATTTTCCTAAATGAGGCAAGCAGAATAGTAGCCCGAGCTCCTTCTGCACATTTTTATTGCACATTTTTATCTAGTTGCCTTGTTCTTTTTTGTTTACTCCTCTTATTTAATGTTTTAATACAGCTGGTTACATTTGAACCCTTGATCTGCCTGGAACTTGTTTCATTCCTGCATTATCAGGTTTGCTTCGAGCATATTAAGCTCTCTTTTATTCCTTTCATTCTTACATTACCAGGCCAAAATTCACCACTACCTACCCATATCTTATTCCCTTTTTTTTTCTTCCCATCAATGAGCTCTTTCAGCTTTTTGCCCTACTTTAGCAGGCTCAGGCTCATTCATACCTCTCTTTTATTCTTTCTCACATGTTCTGGTTCAAATTGGCCACAGACTGCCTCTGTAGCAGTCCTGTTTCAGTTTCGTACCATCCTCCTCCCTTTATTTCTTCTTCTTATGTGTTTAGTTGAAATATTTCTGCCACAGCCTTGCAGCCCCATAGCAGCCAGCAGGGTGCGTTTCAGCAGACATTAAGCAAAGGAGCACATTCCTCATATGATTGAGGCCTTAATTTCCTACCATCAATTCACCTCTGATCTCTGGCTATCTTTCACTGAAAGTTATTATATTTCAATCAGTGTAGATAGAAGGAAAACAATGAGATCCCTGCCAAAATGCCCTTCTGATCATTAGGACCATCATTACTACTACGCTACAATAATCAATAAGATGTCTAATGTTCTCTTCATCCCTCCCTCTTCCCCTCTCAATCTCTTTACAATAGTAGAAATGAAAAATGCAAAATGAAGGTAAACCAAGAAAGACTTACTGGTTTGGTCTGGTCTTGTCTTTCTCGTCTGGTGAGACCAAGAAAGACTTACTGGTTTAGTTTGGTCTGGTCTGGTCTGGTCTTTCTCATCTGGTGAGACCAAGAAAGACTTACTGGTTTGGTCTGGTCTGGTCTTTCTTGTCTGGTGAGAGCAATGTTCTGACCAACTGACAGTTGAACCAAGGGACTATGATGTCAGAGTGTGATGTCACAAGAAGACCATCACACTACCATGACAACCACTGCTAAATCCCAGCATGGTCGGTCCATTAGACTAGCAGCATGTTTTGCACAGTGACTAGTCAAAGGCTTCTCTGGAACCCAGAAGGTATCAAGACAACAGAAAGTGGCATTCAGTTTGCTTCTGAACCGAAAGGTTCCACTTGGCAGTCTTGATTAATAGCAATTGATAGGCCATCTCTCCATGAAATTGTCTCCTCTCCTTTTAAAGCCATCAAACTGCTAACCATCACCACTTATGGTAGCAGCAAATACCAGAAGTCATTTTTGTTCCTTGTCTTTTTATTGTTTTATCTGTTATTTTCATTGCCTTGTATACTGACCTTTAATACAAATCATCAGGACAGTTGGCAACACATTAAAATGTGGGGTCCCCACATCTTTCCTGTGCCCTTTGATCTGTTTTCTCCTATTCTGGGAGCAGCGCAGGTAGCTTTTGGCCCTTTGTTTTGTAAGCGCCAAAAGCTCTGTCCCTTCCATTTGGGTTACGTTCCTGCAGGGACTGGGATGTGCCTGCTAATTGGCTCACATTCCCATCTGACTCCAAGGGAGGACATACAGTTATCTAGGTAAACCCTTTCGACTAATCATGTAAACCAGTGACATCATGATAGCCAAATGTTAAAAACTGCAAGCCCACTGGGAATGGGATGGTCTTGATTCCTGTTGCCTCTGTTGGTCTTGGAGAAAAGGACTCACTCACGGGGCAGCAAGAGAAAGTGGTCTGGGAGTTAAGTAATTGGGATTGGGACACAGTCTAGCAGAGATCTATTAGGCTCTGATTTATTTCAATTTTGTTTTCCCTGTGGGTTAAAAAGCATTCTTGAATGAGTCAAGCAGAATAGAATCCAGAGCTGCTCCTGCTGGCCATTAGCAGTAACCTTCCATTAACGTTTTGTATCACACATTATTATGTAGTCACCCTGTTCTTTTTCAATTTTACTTACTTCTCTTAATCTTTTAATAAAGCTGGTTATATTTTAACTCATGGTCTTCCTGGTCCCTGAATATGGGAAAAATAGAGTGGATTGTCACATTCCCTCATTCTGCAGGCACTGCTGTGAGAGTGATTATGATAAGAATCACTAGGGTTCAGTATTCTCCTGGGAGGCGGGTATTGGTCAGGTGCCCTTCCCCTAGTCTGATTGGGCTGGTGGCAGCAAATATATTCTACTAAGGTTTTACCCTATTCTGCTGCCTGTTCAAAATAGAAAAGAAGGGAGCAGGAAGGAAATGAGTCTGCTAACCACTAGGCTCTACTTCCCTGGGTCAACCTGCAGTCCCTTGGGGAGTCCCATCTTCTTCCTTGACAGTTAGTATAATTTTAAAGACCTCACTCATGTTCCGCCTACATGCAGCTCTCTCTCTCTCTCTCTCTCTCCCCCTCTCAATTAAGAGATCCTAAAGACTTTAATTTCCTCAGAAGCAAGATGCTCCAACCCCTTGATTATTTTATTTGTCTTTTTCTGCATCTTCCTCAAATCTACAGTTATCCTTTTTGAGATGTGGTGACCATAATAGTATATATTATTCCAAATGTGACCACACCATAATTTGTATAAAAGGTATTGCAATACTGGCAGTTTTGTTGTCAATTTTTTTTTCCTTAATAATTCCCTAGCATGGAATGGGCCTTCTTCCCAGCATCCCTCATACATGATCAAAATGGTCACTGAGATATCCACTGTGACCCCAAATTATTCTTCTTCCATAGTCATCACCATTTTGGACCCCATCAGTGCACATGTGGCGGTTGGATGTCTTGCCCCAATACGAGTCACTTTATGTACTCACAATGAATGTCCTTTGCCATTTCGTTGACCGTTCACCCAGTTTGGAGAGGTTCACCAGAACTCACTGCTGTCAACTTGAGACTTCTGTGGGAGAAGTGACAGCATGTGAGTGCACACAGAAGTGCTTTGCGCCCGCTTGCTAGGGCTGCGGAGGGCTACTTGCACCTCCTGCAGCCTGCTGCAGCCCTACATTTTAAAAAGTAAGTGCAAAGCACCCCCCTCGCCCTCCTTAGTGCCTCCCTCCACTTCCCAGACAGCCAGAACAGGTGTATGCTTCAGTCTTCCCTTCAGAAACCCAAGAGTGACTGCAAGGTGAGACACACAGGCCAAGTGGCAAATATCCCAAGTCATTCTGGCCGGATGTCCTGCCCTCTCAACTAGCTTGCAGTCTCCCAACTTAACATCCAATCCTGTTTGCTTCCTGCAAATGATCTGCTAATCTACTTATGTCCTTACCTGCAGGCTGCTGCATTGTTTGCTTGTGTTTTATTCACTCTTATTTCCTTGCCTCAAACTGCACAAAAACAAATACATTTTTTTTTTAAGATTGATCCTTGGTGTGAGAACAGGTTTCAAATATACATATAGACCTGGCCTCCCTGTCAGAGTGTGCCTTTGTCCAAGGGGCCAGGTCTGCTTGTCTAGGGGGCTCACCCACAGGCATGGCAGCTGTACCCATGGCTAAGGTCTCCCTTCCTGCTCTGTCAACTGCAGCAGAAGAGGCTCCAGAGCCCTGGTCTACCAGGCTTCCCAATGCAGAGTCCAATCTCGTACCTGCCTGATAGATATGGCCTCCTTTTTGCACTGGCAAGGAAATGTCCAGCTCCCCTCCTTTGATGTCACCCCCCTCATTATGTCACCCAGTGCAGTCTGCACTCCCACTGTGATGTCACTGGTCACCACACAGACAGGGTGATCAGATGTCATAACTGCAAAAGAGGACCCCCAAAATGTAGGGTATCCAAGAAAAATGAAGGACATGACAAAATAAAAGCTAAAAATACTCGTATATTGATTTCACATGGTCAATTTAAACACTATATTGCTCATTATTTAAAACTCTATTACATTCAACTTATTACATAGAATTTATTCATCACAAGAAGGCTATGTGCTACCTGCAAGGGTCATTCACAAGGAAAAGGAGGACATTTAAGTTCTTTTCCAGGACATGAAGCTAAAAACATGTCCTGTAAAATGAGGACATCTGGTCTCCCTACATACAGATCCTTGGGGATCCCCACTACTGTCCCTTTTTTCCTACCTCCTGCTTCCTGATGAAGACCTTTCCTCTTATCCCATGATGGCTCAGTTCACTCAGAAGCTTTTAGAGCCCAAGTCCTGTAGCTATGAACGTTTGACCCATCTGAGGAAGAAGTGACACTTCGGGTGCAATCCTAACCAACTTTCTAGCACTGACATAGCTGTGCCAATGTGGAAGCTACAACCACTACACCTACACTACACCTACAGTGCCATTACAACCTGCAGTGGGGAGGCAGTTAAGGGGGCCTCCTCAAAGTAAGGGCATGTTTATTGCCTTACCTTAGGGCTGCATTGTGGCTAAGTCAGTGCTCAAAAGTTGGTTAGGATTGCACCCTTTGAGATCCACTCCACTGGCTGCGTTGAAACCAATGGCAGTTTTGCTCCTTCCCTCCAGACTTGTCTTCTTTAGCAGCCCTTCTTACCTGGCTGCCTCTGAGAGGCAACACTTACTCCACCAATGGTCATTTGGCCCCTCCCTCTCTCAGAATCTTCATCCTCAGTGGACATTCCATCTGAGCATTAAAACAATTGTGTCACATTATATAGGAACTGATAATTGCATTTGCTTGCTTCCATATAGGGCTGAGGAATGCATATATAACACTGGTTAACACAGTGTCAAATCGTGGCGGAAACTCACCTGCTACAATAGCTCATTGGCTTGTAGACCTGCTTGCCATGAAGGGTTGTATAGGAGCTCAGGGACACAGCTGTGAGACTACAGCTGCTGCAGAAGTATGTTTTGGTACACATAGGACACTTTCCATTCTAGTGTGAGCTTAAAATACGATTCTGCAACTATTTTGTATATTTAATAGATTTTAGAAAGACTTAAGAATGTGTTTTCTGTATTACTGTATCTAGCTGCCGATGCTGTGGGACAGTGGGAAGCCCTGTAGACCTGGGCCCCTAAAGACTGTTCTGGCTGTCCCCATCCTCTCCCTGCTCTGTTCTGCTCCCTCCCACCCTTTCTGCCCACCCCTGTCACCACCCTTCCATTCCCCCTTTGCGATGGGGTCCAAAGGAAACTTGTACCCCCTGATAAAATTCCTCTCGGAGGCCCTGTTCCAATGTCTTTGTCTTTGCTGAAAAGCAAAAGCGGGGAGTTCACTTTAGACTGGGGCATGTTGTGATTAACCCACTTCCTCTATGAAGTTTCAATTTAAATCACCCCCAAGCTGTTAAGAGCGGAAGGGGAGTGTGAGGGGTGCCCCGAAATGGGGGGTCTCAGGGCATCACCTGGCGGGCTGCCGAGGGTCGGCTGGATGGTCCCATGGGACCCCTGGGTGGGGTGTCCACCTCCCTGGGGTTCCTTGCAGGGGAAGCCTCAGACCAAGCCAGGGGGAGGGGGTTCAGGACACCCTTGTCCTCTCCCTGGAGGCAGGACCTGAGGCCCTTGGTCTTCAGGCAGGGGCTGGGGCTCCAGCCTCCTGCCTTCCCTCTCCAGAACTGCCTGTCATCACAGGCCTCCCTGCTTTTATCCTCCCCAGCCACACCCTTGGCTCCTCCCCTTCCTCCCTCTCTAGGCTTAAAGGGGCCCTGACCCTGGCCTGCTTCCCTCCTCTTTGGTGTTTAATGGTGACCCGGCCCTGCTCACTGCTCAGGTCAGGTGAGCCCTGGGGGGAAGGTCTCTCCCACCCAGCCGCCCTACGTCTTACCTGGTCAGCTGGAGAGGTGGTGGTGGCTCTATGGCCAGGCAGTTCTGCCCCTGGCCTGCAGCCAGGTAAGGCAGGGGTCCGACAAGGGCTCGACCCCTGACAGGGAGAAAGCATTTTATAGCACCTGTTCTCTCCACTACCAAGAGGTGATCAGAATGGGCCAAGTGGCTGTGCTTTCCAATATGAGGGCTTGTCACAGGCTCAGGACAGCCTCTGGATGGAAAGGCATATTGTAACTGTAGTGACTAAAAGACAGTTTTGAATCAGCAGTTCCCTGCTTTTCATCTTGCTCTGTACTGAACTCACTGGCTGGCCTTAGGTGAGCCACTCTCATCTCAGCCGTGGTCTTCCCCTTCTGCAAAACAGAGACAATAATATTTACATTACATGATTTTTAAAATAATTACATCCAGATGACACACGTGGAATGTTCTGCACATTCAGAAAGTGCTGTACACATGGCAAGTACAGCAGCCCCCCCATATCCATAATTTCACTTCTCTGCACTCCTCTTGCACACTTCATTTGCATATCTCTCTTCATCTGCATACACTTTGCAAAAGGAAACTTTTTCTTCCCTTTGTTTTGGAACACTCTGGGAAAGGAAGGAGATGGCGAGAACCTAGAATCATATCTGTTAGAGCAGGGGTGTCCAAACTTTTCAGCAGGAAGGCCACATCATCTCTCCAACACTGTGTTGGGGGCCAGAAAAAAATTAATTTATGTTTCAAATTTGAATAAATTTACATAAATGAATATATTAGAGATGATGTTGTTGGCAACCTTCAGTCTCGAAAGACTATGGTATCGCACTCTGAATGCTGGTTCTGGCACAGTGCCTAGTGTGGCTGAAAAGGCCAATTCGGGAGTGACAATCACGATCGCCCCCTTTAAGGAGGTGATCGAAGTTTGTTATGCCTGACCAGGACACGAGAGCCCCTCCCCAAGGGGGAGGTGTAGGGGGCTGGGTTGGGCAGCTACGGTGGTCCTTTAAAAGGGGACGAGACCCAGCCCTCTTCCTCTTTGTGCAAGTGGGCACTGTGGGAATAGCATCAGTTGCAGCGCTCCGGTATTTATCGAGGACATCAGCAGTAGGTGCTTCCCAGCAGAATTAGGATTGCAAGGTAAGGGGGGAGGGTCTGCCTGACGCACCCCCCTTGGTTTGCCCTGGTAATGGGGTATATCCTGCATGGAATTTTTCTTCAATTTCCCACGGTGCCCACCATGCGGCATGCACCCCCCTCCCCCCTCCCCCTCCTGTTGGGCCCATTTTAATCCCTCTGTCCAACCTGCACATGCTGGATCTTGTCTGATCTCAGAAGCTAGCAGGGTCAGGCCTGGTTGGTTCTTGGATGGGAGACCACCTGGGAATATCAGGTGCTGTGGCTTGCTGCAGGGCCGCTCCTGGCCAACTCTCTTTGTTCCTTTGGGGCCTTGGCCTTGGGTGAGCGGGCCCCGGGTAGCAAGGTGGGTTGCTGGGGGGGCCTGTGGTCCGGGCGCTGATGGAGGGTGGCTGCCTCCCGGGACCTATGGGGGCCGCCATCTTGGGGAGGGCCTAAATCTTATGACCCTCCGCTTTACCCCTGCTGCGCATGCGCGGGGCCAGCGCCATCTTGGGATGGTCTCAGCCTTCGCGCATGCGCAAATCAGCGCCGAAGTGCTGGGCCGGCGCCATCTTGGGAGGGTCCAGACTTCGCGCATACGCAAAGCGAGGGCGGCGCCATCGTGGGGGGGTTTTTGCCCGCACCAGCGTGGGCGCCATGTTGGGAGGGTCGCTCCCTCTGCGCCGGTTTCGCGCATGCGCGGCCGGCGCCATGTTGGGAGTGCCTGCCCTCGGCCTCCCCTCGCCACCATATTGGGAGGGTTGTTCCCCCCCTTGCCGCATGGTTGCAGCAGCCTGGCTGGCCCCTGCAGGACTGTCTGAAGTGGCGCAATCAGCACCGGGGGGCTGGGCCCCCCCTCCTATGCCGTGCAAGCGGGGTGGTGGTGGCCGCCCCCGGGGCATGGCCCGGACGCCATGTTGGGAGGGACGACCTGCGGCCTCCCCTCGCCGCCATTTTGGGAGGGTTTTTCTTCCTCCTTGCCGGGCGCTTGCGGTGGCCGGGCAGGGCCCCCACCTGGCCGGCCGTCGCGGCGCAATTGGCGCCTGGCCCCCCTGCCACGCACTTGTGGGGGGTGACAGGGAGGCTTTTGACATGTGCCGCGGGCTTGCGGCAGATGGATCGGGCCCCGCCAGAGCGACGGCCACAGTGCGGTCAGCACTGCTGGTAGGCTGCGCGCTGGGCGGGGGTCGTGGGGGTGGCGGCCCCCCCTGGGGTTTTTGGGGCGGTCGCCATGTTGGGAGGGTTTCCCTCCCTGCAGGTCAGGCTGGGCCCCTGCCGGACTGCTGGTCGCGGCGCAACGAGTGCCTGTGGGGGGCGGGGCCCCGGCAGTGCTCTCGGCGGGGGTGGCTGGGGGGCGGTCCCCCCCGCGGGGTGTCGGCAGGGATGCCTCGGACCCTGGGCCCCGTTTGGCCATCGGTGGCGGTGCGGGGGCGTCTGGGTAGGTTGAACCCCCCCCAGGTGCACCTGAGGCAGGATCCTCATTCACCCCCCCACGGGCAAAATGGGCCGGTCTTTTCCCCTCTGGTCGTTCAGCTCCCCCCCGTTTCGGCGCTGCCTGAGGATGGGGTGCGGCTGGAGGTGGGGCGAAAGGGGGGTCTCGGCCTTCCTCACCTCGTGGAGGTTTGATTGCAGTGCTGGTGCAATCGCTGCTCACGTGGGTTATACGGGTGAGTGTATCGGGCACTAATTGCTTGTTTCATCGCTTCCTTTCCAGGTTAGCTTTGTTCCTTGCTCAATCTCTCTTCATCATGCGTAGGTCTCAGCGTAGAGCCAACCGCAAGGCGGCCGCTGCCGTATTGCCGGCCGGGAGCGCAGGGGCTTCTCCGGCAGGGCAGGGCGTTCCCACGCCAGATCTGGTTAACATAGCTGCACAGGTCATGGCGGTACAAGGGGAGATGGTGCCTTCATCAGGTACTCCCCGAGTGGGGGGGCAATGCTCCGCCTGAGAAGCGGGCGTGCTCCTCGCTGTCCGATGTCCTGCAAGGGATTTTGGACAGGCTCACAGCCTTGGAAGGTTGCAGGCCGGCAACAGCGGCGACACCAGCAGCAATTGAGAGGCCTGCTTTGGGCCACGCTTTGACACCGGTGAGAGAAGCTCCAGCGGCCTCTGCAGACAGCAATGCAGCAGAGGCCCCCAACACGTATATGGCAGTTTCCAGCCCCGACACGGGGACCCAGGCCGGCATGGGTGAGTATGAAGGGAGAGGCTTGGCGGGAATTGCTGGAGTCTGGGGAGGTTGCGCTGTTCCGCACAACCAGCGGGGGTGCCCAGGGTCTACAATTGATGGCCCGGAAGGGCAACCAGGTTTGCCTCAGCCTGCACCCGTCTTGGCTGTGGCAGAGACTACGCAGCCCCGCTGCTTGGCAGTATCTAAGTCAGGCCCTGCGCAAGCGCAGAATGGCGCCCAGGGAGCTGGGGTGCAGCTGGCGGTGGGGGTTACAGCGACAGGCGAACTCCCGGCGGGGCAGGGTGAGGCTTACCCAGCATTGCAGCCAGCCAGCCTGGCAGGCTGGGACGCCGGTGCGGAGTGGGGTAGGGCCGGCAGCGGGTACATGGCCACTATCGGCCCCTGCTTCCAAGGCGGTTGCTCAAGGGGCTCCCCCCCTTCCTCCTATGCCTTACGGGGAGGAGGCGCTTCCACTGGGGGATCATTTGGCCCCGGCGATTAAGGAGAAGATTTGGAAGGGTGAGTACGTGGACCTTTTCAGCCTTCTCCACAGAGAGCCAGAGCCTGAGGGCAGGCCAGGGGAGTGCAGTAGAGAGCATCAGACAGTTCGTAAGCCTAAAATTGACCGGAACTGAACTAATTGGCTGACAGGGTTTACCATATACATGGGGGTAGTACTGCAGAGAGACCCGTCCAGAGGCCCAGCGCTGGTAAAGTACCTGGACATGATTCACAGAGCCTTTAGGGGATATTCTGGTTCAGGTTGGCTGGCGTATGACGAGCAGTTTCGCATGCGCTTGGGAAATAATCCGCAGCTTTCTTGGGAAAGGACAAACTCAGAGTTGTGGATGCAGCTTATGATGGCGGGAGCTGCTGCAGGGGGCGAGCGCTCGGACAGCGGCCACCTGATTGCCAAGAACAGCAATGCGCGCCCGACTGGGCTGCCACAGGTGGTAGCGCCGGGCCGGCGGGTTCAACCCCCGCGGGCTTGCTATGAATATGCTTCGGCAGGATACTGCTCTAGGTCAGGCTGTACCTTCCAGCACAACTGTGGTCTGTGCGGCTCAGGCCACCCCATCACCTCCTGCCCGAGGAGTTATCGCGACAGAAGACGTAGGCGTCGCGGCTCAGGTCAGAAGAAGGGAGGGGGTGCAGGTGACACGCCCGCTCCCAAAGGGGCCAAGTCCGATTAGGCTACCGGTTTTGGCCGAGCTGCTGCGCGACTACCCTGATCGCGCTGCGGCAGAATTCCTGTGGGAAGGTTTCAATCAGGGTTTCCGGATACACTCACCACATCCCAAGGGTGTGAGCTTGGCTCAAAACTTGAGGTCAGTCAAGGGCATGGAGGACATAGTCCAGAGGAAGATCGCCAAGGAGGTGGGTTTGGGGCAAGTGCTGGGCCCTTTTCATACTCCCCCTTTGCCTGACCTTCGGGTTTCTCCGTTGGGGGTGGTGCCTAAGAAGGCCCTAGGGGAATACCGTCTCATTCACCATCTGTCCTACCCCAAAGGGACGTCGGTGAATGATAGAATTCCCGACCAGTACTGCACGGTCTACTACACGTCTATCGACCAGGCAGTACGCATATTGAGGCGCTGCGGCCCAGGTGCGCTGATGGCTAAATGTGATATCGAGTCCGCTTTCCGCCTGCTTCCGGTGCATCCGGCAGATTTCTGCTTGCTGGGCTTTGCCTTCCAGGGCCAATTTTATCTGGATCGGTCACTCCCAATGGGGTGTTCACTGAGTTGTGCCACTTTCGAGCGTTTTAGTACATTGCTGGAATGGGCCCTATGGAAGCGGTGCGGAGCACGAACTACTGCGCACTATCTCGATGACTTTATTTTTATGGGTCCAGCTGGCACAGGTCAGTGCCAGAGATTGCTCACCACTTTCGAGGCACTGGCACGCGATTTAGGGGTGCCGCTGGCTCAGGATAAGACAGAGGGCCCCTCTCCCTGCATGACCTTTTTGGGCATCGAGCTTGACTCAGTGGCGGCGGCAAGCAGGCTACCGAGCGACAAGCTGGCAGCGCTAGTGTCCCGATTGCAGGCTGTGATACAGGCTAAGAAGATTACACTGCGGGAATTGCAGGCGCTGGTAGGGCACCTGAATTTTGCTTGCAGGGTGGCCGCGCCAGGGAGGGCTTTCCTGCGTAGATTGTGCGAGGCCATGGCGGGGTTGCGCTCGCCACATCACAGGGTCCGGGTCACAGAGGCCATGCGGGAAGACATGGTGGTCTGGCTTCGTTTCCTGGAGGAATTCAACGGGGTGTCGTTCTGGCGTTCTGAGCAGCTGCTCAAGGCTGACTTGCAGGTGCACTCAGACGCAGCGGGAGGTTTTGGTTTTGGCATATTTTTCCGCGGACGATGGTGCGCTGCACCGTGGCCACAGAGCTGGGCGCAGGGCGGCATCACAGCCGACCTTACTTTCCTGGAGCTTTTCCCGATAGTGGTGGCAGTGCACATCTGGGCCGGTGAGTTCCAGAACGCCTCGGTGCGATTCTGGTGCAATAACCAGGCAGTGGTGGCCGTAGTGAACTCGATGTCTTCTAAATCCCCCAGGGTCATGAGGCTTGTGCGGCAGTTCGTTCTGCAATGCCTGCGCATCAATGCTCTTTTTGTAGCGCAACACGTTCCAGGGGTTGAGAATTGCATTGCGGATGCTTTGTCTCGATTTCAGGAGGACCGATTTCGGGAACTTGCCCCTGGGGCAGCGCCATCCCCGGACCACATGCCTCCGTGGCTCTGGGACCTTGGCTTACGGAAGTAAACGAGGTCATATGTGCCTCACTGGCGCCCAGCATGCAGAGGGGCTACTCACGGAAGGTAACGGAGTTTGCTGATTTAGACGGGCGGCCGGGTTGCCCATCCAGTGGCCGGCGCCGGTTGAGCACTTGCTGCTTTTCCTTCTCCACCTGCAGCGGTCCGGAAGGGGGGTTAGCTCCCTCCAGGGCTTCATGTCTGCCATAGCTTTTGTTTCAAAAGCAGGGGGCTACCCCGATTTCACTCAGGACTTCAGAGTACGGAGGATGTTAGAAGGCTTCGCTAGGAAAACACCTCCTGTCCGGGACCAAAGGCGCCCCATCATGCCAGAATTGCTTGGGGGTATCGCGGGGACCTTCTCAACCCTTTGTTCATCACCATGGGAGGTTCAGCTTTTCAGGGCCGCATTGCTTACAGCTTTCTTTGGCGCGTTTCATCCCAGCGAGTTCCTTGCAAAAAACAAGACCGATCAATCTGCGCAGGCCCTCCAGAGGGAGGACCTAACCTGGGTGCCCGGAGGAGTCTTAATTTACCTGAGATGGTCTAAGACAGACCAAAGAGGCATCGGTTGCTCGGTAACCCTTAAGGAGGTGGTAGGAATGCCATTGTGCCCAGTGGCGGCGTTAAGGGAGTACATGGCTCTCTCGGGGGAACGCTCAGGGGCTCTCTTCCAGCATGAGGATGGTTCTCCCCTCACACTGTTCCAGTTTCGAGCAATTTTCTCACGAGCGCTGGGAGCTTTAGGGTTGCAGCCTAGAGAGTTTGGCCTACACTCCCTCCGCATTGGCGCAGCCTCGGCAGCAGCTGCTTTAGGGCTGTCAGGGGAAGACATACAAAAGATCGGTCGTTGGCGTTCATCAACCTACAGGCGCTACGTGCGCAAGTGACGCGTGTAGCGTCCGGGCATACCCCAACTGTGGGGGGGAGCAGCGTGAAGTCGATACCTTGCAATAACATCTCTGTTTTCATCTTGCAGGATGCAAGGATAGCCCCATACGCGTGTTAATCTGCGGCCACTCCATTGTCTTTTGGGCCCGAAAGAGGCGGCTGCTACTCCCCTCGGAGCGAATCTGGGTCTCAGCCCGGCAGTGCAGGTGGCGTGGTTAGCCAAGAGGGGCATGAGATGGGGCCAGCTGCTGCCCGCGTTGATGGAGTTCTTGAATGTGAACCCCCCACCGGACATTTTGGTGCTCCACCTGGGCGAAAATGACCTTTGCAGGATGTCTGGTCTGGCTCTGATGAACAGAGTTCAGCAGGACATCACCACCATTATGGGTTGGCTACCAGAGACCACTTTGGTTTGGTCTGATTTCTTGCAGTGTCGTGTGTGGAGGGGGGCTTTCTGCTGCGTTAAGGTTGAGAGGATGCGCAAGAAAGTTACCAGGAGCGTTGGCAATTTGGTGTCTCGTGCTGGTGGCAGGGTGGTCCTGCATCCTGCGATTGTGTTCTCGCTGCCTGACATGTATAGGGGCGACGGTGTTCATTTGTCAGAGGGAGGCGCAGACATCTTTCTTAAGGACCTGCAGGGCGGCCTTAAGTCGCTTCTGCCCCTGTTTGGGAGCAAGGGGGTCAAGCGCTAGGCTGACCCCTCCTTGTGGCAGGTGGTGCGGGTTTGGAGGCGTGAATGGGACTCTGGCATGCAGCTTCAGGTGGCTCAGGCAGGGCAGAACCCTATTTCAGTCCTCAGTGGCTTGGCAGCACGAGGACTTGGACGGGGCCCTGGCCGGGATTGCAGGTCCCACCTCAGAGGCTCAGCGGCTCGAGGTGGCGCAGGCTGCAGTCCAGCTGCCTTCCCCTTAAGGGATAGACATGGACGAGACGCGCCGTCCCAGCAGCACTCCTAGCAGCCGTCCCAGCAGCCGTCCCAGCAGCACTCAGAGTCGGGTGCATGCCCGCCTGGGGGCAGAGGTTTCTGGTACCGCTCAGAGGTCCCCTCCCCGCACCACAAGGGGCTTTCGCTGCCTCGGATACTGCAGGTCTCAGCCTCTGCTCCTCTTGTTTATGTTCAATAAAGTGGCCCTTTCTTCCATATCTGTTGTCTCGAGTGTTCATTGGACAGTGCGGAAACAATCCCTTCCACACTGGGAGCAAGTGTAGTGTGTCCCTGGTCTGTCTCCCTGGCTATGGGCCTTCCTTCTTTGCCTCTTTGCCTCAGTCTGTTGGCCAAGTGTCTCTTCAAACTGGGAAAGGCCATGCTGCACATCCTGCCTCCAAGCAGAATGCTCAGAGGCCAGGGTTTCCCATCTGTTGAGGTTCATTCCTAAGGCTTTCAGATCCCTCTTGCAGATATCCTTGTAGCGCAGCTGTGGTCTACCCGTAGGCCGTAGGGCGCTTTCCCTGCACAAGTTTTCCATAGAGGAGATCCTTTGGGATCTGGCCATCGCCCATTCTCATGACATGACCGAGCCAACGCAGGTGTCTCTGTTTCAGCAGTGAGTGTCGTTGTTCCCTGCATTTCTTCTGCAGCTGTCTAAGGGAGAATACCATATCAGTGGTGGACCTGTTGGCTCGGAATCCACACTGCGATTCTTGTACAGCGTGACAATGTTTGCATCCCTCATGTCCTGTGGTACTCCACCTGCTCTCCAGCAGAGACAGAGGATTTCATGCAGCTCAGTGGCAATGATCTCTTTGCAGCACTTAAGGACCTCAGCAGGGATGCTGTCTTTCTCAGGTGCCTTGGCAAAGGCAAGGGAGTCCAGGGCCTCGTGAAGTTCTTCTAGGGTTGGTTCACTGTCAAGCTCCTCCAACACAGGCAGGCACTCAGTGTTGTTCAGTGCTTCTTCGGTAACTACATTTTCTCTGGAATACAGCTCAGAGCAGTGCTGCACCCAGCGTCCCATCTGCTGCACCCGGTCCTGGATGACCTCGCCTGTGGCAGACTTCAGAGGGGCAGTTTTCTTCTGTGTTGGACCTAGGGTCTGCTTGATACCGTCATACATCCCCTTGATGTTGCCCATGTCAGCTGCTATCTGTATCTGGGAACAGAGTTGGAGCCAGTAGTCGTTAGCACATCTCCTGGCAGTCTGCTGGACTTTGCTGCGAGCAGCTCAGAGGACCTGCAGGTTGCATTCCCTGGGGCAGGCTTTGTATGCTGCTAGAGCTCTCCTCTTTTTCTCAATGACTGGTGTCAACTCCTCAGAGTGGGATTCACTGGTTTACTTCACCCAGTGCAAAAAGCCAGCGCTTCACACCCATGATAGACCTGCTCCTATGCAGTGTGCGGGGTAACACCCCGGGTGGTGGGCATGGTGATGCACCATTGCCCCCCCACCACTGGTTTTTTGGCTGTAAAATTTGATAGAATAGAGATATTTCAATGCAGTCTATTTCACTGCTTTCCACATGAAATTCCACATCAAATGATATATAACATGATTGTATTATTCAGAAATACCAGTATTTTAAAATTGTCGGCTAGTAGTGGCATCAGACACAACCCATGCACATTACCTGATGCGACCTGCATAGTGACGCCACTGTTCACACTATCACACCAGCGCAGCCCATCCAGCCTTGTGCTTTTGCACCTGTCTGATAATGCTGTTCCAATTTATGTAGATTCTGACTTCTGGACAAACTTCCAAAACAAAACCAGGACATAAGTTGACTATCTCAATATGGTATATATAGCACTGAAGTGACGAGTTAATTGTCTTGTGTTTTAGTCGTGAGCTAATTGTCTGATGGACTGGTGTTTTAATTAAATGTAAAGTGTTTTAAGTGATCCACATGGGTTTTTGTCTTTGTTTTTTAGTGTTATGCATTTTGAAACACTGAGATCCTATCCCCACTCCAAATTGCCTCCCTGGGAGTTATGTCAACAAAATAGCTGGCATAGGCCATAGGAGACTTAGGGCCCAATCCTATCCAACGTTCCAGCACCGGTGCAGCTGCAATGCAGCCCCTAGGCGATAGAACAAATGTCCCCTTACCTTGTGGAGGCCTCTATACACTCTCACCACAGGATGCAGCGCACACCCCATTGGCATAGCTACACCAGGGCTGGAAGGTTGGATAGGATTTGGCCCTCATTAGAGACCAGGAGGCCTACAGCAAGATAAGTAAGAAAAAGTTTTACTTACCTTTTCTGGGCTATTGGGTCAGCCCTCAGAGCATGCACTGGGAGCTCCATCAGTTATGCATGCTATGGACTGGTGGGGGATAGGATTGGGCCCCAGTCATTAACCTAGGCTAGGCTCCTCCGATCAACTTGGACCTGAAAAACACCTAACTGTCCTGATGAGGGGATTCTAGTTAGTCAACAGACTGGCTTGTTCCTTCCTAGTAGCAGTAGAAATAGCAGGTCAGTTCAAACAAGTGTCTTCTTTTCCCTAATAAAATGTTAGCTGCAAACACCTCCAATACCCCACGCTCTGTTTGGCTAACACATACTATAGTTGTGCTGGCAATTGGGCTGAGAGGGGACAAATGATTGTTGGTTTGCCATTGTATTAGCCACATTCCAAGACTTGGAATTCATGACCCATGCTGGGTCATAATAACACCTCGTTTACTTTTTTGGCTATAGCTTTTGATGGAACAGAGATATTTCAATGTGGTTAGTTTCACTGCGTTCTCCTGGAAATTACACATCGAGTGGTATATAACATGATGCATTATTCCTAAAAACCATGATTTCCATAATTTTGGTCACTAGTGGAGTCACCCCCCTGAGGGAGGCTCCCAGGGTGAACTCCCCCCCCGCTAGCTATGCACCGTGCCAAGTGAACAGAATGACACTCAGTCATTCCTTCTCTTTGCATGAAAGCTGCAAAGCATTCACAGATCCAGATCACTTTGGCTCTTTGGTCTCCCTCTTCTAGGGTATTTGGCACGAAGTGGTTGTGTATAGTGAAGCCAGCAAGTGGGAGTGCATGTAATGGTTACTGGCATTGTCAAGGTGTCAGTTTTTTCATGCTCATGCTAGCAAGTGAATATGATTGCACTGTTATTATACCTGCCATTAACTAAAAGCACTGCTATTAGGGTGGTTAAAATATTAAACTTGGTTGCTTCCATTTTTTATTTCCAAGGGTGCTAAAATAGGGGTGCTTTATAATGCATTTCCTGGCACAATTGCTTCACATTTTATTCCTTGGCCTCCCTGTCAAGTCATTAGACATTAATTGCCAAGAAGGAGAAATTTATTTCACTATCCTTATTGCAAGAGTATTGCAAAGCTCATTGCTGCTGCTCATTCCCCGATCTCCATTTGACCGAAGCTCAGTAAGGAGAAACTTGGCTAATTCAAACAGCTGCCTGATCTGATCAACAAAGTCCTGCAGCTTTCTAAGTGACCCTTACAGAAACATATGTCAATGAGTATTTTCAAAGCTGAGAAAGGGGGAGAGAAATGTACAGCCCGATCCTATTCAAGCACTGCAGTGGCAGAACACATGTTCCGTAAGTACGTGCTGTCACAAAAGCACTGAAAAGCATTTTGAGACAGCGTAGAGAGTCAATGTGACAGCAGGAAGGCCAGAGTCTTCTCCTGCATGCCGGCAGCTGCTGGGACATCCGCTGGACAGATATGTCGAACACAGGGGTGGAGGAAGGGTGCAGAGGGGTGGAACAGGAAGGAGTTGTGTTGAGGTGGGTGGATTGGACCTGGGAGGGGGAGCAGGATTACCAGTGCCGGCATATGCCATGTCCAAACCCCGCTCCTGGAGCTGAGCGCCTGCACGGATCAATTCGAACCTGAGCCAGCAATATTGCTGGTGCAGGTCTGAGCTGACCCATAGTGACTGCTGAGGCTTACTCTGGAGCAAGGGGTCCCCTTATTCTGAGGAAACCTCTAGCAACCAAAAATGCCCTGCAAGTATCTGTGCTGACACTGCTGCACCACTGCAGAGGAATTTAGATAGGATTGGGCTGTGTATCTCCTTTTGGGGTGTTCTGCATGAGCACCTGGAGATCAGCGTGATGTATCAACTGTGGAATGGGGCAATACACTCAAATGGAGCATCTTGAATGAGTGCACGCAGGGCTTAAATGCACAGAGGGAACTCCGGACAGGGGCTGCTTATTTTTGTTTTGAGGCCATGTTGCCTCCCATGTGTATAGTGGTGATTCTCTCACTGCACTGCACTGCACTCTCCAGAAGACAATGGGACAATCCACACGCAGATAGGACTGAGCTGTGAAATGCAAAGAAAATATACATAGCTGTCACTAACATTGCTGTTCCTTGGAAAGTGAGCATAATCTGCAGATTTCAGAAAGTGCCTTGCTGGTGAACTCCATGGATATCATCACATGTTTGCGCATTACACATTCTCTAAATACAGCAGGGGTGGTGCCAGGGTTAACCGGGTTAGGTGCTGGATGAGGGCCCATGAGTGCACACCGGATAAGACCAACCCCCACACCCTTAATACTGATGGCATCACCCAACTCATCATCAGGAATGCTGGAGGGGGCCCTGTTTAGGGCTTTACACACAGGAAAGTTGACGCTGGTCTACAGAGAAAGGTGTTCAAACAATTATTGCAGACTAATAAAAAAATAAAAATAAATGTGAACCTCTGCAAGATGTGCAATTAACATGATTACACAGAGAGCGAGTCAACAGTGGAATGGAGCACTGATGGAGCACTGAAGAACATTAATGAAATTAGACCGGTGGTTCCCAACCTTTAGAAGCCTGCAGACCACTGAGGCAAAAACTGGAATTGTAGTGGACCACATGCAATGCCAGCTGTAGGCGGTCTATTCTCTGCTTCCATGTGAAGCATCTCCATGGTGGTCCATATTCCTCCATGGACCACCAGAGAGGGCGGACTGCGGAACACCCACAGCCGCAGTCTTCAATGTCTCCACCCTCTCTAATGGTCTGTGGGGAAGTATCTCCCAAGTAAGTACTCCCCCATGGGCTACCAGAGAGGGCAGGGAATAGACCGCCTGCAGCCAGCATTTCAGTGCTAGCTGTGGAAAGTCTGCTCTTCGCCCTTTCTGGTGGTCCGTGAGGGAGTGCTTGTTAGGCAAGATGCTGGAAGTGATCAAGGTGATCATTATTCCCAGTGGCCTCACAGACCACTTCTCAGGGTCTTGCAGACCACCTGTGGTTCACAGACTGCAGGTTTGGAACCAGTGGACTAGAATAGACGGGTGGACATTAGCTGACCAGTCTCTGTTCCTTAAAAGGGAATCATGTGACATAGGATGTAAACTTACATGCAGGATAAGAATTTTGGAAAATTCAACCATCTTGAAAACTCCATACACAAGATCTGGAACAATGCATTGCTATGCCACAGAAATACCGACAGCTCTACACATTCCTATTAATGGCAACCAGTGGTTCAATATAGAGACTTGCAAATCTTGGGTCGAGTTTATCTTTGCCATGAACCTATTGTTCAGCATTATGTTGTTGTAACTTCTCAATGGCCTTTCAGTAAAATGTGAACAATTGAGGCTTCACTAACAAGGTTATTGTAGTCTTAGGAATATTTTCATGCCATTTTTAAACAACTCACACCCCTCTTGTGGCAGCCTTGTCTGGGGCAGAGGATAGAGAAACTTACACCCATTTTTATATCTGGCTGCTGTGTATTGTCACATTGAGTCAAGGAACATGAGTTTGTCATATGGTTTTTATTCCTAAAGGCCTTTAAAATTTAGGGCACTTCAGCTTGCACTGGGGTATACCTATTCATTAAGATGGGCTTGGCAGATGTTTAACAATGCAATTGTCATTTACATCTAGAACCCGCTCACAGCACTTGTGAACCTCATGGCTGCATCAGGGAGGTAAGGAGCAGACACATACTTTAATAGGGAATGGGTGAAACAGATGAAAAAGAAGCATCTGTTGTAATAGGAGCAATAAGAGATAAAGAGCTCTCATTCAAGTCAGACATCCTGCCTGGTTTCCCTTCATCAGCACCCAGTGACCCGTCTCTGAAGAAGGCTTTCTTGGTTATCAGAAAACATTCTGGAGTGTTTTGTTTTGGGGTGATAAGATTCCACTTTAACTCTACTGTTGTTTATAGGATTCCTTTTTAAATAGATTTTTTTTTTTTTAAGATTATGATTGCTTTAAGGGCGTTGGGTCTATAGAGATCTGAGTGTTTTGTTTTTAAAGCGTAAAGTGCTTAGAGTACATTTTTGTAGAGAGATGACAGATAAAGTAATAATAACAGCATTAATTTGACAACTGGGAGGTAGTGTGGTTCTCTAGATAGAAAGGTTGGTTCAGATTCAAATCTCTCTTCAGTCCAAAGGTCACTGACTATCCTTGGGAAAACCGTTGTCCCTCATAGAATCTTGGAAGTGACCCACAAGGTCAACTAGTCCAACCACCTGCCTATAGCAGGAAATCCTCCTAGAGCCAAGGCCGGCCTTAGGAGCTGCAGGGCCCAATTGGAAACACTTTTGCTGGGTCCCCCTCTAATTTTGCCTGGCCCCCCTCTACTAATTTCTTAAGCTCTTAACTTGGATGGAGACACCAAGAAAAAAAAAATCTGTTGCTTCTGTGCAAGTGGATAGGACTCCTGTACCTTTAGTGGTTGTGCAGAATAGGTGCCTTGGAGGTCAACCAGAGGGAGGGAGGAGTGTGCGCCAAGCCCGGAGTGCTCCCTGACTCTCATCCATTGCCGCCCCATCTACCGCAGCCCACTCCGGAGCAAGATGGGGGAGAGGATTATGCCAAGAGCAGCGGTGGGTGAGAAAAGAGCGAGGCGCGCATGCTGCTGCCCAGGGCCTCTGAGAGGAATTTTGGCAGGGGTTACAAAGTTTCTTTTGGGCCCCTTCCCAAAGGGGGAGGGGTCAACGAGGGGGGAGGGCAGTGACGGGGGTCGATGAGTATAATAAATATAAATAAATAAAAGATGATAACAACGCACATTTGATTTGAACATATTTGCTTACGCTGTAATGCAGATGAGAAAGAACAATGCAGATAAGGAGACAGAATTCACATTGAAACATCATTTTATATTAATATGCAGATATGATCATCAGAAGACATAACTATTATTAAGAAACTTGCAGTGCAATCCTATTCATGTCTACCCGTAAGTAAGCCTCATTGTGTTCAATAAGGCTTACTCCCAGGAACATGTGTATAAATTGTAACTTTAGTATTTACTTTGCAAAAAGAGCTTTCCTGGCCTTTTTCTGTGAAAAGTTTTGAATCACAACATGGAAATTAATTGTTCTGGCAATGCTTGATTCGATACTTAGCCTGACCAAATCCACCAGACGTCCCTGAGACATTGTAGATCTTAAATAATTCTTAATTAGCTTTAGTTTGCTAAATGACTGCTCTGCAGAAGCTACTGTTGCTGGAATTGTTAACAATATTCTTAAACTAATACAAACATTTGGAAACAGGTCACCTAGTCTGTACTCTGTTCACAAGTTCAACAGCTCTAATGGTTTTAATTGTGCAGTTCCAAAATTTGCTTTATGCACTGATGGTAAATGTTCCATTCATAACATACATTTCTATTTCCTTTTGAGGTGGAAACTCAGTTGTGATCTATCCAGTGTCAAGGCCTACATTATGATCACTCCTCTCTCCTTCCAAATTCACTTTCACATGCATCTGTATGTCTCTGTTTTCCATTTTCATTTTTTGCATCTGCCTCTTTATCCAAACTCTGTGCAGCAGCACCCAAATCAATTGCTGCTTGTTCGGGGATAAGGCTTTCAACATCTTCTTCCTGTTCCAATTCTACAGGTGAGCTCAATGGAGAACTCTGTGCATGTGAAGCTGCACCCCACCCAAACCGAAACAGTGTTTGTTGACCCCTTCCATGAGTTTCATCTCGTTCTTTTTTGTCTTTTCTGGCTCCTGATTTATGAGAATAAGACATTTTAGAGACAGACCAGACTGAAGAGAAGCCACAAAACATTTTTTCAGACGTGGAAAATGTTGAGGGAATATTTAGGATGCCAACAGGCCACAAGAACAGATCTCAGCCCCTCTCTTACAGCTCAGAGCACAGGTCTGCCTCGCGCACTAGTGCCCACGTCTAGTAGGCGGCGCTGCCTCTTTGCCTTGTGGGAGTCGGAGGCCAGTTCACAGAGCCTGCTGCTGAGTGGTGAGCTCTCAGGAGACTGTATCACTCCAGGCCCCCTCCTCTAGCTCCCGGGCCCCCTTTCAGACCCCAGGCCCAGGTACAAATTACCCCCTTTACCCCCCTCTCCTAGGCCCTGCTCTTCCCCTTACCCCTGAGTAAGGGCTGCTGGCTCCAATGGATCTCCTCGGACTTGCACCACCTCCTGAGGTGGCACAAGTTTGAGGAAAGCGGAGTGGCTTGAAGTTGCTCCGTTCTCCCTGGGAACGGGGGATGGGATCTGCATAACTGCCAGATTCCAGCCCCGTCTCCCTCTCCTTGCCCGCCCGCCCCAGGGGCCACCCATTGCCCTCCCTCCCCCCTCCCAGGAACGCCTCCCTCCCTCCTCCTCCCCACCCCCCATGCCTACCTTTTTTGCTTGCGTTGGCCCTTCGAGGAATTGCTTGGCACCAGTTTCGGGTCAACTGGAAGTAGCGGTGGGTGGAAGGGCAGTGCGGGGCCTCCACCATGCATGGGGTCCAACTGGGTGAAATCTCCCCAGTTGCCTAAAAACCTCACCTGCTTAGAGCATGTCCATGTGAAAACTGGAACGATTGCTTACAGCATCAACAGGCAAAGCATCCCATGCTAGAGAAGAATAAAGATGTTTACTTTGGGGCGTGATCTCGTCAAAATTATGTACTTTAAAGCCTTATTGATTTCAGTAGGAAGGGTTTAAGCACTTGCTTAACTTTCCCATTGAAATCCATGCAACTTAAAAGTGCTTCATTTTTGGCCGAATTGCGCCCTTGTTGGATTTAAATCTTGCCCATTGAGAGTTCTAGGCAGCTTACAAAGATCAAAATAACACTACATAATACACATGCAAATGAACAAGTAAAATTGAAATTCAATTTGTTCTAGCATGGTTTTGCTATAGGGTCCGTAAAACCTTGTTTTGCCCTATGTGCTGTATACCAGATTGTTAAAGGAATTGGGAGATCTGCACATATTTCCCATATACCCATACAGTCCACTCTATCAGAGAAGGAAAAGCCTCTGTGAATTTAGGATTAGAAATTAATCTCTAGAAAGGTGATCTATAAATCTAGATTTTGCTTTAACAGCAGCAAATAAACAGGTGAGATTATATTTTCCAGGTATGAATCTTGCCACAATCTGCTGAACTTAAATACAGGTTGAGTCTCATTATTGGAAAGGGTTCCATTCTCAGAACTCACAAAAATCGCATTAAAGCAGATCCATTTAAAGAACAATGTCCCTTTGCTAGGCAATTTAAAAACAACCTTGCTGGCCTTTGTGATGTAAGACAGAGCCATTAAGCAAACAATCCATCAATCAGTCTCTCTCCAGGCACTTAGAAAGACTTCACTTGGAGCCAGCAATCCCTCCTTTCACTAATGTAGTGATAATCTTTCTTTCACACGCTCAGGGGGAAGGGAGGGGTCACTGCATTGAAGCTGAAGCTGCCTGGAGAGAGAATGATTGATGGATTGTTAGCAATTGATGAGGCTATTATTAAATGACTGCTTTCCTTTAATTTAAAGGGCCCATCTCAGATCGTTAGAAAAATCTATGGATAATTAGGTTTTCCTGTAATTGCTTGCATGACTGTCTCTACAACAGTAAGAAAATCAGACTTTTAAACTGTGATTTTAAAGGGAGGCATTTTTCCCCTTCTGCAGGGATCAGCACATTCCTTCTCATTTGCAGTGGCCATTCGTTTTGAGTCAAAATCAGATTTTGGAAATCGTGTTTCCAAAATCTGTGTATAACAAGGTTGGACCTGCAATGTTCTTTTTCTTCTTTTGAGTCCTTGTTTTAAAATCTGTGAGTTGCTGCTGTCGGTGCAGCCTTTTCTTGATGCAGCACCCCCTAAAGCTTAAAACTTGAGCTATACATGATGACATAACATTGGACATTTACATGCCGTCTTATGGATGTGTTTAAATTTCTTGATTATTTTTTAAAAAATAAGGAAAACCTATTTAAACATTAGGTTAAACAGAATTGATATTCAGCAATGATATGCTTCTTACTAGAGACAGGAGCACAACAAAGGTTAAAATTTTTACCTACGTAGATATAGAGATGTGACAGGTAAACTAAAGATTAATTGGTGGCTCTGAAATAGAAAAACATGCTGCCATTCAGACTTGAACAAGGGCACCAGCTGCTTCCTCCATGTGCCAAATCTGAGGAAAGAGAGGGCGATATTTTTCATTTTATTCTTGCTTTGACAAACATAGGCCAGTGAAGCTGGAACTTCTCGAAATGAAAACTTTTCTCTACATTGCACCTAACAAGAAATTTATTAAATTAATAAAAGTGTTTCCCAAATTTTTTAATCCCTTGTCACAATGGGACAGAGTAACACTTCAACACAGTCTCTTCCCCTCTCCATTTGTTTCCTGTCTTACATGGAAGGGGAAGGTATGGTGGCTCATGAAACAATAGCCCAATCCTATGCTTCTGATCCCGCTGATGCAGTGGTGTAGCTCCAGGGGGGCAGGGTATGTTGCTAACCCACACCCCTGATGGCAAATCCTGGGGCAGGCAGGGCCTCCAGAAGGGCTTCTGCCACATGGGAAGACCATGCACAGCCTCCCCAAGCCTCAGAAGTCCTGCTGGAGGCCTTAGAAAGGCACTTCTGGTTTTTGCGAAAACCGGAAGTGCCTTTCTAAGTCTTGCAGGAGACCTTCTTAGGCATGGGACAGCTACATGAGACCTCCCTACACCTGGAGAGAGATCTTGGGGTGGTGGTGGACAGCTCAATGAAAGTCTTGGCCCAATGTGCAGCAGCAGTGAAGAAGGCCAATTCTATGCTTGGGATCATTAGAAAAGGTATTTTCTAGGGACATCCACTAAAACTGAGTGCTGGGAGAGTTAGAACAGACAAAAGAAAATATTTCTTTACTCAGCGTGTGGTTGGTCTGTGGAACTCCTTGCCACAGGATGTGGTGATGGCATCTGGCCTGGATGCCTTTAAAAGGGGATTGGACAGGTTTCTGGAGGAGAAATCCTTTATGGGTTACAAGCCATGATGTGTATGTGCAACCTCCTGATTTTAGAAATGGGCTATGTCAGATGTAGGGGAGGGCACCAGGATAAGGTCTCTTGTTATCAGGTGTGCTCGCTAGGGCATTTGGTGGGCCGCTGTGAGATACAGGAAGCTGGACTAGATGGGCCTATGGCCTGATCCAGTGGGGCTATTCTTATGTTCTTATGTATTGAGAACAAAACGGCTAATATTATAATGCCGTTGTACAAATTGATGGTAAGGCCACACCTGGAGTATTGTGTCCAGTTCTGGTCGCCACATCTCAAAAAGGACATAGTGGAAATGGAAAAGGTGCAAAAGAGAGTGACTAAATGATTACTGGGCTGGGGCACCTTCCTTATGAGGAAAGGCTACGGCATTGGGGCCTCTTCAGCCTAAAAAAGAGGCGCCTGAGGGGGGACATGGTTAAGACATACAAAATCATGCAGGGGCTGAACAGAGTGGATAGAGAGATGCTCTTTACACTCTCACATAATACCAGAACCAGGGAACATCCACTAAAATTGAGTGTTGGGAGAGTTAGGAGAAAAGAAAATATTTCTGTACTGAGCATGTGGTTGGTCTGTGGAACTCCTTGCCACAGGATGTGGTGATGGCATTTGACCTAGTTGCCTTTTAAAGGGGATTGAACCAATTTCTGGAGGAAAAATCCATTGCGGGTTTCAAGCCATGATGTGTATGTGCAACCTCCTGATTTTAGAAATGGGCTATGTCAGAATGCCAGAGACAAGGGAGGACACCAGGATGCAGGTCTCTTGTTATCTGGTGTGCTCCCTGGGGCATTTGGTGGGCTGCTGTGAGATACAGGAAGCTGGACTAGATGGGCCTTTGGCCTGATCCAGCGGGGCTGTTCTTATGTTCTTAAAATCACCTCCCGAATGCCCCAGAAGGTCTTCTGGGCATCTGGACCGGGAGGGGGGGTTTTCAAAATGTTTGTGACCTTGCTTACTGAATCCCTTAGCTATGCCACTGCATTGACGCAGTGGTGCTAAATGGCTATCAGTATATCCTGCTGGGAGGCTGTTCTGGAGGGTCTCCTCTGGGTAAGGGTATATTAATAGGCCTCTGCAGTGGCGGGGAGGTCTTTGCACACTGCCGTAAGGCAGTCACTGCTGGTGGATTGCTAGTTCTGCTAGCAGTAAGAGTGCATAGGATTGGGCTGTAAATCATGCTTCTCCCTACTGTCTATGAATTGCCACTCAGTTTTTGAGATAGGTCCAAGGAAAAAGAGAGAAATCTGAAGAGTTTGTTTTGGAGGAAAAAAATCCAGGGAACTCTAAGACAAGTATCGTTTTGATGGTTGGCAACCTTCAGTCTCGAAAGACTATGGTATAAGCCTACAGCACCCGGTATTCCCAGGCGGTCTCCCATCCAAGTACTAACCAGGCCTGACCCTGCTTAGCTTTCAAGATCAGACAAGATCAGGCAGTTGCAGGACAATTATGTCCCAAATGCATCTTCCTTATTGGAGCCTTTGGTTTGGGAAAGGATGGCAGTGCTTTTCAACACTCTGCAAACAGGAATTACAGAACTTGGCTTCTAGCACTTCAGGGTGCATGAAATGGCAACGCACAAATCATTGTGTGTTACTTTGCAGAAGTCATCACCAAGTTAGTGCGATTGCTTGGAGTGCTTTCCGGTGGAGACCTGCACATGAACCTCGTGGCACGAATCTGCAGAAGGAGCATTCCATTATCCAAAGGTGATGAGTGCTGAGTTAATCTGCGTTGTTCCTGGCTGGACAACACCACCCTAGATCTGACCTTCCTCTCTAGCAGCATTGGCAAAATTCACATGGAACAGAATTAAGGGAGAGAGAAAAATACCATTTGCTCCTTTGGTGCCAACAAATTTAAGTATAAGCAACAGATGGTTTCAGGGTGAATAATCCAACGAATAATGTCAACACCTCCATTGACTTTGCCCCTGACTATATTGGATTATGCTCAAGATAAACTATAAGCGGAGCTTATTGTGTTTATGATGTCCCATCCTACTCCAGAAGAATAATGCATAAAAGGGGAGGGGTGGTGGAAAAAATGTAGCTGACAGTGTAGCCTTGGAAATGGCTTATAAGAAGCTTTTAAATGTTATCAGCAACAATAAAAGCAACTATCCTATTGGCCCTCCAAATGCTTGTTCCAGGCTTAATAATTGAGGTGAAAGAGGAAGTGGGCACACATTAACAACATCAAGCACGCTCTCCCCACCCTTTAAACCTATGCATTAGACCAACTTGACAGTGCTTGTATTTAACCTTTATTTTTAATGAATGTCCTACTACATGCTCTGCGTAGCCAAAGCATTCTGCATGCATAAAAGATGTTCTAACAGGGCTGAACATGTGTCTTCTTCCAAATGTCATGGTTATTCATAGACATGTGATGTTTTTGCAGTTCTGTTGCCTTGCATTGTGGCTGCTTTAATAGGCAAATGAGGCTGGAGTTGCATTGGTCTGCTTAGAGGGACAAACTCCCCAAAGAGAGAGCTGGGGAAGTAAAGGATCTGGTCCCAGAGATGCAAATGAAATAATGCAGTGGTGGTTTAACAACCGCACAATGGAAAGAAAAGGAACATCACAGCCCTATCTTATCCCCACCATTTTGCCCTATGCAGCCAATCTGAAGCAGTATGTGCTGCATTGCTGTGATGGGGAGGGAGGGAACCAAATGGCCTGGGAGAGGCCTCAGACCTATGAAAGCTATTTTTCTGGCATAAGTCCAAGGAGAGGCAGGGAGCATGTTGGACTGGGAAAACAGGGATAGGATCCAGTGTGCACTACAGAGAGCAGCGCCCTACCACCCCTTGGCCTCCCCTCCACTCCTCCCTCAAACCTCCCCTGAACTATGAGCTGCGTCTGTGACTGGCAAGTGTGCAGAGTTTCCAGCTGTTGTGCCAGTGGATTGTGCCTCATTTATGGCTCTGCAGTGGCACTTATGGTGGTGGGTCACGAAATCCACTGTCTTAAACGCCCACTAGGATTGGGCCAATAAAGTGGTGAATTCGGCTGATTTGCTATATGTAGATATCGGATATCTGATTTCAGGTCATCGTGGGCACATGTACCTTAGTGGAAGGCTTCACATGTTGAAGGTCTCTGGTTCAATCTCTATAGGTAGGGCTGACCAAAAAAAAAAAAAAAAAGACCTCTGTCTGTAACTCTGGAAAGCCACTGCCACCCAGTGTAAATAATACTGAAAGTTCAAGCCTTTGCAAGTCTACTCAGAAGTAAGTCCCATTGTAGTAGATGAAGTTTACTTCCAGGAGTGTGACTAGGATTGCAGCCTGAGTTAGATGCACCAATGGATTAACAGAAGCCCTATCCAGACATAATAAATGTAGGAAAAACAAACACATCCTCAGGAGGGGAACACCAGGCATCCAGCAGTCTAAGGGCACAATCCTCACCAGGTCTACTCAGAAGTAAGTTCCAGTGTGTTCAATGGGACTTACTCCCAGGAAAGTGAGGTTAGGATTGCTGCCTAAATCTCAGAGAAGATCTCTTAGCACTGCAGACAGATGCACGGGTAATGAAATGGGACTTCAGAGTGTGTCAGCTCAAGGGCAGGTCTTGCTCCTTCCCCCACTCCGTCAAATTTGTTTCTCCGACATGTATAACTCTAAATGGGAGTGGTAGAAGGCAGCTCCCTTCAGACTTCTGCTTAGTCTTGGGTTCTCTGTGTTGCTTCGGTCAGATCACTATTGCTCAGCCTCAGTTTCTTATCTGTAAAATGGGAATATTATTAGTAACTCACTGACAGCTGTTCTGGGCACAAATAGGTAAGTGCTACTGTAATTGATGTTATTTAAAAAAGAAAAAAAAACACCTTAAAATTAAACAGTTAAATACATGCAGGCTGCAGGCGTGCCCTGGTATCTGCAGGGGTTCCATTCTGGAACCTCCCCCCCCCCCATGGATACTGCGGACCTGCACTACCAGGGACACTCATAAAAAGTTGGAAGGTTGTTGGCAACCAAGATAACACAGCAGTTTCACTACACACTGATAAGAAAAGCTATTTCTGCCTTTTTCCTTCTCTTTGTTTTTTAAAGGGTGCCCCCATCCTGGCATCCCCAGATCCTCGTTTAATTGAAACCATGGATACCAGATTCGCAGATACCAGGGCCGTCTGTATATGAGAAATGGCTTGCATCACGGTGAAGTGCAGCTAGAATTTTCCCTGTTCAATTAACATATAAATGATCCCACCCTTAAATCATACTGTGTGTTTGGTTTTTAGAAATGAGAGGCCCCAGGGTTCAGTGATATGTGCTTGGATATATTCAAGATTAAACTGCCAAAAAATAAAAGCACTACATTTGCAAGAGCATTTATTGTGGCTGCTCTTTTAATCTTTGTCAAAACCAGAGATATATATGCTTCAGAGGAATAATCACGTGGTCTGAATGAAGAGGCAGGGGAAGACAAATTAACAAAGCACCAATATTATTGGTACAGTTTTAATGGTTGTAAATTGTACCAATAAGTTCACTTCTTTTTTTTTCTCCCTAGGCAACAGAAAACACTTCCTTCAGCAGTACATCATAAATTTACGGATTTCACTAGCAAAGATGTGGTGACTGGCACTATCTTAGATGGCTTTTAAGAAGAATTAGACAACTGTAATGGCAGACAGGTCTATCAAGGGCTATTAGCCATGAAATCAATAGAACCTCCATGTACACAGAGAATATGTCTTTGGATATACAGCCAACAGGAGAGCGCTTGTCTTCATTATACTGGGTAAGGGATTTGTTTTTATGAGGTTGTAATCTACATTTTTTTAACCTGTATGCAAGAGCGTAACTACGGGGGGGGGGAAGCACACAGTAAGTATTTCAGGTGATGTAACGCACATGCCTCCGTTTTGCTCCCCCTGCCCAAATGGCTCCAAAGGGAGGGGGATGGGCAGCTTGCATGGTGCAGTGAGGCTCCCTGTGAAACTTAGTGCTTCTCACCCCCTCTAGCTATGCCACGGGGGGGGGGGAGAGAAGCCAATGAGGCAGACCTGATCCACCCATAAGACAGACAAAAGCAGCTATTTTGAGTGATAACTGAGAGAAGGTTGGTGAACTGACAAAGGGTACCCCACATGCATATCTACTTGCCGCTCCCCTCCAGCCCACCCAGCCAGCCAGTTCAGTTGACACTCTGAACTTCTTGCTCACCGTGAATCGGGGCAGCAGCCACCTCTTTCCTCCTCCAGGGTTGCTCCTGCAAGCCATCAGTGGTGGGACTGCAGGAAGAAACTGCAGGGCAACCCTGGTTTGAGCAATCACTTTCACAAGCAATCAAACCAGGATCACGCCTCTTTCTCCTTGCCAGCAAGAAGACCAAGTGGGCAAGGAGGAACAGAGCCTTTCACTTCCTCTTACCTTTGGATCTATTCATCACTTCCTCCTGCTTGCACCTACACTGCCATGCTCAGGACATGCTGGGAGGATCTAGGTGCCTCCTCCTCTCCCAGAAGAACCAGACGCCCTACGAGGTGGAACAGGAGCAGGAACAGCTGTAGCAGACCAGGTGAACTGTCACCATCACCAACTCTTTACATTGACACCTCAAAGAGCAATGACACCTTTTAATCCTTGCTAACTTGACAAAGGGGCACCTTTTCAAGTGGTGGTCCATTTACATTTAGCAGGGGGAGAACAACCGTCCCTCTTCGCTCAAGTATGGCATCTTTTCCAGGGGCTGTTGCTGGAGTCTCTTTGGCATTTGGGGAGGGGGGTGAGTGTGAGCCCTTTGGGAACAGGGCACCATTTATTGATTTATTTGACTGCGTAAACCACTTTCTGAACTACTCTTGTTGAAAAGAAATATATAAATATTCACCATCATTTTATTGTTTTCATTATTTGTTCCTGTTTTATTTGTTTTATATTAATTGCTCTGGGTGACATGTCGACTCAAGAGTAAAAATGCTTAGAATTCATAGCTAAGCAAACATTTTCACAGCTCTTTAAAAGCAAATTAAAAATTCGAACCACTTCAGAAAGATTCCCTTTGTTACGCGTGCAGCATCTCCTTTTCAGCACATCCTCTGCATAAAAATATGACATTTGTAGGAGAGAAACCTGTACTGTGTTTTCTTGAACACATCTGCTAAATATCACATTAATGCCAGAAGGAAAGGGGAAGGGGAAGGGAGCCAGGCAGCCTTGTGTGAGCAGAGAAAGGCATTGCTGAGGTTTGGAGCCTCCTTCAATCCTGCCAATTCTTTTGCTTGTTCAACCCTCACTGTGGATCACAGTTGGGGTTGGCTTGACACTTGTCCAACAGGAACACTCAGTTTTCAAAGCCTAAGATCTCCCAGGGAGACATCACAGGCTGCGTTTTGCTCATCTCTTTCCCAGCAAATGACAGCAAAGAGTTTGGACCCTGTATGTCATGGTGGTCCCAACATGTGGCCCAGGAGAACTTTTTCAGCATCCTTCAAAGCCCAGTCGCAGCCCTCCCCCCCCCACCGCCTCCTCCGACTTCAAAAGCTTTTTGGCCTCTATGCCATGCCATACCAGCTTCTCCTCTGGAGAAGAAGCTGGAATACTGCGGCAGGGAGATCAAAAAGCCCCGCCACACCCACCGCCGCCATCACTGCTTACGCCCTGAACCTGCTGGATGACTTTGGCAGCTCAGATTGCAGAAGTGATTGGCAGTGACGTCATCACTTCACCACCAATTGCCTCTGGGTGTGCACAGCTGGGGTTCACACAAGGGTCATGCTCCAGCTCCCCAATGTTGAACCACCCTGCGCAATGCAAAGGCTACCGTTAGGTTTCATGAGTGCACCGAATTCAATAAAGAAAATGGGTCACCCGGCTCATGTACTATGTGCTATCCAGGTAACAGTTCTATTTAGAGTCGGTGTCAAAGAGGAAAGATGCATTCTGAAGTTCTTGCTTTGTGATTTTCGAAGAAAGCCTTTTGGGTGTGTAGCTGCATGTACATTCCATAAATAGATCTGCTAGGAGTAGCAACCTTTCTCAGTTGGGAGTTCAGACACAAGACATACTGAGAAAACCAGGGTCTGATTGGGGCCTCAGTGTGGTGCTTCACTGTGGATCTTTATCCAACACATTTCAATCATGGGTCTTACTCGGAGGTACGGGACCCTCATGTATTTTGTTCTGGTAACCCACATGAATGTGTTGGCCCACCTGGGCCGAAGCAAGCACAAAAGGTAGGTGGGGGGAGACGGGAGGGGGTGTTCCTGGGTGGGGTCAGGGCAGGCGGTGGGTGGCCCAGAAGGCGGGCGGGCAGGGAGAGGGAGGCAGGGCTGGGATCTGGTAGTTATGTCCGATTCCAATCCCCATTCCCAGGGAGAAGTGGCGCAAGTCCGAGGAGACTCATAGGGGCCAGTAGCCCTTACCCAGAGGTAAGGGGAAATGTTTCCCCTTAGCTCTGACTGAGCTGCTTCTGGTCACACGGTTCAGCCAACATGTGGCTTAAAGAAATTGTGATGAGCTCCTAGGAAAAATCTAATTTCCCAGATAAGCTACTAAGGGCCCAATCCTATCCAATTTTCCAGCACCGGTGTAGCCGCAATGCAGCTCCAAGATAAGGAAACAAATGTTCCCATACCTTAAGGGAAGCTCTATGACTGCTGCCCCATGACAAGACGCAGTGCATGCCCAATTGGCACAGCAGCACTGGCACTGGAAAATTGGATAGGATTGGGTCCTAAAGCAAAATTAATATGGGGGTTTTTGCTTCAACCACAATTTTAAGTTCCATGTAAATAATTTGCATCTCAGTGATTCATTGATTGCTGTTGTTGTTTCCCCACCTTGAGGTGGGGGGGAGGGATGAAAATAATGTTCTCCCTTCTACATTTGTTATTATTATTCCTGTCTTTCCTTCATGACATTAGAGTTTGCAAATGATGATAGATTGGTGGCAGCCTGACAGTTTCACGATGTTCTGGCAACCATGAAATGGAAGGCCGGTGTTATTTTTGAAAAAGTGGAGAAAGGCGATTTCTTTTGGGTGGCACCTGCCTGGAGAAATTGCTTTGCCTTGCCACAGCATGTGGTCAGGTTGTCACACAGGCACCCAGTTTCGAGGGAACAGAGCTTGAGTGACTAATCCAGGTTGCAATGACCTACTTTTAAAACAGGTGAAAACTTAGCGATCAGGAATCATTTTAAGTAGGCAGCTTAGGGAGCTGCTTACCAAAAGACACAAGACTGTAGCCTTTTCCTTTGAACTTTTCTGATCTGGAAAGCCTAGTTTCTTCCTCTGAGCTGCCCCACACTGTCTGCTGGATCTATGGCACTGGATGCTTAAAAAAATCTCACCAACACATCTTTGCTTCAAACTCTTTCAAGGCTCTTTCATTTTATTGCTCGATAAAAACAAGACTTGAAGTCACTCCCAGGGTGGTAGCACTGCTTGAAAACTGTTCCACACCCACCAACCACAGTATGCTACAGAAATCCAATAGCCCAAGTCAGTGGTGTAGGAAGAGAGGGGCTAGGGGGTTGCCCTGGTGGACAGGGAAGGAGGTGTTTCCTCATGAGATCCACCAAAGATTATGGTTCTGCTCCAAAGTGGAGAGAAGCGCTTTGAGCCAAGTTGGGTGAGTTCACAGCACAAACCTGAGCTGCCCAGTGCACGGAGCTACCACAGCGCCAAAATACTGCTGCGGTATCCTGCTTGCAACCAGGCAGCTGCCTGGCTCCTCAGGTAAGGGTAGAAGCCCCACAATATCTTGCTTCCCCAATCAGCTTACTTACCAATCAGCAGCTTTCCTTCGATGGCTACGTGCCTCACCACTCACAGGAATTCAATGCACACCTTTTTTTCCTTCTGCACTCATATGAACTTGCCCTCCCTCCAGCTGGTTGCAAACAGAGAATTTCAGATTTTTCATGAGGCATGCTTGTGATTTAGGATGCATCCATCCTAAATCCATTGATTGCTCCTAATCAAGCCATTGGTTGCTCCTAAAGCTAGAACGCACCATGGCTAATTCTTTCCATCGAGCAAGATGTCATTTCTACCCTTTTTGTGTATGGCATATTTGACTTCTCTGACCAAAGAGATGCAATAAATCATGGATGGACAGACTTCAGACTGAGATGATCACTTACCAACCTGAGCCAGGTGCAACATTGTGGCAGGGAAGGGAACCAGTCACTACTGCATCTCAGGCATGAGATGACCAGAATATACAGTTACAAATTGACATTGTAGTGACTAGAGATAAGAGATTGTAACACAAAACTGTAAAACCGACCAGTAGAACTGCATAAAGGCAACCAAGACCCCTGTTTTATAAGTGAGGAACATTGGACCTGTGAGATACACAGGCCAGCTACAGCAAAAAAAAATTTCCTTGTGATTTCGCTTACTATTGAGAAACTTGTAGGAATTCTTGCCAAATGATTGCAACCAGATCTACCTGTAGTTCTCAATCTACCTTCTGCTCAACCCTGCCATAAGTGATAAATACTCCTTTCCATAGGAAACTACCTGGTATAAGTCAGAGCATTGTCCTGTTCCAATATAATTGATATAGTCCAGTGGTTCTCGAATGTTTTAGCGCTGGGACCTGCTTTTTAAAATGCTGATCTGTAGAGACCCAATGGAAGTGATGTCATTAACCTGGAAGTGATGTCATGATCAGAAGAGATATCATCAAGCAGGAAAATTTTTAACACCCCCATATGAAACATATCAAATCAAATCAGTTAGGTAAGTAAATTAAACATTTACAATACGTATAAGTGTAAACATTCATTTAAAATAAAGAAGAACACTCCTTACCCTCCAAAGCAGTTGCTGATCTGTTTTTTTAAAAAAAAAATCCCCAAACATCTCTAAGGCTGCAATCCCATCCGCACTTACCCAGGAGTAAGCCCCATTGACTATCACTGTTAAAAGTACAGACATAGTAGCCAGATCTGTCAAATTTCCTCAAATGCAGTCACATACCATGGGAGCATCAAGTCTAATAAGTTAAAAATAAAATATTGAAATGAATGAGAACCCACCTGAAATTTACTTGTGACTAACCTAGTGGATCCCAACCCAGTTTGAGAAACACTGATGTAGTCTATTTTGATAGGTGGTGGCTCCACAAGGGTTCAGGGAGGAATCTTTTCATGCCAGTTACCCGGAAGTACCAGGATCATAACCTAAGCATGTATTCTGCAAGCTAAGCATGTACTCTACCACTGAGCTATGGCCTATCTCCCTATAATCCAATGAGCATGGTCACAAACCTATTTTATACTCATTCCAAAAGCAACGAGAACCTTTTAGAGTCAGCAGACAAAGGAATGACTTGAAATGAGATGTGTCACTTGACCTACATAGGCATTCCTTTCTGTGTCGACAAAGTGGTAAGCTAAAATGTTTTTGGATGCATACCAAATGGAAGTGGGTTTCACAACCAGACACATGAGCTGGCATCAATAACAATTATATGCATGGTGCTGCATTTTTGCAAGGACAACGATCTAGCTAGAGCTAAACTGAAATTATATCCAGTGATCATTTTTGGCTGCACCATGACAGGTCTCCATTCTGCAGTGATTTTTCAACACTTGCTCACTTCCAGACCAATCCTGAGCTGCCTACCGCCCAGGGCTGCAGCGGTGCGGAAAATGGCTGCCGCTGCATTCTGAGGGCAACCTGGGCAGTGCTGGCACCTCCTTGGGAGAAAGGGACTTTTGTCCCCTTCCCCCTGGTAAGGCGGGTAGCCCCGCAATGCAGCTACTTGATTCTACGGTGACCCAAGGCATCAGGCCAGATGCCATCACCACATCCTGCAGCAAGGAGTTCCACAGACTACTTACATGTTGAGTAAAATATTTTCTTTTGTCTGTCCTAACTCTGCCAATTCTAGTGGATGTCCCCTGATTCTGGTGTTGTGTGAGAGGAAAAAGAACATTCTCCTATCCACTTTATAAATCCCCTGCCTAATTTTCAGTGTCTCAGTCATTTCCCCCCTCAGGCACCTTTTTTTCTAAACTGAAGAGCTCCAAACTCTGTAGCCTTTCCTTGTAACGAAGGTGCCCCAGCTCAGTAACCATTTTGGTCATTGTCTTCTGCTCCTTTTCTATTTCTACTATATCTTTTTTGAGATGTGGCAACCAGAACTGGATCCCTCACTGCGCTAGAAGGTTGTCCATATAACTAATCAAGGAAAGAAGTGGAAGTGCCAGCCTGGAAACAAAATGGCTCAAAGCATCAGGAAGCAGAAGAAAAAACAGTAGCTAAGAGGATTGAAAAAAAATAGTGGTGAATATTTGCACATCCTAATTGTTCATTTGGGAAAAATGTCTACCCCATAAAAATTGTTAGTTTATACTAAGTAAGGAAAAACTAAGAATATTCTTATCCACTTTCAATCTACCTGACAGTCCTTAAAAAAAATTTAGCGCTCTTATTATGTCAACACCCACAATGTTTAAATCTGAAAATGGTACACACACGTGTAGTTAGCTGCTATCTAACATCATGGCAGAACAAGTATATTACAGGACAATTTACAGGACAATTACACAATTCTGTTAAACCCAGTTACTGTAAAACTGCAGTCTGTTAGTGGCCAAATGAAAGAGCTTCTATTAAAGGATCTATAGCTTGCCACAGTTGTTGAGTTGCCCCATCTTTCAATGGTGTTTCATATTCAAAAACTGTATTACACCCAAGAATCTCTATAGAACAGCAGAGGTCACAATATACAACGATATTCTAAGTACACCATTTGCACAGTACCCCATAGCAGTGGCATCACTAGAAAGGTGCAGACCTCACCAGGTGACACGCACAGGGGGGTTGACACCACTGCTGGGCAAAAATTTTTAAATCTTGGTATTTTCGAATAATGCCATCATGTTGTATATCATTCAATGTGTAATTTCATACAAAACGCAATGAAACAAACCGTGTTGAAATATTTCTATTCTATCAAAAGTAATAGTGCAAAAATCAGTGGGGCAGGGCAATGGTGCATCACCACGCCCACTGCTTGAGTCAATTCCCGACTCACTGCATGGGCATGACACACTGGCTTCCGTCATGGGCATGACACACTTGGCTTCCCAAACCGGGTGACACAAACCCCAGTGACACCACTGCCCCATAGGATACACAGTATTTTTGCTCTGATGATATTTTGCTCTTATTTCTCCTTGAAATGAGGGTGCCCTGAACAGCATCACCAGTGCTGACACTAATTTTCAGAAAAAAAGAATTGCTAAGGAAGACTGCAACTCTTGTGATTAATTCTAGAGCAAATTGTGTGTACTGTAATTAGTATTTTACAGTTGCACATGGTAATGAACAGATGAAGTTGTCTTTGTCGGAGACTGACCATCTAGGCCAGGGGTGGCCAAACTCAATTAACAAAAGAACCACACACGATAAACTTCAGATGTTTAAGAGCCACAAGCAAAATGTTTGAGAACCACAATATTTAAGAAGCATTTACATTCTTAAATGTATTCACTCACCATGGACATTAAACTTTTGTTTTAAACCAGCTAGACTCTCAGTTTATATCCTGTAAATAATTATTTATTTTTCACACTATCCTTCCTCCAAAGAGCTCAGGGAGGTGTACATAGCTCCTCCCTTCCTGTTGTCATCACAACAGCCCTGTGAGGTAGGTGAGGCTGAGAGAAAGTGACTGGTCCAAGGTCACCCAGGAAGCTTAGTGGCTGGGGGATTTGAACCTGGATCTTCCAGGTCTAAGTTCACCTCCCAAACCACTACACCAGGGGTGTCAAACATAAGGCCCAGGGGCCGGATGCGGCCCCTGGAAGCTTTTTATCTGGCCCTCAGGCTCTCAGCTGCTGAGAAGTACTGCGATGTCACTGCTGAAAGGGCAGCCCACATCTTGGAATATGATAAAGATTTGTGTATTTTCTCTTCTGTCATTTGCAGCTAATGAGTTGCTAAGTGAAAAAAAAGTTTTTATTTTTTGTTATGACCTGTTTAATGACATCACTTCCTTCATAATGACATCACTTCCGGCCCTCAGCCAGCATCATGAATGCTATTTGGCCCTCTGTATGAAATGAGTTTGACACCCCTGCACTACACCATCCTGGCTCTTTTTTCAATTATAAAGCTTGAACATTGTTTCATATTGTTTGTGATGCAAAAAGGAGCTCAGCCAACATATTAACCCAAGCCTATGTCAAAGAGCCACTTGTGGCAAGCAAGACACAGTTTAGATACTCCTGACCTAGACCAACTGTCAACAGGGATTGATGGGCGCTCTGTGGAGTTTCAGACACAGATCTTCCCCAGTCTCAACTGGAGATGCCAGGGACTGAACCAGAGACTTTCTGTATGTGAAGCAGGAACTTGAACACTGAGTTACAGCCTTATTACCCCTAAAAAACAATTTCCAAACTTGAAATCCAGAACATTTTCCATGTTTGACACCATTCAGAATTTCAATTCTGCTTTAAACATCAGTGAACCTGTCTCTCTAGGCATCCCAGGCTTTGTTTTGAACTCAAGTATATTCTAATTTTGGAAGAGGAACTCAAATTGACTGTTAAGTCGAGAGTTCTTTACATACCAGCTTTCTCTGCCTGCCTGCAGTATCTTTGTTCTGTTGACAGCAGACATTATAGGTTACACAACAAACACAAGAGCCATTCAATCCCCGTCTGTAATGTAGAAAGATGTTGCAAATGTATGTGATTTTTTAAGAAGTGCTGTCATGAACATTATACGCGTTCTCATTGCCAAAAGCCCTAAAAAGTCACATTAAACCAAGCATCAATTCGCACATGAATATTTTCATACTTGCATGCAGTACCTTCCTAACGCATGCAGTCCCATGAAAGTGCACTTATGTGGTCTTCACAACTTATGAGAGATCTATGTAGGAAAGTGTTCAGAGAGGAAAAATTGACTTATCTAGTGGCCCTTAGGCTCAGATCTAGGAGTTATTAAATATACAGCACTCTAAGTCAGTTTCAGAACACTTCATTGTTTTTTAAGCACCTGAGTTCAGGGCAATGCATTCTTTTCAAAGTAGGAAAGCATAATGAACCAGTGTAATTCTATCAAAAGAACATGCCCCATTGATCTCAAGGGATTTGCATTAGAGTAAACATACATGATTGGTTGTTCTTTGGCTTCATGAGTTATCCCCAATAGTCTCCCTCGCTGCACACTCAGTCTTCCAATGAACAGCATGGCTGAGGAGAGATATTATGCTTGTTCTCTAGCCACCACATCTGCCTCACTAAGGGCCCAATCCTGAACTGGGCCAGTGCTGGCGCAGACCTCCATAAGGCACACTCAGTGGCGTCACTAGGATTCGAGTCACCGGGTATGGGAGGTCTGCGCATCACCCCATGTAGTGGGTGGGGCAACACCCCAGGTGGGCGTGGTGATGTACTATTGCCCCGCCCCCACCGGTTTTTTGGCTGTCCCTTTGGTTATAACACAGATATTTCAATGTGGTTTGTTTCACTGCATTCTGCATGAAATTAGGCATTGATTGATATATAACATGATGGTCTTATTCTTCCAAACTCTGATTTTAGTGATTTTAAAAACTTGTAGAGTCTCACCCCCCCCACGTGTCAACTTACTAACACCTTATTGCAGCAGTTCTCAAACTTTTAGCACTGCAACCCACTTTTTAGAATGATAATCTGTCCAGGACCCACTGGAAGTGGTGTCATGCCCAGAAGTGACATCATCAAGCAAATTAAAATAAATAATTATAAATAATTAAATTAAAATAAAATAATTATATAAGGGGGAGCCAGTCATGTTCCACCAAGTGAATCTACTCTGAAGTAAGTCCTATTGTGGTCAATGGGGCTTACTCCCAGGAAAGTGTGGGTAGAATTGCAGCCTGTGAGCTCAAGTCTATGCATGTCTACTCTGAAGTAAGTCCCATAGTGGTCAATGGAACTTACTCTGTAGTCTGCCTGCAATAACAACCCCCCAAAAAGAATCAGTGAGATTTCCAGCCCTCCCCTGTGCCCAGTTTAAAGTTTTTCTGTTTCTTTTTATTTATTTATTTATTTATTTATTTATTTTATTAACACACACAAACATACAAACATATAACATACATTTAGGATTGCTAACTACCATATACCATTACTAATTAATCATACTATATCTCCTAATCTACTTACTCATCTATTTCTACCTCTTATTGATTTATCCATTTATTTATATAATATACAATAAATTTTCCCTAATGCCCTATACTATATTTTCTAAATATTCACTTTCTACCAAGCGTAAACTAACTTCAATTGCTCATTAATATTAAAACAAAATAATCTAATTACCAAAATTATCACCTCAGCTATTTCAACTCCAATCTAATTCTCCAGTCTAATTACACTTTTTTTCTTTGACATAATAACCACATATAAAACAATTCTTCCACAAGTTTACATTTCCAGCTATATTTTTAAATACATTCTAATTCATATTCATTAATATCATACGAATTCTTTTTTTTTTCTTCAAATAAATTTGGACCATTGTTATTAGCTGAATAAATCCTCCAATTTTCTTTAACCCTCAGATTACCCCTCAGGGTTCTTTTTCTTTCTTACTTTCCATTTTTTCTCCTGTAATATCTTTAATAATTTATTTTTATTATTTTTTATTAATTTGTACCCCGCCTTTTTGCCCAACGGGCACACACATAACACATGTTATGTTATCCCTATAACATAATCTGATAAATCCACACTTTCTTATATAGGGTGTGTTCATTCTTCCAGTTAACTGGGATATATTTTCTCCTTCTTGTTCCAACAAATTTTGTGATTTGTGCACTCCTGTTACTCTGGTCATCTTATCTTTCTTAATCTCCATCAGCACCTCTTCTTCGTCCTGTTGATTTTCCTCCTTGTCCGCTTTTTCACTCCCTTGTTTATCTTCTACTTGCTTCTTCACATCTTCCAACTGTTCCTTACAGACATCTATCTGTTGGGAAAGAGTCTCCAGACTGGCTTGAATCTGCAAGGACCAATTCAGCTGTTGTCACTCCATAACAAGCAATCTCTCTGTATTAATCAAGATTTTCTGTATCCACATTTCTGGAACAGAGTCCATTTTGCAATTTCTCTCTAGTCCTCTAGATGTCCACAACATATTATTCTCCTCACTTCCACCATGTCATTACTACTCTGCCATCTGCATTCCTTACATACCTCTTGCAGATAACAGTCCAGTGAGGTTAACGGAGAGAAAAACAAAATGAAAGAAAAGTCTCACCGTCTCTGGTGCAGAGAAAACAAAGCTCTTTCAAATCTAATGAGAATTATATTTATATCCAATTATGTCCAAGAATAATTCTGGATTTTAGTTCACACCCAAGTTATAGTTGTAATTATAATCCACCACCAATTTATTCCGCGACAGAGAAAAAGAGCACTTTCAACCTCCTTAAAAAGTCTCTTGTTAACGCCTCCAATATATCCAGGGCTTTTAGCCAAATCAGTCATTCAGAGCCAGGGACAATATTAATGCTTGCTTATCTTAAATTTCCAGCTTTACACTTCATTTTTTTTTTCCATATGGCATCTCAGCACAGAGCCAGCAGCTTGATTGCAGATCACTGCACCTCCCCCAATACTGTCACAAATGGTTACTCTGAGAAGAACCCCCCCCCCACCCCGGGTTGGGCTTTCAGTTTCCCAGATACCTGCACCGATGAAGATCTTGTCTCTCCTAACAAGATTTTCAAGTCCTCTTCAGACCTGCAGTATTTGGAGGAAGACAAACTGTCTCCCAGGAGCTCCTGGGGATGTGTCTGTTCGTCCACTGTTGGCTTCTCCTCCTCCTGTTTCAAGCATATCAAGATAAAGACCCACCTGGTTTTGCAAGTGCAAAATAGAAAATTTCCCCTTACCAGTTCAAGTCACTTTTTTGTCCTTTTTAGTGTGGGGGCGAGGCTGCCTTCTGGAGCATTTGTTGCACTCCAGCTCCATGGATCAGGACCATTCCAGTATCACATTCCCCTTTGCCTGGCCTGACCACCAGCCAGGGCACATCTGCCTACTTGAGAGTAAACGCAACGTGAAGCTGCTTCACTTTCCATATAGCTCCATAGACTCACATCTGGGAGGGGGGACCTCCTTCTCCATGTTTTTGGGGGCTGCATTCATTGGATCAGGACCATTCTGACATCCTTGGAGCCTCTCAGCCTGCTTCTCAGCCTGCCTTGACTAAGGCAAGCCCACCTACTTGTGAGTAAACGCAACCATGTGGCTTCGTTTCGGGCTCAGAGCAGCTGGGAGGGGGGAGCTTCTCGGGGGCTTCATTCATTGGATCGGGACCATTCTGGTCTCGTTGGATTCCTCTCAGCCTGCCCTTTCTGACGGACTATGGCAAGTATGCCTACTTGCGAGTAAATGCACGATACGGCTCACTTGCACTTTCTGTAGGGCTCCATGCATTTTTCCTTCGGTTTTTTTGGTCATAACTTTTGAACAAAAGGAGCTATTTCAATTCTGATTTTTGCACCGCATTCTGCTGGCCATTCCACATCCAACAGTGTATGGCAGGACACAGTAGCTCCTAATGCCGCGAAGTTAGCGCGTCACCCCCTGGCACGTCACCCGGTGCGGCCCACACCCCCGCACCCCCCTAGCGACGCCAGTGGGCAAACCCTCCATAAGTCATGCCTGTGACACCCTGCATCGAGTCAGAGCCCAGTGCTGGTCAGATGTCACCTGGAGCTAGGTAAGAGCTCTAGGTGTGTGCTTCTTGGGCAGGGGGAGGAATTCTAGGGTGGGGGGAGGAACCAGGGTGGGAAGGGGGTGGGACTGGCAGAACTCTGCTCCCCTGGATCCTGAACTCCATGTTGGTCCAGAAGGCCCGACGTGGAATCTCTCATGTCTGGGCCAGCAAGATACATCCCCTTCTCCCAAGAGACCTCTGGTGACTGCCACAGTGCCGCAGTCGCTACCACTGCACCCGGTGGTGGCATTGCCTTAAGGACTGGGCTATAAGTGTATCCAAGATTGGGCCAGGGTGTGGAGGAGTTTACGACAGTGGAACAGACCTCCACTGTCATAAAATGGCTTTCATCAGCACACAGAATTGGCAACGTTCATGTCCACCAATATCCTAGCCCCTGTGTCTTCATTCCTGCCACCATTACACATCTCAGATGTACACCTGTAAAATATCAGGCATAGGTCAGAGAAGTCCCATGGCAGTGGTTGAGGCTTTCCCCAGGGTAAATGAACAAAAGTTCACTTTCCCCAAGCAGACCTTTCCAACTCCTCCCCCTCTTGTGGATGAGGCTTGTGATCTGTTGGCGCAGCTGCATTGCTGGTGGTGGGAATTTAGGTGGGGCTTCCAGTCTCTCTGGAATAAATTCTGGAACCATTTAGGAAACATGACTTTGAAAGCTGGAAGTGTAAACAATACAATCTACTACTTCACAAAAGCATTCCTAAACTTCTGTTACTATAGCATCAGCCATAGTGAACTTCACCTAGACTGTAAACACTTCACCATAAGTTTCCCATAGCGGTGCCAATGGGACATGTGCTGCACCCTGCAGTTGGGTGTCACTCACAGAGGCCTCCTCAAAATAAGGGAATGTTTGTTCCCTTACTTCAGAGCTTCATTGCTTTCCAGCACTGACATGTGGGGTTAGGATTGCACCCTTAGAATTTCATTTTGAGCAGTGTGAGGCAAAGGAGAAAGGAGAGTGCAACACTCAGGTGCCACCTCTAAATGGGGTTGGGGAGACATGTGATCAATGGAGACCATTGTTGTGTGGCAGGAGAAAGGCTGGACCTACAGGGTGCACAGTTGTCCAGCCGTATCAGGCTACAAGCCCTTTTTGTCATCCTAGGCACTGAACAGTGCTCCTCACCTGCACGCATTGTTGTTGTTGTTGCTGTTGGACAGTCAGTATGTATGGAATTGCTAGCATCAGTTATCGGTAATCTCAGACAGCTGTCTCGTATCACACCAGACTGCTACCAAATATTGAAAATAACTGGTAGGTATTATGTTTGTTATGCATTCACTGCGACCTGAACTCATCCAAAGAAGCATATCAATAACATGTTGCAGAAAATAGATACTCCTTCAAAAATGGTATCTACATTCAGAACACCAAAAATGAGATCAATATACTTCTTTGGATGAGATATCCTGCTAACTGGAATAAGTGGCATTTGGTGCTTCTCTTATATTTAGCAGGGGTGGGGGGCGTAACCATCCCTCTTCACCCCAGCACAGTGTCTTTTCTAGAGGCTGATGCTGGTGTTCCTTCTACATCTTTTTAGACTGTGAGTCCCTTTGAGACAAGAAGTCATTTACTTATTTGATTTTCTCTGTAAACTGCTTGGTGAACTTTTTGTTGAAAAGCAGTATATAAATATTCATCATCATCATCATCATCATCATCATCATCATCATCATCATCATCATCATATTCTATATATGCTCAGAACATAGCCATAAAAAAGAAACAAACAAGTGAATACCATTACATCTTGTCTACCAGAACCAAGAACTGTGATGTATTGAGGCACAGTGACAGTGTACTATCCTCTTGAGAAAAATCCAAATTAACCTCTCTCTCTTTTCACTTAGGAGAAACCTTATTGCAGCCAGTAGCGTAGCTAGAGGGGGGCAGAAAGGTAAATACCGCAGGTGCCGCTACGCCCTGTGTAAGCTGCCTCTCCCACTCATCGTCAGAACTATTCTAGGCAACATCAGCAATATGCAGGCGCTCGTTGGACCAAACGGCATCTCCCGTGTATTGCCATTGTTGCTGGAGTGGATCCAACAGCGAGTGGGAGGGGCCAGTTACAAGGTGCATTGCACAACCTGCAGTACTGACCATTTTTGTCCCCCTCTAGCTACGCTACAGGTTGCAGGCCTACATTAAAAACCCTGTCAGAGAGCTGTTTAAATCCCTGTAGTCTGAATATAGTAGTCAAAGTTCAACAACACAAACATTACACAGCTCTTTACAAGCTCACGCAAAGTGACATTGCGTTGGTCTGAAAAAGTCGCAGGCATCTTCAATTATAGCAATCGTTTCTGTATAGCTTCCGTAAACCAACATTGATTCTGTTAAGAGACTCAAAAGAGAGATTTCATCTACCCATCTTCCAAGAGAATCAGCCTCCTGGCAGCCAGTTCTCTGTACATTGCATGCATCTTGAAGTGGTTCAGGCTTTGTAATATGGATATATTAAGGCAATATTAAATCAGATCATCTAGCCCAGTCTTGTGATTTTCCAAAACTTCCAGCAGAAATCTTGCCCAGCTTATTATCCTTTAAGTGGAGTTACTTGGAACTGACCCCTGAGTTTTATGAGAACAAAACAAAAGGTTCTTTTCCTCTAAGCTCTGAACATCCTCATTTTGTTCTGATTGATTCAGCTGAATATTGGTTGTAGATGCCCACTGTAATGGTCACTAGAAAAAGGTCATGCTTTTTCAAGTAGTCAAGTGGGTCTACATGTAGATTTTGATGGTGGAGTTATAATTGTGCCTTGCTTGTCCAAGACACAATGGCAGACCTTCGAAACCACATAGGGTTGTGTAGCTATGAGAAAGGGATTGTCTCTCAAAAAGTTCAGTCTTTGGGGCAAGAAGAAATACTTCAGTCTTTCTGTAAAGAGCTCATAACCTACAGTTTTTTCTGATATAAGAAGCTGTTTGCCACTGTGACTGAATTAGAAATGTAGGTGAAATGAAGGGGGGAAAAAACAACAGGTAAATCCCATATTTATGGGCATGAAAATATGTTGTTTTCCTATACAAAACGTATCACATAAAGACAAACAGCCTGGATCACTATTTTTGCATCATGACCCAAACAAAAATTGTGATTTACATGAGAAAAATGACAATTAACAGAGCTCTGGTTGTGTAAACATTAATTAAAATCAGGCAGGGTTATGCAACACATAATATTTGTCAAATGCCTGAACGTTCATTTTGAAACTTATCACGACAATAGGAACGTCAGATACCAGTATATTCTGTACAAAAGAGGTGGCTTACTAGTCCCCTTACTCATGTGAATAGACTTGTTATAAACAAATTATTTAAATCAAAACAAGTTGATTTAAGGATCACAGTAGCTTTTTAAAATCAATCACATTCCTTTTATTCATAATATCCTTGAGTATGAATGCATTAGTAAAGTTATAAATTAGTAGAGTATGGCTGTATTAGCAGACATTAGTAGAATGTCTTAGTAGGGCCTTACATTTGTAGGAAATGGGTAGCCAGATTTCCCAAAGGTATTACTGAAGATTTTTGAAAATAGCTCTGTGTGTGTGTGTGTGTGTGTGTGTGTGTGTGTGTGTGTGTGTGAGAGAGAGAGAGAGAGAGAGAGAGAGAGAGAGAATATACATGTTTTTCACATGCTAATACCTGACATATCCCTTGGTAAACTTTAAACATGTGCAGATGAGTCAGTAGAACACCCACCAAGCTTTTAGATCTCAAGTGCAGCACTATCTCATGTGTACAGGTAGTGTCTGTGTGTATGAATGTGCATTTGTCTCTGTGTGTGTGTCTTTCTCTGTGTGTATGGATCAATGGATAGATATAATTAGCACTTTTGCATGAATGATGAGCAGTTCAGCATTAAGAATTATTGAAAGCAATTCTGGAAAATAGTACTGTAGGTTAACACAGAATTGTTTTAAGGGACTAGTGCTAAGGTCAAGCAAATGGTCGGAGAGCTCAATGCTCAGGTGATTTTTTTTCCAGCAAACACAATGCAAATATCTTGGGGAAAATCTTTCCTTTATGGCCTGTACCCTTGACCTTGGTGGCTTCTCATCAATTCCTTTGTATTGCTTTTCAAACTACAAAAAAGAGATACAGAGAAAAATTCTACCAAACTACCAAAGCCCCTGACATCCAACCCCCACCCCAAAAAAGATGAGATTTCTCTGTTCCTTCCCAGAAGACTAGCATAAGGAGACTTCTAATTGCCAACCCAATACAGCTAATCTGAATGCACACTGCAGTCCATAGTCAGTAGGCCATCGACGTGCAATTGTAATCTCAAATTAGATCCACAGCATTCTGCAACCCCTACAAAATACAGTGGGAGAAAAATATGTATATTGATTCCATAAACATTGCTGCAATCCTCATAATACCTTGCGTGACAAACATAGAATCAACATGGTACATACAATAACAGGCCTTGGAAGAAGAAACAGTGATCCATTCCAGTCTCATACAAAAAGAACTAGAATTCAAACCACTGGAAAAAATAAACTTTTTATTCCATTCATTGAGTAGAAGGTTAAACCATTTGCTTTTTCGAGTCTAGGTTTGCTCTCAATGACAGTATGATCAGATAAGAAAACATTTCTCGATAACGCCATCCCTTTGGCTACATAGGCGTTAAAAATCTCTGATGGGGGAGTTCAACGTTTTTATCTGTTTATACCTGTGAGAAATTGTTATTGTGCAAATGCACACAAAGTGAATAAATGAAAAAGTAAAAGCCTTGACCCTCTTGTCTTCCCGTTTTCTTTCTTATAAAGTTCCTTTGCATCTCAAAGGATTGACACCTATGAAAATAACCTAGTGCAAGGATCTGCAATTGGTAGACCAGATTTCTGTGTGGATTCCAGTCCACCTGCAGCAGTAGCTGCCTGGATTTTCAAGTCCACCACTGCAATTGTTCAGACTTCAACTGAATTTCATTTCCTACCCCTGCCTTACAAGCCTGCCCTTCCAAAGCAAGACTGGATCAGTATAGGTCCCTTGCCTTTGATCACGATGGTGTCTGTTTTTGTCGCTTGCATAGCTGTGTTGAAGAGGATGCCGGAATGCCGGGGTTGCTAGGCAGCTAACATTTCCCCACCGCCCCCATCTGTTCACCAGACCTCATTTTCCTCCCCCAGTTAGGATTAACACACATCCCAGAGGGGTCGGGACTCAAGAGCATTCCATTGGGAGATGAAGCCGCAAATTCCATTAAGCACAAATGCTCACTGCCTGAAATTGCCTTGATTTTGATCTTTAAAAAGTACTAAGCATACTCAACAAAAGGAGGGCTTTCCTCACTGCAAGCATGTTCTATGTCATCTCTCCCGTGGATGTAGTTTCTCTTGTCTTGTCCCATTCCTTGCATCCAGTGTCATTACGGCTTCTAAGATTCACGATAATAGTGATCAGCCGTTACTACTAATTAGCTATCAGTCAGTTTAGTGAATGAAAAATAGCCAACAGTGTGACGAACCACTCCTGAAAAATTAGCAAAAATAGTTCTGTCCATCAGCAAATCATTCCCAACACTATCATGGACATATAAATCATACCACTATACAGCAAAATATCATAGCTACATATTCCAATACACTCATGTTAGCGGGTTTTTAACACACACACACAGTGAAAAAGCTGTCCCCATGTGGAAACTAGCCCCGCCCAAATCTCTTTTAATACAACATTCCATTCTTATCCATCTATTTCTAGTAAGAAATAAGGTAGTTCCACCATTGAACAGTTCTCCCTATATTTAAGCTGAGATACTCTTGACACTGATAGCTTCAATAACATATCAACCTTATTTATACCCATTCCTTCCCAGTTTACTGTGCTACCCAAGCCTGTTTTTCAGTGTGTTCAGCACCTTGCCGTGGCAAGTTCTAGAATCAATAATGAATTTTATTGTTTATGTGTGCAGTATTATCAATGGAAGCCTCATGATCATCCAATCAAAGCATCTGGTCTTTATGCATTTATAGTCTTGCACTTTATAGTCAATAATTTCTCATTCATCCATGCATGCTTATCTACCAACCATGAAGAACAGAAATAAAAGAAATGTGTGTTTAATGCAATAATAAGGAAAAACCATAAATCCTCACTGGAAATGGCTCTGTATCTGCTAAGTAAGCCAATATGTGATGGGAGTTGCAAATATCAGGGTTTCAGAGTTCCTACTAATTCACAGGAAATGCTTTGAATACTCAGATGGACAGAAGTCACTTGCAGGCAGCTTAATGAAAATGTCCTTTTCTAGATCATCTTCTGGATCCATATGCAGAGATAGTCCAGTACACTTGCAACCCTTCCGCTAGAATCCATTATTTCCATCCATCTCATCCTGCTGTGTGAATTTGTAACAGGATTCCAATCCGCATGCTAGGCAATCTCCTATATACTAGCTTTCTTTCTATATATATATAAGAACATGACTATATCTCCCAGTTATGAGATAAAGCAGCGATTTTCAACCTTTTTAATCTCATAGAGCACTGACAAGGTGCTAAAATTGTCAATACGCAGCATCAATTTTGCACATTTAACAGGGCACAATGTGCAGCCAGCTTGGGGGGAGGGTGAGGCTCACATCCCCCAAAAGCCCTACTAATAAATGACCCTTTCACAAACACCTGTGGCACACCTGCAGACCATTTGCAGCACACCTGTTGAAAATTGCTGGGGTAAAGGAACAACCAGCACATTTTAAGTGTCATCATATTTTAATGGAATCCAGTATGGGGTGGGGGAGGGGAATTGTGGTGTAGAGGGAATTCTAGTCACTTCTCATGTGCAGGGTTCCTGGCTGAAAACCAACCAAAAAGGGAGGTGCCATCATTCATTGGTAGAGCAATGTTTTATATGCAGGAAGTTCTAGGTTCAAACCACCTCCAGTTAAGGGAAAGGAAAATACTGGAGACTTGATGGCTCTCTACTCTCAATATAAGGCAGCTTCCATACATGTTTATATATTTCCCCACGCATGGGTGGTCTCAGACACAGAATGGCAAATGTGGTTAAGGCCCCACTCTGAAGCTTGCTTTGCATAATAATTAATCCAGTCCTAAGCCACTAAGTAAACATTTGTCGGAATAGGTGGGCCGTGGTGTGCAAGCTTATTGTAGACCAACATGTTCCATACAGTACAGTATTAAGAAAGCATATTGCAAATCATCTACAACAGAGGTTCTCAAACTTTTTAGCACTGGAACCCACTTTTTAGAAGGACAATCTGTCGGGACCCACTGGATGTGAAGTCATTAACCTGGAAGTGATGTTATGGCTGGAAGTGACATCAACAAGCAGGAAAAATTTTTAGCACCCCCCTCCATACGACAAAATCAAATCTAATTAATTAAATCAAAAGTTTACAGTAAGTTAAAAATGTATTTAAAACAAAGAACCCTCCTAACCCTCCCAAGCAGTCACTGATGTGTTTAAAAAAAAATTCCCCAAGCATCCCATAGGCTGCAATCCTGTCTACATTTACCCAGGAGTAAATCCCATTGACTATTATTCTTAAAAGCATATACATAGTAGCCTATGAAAGTACAGATCTGTTAACATTTCCCAAAATGCTGTCACATACCATGGTAGCATCATCTTGATATGTTAAAAATAAAGTACACGTTCAAATGAATGGGGGCCCACCTGAAATGGGCTTGCGACCCACCTAGTGGATCCTGACCCACAGTTTGAGAAACACTGTTCAACAAAATACATACAGCCTTCCACATCACACTTGCTACCTGTAGACCGTTTCATTCCTTCTTAATATAAACAAGGCCAATGAAAGGAAAGCTTGAACTGAGAGCAAGGAATTGAATTGAGTGAAAGGAGAACCAGGATGGTATAGCGGTTTGGGAATTGGACTTAGACTTGGAAGATCCAGGTTCAAATCCCTGCTCAGCCATGAAGCTTCCTGGGTGACCTTGGGCCAGTCACCATCTCTCAGTCTCACCTACTTTATAAGGTTATTGTGGGGACAAAAGGAGGGAAGGAACCATGTACACCACCCTAAACCTCTTGGAGGAATGGTGGTATAAAAATGTGAGAAAATAAATTGTGTAAATAATATGTCAATTTCAAATCTATAGCCTGGGGTATTGGTGCTCAGTTATGAATTCCTCTGGGGCATGGTGGCCATGATTCCCAAACCAACGACTATGGACGTTTAGGTACAGACTGCTTGAAGACCTGCACGGTATGCAGGCTTTCAATTCAAATGTTCTGACATGAATGCTGAACATCATGGGTGGTGGTGAGAAGGGGCTTTGCTGTATGTATGCAATATCATTTACACCGGCAAGAAATGGAACATACTTTTTTTTTCCCCCAATAGGAATGATGAGCATGTATATGACGTGACAGCATGGGAAAAGCCTGCCCTTGCTTCCAAAGTTTTCAGTTTACGCAATAACGCCTTAACAAATCTACAAGGAAACACAATATGATAAAAAAAAGCGTTGGAGGCAGCTCGAAAGATGCTTCCTTTGCAACAGAAACATTTCATTTTCCCTGGATAGCATTTTGGTATTTCTTTTTTAGTAAGACAAATAAATAGATTTTGTGATTTCTTTTATTTTTTTTAAATACATTTCCCTCTCTTTCTGCATGTGGAGATTATATTTATATATAAATATAAAAATCATTGCTTGAAATCTTCAGGACTGGGGGATTCCCCCACCATGTCTGTACACATCAAGGAGCTAATATCCACATTTCCCCTTTAATTTGATCTCTCTCTTGATGTAAGGCATTAGTGACGTCTGGTGAATTACATTCAACGTGATGATTTTCTATTAAGGGCAGATTCAGGAGTCCAAGCGGAAATCACCGGATGGGCTGTGCACAATTCCAAAGTAACCTCTGGTCTCTGTATGGCAATTGCTGGAGCTCTGACGCCATCTACTGGCAATACGGGATGGGTTTTTTTTTCCGCCACCAAACAAAGATTTTCCTTCGGCTTTTATTCATGTGTCAACCCAGCTCTACAAGAAACAAGATACCAGCTAGATACCTTGGAAAGAAAGGAAATAAACAAACAACCCTCCCCATTTTTCTTTGGTTGCACTCTTAACGAAAAGGGGCATTAAAGATGATATGCTCTAACAACAAACTAATCTGGTAGTATCACATCAATGGCAAAGTTCAAAACAAAACAAAAATCCACACAACACATAGAAAATCACTTCCTCATCTCATTCCCGGTTATGATTTTGGCAAAGCAGGTGGGAGATCAGAGAAACCAAGACTTCATTCCTGCTATTTTAGGGCTGATTCTCTCAATTGTTTTGTTACTGAAAAAAATGGGAAAGGATGACTATTCCCAATCACTGCAGCTCCAGAAATGCACCAATTTATGCTGGCCATCCTCAAACCCTCCCAGTCATCCCCCCCTCCTTCAAAACTATAAACATGTTTCCATCAGCGTGCTTTTAAATATCTTTATCCAATTGCTACTGAAGATTCTCACATGAACTATTGTCCTCCTACCATTGCAGTAGAACAGAAATCATCTTAGCAACATGAAGATTTGAATTACTTCTATAGAATATTTTAAACTAGGAAACCCACTAATCCAAGCAATCTGAAATGGGGAGAGAGAGAGAGAGAGAGAGAGAGAGAGAGAGAGAGAGCTAGATTTCAAAAGTCCAGCAACGAATTTTGACAGAAAACCTGCACAGATGGTTATTTCTGCTTTATATTTTGTTATCATCACAGTGGTTTGTACTGAAACAGTGTGACTGGGTTTAAAGGGAGGCAAGGAAGCATTGGAATGAAAAAAGGGGTAATACGGAAGTTTAAGATTCAAGCTTTTTATCCTCTAATATATATCTATATATAATTTTTTTTCAAAACTTTTTATTAGGAAAGCTATACCAGACGCATCACTGTACAATGATTAAACATTACCTTTACAATTTATATTCACTTGAAAGTACAGAATAAATATATGCACATTTGTATTCGTGTGTGTCTGTGTGTGTGAGCCAGGAAGAGAGAGAGAGAACGATAAAAGTGCTTTTTTTTAATATAAAGATGTTTGTGATTGATAGGTACCCAGTAAGGTGGTGGTTCCCCTCCCCCTTCTTCTTTTTCCCTGTATATGTTTAATGTGTCGGAGTTTTTAATTAGAAGCGTGACTGTCCTCCAAAAACAAACAGAATATAGTCATGACCTTTCCTGATGGGTAGGAGAAGCCAGGCAAGGGAACAAATGAAGGACTTCTTCACTTGAAGTAATTATTTCTGGCTAGTAGTTGGTCTCTAGCCCCCTTCTACAGGAGAAAGGGACATTACCGTGGTGCCCCTTGATGCGTGGAAAAGGGGGGGGCAGAAAGAGAAGAACAGAATGAGTGCAGGCAAACTGGAATGGCTAGGAAGCTGATGGGAGATGGCCAGGGATCTCGAGTTGGGTCGAGATGTTTGTATCTGTGTGCATGTATGTGAGAGAAAGAGAGAGAAGACCAGAGAGTGAAAACATTTGAACAAGACCCTCTCCCTCCCCTCCCTTCCTACAGTTTCCAGACATGCAGCAAACTGCATTTTTTTGTTTTTTGAGTTTGTTTTTTTTCTTGTTTTTTTTCCCTCTTTGTTTTCTTTTAAATAAATGTACAGAACCTGTGCCATGGTGCGGGAAAGGAAAAATCAAACCAACAGAAAAACGTAGGCCACAAACGTTGATGTCCTTGAGGTCCACCTCCCTCCCTTCGACAGAAAAAAAAAAGGATAAAACGGAAGCGCTTTCTGGACATTAAAAAAAGGGAAAGAAAAAAAAAACCCAAACCTACAACAGAAAGAGAGAGAGAGAAAAAAGAGCAAGACACAGAGAATTTACTTTGTGGGGATCGAGACATGGATCCCCCCAAGTAATAATAATTATAATACTATCCTTATACCTTAGACAACATGGCACAGTCAAAGTCTCAGTTTTTCCGTATAAAAAAATAATGATTGATTAACATCTGCTGGCAAAAGTCTGCAAAGGCACTTTATCAATTAATGATCATCTGAGTGGGAGCCTTCCTCCAAACCAACATCTGGCAGGGGGGAAGCGCAAGAGCTGTGTCCTCTAGTATCAGCATGCGGTGCTAGGGGGGGTGGGGAAGGAAGGGGAGAGAAAGAGGACGAGGGCCGGGGCAGGGATGCTGGGCAGGGGGTGGGATTTGGCTGTAAAAGCTAGACATTTTCAAAACCTATAAGTGGTCTTCTCCAGGACTTCGAGGTAATCCGGCTTGGTTTGGAGTTTGGCCCTTAACTCGAGGTATTCACTTTGGGGGGTTTGGTGGTGGTCTGGGAAGCCCTTACCAGCCGAGAAGAGAAGGGTTTCTTTCAGCCTGGCGTCCTGCTGCAGGTCTGGGTATTGCATGCCAGGGGGGTGCACGTGCAGTTCCTTTAATTTGGGCACGGTGCCGTAGAGGCAGTCCACAAAGCCCACTGTGCACGGAGGGGCTAAGGGGGGCCTCTCCCTGCTGTCTAGAATGGCACCACTAGGCGGGAAGAGCACCACCCCACCATTCTTCTCATGATGGAAGACAGGTGGCACCAGTGCTAGCTCCCCCATGAGAGGCATCCCACCGCCAATGCCCCCTCCTGGCGGATGGGGGTGCGGATGATGGTTGGTGGTCACTATGGTGTTGAGCTGTGAGCTGGACACAGCCAGGCTCCACTCCTTCTCCTTCTCCAGCAAGGTCCTGTAGCAACTACTGCTCCCGTTGTCCTTAGCAGGATCGGCGAACTGTTCCCCTGCACAGTTACTACCTCCACCTCCTCCGCCCAGAAGTATGTCCCCAGGTGGCCCAGGCTCCCCAGCCGCCACGTCGTCCTCCTCACGGGGCTTGTAAATGGGGTTGTTGCACATCTGGGTCACTGGGTGCGGGATGTAGTCATACACGTGGCCCACAGGAGGTGCCTTCTCCGGGGAGGCACTGATTCCCCCGCCTCCTCCACCGCCACCCTCCTCGAAGAGATGGTGGCATTGCATCTGAATGCCCGTCAAGTCGAGGGCCTCCTGCCGCTGCTTGTTCCGGAACGGTAGCTTCTTGCGTCGTCGGCGTAGCACAAAGGCAAAAAGGCCTGCAGCTATGAAGACTGCAGAGAAGAACAGTACGAGTAGACTGAGGATGAGCACGGAGAGCGGCACGGGACCTCCTGCAGCTGGGGAGAGCTCATAGGGTGAGGGATTAGTGGGGCTTGGGTGGCCCCAAGCTGGCGGGGCTGGTGAGGCAACAGCAGCATGCAACATCTCAGGGCACAGAACCTCCAATTCCACAGAGCGAAGATCTCGATTGGTGAGGTTCTCCGGGCTGGCGCAAAGAACATCCCCCACCACGATGACTGAGCTGATGGTCTCGATCCACTGCTTGAGGGGCACCAGGTCACACGTGCAATCCCATGGGTTGAGCTTCAGGTCAATCTGTACAATCGCATGGAGGTGCTCCAGCACACCAGCCACAGGCAAATATAGGAATCGGTTGTTCCTTAGGTTGAGCCTGGCCAGGGAGGTGCCTGCAAAGGCATCAGTAGGCAGGGTCTTCAGGAGATTGTCACTGAGGAAGAGCAGCTTCAGGTTGGGCATGAGGCTGAAGGCGGCGGGCTGGATCTCCCTGATCTGGTTGTACTCAAAGTACAGGTAATGCAAGCTCTGTAGGCCCCGAAACATGCCTGGGGTCAGCCTCTCAATGTCATTGCCATTCAGGTACAGGCTCTTAAGGTTGGGCAGGTTAATAAAAGCGCCATCCTGCACATAGGAGATCCGGTTATTCCCAAGGTGCAGGAGGTCCAAGGAAGAAAAATTCCAGAAATCGGAACGGTAAATTTTCTGTATCAAATTTCCACTCAGGTACAGTTTCTTGGCATTGAGAGGCCTGGGCAGGAGTTCCGAGATGTTGTGGAACCCTCTCTCCTTGCAGTTGACCGTCAGGCCCAAATCATTGATGTGCAAACTGCAGGAACACCCAGTAGGACAGATGATGGGAATGGGTGGCCTGGTCTGGTAAGCAGCAATGGGAGGTTGGTTGGGTGCGGGGTAGAGGCCTCGAGGTGTTGGGGGTGGCTTGTGTGCCCTGGGTTGTTTGGTGGGCTTGGGCTGCTTAATGGCAGTTTTGTATTCGACCGAGGAAGCAGTGAAATGGAAGGAGGACAGCATAGAGGACGGCTTAGTAGGCCAAGCGCTCTCCTTGCTGGAGGGCAGCTGAGGGACACCAATGCTGACCAGCTCCGAGTCAGACAGCATAGGGCACAGTTTATTTCTTTTTATTTCCCTCAGGTCCTTACCATGGAAGTGGAAGGGGGTCTCACAGGTGATGTCTCCCACCAGGGCAGTGTAAGGGATACGCTCCAGCCAGCTCTTGAGCTGAATGATCTCACACGTACAGTTCCAGGGGTTCTCCTCCAACTGGATCTCCATCAAGCTCCTGCCGATATGGTCCAACATCCCTCGGTAGGAAAGCACCTTTAACCGGTTTCCCCGCAAGTCCAAGTGAGTTAAGGACACCGACTTAAATAAATTGGTGGGAAGCATGGGGATCAGGTTGTCGTTTAAGATCAAGACCCGGAGCTTGCTCAAATTGCGAAAGGCCCCACTCTCAATTCGCTTAATGACATTATAATCTGCCTGCAGATATTCCAGACTCTCCAACCCCAGGAAAGTATCGTTTCGGAAAATGTCTAATTTATTCTCATGCAGGTACAACCTCTTCAGAATCTTGAGCCCGTTAAAGGCTCCAGTCTGAATGTCTTGTAGTGCGTTGTTCCCCAGGTTAATAGAAATCGCGTTATTCAAGTGGAGAAAACTGTTGGTGTACAATCTCCTCATGGAGTTCCTCTGCAGGTAAAGTTTGAAAGGTCTCAACCAGGACTCGGTGATCTGACTAATATTTATAAATCCCTTGTTGTCGCAGTGTATATGAAAAAGGCTCTCTTTAACTTCACAGTAACAAGGCTCAAAGCAAGGCTCCTCGATCTCCTCCGAGTCCTCTATCAAGGGGATGGGAGTAGTCCACGCTACGGCAATTGTGCTTAGAAGAATAATCCATAGCATCCTTCTTTTACGGGGTGGTTCTGCTGTTGGAGACTTCATGGTTGCGATGGATTACAAAACTGCAACAGAAATGAAGACACGAACAGATTACAGTCAATCGGGGTTCCATAAGATTGTTTGGTTTGGTTTGTTTTGATTTGGTTTTAATTGCCTGCCTGACCAGGTTTCGGGGAGGCTGCTGAGAAGTTTTGCAATTGTTGGGGAGGCATTCCAAACATTGCTCTTTAGAACATTTCCTGAATGTTGACTTAAGTGATATTGAAACATTTAATCATGCAATAGCCGTCTTCTCCCCTCCCCTCCAACAGCCAGCTCCTCTTCCGCTAGGCTGTTGAATACATGACACCATAGTGAAAGCACAGCCATATAGGCCCATGTTGTGACATCTACATATACATTTTTCAATATGGTATGTAATCTCGGTCTTACTGCTAAATCTGTGTGATTTACAAGAGGAAGGGAGTGAGATGGGGGTAGAGATTTTTATCCAGTACAGATATTCACATTCCCTCTGTAGATTACATCTTCCAGAAACATACATCCACTTTCCAGAGTTATTAGATTCCAACAGGGAAAATACCCCTATCTCCGACCAGGATTCCAGCCACTGTTTAAGGAGATGAAAACAACCAAGTTTCTGATATCTCTGATCCCTCTAGAAATGCCCATTCCTGGGATTTGAACGCTGTACGTGGTTAGCAGCACTCGCCTTGAAACAGTGAAATAGAACAAGCCTCTTCTCTTCAGAGGACACAAAATGGATTAACGCAACTGGTATCGTATCAGATAAATGCACACTCCATATTAGTCATTTCAGCTGATTAAAGCATTTAGAGATGATTAATCTTTGGGAAGCACATGTCTGTGCCATCTGAAGATCCAAGGGGAAAGTGACAGTCAAAGGGTAAGGACTGAAAAGAATAGTGGGGGGGGGGAAGCTTGTGCCCCTAGGACCATCCAGGGGTGATCTGGTGGGAGAAGGGAGGAGGGGAGGACAGCAGAAAGTGAAAAATGCCTTGACACTAACCACAGGCAAAATCAGCCTTGCTTTACAGTAAAAGCTGGGAAGGGAATCTACTTAGAGGAGACAACTGAAGCCCTATGACCTACAGCTTCCACCATGAGGAGGGGGTTCCACTCTCTCCTTGACTCCTTCCCCCCCCCCCCATCATTCCAACACAAGATAATAAATCACTGTTAAGGACTCTGAATCTCAACACAGAGGGCTTTGCAGCCCTTCTCCCTGCTGTCCATTCAAAGGGTTTTGCCAGGGTCCTGGTATTTAGTCATCTGCTCTTCAGAGCAAAGGAGATTTACAGATATAGATTATCTTCCACTCCACACGACCCCCCCCCCCACACACACACACCATGCAGGGGAAGGGGAATTCCTCTCCCCTCCCCAATTAGGAGACAAAAAGAAATTGGAAACAGAGAAGCAGGGGGAATAAAAAGAGTATAAATTAAGAAATCAAAGGATCAGTTTGGGAATGCTGGAAAACTGGGGAGCCCACTGGAAAGGGAAGACCGGCCACAATTAGGACAATAAAGAGAAGGAAGGTCTTATTTGTGCATTTGGTTCTTTCTCTGGCTGTTTGGGGAAAGGGGGAAAAAAAATCTCTATTTGCCACTGAAGTTCGGTTCTCTTCTGCATAAAAAAGATGTTCTACCCAAGCAGCAGGGAGGGGGGGTTAAAAAGAGATCCAGAAAGAGCTGGTACTTACCGGGTCGGAGAAGAGATTTTAGCACATTTGGAAAGAAAAAAAAGAATCTATAGAGATAGCCCAGCCCACTTGGAAATGGCAGTGTATGCATAAATAGATATATAATTTCCAGGGCTTAAAAAAATAAAATAAAAGATTGCTGGTTTCTCTCTCTCTCTCTCTCTTTCTCTCTCTCTGGTTCTATACTCCTGCTGAGGGCTGAGGCAAAAGGAAGGGGGGGGGGAGAGAAGCAAGCAAAGATGAGACGTGCTGGGAATGCAATGAGGTTCTTTAGGATGCAGAGATGTGGCTTGGCACAGTCAATGGAGGAGGGAGGTGAAGGGGGCTGCTGCAGGCTCCCAGCTTGCTGCTGCTGCTGCTGCCTCCACTGCCTTCTCCGGGTACCACCAGCTCATCTTTGGGAAGGGAGGGAGGGAGGGCAGGTCTATGGCAGGAGATGCAGGCTGGGGGTTCTCCCAGCCGGTCCTGCTTTCTGTGTGTGTGCCTGTCTTGTTGCCCCCTGGATCAGGTCTTTTTCTTCCGCGTCATGTATCCCAGAGCTTTTAAGAAGGGGGGGGGCATCAATGTAGGAGGGTGAGCTTGGCACCAAGACGCGGGGGGGGGGAGGGCATCTGGGTAGCCCTGACTGTACCGGGGCTCGGGGGTTTGGCCTCTTCCCCCGCAACACCTTCCTCTCTTTTTGGAGGGATGAGCAATGGGAGGGGGGAGGGAGGAAGAGTGGGGGAATCCGAGAGGATGGGGGAGGCAGGAGCAGCCAAGTTGAGCAAGGAAGCTGCAGGGAGGGGCTGGTTGATCTCCTCCCTTCCCCACCTCTCCCCCCCCCCCAATAAAAGGAAAAAAAAAGAGGGAAAGTCCCCTGGGTGGCCCAGAGTGCGCCAACTCCAGCAAATCCTTGAGAGCTGCCATCCTTACAAGGAGAGGATCCCCGCCCCGCTCCATATCCCCAGCAGCTCCTCCCAGAGGACTCGCTTTCCGGAGCTCTTTCCAGCCCTCGCCTGCAGTTCTCCATCACACCTCAGCCTGTCCCAGCAGAGGCAAATGAAGGGGTAGCTGGGAGAGAGCTTGGGTGAGGACCTTCTCTTCTCGGCCCCTTGCTCTCTCCCACCCTTCCCCCTCCCCTTGCCACTTCTCCCCCCCCCCACTCCCCTGCTGCAGCTGAAAAGCCTTCAGTTCACCCTTGCAAGATCCAACAGGCTCCTGTTTCTTTCCAGCTTTCTCCCCCCCCCCCCTTTTCCTTTTTTGGAAGCTACTAGCCAAGTTTTGGAGCCACCTGGGTGACAAGGGAGTCTTTTGCATCTTGCCTTCCCTTTCCACTGTGAGGGAAAGGGGGGGGGGAGGAGATGATTTAACCCCTTCACTGCCACTGCCCTCTCTCCTGACCCTACCTGCCCTGTTTCTCTCTCTTTTCTTAAAATTTCTCTTCCTCTCACCCTGAATGGGCTGATTGATACCAGAAGAGAAAGCTCTGCCCCCCTTGTTTTCAAATGGATCCAAGATGAGAACAGCAAAGGATCCCAAAGGGAATCTCCTCTCTCTCTCTCTCTCTCTCTCTCTCTCTCTCTCTTGGAAGGACTTAAAATCGCACATGGGGAGGGAACCATAGCAAGATGATTTCGTGGTTCGTAGAGGACAGAAAAGACAGAGCCCTCCCACCCTGGGAGACCAAGAGGAAGGGGGCTGGATTCCCTCTTCCCCCACCCCAGTCTTTCCAGGACTAACTTGTCAGTCATTCCCTCAGATTCCCTTGCAGCTGGTGGTTAAATTGATCTGGCCCACCCCAGAGCTTTCGAAGTCTTACCCCCCACCACCAGCATTCCCCCCCCCCAAAAAAAAAAACACGTTTCCCTTTCAGGAACTGAGTGCTTTAAAAGAAATCCTTCAAGATTCCCCCTTCCCCCATCTCCTATTGCAAATCCACTTCACTTAGGTAGGGGGAGGTCCACGGGGGTGGGCTGTGGTGTGGGTTAGAGTCTTAATCCCTGGTTGGCAGAGGGTTGGGACTGATGCCTTCTGAGCATCCTCTAGAGGAAGGGAGGGGGTGGGTGGGAGTGGCAGCTGGTAGATAGAACAGTTGCAGCTTTTGCCTTGAAACAACCCCCCCCCCCCCAATACACATGCAGAGACTGTCACTGGCTTGGGGTCTCGTTGCAACCATGAACGATATTAGGCAACTGGCTGGTTGCTGAGTTGGACACTCGACAGTTGGCCAAAGAGATGGCTGGAGCCCGGAGCCTCTTGGCCCCAACTCCTTCACCAGCCCGACCAGGGACGAGCCAGGTCGTGCTGGGTCTCTTCTGCTACCTAACTCCCCCCCCACTCTCCCCCCCCCACTCTCCCTCCCCCCCGCACACACCAACAAATCTGGCCCCTCCTGTTGCCGATCACAAGTCCGGCTGCAATCTGGGAAGCAATCCCTGCTAATTAAAAAGCTGCATCATTACTCTCCCCCCCCCAACAAAAAAAACACCAAGCAGTAGAATGATGCGCTGGCAAGAAAGCGGGGGGGGGGGAGGTGGAAGAGAGAGGCAGGAGTCGAGGTGGGGGGACTTGAGAGTTTCTGGGGTGGAGGAAGAGATCACAAGGACCCATCCCCCCAAAAAAAAATAGGGGGGGGAGAGTGGCTGATGGCCAGTGGCGTAGCTAGAGGGGGGCAAAGCACTCAGTCTTGCAGGGAGCGTGTAAGGGATCTCTCCCCGGGGGAGCCATTCCAGGAGGGGGAGCAAAACGGAGGTATTCGCAAGGACCACCCCCCCCAAAAAAAAAATAGGGGGGAGAAGAGTGGCTGATGGCCAGTGGCGTAGCTAGAGGGGGGCAAAGCACTCAAAGCCCCTGTAAGACTGAGTGCTTTGCTCCCCTCTAGCTACGCCACTGCTGCTGGCCATTCAAGACACCTGCCCCAGAAGCTTCTTGGTTCCCTTCTGGGGGGGGGGGCTTTCCTGGGCGATCCGGCATCTCACAGCCCCACAGTCGAGCTCTGCCCACGCCTCTGCCCCGCTCCGCGAATCCAGCGCGAGTGCGATGCAGGACCGTGGGAATGTACCTCATTCGCTGCACGCCTGGCGGGTCAGGGCTGCGGGGAGGCGATCGCCGGGTGCCCCCGGTCCAGGGCGAGGGAGAAGCAGCCACTCTCCCCGGTCCTCCTGGTCTTCCCGCGGATAGCGAGGCGCCTCCATCCCGCTCAGTCGCAGCCCCGCGGATGCCAGCCATCCATCCTCCCGGGCAGGTTCAGCCTCGCCTCCCCGATCGCGGCTGGGCGCTGGTCATCCGAGCCGAGGGGGGCGGCTGAGCCTCGCTCCCTCCGAGTGGGGTCGACGAGAAGCGGGGCTGGGAGGCTGCGGGGAGCGGGCAACGGGGGAATCGCGCCGGGTGCCAGTCAGCCGAGCCGGGCATGGCGCCTGGGCACAGCCGCAGCCTTCTCTCCCCCAGCAGGCTGCTGCCTCGGACTTCCAGGGACGACCGCGGCGTGGCTCTCCCCCAGGCGGCTGCCAGGAGGGCTAGATCCAGATCCTGGGCACCGCGTCGCCTGATGCATCGTCTGCTCCACCTTCCTCCTGCCCAGAGGGGGGCAAACTCCGCCTGGCACCTTCCGGAGTCCGCTGGAGTTGGGACATCAGAGCCTCCAGTTGCCCTGACTTGGCTGGCTCCTGGGCTGCCTGCCTGCCTGCTGTCCCTGGGGAGAGGTGGGGCTGGTGGGTGGATCTGTGGCGGGGAGGGAGGGGGGAGAACGAGAGGAGCAAAGAATCGATCAGGTCAGCTCCTTCTGCCAGCCTCGGGCAGGCGATCAAGTGGCTGGAAGGAGGGAGGGAGAGGAGGGGAGGGGAGGGGAGGGCAGGGAGGGGGCGCTTCCAGATGGCTGTGCCTGCTCGGAGAAGCTGGAGAGCCAGAGCCGTTCTGCGGTTGGACGAGCTGCTGCTGCGGCTGCTGCAGTACCATTGTGCAGCTTAGCAGCTTTCCTCGGCGCCAGAGTTGGGGAGGGGGACAGCTGGCAGGTAACATCATCAGTGCTACCGTGTGTGGGGGGGGGAGGGAGGGGGGAGAACGCGGGTGGGGGGCGGAGAGGGTGTCAGGAGCGGGAGCAGCCAGGCAGCCCACAGAAGCCACCTGCAGCCCACCCACTACAAGGGCTGCTTCATCATCACACCTGGGAAGCAGCACGAAGGCACAGGCAGGGATGGAGCTGGGTGGCTGGGAGAGCCGTGGGAGGCGGCAGCAACACCCACGGGCTGGCTTCTTTCTCCTCCTCCCCATGGCTTTGAAGCAGTGGCTGCCCCTTGAGTTTTCCCTGCCTGGATACTCTTCACACCATCCCATGCTAACTTTCCCCACCATCGACCAGGTCTGTCCTTCTAGCAGTGGGGACAAGGTGGACATCCTCCTCAGCTGAGCTCACATCCCATCTTTCGACAACCATCCAAGAAGGTTTGGAGGATCTACCCAAAGGATACAGGATATTCCCTACCCTGAAAGAGTTCTCAGCAGTACTCTCTAATTCTCTCCTTTCTGCAGAGAGAGAATTTGGGGGGGGGGGGGGGAATTGAGTGCTCCATGTTAGCACTCTTGATCTACCCAGTGCCCAGGCCCTCACATATGAATTTAGCCCTCAAGCACCCAATGGAAATTTGCATTGTGAGGTGGCGGCAGTGGGGGGGTCATCTTTTGCAGTTGTCCCATCTCTTATTCCCCCCCATCAGTATGCCTGAGACCTGAATACCCTCCATCTAGAAGCATTTCCAGCAGAGTGCTAAAAAGGTGGGTGTCATACCCCCCCTTTCCGGGTATGCCTATATGGAGTTTGTCCATTTTATCCACTGTATATGGAACCATGATGGTAGTCATTCTTCAATAATGAGTGTGTAGGGCATCTAGAGCCCCTGTTGGGAACTACATCTTTCCCAGGGGCCCTCCTTTGAACTAATGCAAAAGAGCCAACAGTGTTGGTTCTGCTCATTATAAGGTCCGAATGCCAGATGTAATATGTCAGAATGCCAGATGTAAGGGAGGGCACCAGAAGGAGGTCTCTTGTTATCTGGTGTGCTCCCTGGGGCATTTGGTGGGCTGCTGTGAGATACAGGAAGCTGGACTAGATGGGCCTACTGCCTGATCCAGTGCAGCTGTTCTTATGTCCAAATGACATGGCACTGTTTGGCACGGCCCCTCCCCCGCAAATGAAATAGCAGTCACTGTGCAGCCATGGTGGCTCCCAGCCAGGATCAGGACTATGGTCTAGGGGTAAACGGAACTTTAACCCTTTCTACCTGACTGTGTTCCCAATCTGGATCACTCACTCCCTTTCCTGGCTGACTGAGAGGGAAGCTCCCATTGCTGCCGATAGAAGAGCTGCAGGAACATGAAGAAAGAGTGGTTCAAGTGTGAACAGGGTTTTGGAGGAGTTTCTTGTATAGGTATGGGAGCTGCTTATTCCTGTTCGCAATTCAGCAGCTGAGGTGCATCAGGGGAAAAGCTCTGACCAAATCTCTACTGCAGTTATCACTTGAGGAGAGGAGGAAAAGCCACCCGTATCTGAGCCTGGGAGAACAGCTGAAATGCATAATAAGGGAGGTGCTTCTTCACTTGATGGTTTCTGTCAGGGACGAAAAGTTCCTGGGCATCCTGGGTTGTTAGCTGAGTATCCCTGAAGCATTGGGGGGGGGGGAGAGCATGGAAATCCCTGGTCGAGGTCAATTAAGTGATTGTGGAGAAGGCTCCCCACCCACTGCATGTCGGGTTTTTCCTCCCATTTTGTACATACATACATACATACATATGTATATTTTCATAGCAAAATGATGGAGACATTGGCTATAAGAGAGAAGATGGCCTGGCTTGCAAAATTAGGAAATGAAATGTGTCATAGCAAGAAAGCCCTCTTGAAACAGAAGCCTAAAGATATCAAATTCTGACACTGACGGATTTTATTATTGATGTCACTAACACAGATGTCACGATGGCTTGCTGTCTCTATTTCTTAACTATGCAGCACTGTCTTGCCATCCTGTCCACCCATCTATCTCTTGTTGATGTTTTAAAACTATTGATTGGTTTATGGACACTATTTTTCTATCTCTATTTGTTGTCTTGAACTCTCAGCAGAAAGGGCAGCTTAGGCATCTAAAGAAAGACCTTGGCTTCCCCCAAAATAATACTGACACTAATAGAGATTAAGTGTTCAGGGTCCCATCATGATCACTGGATCTGACCCACATGTTTGCAGTCGCTCTTCCTAATGGCAAAACTGCTTTTGTCCTATCCTTGTAAAAGCAACACATTTGAACCTGCTTTTGCACAAGGCAAACTGCCCAGCAAGTGTTAGAGTCTTGCATTTCTACCACAGGCTACCATCAGCCTCACTGCAGTGCTTCTTAATGCCGTCATTTAATGCTCCACTCCATCTGCTGGATAAAATCAACTCATAAGAACATAAAAACAGCCCCACTGGATCAGGCCATAGGCCCATCTAGTCCAACTTCCTGTATCTCACAGCGGCCCACCAAAAGCCCCAGGGAGCACACCAGATAACAAGAGACCTCATCCTGGTGCCCTCCCTTGCATCTGGCATTCTGACATAGCCCATTTCTAAAATCAGGAGGTTGCACATGCACATCATGGCTTGTACCCCGTAATGGATTTTGCCTTTTTCTCTTTGGGGAGCCTCTTCTGAGACTTCTTTGGGAAAGTTCACACAGACAGAGGTGGGAAAGCTACCGCCAAGGTTTGGACACAGCTGAAGACAGGAAAGTGTTGCTTTAGACAGTGATCCCCCTAGCACAGATCTCTGTGTAGCACAGAGCTCAACAACCTGGATGTTCTGCGATGCCATGTGATGTCATTGGGGATGGCATTGCATCTTTGTTGTGACACTGGAATAGAAGGGGTCTGCACACTGGTCTGCAAACCCCTTGTGGGGAATATAGGCTGTGGGGAAGCTCTAGAGCAGTGATTTTCAATCTTTTTCATCTCACGGTGCACTGACAAGGCACTAAAATGGTCAAGGCACACCACCAGGTTTTTGACAATTGTCAAGGCATACCATGCTGCCAGTGGGGGCTCACATCTCCCATTGGCCCTATTAATAAATCACCTTCCGCCAAATACCTGTGGCACACCTGTGGACCACTCGCAGCACACCGGTGTGCCACAGCATAGTGGTTGAAAATGGCTGCTCTAGCGAGTGATGATAATTGGGGCATTTTTCCAGGGTTCCAAGATCAGAGCAAAGGTCCATGCAGTCTGGCTTCCTGTTTCCCCCAGTGGACAACAAGGTGTTTTCAAGAAGTCCAAGGCAGACTTCCAGGGCCGAGCCTTTGTCCCACTCATGCCCAGCAACTGGTGGTGTTCACTGGCATGCTGTCTCCTATCATGGACATCATAACAAATGACCATTGGCAGACTTCTCTGCAAACATGTCTCAGATGATATAAGTGGAGGGGTGCAGAATTAGATGCACGCCTGGCATTTTCAATGACAGCTATGTGTTTGTCTTCTTTAGTTTGACCCTCAGAACAAGTTCAGTTATCTGGTTTGCCACAATACAGTGGGCCTCAGACCTAAAACAGCCTGTTGCCTGCTGTCAGATGTGTTGGGACTGGTATGGTAACGTGTTAGGGAAGGGAGATATTCTTCACATGACCTAAGAAACTCTCATTATTCCCATAGAGCATTCAAAACCAGATGCTGGGCAAACCACCTATAAGCTCTGGCTCATATCTGATCTTCCAAATCAGCCTGTTGAGGTGCAGACATGTTACTAGAGCTCTTATCGAGTCAGCTCAGAAAAGGCCAAACCCAAAAAGCAAACAGAAGGCTACGTCTGGAATGTGGCAAATTTTATGCACCCAATGCAGCTCGTCGGTTTCTGTTTGCATTTCTAATAATACCCACAGCACAAGTGTGAATCTTGGAGCTTCTCAGGCACGTTCTCTCTGTGTGGCGAGAACAGAGTGGGTTCAGTTCAGTGGTGAGATGAGATGCATCAGAGCAAGGGAACATGTGGCAATTTCAAGTGGGAGGGAGAAACACAGGCAAGGGAAGAATCGTGAAGCTGATTCATTTGGCAAAGTACAATGAAATCCGAGGAAGCTGCCAAAGGCAGTCTCTCTGGGGACTGGAGCTCTCTGTTGACCAATAGGTATTATGACAGTATGTGGGGGGGGGGGGAAATAACCTAAGTGCCCTTTGCTACCTCAAGAGCTGCACATTCTGGACAGGATAACTAGTGCCAGTCTTATTTTCCATAATCCTTCAGCTGCATTGGAAAAGTGACAAAATTATCCATCCAATCTCTGTTCCTCAGTATTCGAGAAGGGGGGAAAGTGATGTGCTCGTTCAGGGTCAAGTCACACAAACATTTTTTAACACAGTAAAAGCATTGCCAGTTGGCTTCTCAGGGAATTCCAGAGTGTGGAGCCATCCTGCGTTGAATGCTCTGTTGCGTGCCCTAATCACGCACCCTGACATCTTGGAATGACAGGCAGAAGTCTCTTGTGATAGAACTGTTGGTGGGTTATACCACTTCAGATGGCAAAAAGGGACAATACTTGAACACTCTACAATATTACATGAAACACTCCTTACACATACAAAGCTAGCATGCCAGAGGATATGCTAAACCAGAACCTTTTTTGCTGATGCGTAGGGAATATTGACGTACTCATTGTTGACAATGGAACTTACTTCTGAATAGGCTTGCATGGGACTGTGCTGTTAGTGAGATAGTTTACAAAGGTTCCATTTCAGTGTAGATAGTGAGTTTGTCCATAGCTTTCCTGCTAGCCAGGGAATCTTAGGAAGTATTTCATGACTCTCACAGTGTTATGAAAAGGATGGTATGAATATATCACCCAAATAGTCTGCATCAAGGCTGTCAAACCCATTTCATACAGCAGGCCGAATAGCATTCATGGCACCTGCTGAGGGCCGGAAGTGAAGTCATTAAGCAGGAAGTGATGTCATTAAGCAGGTGATGACAAAAAACAAAAAAAACAAAACCACATTTGTTTTCCTCACTTAGGAACTCATTAGCTACAAATGACCCAAGAGCAAATACACAAGTCTTGATCATTTTTTCAAGACATCACTGAAAATGTGGCCTGCATGATAATTGGGCTCTCCCTGAACCAGCATTTCAGCAGCACTGCTTCTGCCAATGTGTCACTTCACAGCTCAGCAGCTGCAAGCAACTAAATGTGGTCCTGGGAGAGCCCAACTACCATACAGGCCTGATAAAGAGCTTCTGTGGGCCGGATGCGACCCGGGAGCTGATGTACCTTATATATTAAACAGAGCAACTGCATCATTACATAACTAATGTGACTACAACCAGTCCAAAAATAGAGATTGGATACTCATATAATGCCACTGTAACAGAAACATTAAAAGAAGAGTGAAGCTTCATTTTGTAAGAGTTTAAGCAGACCTCAGAACAAAACAAAGTTCCACAAAGAAATAAAGCACAAAGAAAGAACAAAGACAGGAAGATAAAGTGGAAAATGGGCAATATATCCTCTATGGAACCAGGGTGACCAGATGTCATAACTGCAAAAGAGGACCAGGCACCCCAAAATGTAAGGCATCCAAGTAAAACGTAGGACATGACAAAATAAAAGCTAAAAACACTCATATATTGATTTCATGACATTAATTTAATCATTAGATTACTTACTATTAAATTTAAAATTATATTATGTATTTAGAATATAATTATAATTATATATTTTTATATATAATTATATTTATGTATTATATGTATTACATATAATTTATGAATTATAAGGAGACTCTCTATTGCCTGCAGGGACCCGTTCACAGGGAAGAGTTCTTTTCCAGGACGTGAGGCTAAATAAGCGGACATGTCCTGGATAAAGAAAATACCTGGTCACCCTGTATGGAACATGTGGTAAAATGACTAGATTCCACCTCCTGAAAAATGACCCTCAAACTCCCACAGCATACCTGCAGACCATTTGTGGCACACCAATGTGCCACGGCACACGGGTTGAAAATCTCTGCCCTAGGAGGTCTGTTTAGGATTGCATTCAAAAACAAACTCGAAGGGCGCCAGCACAAGTTTCTTGTGCTGGCCCAGGAGGGTCACCAATGTGCTGAAAGGCATGTTTGCACCTCCTCGGGAGTCGGCAAGGCTGGTGTGCAAAGGTGCACTGAGCCTCCACGCCGACAGAGGCAGCGAGTCTTGCGTCGGCCCAGCTGGGCTGATGCAAGGCTCTATGGTGGGCGGGCAGGAGGCGGGAGGGAGGCATTCTGGGGCAGGTGGAGGGCAGGCGGTGGGAGACCCAATAGGCAGGTGAGTGGGGAGCGGGAGGCGGAGCTGAGATCCAGCAGTTATGGTGGATCCCAACCCCCATTCCCAAGGAGTTCAGAGCGGCTTCAAGTTGCTCCGCTCTCCTCAAACTTGTGCCACCTCAAGAGGTAGCACAAGTTCAAGGAGACCCATAGGGGCCAGTGTGCCTTACTCAGAGGTAAGGGGAAAAGTTTTCCCTTACCTCTGGCTGAGTCGCTTTCGGCCCCTATACTGCGCTGAATACAGCGCAAGTGTCTTGGCTTGCTTGTTCCAGCTCAAGATAGGATTGCGCCCTAAGTAACATTTTATACTTGCACTCTTAGATTCACCTGTGCTATCAGATATTATAATCTCCTAAATCTTTGTATTTGTATTTCAGAATCTGAGTGTTGAATAAAGCAATAAAAGTAGATTTTACAAGAGGAATGAGTACAGGTGAGTTCTGAGCTAAAGAAAAGTTTGCAGAGTAGGGCAGGACAGAGTTCAGAGTGCAGCAAGGAAGCAGATTATCAGGGTTAAAGGCATAACTCAGAGGTAGTGCTGCATAATGGCAAAACTGTGTGAGTTAAATGGGGACAGGGGCAGTCACTAGATGAAATCCTCCAGCGGTATCATAGGGCAATAATCATGTGATAATGCCTTGGAGTCTGGAATGACCTGAAATAGCTTCTAACTACTGACTTCACATCTAATTACTAGTCTACTGAGCCATTCATATTTCTTATAGAACACACTGGTTGATCTTTTCATAATTATTATTTTCACTAAGATAAATATATTTAAGAGTATGTTCTTTCTTTTTTCATTTTCTCATTTCCTCTCTGTTTAGGAAAGTGATGATGGCACAGATACTATTGGACATGGTATAGTGCAGCCATTTTCAATCAGTATGCCATGGCACCTTTATGTGCCATGAATGGTCAGCAGCTGTGCTGGGAGAGGGTCATTAATTAGTAAGACCATTGGGGTATTAAGCCCCCTGTCAGTAGCATGATGTGCCTTGTCAATTGTTTTTTTTTTTTTTAAAGTGACAATTTTAGCACCTTGTCAGGGTGCCATGAGATGAAAAAGATTGAAAATCGCTGATATAGTGGAATCATAGAGTGGTAGATGCCTCCGACGCATTCTCGGCATCACCTGGCAGGACAAAGTTCCTAATAACACAGTCCTGGAACGTGCTGGAATCCCTAGCATGTATGCACTGCTGAAAGAGAGATGCCTGTGTTGGCTCGGTCATGTCGTGAGAATGGATGATGGGCGGATCCCAAAGAATCTCCTCTATGGAGAACTTGTGCAAGGAAAGCGCCCTACAGGTAGACCACAGCTGCGATACAAGGACATCTGCAAGAGGGATCTGAAGGCCTTAGGAGTGGACCTCAACAGGTGGGAAACCCTGGCCTCTGACCGGCCCGCTTGGAGGCAGGCTGTGCAGCATGGCCTTTCCCAGTTTGAAGAGACACTTTCCCAACAGTCTGAGGCAAAGAGGCAAAGAAGGAAGGCCCATAGCCAGGGAGACAGACCAGGGACAGACTGCACTTGCTCCCAGTGTGGAAGGGATTGTCACTCCCGGATTGGCCTTTTCAGCCACACTAGACGCTGTGCCAGAACCACCTTTCAGAGCGCGATACCATAGTCTTTCGAGACTGAAGGTTGCCAATCCAAGAGTGGTAAGAAATCCCAAAGGCCATCCATTGCCCCATTCTGAGCCCTTCAGTTCACACTACCTAAACCACAGTACAGTGATGCAAAAGAGGCAGGATTTTGGTAAACAGCCAGTTCAAAGAATAGCTCTCTTCCAATGGTGGCATCTGTCAGCCCCTGAAGAGAGAACACACAGCTCTGTAGCAGAATGTAAGCATTGCACATCTGACATCCCAGGTTCAGTTCCTATCTAATTGAAAATTTTAAGCAGGAGGGTTAGGAAAGTCTACCTGAATATAGTAAACAACAAAAAAGGCCCTGCACCTTGCTGTCATCCCCTTGGCTTCATATGGCATCTGGTAGGTATTATAATCAGGGTCGTACCTGTTGATCATAGGGGATGTGCAGGATTATATGGGGAAGGCAGTCCTTGAGGTAACCCAGACCTACGTCATATCAGGCTTGAAAGATCATCACCAACATCTTGAATCGGGCTTGGAAAGGAACGAGTAACCAGCTTAGCAGTTGGAGCAATGGCATGGCAAACTCCCTCTTGCCACAAGCCATCTTCTTCCTTGCACCACTGCCAGGGTCTTGCCCCTTCTCCCCTTGGCAGAAGCTGGGTGTGCCAAAATGCAACTATCTCACAAAGTATCCAGGTTGTGTGGTTAATTTCCCAGTGGTGCCGAACTTCCAATGGGGTGCTAGTGTAAGAACATAAGAACAGCCCCACTGGAGCAGGCCATAGGCCCATCTAGACCAGCTTCCTGTATCTCACAGCGGCCCACCAAATGCCCCAGGGAGCACACCAGATAAGTGTGGGAACGAATGATACGGTCTTGGCAATATGCACACAGTTGCCATATGTGTAGGTTATGGCTGCAATCTGGAGTCTCCGACATGCGGAAACCATTCCTTGGCAGCAATTGCAGAGCAGTGGTCAGGTCAGTGTGGCAGTTGAGCTCATATGGTAGTTTTCAATGCCCCTTAGCAGGGAGTCTGGTGCTTCAGTCTCAAAAGACTATGGTATAAGCCTACAGCACCCAGTATTCCCAGGCGGTCTCCCATCCAAGTACTAACCAGGCCTGACCCTGCTTAGCTTCTAAGATCAGACGAGATTGGGCATGTGCAAGGTAACGGGGAGTCTAGAGACATAGGAAGTAGCATTCTGGATCTTTGTCATCATCATGTGCAAAATAGGCTATCATGCTCAAGATGTCGGTCTTTAGCCATTGCTATGAATGGCCCAGTAACAAGGTGAGATTGCTTCTGCCAGACACATCCCCATCTTTTGTCAAGCTTCATCTCACCGAGACCTGGCTCTTTATTTCCCTATGGTGTATATTTTTGGTGTAGCTCAAAGTTCTTCCCTGCTCAGCCTCATCTTAATGCTGCAGGAATTCATTAAAATTCTCTTTCACATTCTTCCCCTGATCTGGGTCAATCCCTTTGCCTGACAGGTGATCTTTTTAATACTCCAGAAATGCTCACCTACACAGTTCTTCTTGTCCAGGTCAGTCTCTCATGCCCTGATCTTTGAAGCTGCTGGGCTGGCAAATAAGAACCTTGAAGCTGCTGGGCTGACACTTCCAGGCTGGAGTGTCTCTAGCTTTCCATCTGGGAAGAGACTCCTTATCAGAGGTCCTGCATTGCCTAGAACAACTCTATTCTGCCATTGCATCTTGGACTACAAGGAAAGGAAACCCCAATGTTATCTCCATCTCTGGTAGCAGGTGGCAGGACATCACAGCAGGATGCAAGTGTCTCTAATACAGGGGCACTGTAAAAGTGCTTCTCATCCTCCTTTCCCACAAATCCCTGTGCAAATAAACCATATACCTACTACTCAGGGCAGCCACAATGCGAGACTGTCAGTGGCTAGCTTGGTAAATGCAGTATGATTCACACAGGTGAGCAGAGGAAATGATGAGTAAAGGACTCAACTAAAGGCCTTCTCAAAGGTGCTTCAGTCGCCATGGAGCCAGCTATCAGCCCAACCCTATGCATGGCTACTCAGAAGTTAAGTCCCACTGTAGTCAATGGAACTTACTCCAAGGTAAGTGTGGATAGGATTTCAGCCTATGTCAAGACAATAGTACATGACCTGTACTTTGGTAGGAAAAAGCAGCATTGTAGGCTTGCCAAAGAATGAGAATCTGTAGCTACACCAATTTCACTCCAATTCATCTTACCTGGGAGCTACACATTAACTCAAGTCAGGAGTATGTTAGGTCCTTCATTCATACTTGGATAATGTGGCTGAATTAACCACACAGCTGTGTTCCTTTTTTGGACAGGCCATAGCTTGGTGCCAGAACACAGGCCTTGTGTCCAGAAGGTTCCATCCCTGGCTTGGCATCTCCAAGGAAAGGATCTCAGATTCCCTTAAGTTAGACATCTGCTGAGACCCTGGAGATGCCTATGTAAGGCATGGACAGTCACAAGCCAGGGTCTCTGGCAGTAGGGCTGAGACAACTTCCTATCCTATGCTCAGTTTCCTGGAAGTAAGCCTCACTGAACACAGTGGGACTTACCTCTGAGTAAACATGCATAGATGAGTGCTGTAAGGCTACTAAACAAATTTGCCTGTGAATAAATCCAATTGAACACAGCACTACTAACTTTTGAGTAAACATGTACAGGCCGGTATTCTGCTATAACCTTTATATTTATCCCAGATTTAAAAAAAATTCTATTTTTCCATGGTTGTGCATTTACTTTACAACTATTGCAACCCACTCCAAGAGCTTGGGATGACATCAGCTGGATGTTTAAATGAAAAGCCATACATCCACAAGTAAAAACAAACAAACAAACAAACAAATGGCAGGCAAAGAAAACATTTTAATGAAGAAATTTAACATTTTTTTTTGTTGTGGTGGTATTGTTTTAATGAGGCATGGCTCTGGGAGTTGGCTACGGGGGCAGAGGTGTCATGCTGAGCTCTTGCACTTTAGATTTACTTCTCGATCTGTGGTGTGTAATCCTATAACCAAGTTTCCCCTCAGTCACCCTATATTGACTTTTACAGTCGTTAAGCATTAGATGCGAGTGGGACTGGATTGTCTGGTGAGGAATGAAACACCATCCATAAAACTCACGGTGAAATCTACTCTACCTTGCCCAGTGAATGGTAACTGAGAAAGCTAGTGCTTATTGGGAATCCTTTTTTTAAAGGTCCTTGTAGTTGCATTGTGTTCTTTGAACCAGCTGATATGTGCAAACACCTCCTCTCACAAATGTGAGAAGGGGATAGCGTGGGCGGAGGTACTCACAGTTGATCACAGTGACTACATCTGTGAGAAGAGCAGGCTGGAAACTGGAAATCCCCTCTGTCCTCCTGCACTCAGAATGAAGTCATAGAACACAATAGCCGAGTATAACTACACTGTTCTGATTCGCTGTTATCATGAAGTCCCTTCATGATCTTCACCCCCGACTTCACCCCCTTTTGTGGTAGGCATTTGCTACCAAGGTGAACAAGTGATTCTTCTGTATCAGTCGGCCTGGGTAACATATGACACAATTTGCACTCCGCCACCACATGGTGACTGCAAAACAAGGTTACCTGCTGGAAAACCACACCTCTGATTCATCATTACAAACAAAGCATGTCTGGGGTCCTCCATCATAGCATATTTATCACAGCTATTAACTTGGCCTTGTATCTCACTTCTTTCACTTTCTGTTTTCTGGCTGAAATTCTCACAGCAAACCTCCTCCCATCCATCACTAGGACATATCTGGGCCCATTGGCTCAGACAGGAACCCACTTTCATTGAATTCCTGCTTCACATATTGTCTTAGCCCTGGGGAAAAATCTGTTACAAACATAAATCTGTTGTGTGTTTTTTTCTGGCCCGTTTTTTTTTTTTTTTCCTCATATTAGCTCATTTATCACATGGAACAGAATTTAAATTTATCCAGAATGCTCCCACAAGTGAACATTTCTCTTAGAATCTGACTCATTGTGTTCCAGTTTAAAAATCTCCAGCTCAGAAGCCAGCAGAATTGGCTTCATCACCATTATTGCAGAGAGGCACAAGCAAGCAGATTGCTTTTGGTGGAGGAAAAATTTGGATAGGTGGAGGTTTCACCAGGATGGGATCCAGAAGTGTCAGAGGAGAGAAGGTCCTTGCCAACTGGGAGCCAAGAGTGAGCCCTTTATGAGGAGCAGGAGACTGGCAAGGCTGGAGGACTGAGAGTGGGAAGCTCAACAAGGAACAGCTGTTTACAAGCTATGGCTGGACTGAGATGGTGGTAATACAGTAGCCCCCTGTATCCGTGGGACCACTGTTTCACTTATACACAATTCACAAATTCCCCCCATCATGCAAGTGACTTATCTGTCTCTGATTTCAGTCCTTGTATCACTGTTTCATGTCTCTTTCTCTGTGCTGTCTTCAAACACTAACAGGAAGTGCTAACAGGAAGCAGGTTGGAGGGCTAAAAACTATGCGATGCTAAGTGTTTGGGGTATCTGAGTGGCAGCTGAAACCTATGTCCCACTGATATGGGGAACACACACCTGTATACGTTGAGACCCAAGGGGCGACAGTACCAGGCAGCAGTACTGAAGAGCATCTGCTTCCTTTCATTGGTAGTAAGCCAAAGATTATTTTGGTAGTTTGTCAGGTTGCATCAGAACTATACAGTTCAGTGCCATGCACCAAATATCAGATATCTCTTCACCTACCACACTTTATGGATTGCATCATGGTGGAAAAGGTCTGGTGGTGTATCGGTAAGTAACACTGGGGTGGGGAAAGAGATTTTAGGAGAGGATTCAGCAAGACCCAAAGGTCTGCAGTAGGACCACTCAGATTTTCAAAAAGGCAGCATATTTTAAGAGTGAATTTTTATGGTGATTGCTTATTCCCTGTTTTAGATCTCACAATAGCTTTAGAAATATTATGACTGTTGGATCATTCCCTACTTTCTTTAACAAATATGTGCAGCCTTTGGCCCACATGCTTAGTACAATGGCCTATTCATTGCTTTAAAACAGTAGTCAGGCTATAGTCAGAGATATATTTGCTCCATTGGAATAATCCCATGGGGTTGAAAATGGAGAGTAGGGAGAAGAGGTGCAATTGCCTTCATTAACCTTAATGCTTTCCGCTTGATTCACTGGGCATGATTCTACTTGCTATCATCACCTTTTCAGAATTCATCTGCATGGTCCAAATGCTAAAACCAGTTTTGGGCACTGAACCTGGATCACCGTAGAGCTGTTCTCTTGTCTTAAGGACATAAGAACAGCACCACCAGATCAGGTCAAAGGCCCATCTAGTCCAGCTTCCTGTATCTCACAGTGGCCCACCAGGTGCTTCAGGGAGTACACAAGACAACAAGAGTCCTGCATCCTGTTGCCACTCCTGGCATTCTGAAGTAACCTAAAGTCAGGTGGTTGCATATACCCATCATGGCTTGTAACCCGTGATGGACTTCAGAAATCTAGAAATCTGTCTAGTTCCCTTTTAGGCATGTAGGCTAGACACCATCACCACATTCTGTGTCAAGGAGTTCCACAGACTAATTACACACTGTTCTAACTCTCCCAACAGGGAATTTTAGTCTTGACACAGGCCTCCATTTCCATTCCTTGTTACCAGGGCTCTTAAGTCCCAAATGATAACATTTCTATTCACTCTGGGCAATTGTATTTTTATTCAGAAAGGAAATCCTGCATTCCATTTCTGTGTCAGCGTCTCACTGACCTTTATTAGGGTGATGCATTGCCATGGCTATTGTAAGCACCACTTCGTTTTGATGGGGAAAGGAGCTTTTTGTGTGGATCAGAGTAATTCCCTTGGGGAATTATCAGACAACTTCCCATCTGATCTGTATGTAGAATTTGTGAATCTTATCAGTTACAGAGCAGAAACTTACATTCTCCAAACTCTTGTGCTTCATAGATATTGTTGAAGCTGACTTTATGGCATTTAGTTTGATCTAATAAAATACTGCCTCTTTTTAATGACATTAAGGAAAGAAATTATCATTGACAGGGAACCTACACCTAGACCTGGAGAGGAGGTTTTCCAGCTTCTTGTCCCTGAGACCAGTAGCTGCTGCTGGAATCAGCTCCTGAAAGAGAGCAGGTAACATTCATTTTGGGGTTCATGAGGGTAAAAAGCCAGGATCTTGGTATACTAATTAGCTCTTGCTAATTACAGAGGCCTATGTTGTACACAATGACACAAAGAGAGGAGACAGGAGACAGCAGAAATTAAAACAAAGGAAAGGAAAGCATGCAAGACACACACACACACACACACACACACACACACACACACACACACACACACACACAAACCCAAAGTGGTCTGTTTCAAAACATTCCAATTAAACATGCTTGCACCAGATGCATTTGATCAATGTAATGTTTTCTCAAAAGGCAGGAATACATTTAGGTTTATAATGTGCAAGATTCTTTCCTCTTCCAAGACATTAAATATCAGAATGTATGTTTGCTCCTAAGGAAGAGGGCACTGGGTTGAAACACGTCAGGAGTGAATGCGTTTGTTGGAATGAGGAAGAATCAAAGAATCAAAAGAAACAGACCAGACTTCCAGCACTTTGGAGTCCGCTGTTTGGCTTCATTCTCAGCCAGTGTTGCACACCCCTGCTTCCCCATATACAGGAAGACAACTTTGAAGCCTGACTGCACACAGTCTATGTCACTAGTCTAGGCCCCACCAGCCAATGAAAAGGACTGCTGTGCAAATCTCAAAGTTTTGAACAGTTTACCATTTCTGAAAAACATATGCCTGAAACTTGACTGTGGGGGGGGGGGGGGAATAGCAAATTGGAAGTGATGCTCTAGTATTAAAACCAGCATATGATAATGGAAGTGGAACAAGGAGAGCATCTTGAACAGAGATCTGTTGGCCTGGTCCTGTTCCAAAAAGGGAAGAAGAGGATTTTTTTTTTTTACAGGGATGTGCTAGTGCCACAGCAGCAAGACTTGAGTCAAGTCTTGAGTCTCCGTTCCCCTTGACTCAAGTCACCACAGTCAAAACAGGTGGACAACGTGACTTGTTCAGAGCCGGTTTTTAGTCATTTTGACTCAAGTCTGAGTCTTTTTAAAAGTGAGTCAAGCCCCTGAAGCAGCGGGGGGGGGGGGGAGAAAGCTAGCACACACACAAAACAGAGTCACAAGCACTCACAAAAACATATCTTGACTCTAGTATATTCAAGTCTTTTCCATTTTTAGGGTAAAACCTCCAAGTCCTGAGCCAGTGCCCAAATAGTTGACACTTGTAACTCAAATCCATATGAGCCACAAAAAGACACAACAGGAGTCTGAGGACCCAATCCTTTCCAACTCTCCATTGCCAGTGCAAATGTTCCCTTACCTGGAGGAGGCCTCCAAGATTGCCCCCTCACTGCAGGATGCAGTGCATGCCCCATTGGCACAGCTGCACTGATGTTGGGAAACTGGATAGGATTTGGCCCTAAGTCATCTGAGTCTCAGCCCGTCCCTGATTTTTTATTAGATATCTCCATGTCACTTCTGGAGTAATGACCTTCCTTCCAAGTTAACTCTCATACAGTATTAATGCAATGCTGTCAATATCACAACTGAAACACATGCTCACCTGCGCTAACCTTTTAATTGGTGAATATAAGTCCCTTAGGGTTATAGGTGCAATAATAATAATAATAATAATAATAATAATAATAATAATAACAGTATTTATATACCGCTTTTCAACTAAATGTTCACAAAGCGGTTTACAGAGAAAAATCAAATAACTAAATGGCTCCCTGTCCCAAAAGGGCTCACAATCTAAAAAGATGCAAAAAGAATACCAGCAGACAGCCACTAAAACAGACAGTGCTGGGGTGAGGTGGGCCAGTTACTCTCCCCCTGCTAAAAAAAGGAGCACCCACTTGAAAAAGTGCCTCTTACCCAATTAGCAGGGGTTACAGACTCCAATGACAAACTCCAGTGGTAAGCTGCCAAAGGTATGAAGCACAGATTTACAGCCCAATCCTATCCAGGCCTTGAGCTGGTGGAACTTGCATTACTTATGCTGCAGCGATGGTAGGTGAGCTAGGTCTGCCAGCACGACTGGCTGGCAGCCCCAGGAATATGCCAATGGAATGCCCAGCCTCGCTAAGCAGGTAAGTCCAAGTGGGGTATTCTGGGACATTCCAAGGGAGGATCAAGATCAGAACCAGCTAGGAGCATGCTGGGCACAGACTGGGAGCAGATATCAGTGGCAGCAGTGCTGCCGATATCCTGTGCCCCTGGCTTAGCCTCAATATGCCCCTGTGGACCCACACGGATTTAGGCCAGTCAAAGAACTGGCAGTGATCCAGATGGTAAAATTGGGGATCATGGAGTGGCAGAGTAAGTAAATAAAAGCATGTTTTCCTTCTTTCTCCATCACTGCCTGGTCTCTGGCTCGCCTAAATCTGTGTGGGTCCACAGGGGAATACTGAGGCTAAGCCAGGGGCACAGGTCTCATTGCTGCACTGTATGGGTTGGCCCAGGATAGGATTGAGCTACAAATGCCTGAAGTTACAATTACAAGCAGCAAGTGGCCTGTTTTGCAGTTCCATATGATCCTCGGAGCCTGAGGTTTGGTGTATTGGAATGCTAGGGCACTAGATGGGAAAAAGAGCTTCGCTGTGTAGCCCGAGTGAACTGATCACCTACAGAGATAATATTGAAGGCAGAGAAATGGTTAAATAAGAAGGGAAATTGCCCATGGCAACTAGGTTGTTTTTAAGACAGAGGATCCAGAAACTGCCATGTGTACAGCATGTAGAGATTATTGTGACACATATCACAAGATGTGAAAACCAGCACTTGGAAATGTATCATCTAAACAAGGAAGGAGAACCATCGTGTGTACAGGAGAGACAGAGAAAAACAAAAGGAAAAAGTTAAAGGAAGCTGTGTGTGTGTTAATCATGTATATATGCACGGAAAGGAACCAGTTCTGGTCAGAGGTGGAGTATGTGCATGAATGAATGTGTGTGTGAGAGAGAGAGCTAGGGAGAGTGTGCGAGTACATGAAAAACAAGAGTATGTAATAAATAATATAGAATTAAGATTCAGTCCAATCCTAACTAACCCTCCCCCCCCATGCAGCCTTGCCAGTGGAGCACACACTGCATCTTGCAAGATGGGAGGGAGTCATGGACGTCTCCTTGTGGATTGTTTTCTTACCCTGGGGCAAGCCTCTGCTGCCCCAAGGGGTCTGCTGGCACAGAATCAAAGGGAGGAAGAGGAGAGGGAACAGAGATAGGATCTTAGTACATGGCTGTGCTCCGAGATTCCAACCCTTCCCCCTGTTCCGATTCCAGCCTGTCCCCTCCCCATCAGACACTCATCCCTTTTCCATCCTATGCCAATTTACCAGCTCTGGCTATGGGTGGTTCCTTGTTTGGTGCACATGTATGGGCCACCAGCAATGTGCACCTGAGGCCTTTTTGCACATGCCAATGGACCAGCACTTCTGCGAGTGGAACACTTAGTTCGGATTTGCATAGTGCAGCAGGAGAGAAATATAACATGGGATTTAATTTTTCTCAAAAGATGGCTTTAGGTTTGAGAAAAGAATTCTAAACAGTGCTAGGAATTGGGGCAAAAGCCCAATTCACAGTGAATCAGTGGTTGAGCCTGCAAGTCGAAAGAGAGCATGTGAGAGAGAAACAGAATTTGAAAATTGCTCTGGCATTGACACTGAAGTATCAAGCCAAAGTCTTATGTAAACAAATATCTTCATAATCCAGGAGGCTCCACAAGCATAGAGCCTCCAGTTATAGGTATAGCTTCTCGGTTATCTAATACGAGTTAGAGAGTTACTCATGTTTTGCTTGATTTAGGCATTTTGATGTCTTCCCACAGACAACCTGGATTTGTCTGACACACCGCACCACAAATGTGTCATTTAAAACTTAACATGGAGTTTTTCCTTTTAGATACCAGTCGTCAGGAGTAGCGGCTCTCTTTGAGTCACTGATCCAGTTATTCTATAATCATACTACTGCTCTGTTCCTTTTGTGAACACTATGTCTGTGCTAATTTAGAGAACCCAAATGGAATGTTGACTAATGAAGTATTCTCTTCCACCACCTCTGAAAAAAGACTGGAAGTTCTAGTAACATATGTGATGTTTTACTAACGTTCTTTGGCTTCCTTACCACTCAACCCTAACTAGCATTAAGCCAGCACACTGAGCCATTTATGGCATTAGAAAGGTTTTCTGTTATGTTAAAATGACTGATGGCGAAGTGCGCAGCATGCTGCTGCTGGCCATTTTCCAAGCACTGCCACAAGAGGTGGCAGCACCAGAAGAAGATCTCAGGACACTACTGCCCCTTCCAGAACAAGTCAACCACCAGTGGGGTGCAGGATGTGTGCAATGGAGTGGGTGGATGTAGGGCATGTTGGGGCAAGGGGGTTGATTTCCTAATCCTGGTTTTATCCCTGACATGCCCCCTTCACTGTACTCAAACTTGCACCAGCAAAATATCGTGGCAAAGGTTCAAGTAGACCCGTCGAGCACTGGCATCGCATGGGGAATGTTGCGGAGGGTGCAGGCCGCACTGGGTGACGTGCCGGGGAGGTGACGCACCCTGGGGGTAGGATGCACTAACATCGCGGAGTTAGGGGCTACTATGCCCTGCCATACACCGTTGGATGCGGAATGGCCAGCAGAGTGTGGTGTAAGAAACAGACTTGAAATTGCTCCTTTCCTTCAAAAGTTATGGCCAAAAAACCGGAAGGTAAAAATGCATGGAGCCCTATGGAAAGTGAAAGTGAGCCGTAGCACACGTTTACTCATGAGTATGCGTACTTGCCATAGTCTGTTTGAAAGGGCAGGCTGAGAGGAATCCAACGACACCAGGATGGTCCCGATCCAATGAATACAGCCCCCCAAAACACCCGAGAAGCTCCCCCCTTCCAGTTGCAAGTCTGAGCCTGAATAGAAGCCACGTTTCATGGCTGCGTTTACTCATGAGTGGGGAGACTTGCCATAGTCCATCGAAAGGGCAGGCCGAGAGGAATCCAACGACACCAGAATGGTCCTGATCCAATGAATGCAGTCCCCAGAAAAACAAAAGGGAGAAAGAGGTTCCTCCCTCCCTCCCTCCTAGCTGCAGTCTATTGAACCCTATGGAAAGCAAGCAGCCTTGTTTACTCACAAGCAGGCAGACGTGCCTTGGCTGCTGGTCAGGTCAGTCAAAGTGGAATGTGAGGACACCAGAATGGTCCTGATCCGATGGAGCTGGAGTGCAACTGATGCTCCAGAAGGCAGCCTCCCCCCCCCCCCCCCACTAAAAAGGACAAAGAAGAGGCTTCAACTGGTAAGAGGAAAGTTTTCTATTTTGCACTTGCAAAGCCAGGAGTGTCTTTATCTTGATATGCCTGACAGAGAAGAACTTTGGGGAGGACTGGAAATCTCTCTGATTCTTTTTTTTTTTTTTTGGGGGGGGGTTATTGCAGGCAGGCTACAGAGTAAGCTCCATTGACCACTATGGGACTTACTTCTGAGTAGACATGCATAGGCTTGAGCTCACAGGCTGCAATCCTACCCACACTTTCCTGAGAGTAAGCCCCATTGACCACTATGGGACTTACTTCTGAGTAGACATGCATAGGCTTGAGCTCACAGGCTGCAATCCTACCCACACTTTCCTGAGAGTAAGCCCCATTGACCACTATGGGACTTACTTCAGAATAGATTCACTTGGTGGAACAGGACTGGTTCCCCCTTCTTTAATTATTTCTTTTATTTTAATTTAATTATTTATTTTAATTTGCTTGATGATGCCATTTCTGGCCATGACATCACTTCCAATGGGTCCTGGACAGATTGTCATTCTAAAAAGTGGGCCCCAGTGCCAAAAGTTTGAGAACTGCTGCAATAAGTTGTTAGTAAGTTGACACAGGTGTGTGTGTGTGTGTGTGACTCTACAAGTTTTCAAAATCACTAAAATCAGAATTTGGAGGAATAAGACCACCATGATATATATCAATCAATAAGTAATTTCATGCAGAATGCAGTGAAACAAACCACAATGAAATATCTGTCTTCTAACAAAAGATATGGCCAAAAAACCAGTGGGGGCAGGGTGATGGTACATCACCACGCCCACCACCTGGGGTGTTGCCCCACCCACTGCATGGGGTGACGCGCAGGTCTCCCACACCAGGTGACGCGAATCCTAGTGACGTCACTGCCGTCAAGGACCATATGAGAGCAGAAAAGGGAAAGTAAAACATTTAGGGTGCAATCCAGATCCGTATCTGGGCCAGCACAAGTCCCTTGCTGTACGGCACATTTGCGCCTCCTTGAGAGGAAGCCGAAGTGCCGGCCTGCGGAGGCTGACATAAGCCTCTGCGCCAGCTTCTTCTCGGATGCTTGTGTCAGCCCGGCTGCTGGGAGGAGGGCAGGGGAAGGCGTCCACTAGGGCGGGTGGACAACGACTTCAAGCCGGTCCACTTTCCTTGGACTTGTGGCACCTCAAAAGGTGGCACAAATCCAAGGAGACCCATAGCGGCCAGCAGCCCTTACCTGGAGGTAAGGGGAAATGTTTCCCCTTACCTCTGGCTGAGCTGCTTCTGGCCACTATCCTGCACTGGAAACGGTGCAAGCCTCCTGGCATGCCTGTTCCAGCGTAGGTTAGGATTGCACCCTTACTTTCAGAAGCTCTTCCCCCTATCCTGTGTACTGTGAACATGTGAGTACAAAATAATAGCATGATGCGAGCTATGCCCTTATCACCCAGCTGCCAAAGCTCTCACTCAGGGACTCTAGAACTCCTAATCATCCCCATATTCAGTACCACCTTCTTCCAATAAACACCAAAAGTGTGACCAGCAGATATGTCAACAACAGGGTACAGTACTGGTCAACATGGTACCACTTCCCCTTTATGCATTTGATGTATGTGGCAAGGAACATGCCTTTTAAAGCTAGAGAGCCAGGATGGTCTGGTTCAGTGGTTCAGGAGTTGAACTTAGACTTCGAAAAGCCAGCTTCGAATCCCTGCTCAGCCATGAAGTTTCCTGGGTGACGCTGGGCCAGTCACCATCTTACTATCTCACTTGGGCCAGAGAGACTTGTGCCAGTCTCACCTACCTCACAGGGTTGTTGTGAGGACAACAGGAGGGAAGGAACAATGTACATGAGCTCCTTGGAGGAAGGTTGGTATAAAAATGTGAAAAAAAAAAAATAAAGGCTATGGTCTCTCTCACCACCAAGTTATTAATGAATGCTTAAAAAGGATTACAAGTTTGGCCTCAGTAAATGCCTATACCTTTTTTTTCTAAAATGGGCACATATTTGAATTATCTGCAGCCAGATGAATTTGCCTGTTGATATCCTCCAGTGATTTTATGTCTGAATAAAGATGCACATCTGGCTTTATTTCTATGACCCTGTTGTACTCACAAGGAGGAGACCAAAGAAGGTGTGAATCACCTCTCCACTTTCATCCATCCATCATGCATAAATCTGTCTTTAGGATTTGATACAGATGAAATGGGGGGTGCAGAACTCTCCATGTGTGTATGTTCATTAGAAGACCTGTAGGGAGCCCTGGTATGTGCAACTGTATGCACAGGTGCTTCTCACAGATGTTATAATGAGCACATGGGCAGGAGGTCTGGTCTAGAGGGTAGAGCCTCCGTTAGCCTGAAGATAACATCAGAAGGTCGCCAGTTCGAGGACACTGTCAGCTCCCTGAACAGCTGAGAATGGCGAGACCTTGAAGCAGCTGACAAGCCCAGCTGAGTGATTCCACCTGCTCTTGGAGTGAGCAAGAAGCGTCTTGGCTGCCCTCCATGTGAAAGATGGAGCTGCTTGTCAGCCTGCGTGGGAGAACTGGAGGCCAGAAGTGAGACTGAAGGTTGCCAACCTATATATTCCAGGACACCCAGAAGGCTGAACTGGAGAGTAAGATGCGCAGTTAAGTAGAGGTGTCCTTAAGGTTGGGCATGGTGATGCATCATTGCCCTCCCCAATGGTTTTTTGGCTTTAAATTTTGATAGAATAGAGATACGTATTTCAATGTGGTTTGTTTCATTGTGTTCTGTATGAAATTAAGCATTGAATGATATATACCATGGTTATTCAAAATCATGTCATATCAAAGTCATATTAATCAAAAATACTAAGATTTTAAACATTTTGGACAGTAGTGGTACTACCCCCCCCCCCCACGTGCAGCACCCAGTGTGGACTGCACCCCTAACAACAACACTGCAATCTGGGACTTCTAGACCAGACAAAAGGCTGAAACTGGGTTTAACCTATGGTATGCCAATTACTAGAAAAAATAGGAAAACGTGACATTTTAATTTGGGGGTATGAAGATTACCTCATACCACAGATTAGCATTCAGTTAACGATTTTCTTCTGAAAATCTGGGAAGGGTGCTTGCAAAGTCCCCCCCCCCCCATGTTTCAAAACCTTTTTGCGAGTCACCAAATTTGGCTCATGACCCGCTGACGCCCAGTTTGGGAAACACTGCTCTAGAGTTTATTTTAAATACCAGATTGGAATCCTGCAAAATATGAAGTATTGGGCACATACAGAGTGCTTTCCCCTTGGAAACTCTACTTGGATCATGACAGGTTCAGATAGAGGTGTTAGCATTTACTTGAATGCCATTTTCCAGACTAGGGTGGAAAAAGATCACTCAAAAAATTCACAAAGCCATTTACATAACAATCAATAATTTTTTCCCCATACTTTGTGTAGCTTAACAGAAACTTCTGCCCAAAACAGCCAATTCCATGATATTGGATCTTGTCTCTATATTAACAGATATTCAAGCCCTGACTTTTTGACTTCTACACAGCAATATTCATTCTTCAAGAATGATTGATCCCTGATAAATTAATCAAACCATGATGAATTCTTTCCTTCTTTTCCTCTAATTGGGTTTTTGGCTGTCTGAGTTATTGGGCCCTGTGTTTATTCACCCACAACAATTATTTTCTCGACATTAGGGGATTGAAATAAGCACACTAATTTCTCTTTCCAAAGGGAGGCTTTCCACAGAGATCAGTCAAAGCTTTTCATTAGTCAGTCTTTCAGAAAACACATCAGGTCGTTCAAAAAATAATGATCCCTAAAAGAAATTGGAGCCAGTCCAAAGATACCCCTTTGTACGATCGCATCAGACACCTTAAACAGCTTATTTAACTGCAGAGATCGCAAACTAGTTCCAGGATATGAATATATGAAAACGGTGGCATATTGTATTATAAATGTTTTAATGATCTTCACATTTCACCAACACTTGTGATGTATTAAATATTAGCACTTCTGAAAAGGTTGTGTTTGCTACTGGTTTCATAATCACAGGGGAAAGAACTTTGTATGTGAATGAATACTCTGGAAAAGCACCTGAACTGACTTTCTCCTTGCTAACAGAATGTCATTTGTGTCCATTTGGCTTTGGTAGTGAAGTGGGAGGGGGGCTTGACTGGACAGAGAGGTTTTCTTGCAGGGTGATGGTGGTTCAGTGTGATTGACTATGTCTAGTCACCTAATTTGTACAGGTCAAAAAAAGCAAGCAAACAAACAAAACCAGGTGTCATGAAAACTCTGTTGTTTCATGTGGGTTCTTACTTTCTCTTGCATTGATATTCGAGTAGCTGGGGCTCCTTGGGTGTAAAAGATTCAGGTGAGAATGGTTGGGTTCATAAAAACCTTTAGAGAAGGGAACTTTGTTGTCTTCCTAGTGGATGAGACCTAAGGGAGAGTTAGCCTCACTTTGGTGTTGAGAGTAAATTAGAGAAGTTAAACTAATTCTGACTTGTTAGTAAAAGGGTTGAGCTTCGTTAGGGTTTTATCTTTTTTTTGTAGTTGTTTTCCAGCAAGTTCACAAAAGGGGTCTGCCTTGATAGCCTCCTATAACTGTTGTACTTTTAGCCAACTGCATATCTGGATTGTGCAGAAACCCCTTTTGTTAGTCTGTAATAATTAACTGAGATACGGTCCAAAAAGAAGCTGACAGAACATACCAAGATCCAGGTCTAAAGAGCTTGCGTACGAGTACACTTCTGTACTGCAGCGAGTCATGGACTCTTCGCTCACAACAGGAGAGGAAACTGAACGCTTTCCACATGCGCTGCCTCTGATGCATTCTGGGCATCACCTGGCAGGACAAAGTTCCAAACAACACAGTCCTGGAACATGCTGAAATCCCTAGCATGTATGCACTGCTGAAACAGAGACGCCTGTGTTGGCTTGGTCATGTCGTGAGAATGGATGATGGCCGGATCCCAAAGGATCTCCTCTATGGAGAACTTGTGCAAGGAAAGCGCCCTACAAGTAGACCACAGCTGCGATACAAGGACATCTGCAAGAGGGATCTGAAGGCCTTAGGAGTAGACCTTAACAAGTGGGAAACCCTGGCCTCTGAGCGGCCCGCTTGGAGGCAGGCTGTGCAGCATGGCCTTTCCCAGTTTGAAGAGACACTTGGCCAACAGTCTGAGGCTAAGAGGCAAAGAAGGAAGGCCCATAGCCAGGGAGACAGACCAGGGACAGACTGCACTTGCTCCCAGTGTGGAAGGGATCGTCACTCCCAAATCAGCCTTTTCAGCCACACTAGACGCTGTTCCAGAATCATGTTTCAGAGCACGATACCATAGTCTTTCGAGACTGAAGGTTGCCAACAAAAAATAATTAATTGATCTTAATAAACTGTGTTTTCTTATTCCTTTCTGTCTGGGTCTCATTGAGGTATCTGGGAACCACTACTCTCTTCCCTTATAGGGAGTAAATAAGAGGAATTAAAGAGAACCCGTCAAATAGCTTATGTTGCAAGGAAGAGGGATTTAGCCCAGGGAATCCCTCTAGCGATCCTTGTTCTTGTCTGGTGGCAGTGGGGTAGTTACCTAGGGGCCCTTGTCCCCAGGAACCTGTCATGGACAAAATAGCCTGATTTTTCCAGCAACTGTCCCGAAACCACAATTAGACTACGGTTATTGGGGGAGGGGTTGTTTGGAACCCCTTTTAGGATGATGCTTGTTTTTCGACAGAATCAGACAAAAGACATTCTACACCAGGAGATGGAGAACTCACACTATTTCAACTTCATGTGTGTCCTTCTTACTTGAGAGGAGGATGTGTTGTTTCAATAGCATAGATCACGTTCAGACATTAGGTTAAAAGCAGGTTCTTTTGCTGAGTTTGTACTTTGTTCTCACAATTCTGCCCCCTACAAGTTGCAATAAAGGAGGAGCCCCCTCCCTAAGACTTCTCGTTCAAGGTTCCTTGTTTCCCTTTCCAAGTTCTTCCCCTCAGGATCCTGAACCTCTCCACTTATTGTCATTTGTTATTTTGTACACAGACATACATACCCTACTTCAGAAGTGAAAATCAGCCTTTCAGCACAATTATGACTGACGTCTACTCAGAAATAAGTCCCAGTGAGTGCCATGGGCCTGACTTCTAGGTAAGTAGTATGGAATTGCAGTCTTTGTCTTCTAATGGTCCAATCTTATTGCCTCTCTGTGTCAGCAGAATGCACGTTCCGCCGGCGCACAATGTTGTTGCAAAAGCACCATAAAGCACTTTGTGATAGTACATCTGGTTGGGGTGCCAGCAGGAAGGCCATTTCTGTGCATGCTGGCACTTGCAGGGATGCCCGCTGGACCAAGTAGGTATGGCACAGGGGCAGGTAGAGGGCAGGTGGAGGACAGGGAGAGGTAGAACAGGTCAGGGAGAGCAACACCAGGGTAGGTGGTGGGTGGATTATGCCTGGGAGAGGGGTGGAATCAGCAGCCGTATCTCCCTTCCCAGGCCTGATCCACCTGCAAGGATCAAAAAGGATCAATATCGCTGGCGCAGGTTCAAGTTGACCCATTGTAGGTGCTGCGGCTTACCCTTTGCAGGAGACTTTCCAGCAGTCAAAATTTCCCTGCAGGATACGTTAGAGCTCACGGCAGTACTGCTGTATCACCACACATTAATTTAGTTAGGATTGGGCTGTTCCTATCATATATTTCACCACGTTCTTGAGTGACTGCTTCCCAGCATGTGCCATGAATTTGCACAAAGGGGGTTTAAAGTATTAACCGGCTGAAACTGGAGCATCCATTTTGAACATTTTTAAGCAAGATGGAAGGCAGTGAAGAACGAAGCTCACTGAGTGTACTTGATAAAACGAACAAAAGATTTTTATGTCCTGGCTTTCATTCCCAGTTAAAAACAGATGCGTGACGTTTCTCAGTGTAACTTGGTTTGTTTGTCTGCTTGTAAAGAGCTGGACGAGCGCATCAAATCAGATCTGCCTGAAACAATACAGTTCCATTTTTATAGCAATAATTAATGCTTTATCTTATGCAGTTTTTGAATTATCCCTATAAAGCACATTGGAGAGAAAGCTGCTTATAGAGATTTGAGGGCACCCTAATCCACAGGGCTCTCATTGAAATGGATCAAACCACAAAGTCCTATCATGGCAAACCTAATCGAAACAGATTTGCAACAATACAACCACAAACCTCAAGTATCTCAAACATGCTAAGTTGATTGGGAACAGGAACAATGGATTTGCAGTCATAGAAACATAGAACTGTCGGCAATTGCTCTGCACATTTTCCTCTATTTCAAAGGTACGGGTTTCTACGACAACCCTCTGCTTTGAGATAGGAAGAAAGAGGTATTGCCAGCAGCCTGGCCTTACGAAGGGTTCGTTCAGATAAGCATTTATAATGGATTAATACAATCTTAACTCGAGATTTAGATAATACCCGGGGTCGACTGAGGGAAAAGCAAAGATGTGTAATCTCCTCCTAGGTCACGGTATGACCTCCAAAGGATGGTTCAACCTCTTGTATTGATTACTCTGTCTAGAAGACCATCGTCCCAGAATTTAGTGGTTGTGCACATAAATATTCATTCTGTTCTTCCTTTTGTGCCTAAACATTGTTTTAGATCATCGGTTCCCATACTGTGGGTCCATGACCCACCAGTGGTTTATGACCTAATTTTTGTTGGATTACAAAACTGACAAGGCAGATTAGGGTTATGTGCATCAAGGGTTAAACAAGCTGCTACTTGGAGAGGGGAGCAATGCTGCCCAATCACCACTATAGCCTTGGCATTTATAAATCAGGCAGCAGCCTCTCCAGGGCCTCTAAAAAGTTTGGGAGCCGCTATTTTATACAATGACATCCTCCCAGTCACACACGTACACACATGTACAAACACAATGCCCCATGAGTCCAAGCCTGATAAACTGGAATGACTAGTAGATTCCTTCATCAGAGTGTTTTACCTCTCCCTAGGCCACTTGGCCATCAATGGGACTCTTCAAACCTATGCCAGGTATTTTACTGGCACAAGTGTGAGGCATAAGTGTGAGGACACAGAGGGGGCAAGTTGGGCCAGGAAAATGGGGATAGGATCCCAGTGTGGGCTGCCACCACCAAGATCCACCCCTGCCCATCCCCAGCCCAATTCATACTCTACCCTGAATCTTCCCCCAAGTGGGCCACAAACCACCCCCTCCACCCCCTTATCGCTTTCAGTGTGTTGTCCAGGAGCCAGTGCGGTGTGCGTGGGACCTCCAACCATTTGCATCAAATGCCCTGAAGTGCACAACAGTGGTGTGCACAACAGTAGTGTGACATCATTTCCGGTGGGTCCCTACAAGATTATTTTTCTTAAAAGTGGGTCCTGATGCTAAATGTGTGAGAACCACTGATTTAATATATTGAAAAGGGGAAGTATGACTTTATAACATTAAGGGAGCAATCCTAGCTATTTGTTAGGCTGGTGCAAGTCTTTTGTGCCGGCCCAGGAGGGTCGTAAACATGCCTTAAAGCATGTTTGCACATCCTTGGGAGTAGGCTAGACCACCGCAGGGATACATGCTGGCCCATGGAGGCTGCATCCAGCCTCTGTGCCAACCTGGGGTTGGAAGGTTGCATTGGCCAAGCTTGGCTGATGCACAGGTCTGGGGAGGGCAGGGAGGAGACAGGAGGGAGGTGTTCTGAGTCAGGGGAGGGCAGAGGGTATTCCAGAGGGCAGGTGGGCGGGGAACAGGAGGCAGGGGCTGGGACCCGGCAGTTATGCCGGATCCCAACCCTGTTCCCCGAGCAGCACGGAGCAGCTCAAAGCCGCTCCGTTCTCCTCGGACGTGCGCCACCTCCTAAAGTCTGAGGAGACCCATTCGGGCTGTGGTGGCTTACCCGGAGGTAAGGGAGTTTCCTCTTGCCTCTGGCTGAGCCGCTTCTGGCCCCAATCTTGCGCTGGATACAGCACAAGCCTCCCGGCCTGCCTGTTCCTGCGCAAGATAGGATTGCACAGCATGAAACACTGATTTAAATATTAGCAGTTGTGCCCCAAATGAATTCTAAATGCAACAATCTTTGATCTCCAAATATTTACAAATTGTGTCTTTGGCTAAGGACCTCCAGCAGAGATCTGTGAGCAACAGACCCCATCACACCACCCATGTCACAAGATCTGCTTTGCACAGGTTGATTACAAACAAAATGAAGAACTCCGGTTTTCCACCTGCTGAAAACGCCCCTGAATCTCACACTCTGTCATGTCACTGGACTGGGTTTGGTTTGCTGCAGATGCCTGCAGGCACCCCCAGATGGCGCTTTCATGTCCTATTTTGCCAGCCCAGAGGTTGGCCGGCAACCAGCAAAAAGCCTACAGCTAGCAGAGGAATTCAGGCTCCGGATCAGAGGAGGCTGTACCCACAGTGGCAGCAACGACAGCAGCCTCTCAGAATTAGTCACACGCAATTCCCAGTCCTGAAAGAAGGATGCAGCCCAAGCAAAGGCTTGCATTGCAGCAGAGGCAGGCAATTGTTCTGTTTTTCTCTGTTGATCCACATCTGATTCCACCAACATTTCCAAGACTTGCATAACACTAGCCCACGCCTGTGTGAGTTTGTGGATCTGTCTATCTTGAAATGCTTTCCTAGCACAGGTGGGAGAGCTACTGTCTGAAAGCGAAGAGGGAGAGGAAGATAACAGACACCGTTTGCGATGCTTGCAAATCGGGGAGAGCCCTCCCTATGCGCCTGCCCCTTAACAACTGCATAGAGAAATAGCCCTGCTTCCTCATAATTAAGGGAGAAACCAGTGCCTTCAGCATCATTCACTTATTGGAGCAATTCATCAAGAGAACACCCCATTGAAGGGATCTGGGATGCTTTCAGGAAGACTGAGAAAGTTGGTTACCATCTGGAGCGATTCACCATGCACAGTGGCATAGCTAGAGGGGATGCAAAGCACTAAGTTTTGCAGGGAGCCTCACCACCGTGTGCAAGTGGCCCCTTCCCTCCCATCACACAGAATGGCTTCAAAGGGGAAGGCTGCTTGCACACTGCAGTGAGTTTCCCTGCAAAACTTAGTGCTTTGCACCCCCTAGCTACGCCACTGACCATGCATGTTGTGAAGAATATAACGGCACGAGATTGAACTTATGGGTAAGAGGCTGAGCTCATTTAAGGGTAAGGGATTGAACTATGACACATAGGCCCAATCCTATCCAATTTTCCAGCCCTGATGCAGCTGTACCATTGGGGCATGTGCTGCAACCTGCGTGTGGGGGGGGGGAGGCACAGAGGCCTTCTCAAGGTAAGGAAGTGTTTGTTCCCTTATCTCGGAGCTGCATTGAGACGCATTGGTGCTATTTGATTTTTCTCTGTAAACCGCTTTGTGAACTTTTAGTTGAAAAGCGGTATATAAATACTGTTAATAATAATAATAATAATAATAATAATAATAATAATAATAATAATAATAATAATAATAGGATTGGGGCCATGGTCCCTTTCAGATCTTTGAGTTCAGACACAGTCTTGTGAGGTTCCTGGAGATGTTAATTTCGTATCAGAGCACGCATCATGTCCACACTTCCAGTGTGTGTGCCACTTGGACACAATTTATAATTACTGCTCTCTCTCTCTCTCTCTCTCTCTCTCTCTCTCTCTCTCTCTCTCTCTCTCTCTGTGTGTGTGTGAGAGAGAGATAGAGAGAGAGAGAGAGTAACTTTGTGGGTAACTTTGTCTCTTGTGCCCCTCCCTGGTCTGCTGTGTCCCTCCCCTCCCTGAGGCATCCTGTTGATATTGTCTATGATGTCTTTCTCTCACCCACATTTGTCCTATTTTTCTTGGGCTTCCCCTTTTGGTCTATCTTGGGCCACTTCCCATCTCTGCCTCTTCTCCTATCTCTAGTTCCTGCCTCCTCCTTACCCCTGGCTTGCACAGATTTATGCATCGTTTGTGGTGAAGCACAATGCAAAGCAAAGTGATTTGTATGTGTGCAAAACAGAGATGGATATAAACACACACACTCAACCTCTCACTGTCTTTGTCTCAACAAACGTGCAGCACAAAATCATGTGCACTGGACAATTCAGATATTAAATGAGAAAATTATTATTATTATTATTATTATTATTATTATTATTATTATTATTATTATTAACAGTATTTATATACCGCTTTTCAACTAAAAGTTCACAAAGCGGTTTACAGAGAAAATCAGATAACTTCCCTGTCCCAGAAGGGTTCAGAATCTAAAAAGATGCAAAAAGAACACCAGCAGACAGCCACTAGAAAAGACACTGCTGGAGTGAGGAGGGCCAGTTACTCTCCCCCTGCTAAAAAAGAGGAGCACCCACTTGAAAAAGTGCCTCTTACTCAGTTAGCAGAGGAAAAAGTGGCAGCCTACAAAAATTATGCAGAAAGATGCTTTTATTCAAACATTATCTGAAAGAAGCCCAAAAAGTTCACCATGGGGAATCTATAAATTTATAACACTGTACCTTAAACATCAGTGATAATTTTGAACAAAGGCAATAGTTCAGTGAGTTCAATAGGCAATGAGTTCGGCACACGGAAAACAATAAACTCGAAACACTCAACTCCAAATGCATGTGCTAGCCAGTTTTTGGTTTTTCTTTCCTAGCCTGGGAGGATACAAAATGTATTGAAACCTCTGCTGAGAGTAAGGAGGCTTTAGCAATCTGCCCTCCCCCGGTGGTTCAGATCCACGTTGCACCCCCATAAGACCTTGCTGTCTTATAGCCCAATCCTATCCTTCCCAGCACTGCGGGCTACAGCGGCACCAAAATGGCCACCACTGTATCCTGTGGGACCAGGAAAGTCGCTGGAGGTCTCCTCGGGTTAAAACCCCAACCTCTGCAATGGGGCTTCTCAAGTCTTAGAATCTGCACTGCTAAATCACTAGTACAGGCTTGAAAAGCACTGTGTCAGGTCTCTGAGTCCAACATAAGACATAGGATCTGGCAGAGGAGGCCTCCACCATCTCCACACCCTCCCAAGCCTCCTGCCCCCACCCTCCCACCACCCCGGAATGCCTCCTCCCACCCCCCTCCTCACTCCTCCCTGCTGCCCAGCGCTCATTTTTCTTGCTGCTGGCAACTGGAGCTCCTTCAGGGGCACTGAATAGGTGGTGCAGGGCTCCCTGCCAGGACTGCTTACTTTGAGGGTGCTGCAAAGGTGCTTTACAGCAAGTTTGCAACACCCAGCACCAGCACTGGGCTGCAGTGCCAGCGCTGACATCCAATAGGATCAGGCCCTTAATAGAATAAAAGTTTCAATTGCAATGTGTGCTTTGGCCTTAACTATACTGGCCATCAGCAGAGTCATCAGACCAGGAAAAAGAAGAGGTCTTGCTGTCGTCGTCCCCCCCCCATTTAAGCCATGGTTGCTAGGACCAGGGCTAGTAAGGGGGGGGGGAAGTAAATTTTCCTCTTGCCAGCTCTTCCCTGAAATACAATTATGTTCTCAAAGAATGTGTGTGCGCAAACATGTTTTGCTAGTGCGTACATGCTGCAGCTGAAAGTAATTACAGACTGAAGCCACCAGAAAGAGCAAACTCTTGGGAGTACTCCTGGATCTTGCATTAGTTTGGAAATCTCAAGTGGCAGCTCTGCCCAGGGAGGGTTTATTTCACCTTTGCTACTCTACTCTTTATTATCAACTCACTTTCACCCTCTATGGTGAAACTCTGTGATCCCCCCTATTTCTCCATGCATTTTTGACCTTTCTTTTCTCCCAGGAGCTCTTGTGGTGCCCTCACATCCTGAAAAGCCAGCTGAGTCATTTAGACAAAGAAACCATTTCTGCCCTATTGCTGCTGGTTTCTTTTTAAATTGTTATCTGCTTTTCATCTTTCTCTACTGACCGGTATCAAGAATTTGGCTTTGAGTCAGCTTATTGGACCATGAAGCCCACCTGACACCCAACAGTGGGTTCCTCAGGTGAGCCCAAGCAAGAAATCTAGCAGGTTATTAAAAGTGGGGTCATGTTCACCCTCTTTACATTATTCTCCTGGTCTAGGGTGTTAAATGCATTGATGGACGCCAATTGTGATCCTGGCCTCTGTGCCAACTGGGATTAGGACGACAAAATGCCATCCACCCCCCATGTGGCCCAGAAGCTTAATAACATCACTTCCAGCTTTTGGAGAAGCTGGGCCTCTTAGCTGGGCTGGTAGGTAGCATCTATCACTGGTGTATCTGGGTGTGTCGTGGGAGGGGAAATGCTAGTGACAGACACTGCCTATTGACCCAGCTAGGCGTGGGTGTAAGGACCAAGATCTTGAGCCAGCGTAAGAACATAGGATAGGGAAAGCACCCAGTTAATCATGTTAGTGTTTGTGTTTATTTTCAGTTTGCCCTTGTAACATCCATGCCAACCTTTGCTCTAACCCATTCACCCAAATCCTGCTTTGTTGTGCTGTGCTTCCTTAAAATGTCCTACAGTCCAGTACTGTGGTTGGGCTGTGCTGGTGGAATCCACTAGTTCATACTTTTACAAAAGCACCTTAAAGCTCTTTGCAACAGCATCCATAGCTGGCAAGCTGGCAGGAAGGTTGGAGCTTTCCCATGCATGTTGGCAGTCGTTACAAGACCCAGGAGAGGGTAGGGGAAGGATAGGGAAGGGGTGGGAAAGGGAGGGGATGAGGTGGGATAGGATGGGGTGGATCAGGCCCTAGAGGGGGCAGGATTCGTGCCATCAGCTTGCACTGTATTGTAACCTCCCTCCTGGGCCTGATCCCTATGCACAGATCAGCTTGGACTTGCACCAGTGATATTGCTGGTACAGGTCAGAGTTGACCCATTGTGGCTTACCCTGGGGTAAGGGGGGGGAACCAAGAAGATCTCCAGCAGCCCAGATTCCCCCACGGGATGCAGTGTAGCCCACACCAGTGCTACTGTATCACTGCACAGGAACTTAGGTAGGATTGAGCTGTCATTTTTGCCTTTTTCCCTTCCCCCTTTACTTTAGGTGTTCATCTTTTTAAAAATAGAATCCACACACCACTCTTTCAGTCTCCTTTCTCCATTTCCATCAGCACCCTATAGCCCTTTAGGCCTCTGCAGGTTAATATAGCTCACAGCTTCTAGTTGCTCACAGCTTCTGCCAACTCTAAGAATTGACTGTTATGCTTTAGAAAAGCTGTGGGTGGGAAAAGGAACTCACCATAAATTGATGGAAGTAGTTCACAATATGGTTCCGTAGGTCTGCAGCCTACGTCAGCAGTTCAGCCAGGCAGATTATTCCTCAGAGATTACCTTGATCCCGTCAGAGAGCCACAGAAATGCCATTTTATCAACTATTAAACCCAAGATACCAGGTCACTCTCTCAGTGTCACTTTTCACAGGCCCTTGCTTCAGAATAACTTCTCCCATGATCACACCTTGGAGGTAATGAAGCCACCATTTGAAAACAGCAAACGTTTTCCAGAAAATTTGGGAATCGTGATAGTTGCTGTGTGTCAAACGGACGTGTTAATACCTGGACCTGAGAACTCAATTAATTGCTCAGCAGACTACGAGTCTAATAGAACAGAATATTCTCCTATGGCTTTAGCAAGGTAGCTCTTTTCACATGGTCACATCATGCAGCATGAATATGCACAGGTTGGGAAGTTGTATCATGGTGGCAGGCCTCACCCTCTAACCTGCATGCGTGCACTAAATTGTGTGAATAATCCCTGTGCACATACACATTAAATATGTACAATGGGCCTGCCATATCCGTGGGCTTCTCTTCTGTGGATTTAAATATCTGCGAATTGCAAGTATATATAAACCATTTTTTTCACATACCTGATCTAGCCTTCCACCATTTCACACACCCCTTCTCTCTCTGGCTGCAACACTCGCTTTGTTCATGCCATTCATGCACATTTAGGCAATTTATGCAAGTCGAGGCAATTCACACAATTTAGGCAATTTACACCATTTTCTCAGTGTTACTGAGAAATCTGTAACTGAGAAGATCTGTGGACTTCAGCATCCACGGATTTTGGCATCCAGGAGGGTCCCAGAACCAAACTCTCAAGGATAGAGAGTATGGTTGGTTGGATGGCAACCTTCAGTCTCGAAAGACTATGGTATCGCGCTCTGAATGGTGGTTCTGGAACAGCGTCTAGTGTGGCTGAAAAGGCCAATTCAGGAGTGACAATCCCTTTCACACTGGGAGCAAGTGCAGTCTGTCCCTGGTCTGTCTCCCTGGCTATGGGCCTTCCTTCTTTGCCTCTTTGCCTCAGACTGTTGGCCAAGTGTCTCTTCAAACTGGGAAAGGCCATGCTGCACAGCCTGCCTCCAAGCGGGCCGCTCAGAGGCCAGGGTTTCCCACTTGTTGAGGTCCACTCCTAAGGCCTTCAGATCCCTCTTGCAGATGTATCGCAGCTGTCGTCTACCTGTAGGACGCTTTCCTTGCATGAGTTCTCCATAGAGGAGATCCTTTGGGATCCGGCCATCATCCATTCTCACAACATGACCGTATATAAGCTTACTTAACAGATTGGGAATCCCAAAGCATGTATCAGACATGTATACTGTTCATACAAAAGTAGATATGACCCACAAGCCCTTTTCATGCATGATTTCAGAAGCATCTGGGAATTTAATGAAGAACAAGGCGCCCTTCATGCTTTCTTTGACTGTGTCAGGCACTACTAGGAAATATGAAAGGGTACACAGTGCAGTGAATGTGCTTAGGATTAGGGCAGGTCCTGCTGCTGCAAGCTTACTCCCCTCAGTCCTTCATGCAGCATGTGCTTTATGTCAGTGGTCTTCAACCTTTTTCGTGCCACAACCTCAATCAATCAATCAATCAATCAATCAATCAATCAATCAATCAATCAATCAATCAATCTTTGTTTGTTTGTTTGTTTGTTTGTTTGTTTGTTTGTTTGTTTGTTTGTATCCCACTTTATCTTCCATGGGTGTATTCAAAGTAGCTTACAAAATGTCAATAAAAACATAAAATACAACATAAAAATTATAAATAGTAGCAATCTAAAAAACCTAACTTAAATATCTAATTGAAAGCCAGGAGCAAAAAGCAGAAGAACCAGCAAACACTAAAAAGTACCAGCCCATAAAACTAATAAAAAGCCAAAAAACTAATAAAAAGACAAGAGTAAAAGGAAATGTCTTCAAGCCCCGCCAGAAAGCCGCTACGGAGGGAGCAGATCATAAACTAAGAGGGAGGGAATTCCATAGAGTTGGTGCCACTATAGAGAAGGCCCTACTCCTTGCCGCCACCCCACCCACCTCCATAGATGGCGGCATCCGAAAGCGGGCCCTCTCTGATGACCGGAGAGGACAGACTGGATTATATGGAAGAAAGTGGTCTCTCAATATCCTGGCCCCAAGCAGTATGTATGTATGTATGTATGTATGTATGTATGTATGTATGTATGTATGCATGCATGCATGCATGCATATATGTATGTATGTATGTATGTATGTATGTATGTATGTATGTATGTAGAAAGAAAGAAAGAAAGAAAGAAAGAAAGAAAGAAAGAAAGAAAGAAAGAAAGAAAGAAAGAAAGAAAGAAAGAAAGACTGGGGACCCACAGCTAGTCCCACCCCCGTCCTGGGACCTGATCCAGCCACCCATGCCCCAGTTGCTGCTTATCCATGCCCTGTCTTCCCATTTGCCCCTACCTCTTGAGTCTTCATAACAACCCTGTGAAGTGGCAATCTAAGCAGGGTTGGCCCTAGGGGCTGTGGAGCAAGATAGCAAGAAGGGCTTATGCAAAGTTAAATCAAGAACACAGTTTTGATAAGGCAGTATCCAAACACTCTCTTGCACAGGTTTTGAAAAGTTGCCGGGGTACGACCCATAGGTTGAAGAACTGCTTTATATGAAAACAGTAGAATTTATTTGGCACATTCTTCTACATTGGGAGGAGAGACTTGTGGACTTATTTGCCTTCAGAATCAAAAGAAGGCGGACTTGGGCTAACTGGCTAAGATACAGTATCTGCTGAGGTTCTGACAAGTGATCTGGACCCTATATTGAAAGAGGGACAAATGGTTATTGTCAGAGTAATGGGTGCAAAGATGTTAGGGATCAGAACCTGCACCCACCATCAAAATGGACTGAAAAATGATGAGGGCCTACTTTTAATTAACAAGTCCTCACTGCCTACTTGGGGAAAGCATCCCAGTTGGTCTGAAGGTTAAACTGCAGAAATCCAGAAAATGAGACCTGTGGCGACTATCAAGTTCACAGGGCTTGGACTCTTCTAGACTTTCTGTCACTCAGAGAGTTTCTGCCGGCATTTTTACTTTCAATTTTATCTTTCTTTTCCCTTACTGCTGGCATTCCCTCTTGCTTCAAAGCAGTCTCCTCTCCAAACCATGTTAATTGCAGTGTTTTTATAAGTGCTTCAGTTGGCAGATCCACCCATCTACCTCTAAGTATGTAATAGAAGTATCCATTTTCTTTTCTTTTTAAATTAATTTTTTAATTTTTTCCCCAAAATAAAAACAAACAACAAATATAAACAAACACATAACAAACACAAACTCAATACACAACACATACACAAAAAAACATACTGTTGAAGGGTGCAGGCAATCATATATCAATATATCTAATCAATCAATACATATCTTCTAATCTTGTTCCTCTTCTAGTTTAACCTCTTAATATCATTTAACTATCATATCATATCCTGTATATCATGTATGCAATATATTCATCTAAATGCCCCATCTTATACATCTACAACTTCATTTTCAACCAAGCATAAAATGGTCTCCATTGCTCTATCTGTGTCGGTTTACGCTGTTGATACAAAATCTCTGTAAGCCTATCCATTTCTGCCACATTCATTATTTTCTCTATTAATTCATCTTTTGTTGGAATTTTAATATCTTTCTAGTATCTAGCATATAAAATCCTTGCAGCAGTTAATATCATAATAACAAAATACACATCATTTTCTTTATCTATAATATCTAAGGTGATATTAAGCAAAAATAACTCTGGTTTCAGCGGTATTGTAAATCCAACAATTTTTTTGTAAACAATTCCTTTGAATAATGCTTGAGATCCCTTCTTCCATATATAATTTTTCATAAATTTTTTTAGCAATATCAATCATATCTTTTACTTCATAGTCTTTTTTCCATCTTCTTTCTTTAATGTGTTTATATAGGATTTCATTTTCTCTCTAATTTATAAGTCAACCATTTTCCAGTTTTATTGGCATTTTCAAAAAAGTTTTGTATAGCAAAAGTAAGTTTCTTTGCTAGTTCTTCTGTCAATAAAATGTTCAATTTATGTTGTACCTCTCTCATTCTCAGTTTTATCTCCGGTGATGTAAGGTTTTGCTTTGCAAATAATTCTTGTTGTTTCAATTCTTTCTCTAATTCTACGTATCTTTTCTCTCTTTCTTTTCTTTTTCTTGCACCTTCTCTTATTGCCAATCTTCTAAAAACAGCTTTACTAGCATTCCAGACCGTGGTCATTGGAATATCAGGTGTAATATTAGCTCTAAAATAATGTTCTATTTCTTCTTTCAAACTCTTTTTAAATTTTTCATTTTTTAAACTATTAATATTCAATCTCCATTCAGATGACTTTTGAAGAGTTTCAAATTTGCTCATTACTGGATTGTGATCTGATAGTATCTTTGGTAATATTTCCACTTCTACCAGATTTTTAGTCCATGCCCGTGGTATCCAAAGAGCATCAATCCTTGACCATGTCTGGTGTCTATTTGAATAAAAAGTATAGTCTTTAGTTTCTGAATATCTTGTTCTCCATACATCTATCAGATACATCTCTTCCGCTAATTGTAAAAATGCTTTAAGAATTTGTGGTCTCCTTTTTTTCTTCTCTTTTACTTGCGTCGATGTAGAATCCATTTGTCTATCAAAAAGTGAATTAAAGTCTCCAACAATACAGTATTATCTAATTCCTGTGTCTTTGTATAACTTTACAAGAAGTTCTTGCTGATTTTCATTTGGTGCATAAATGTTCACAATTAAGACTCTTGCATTTTCTTTTTGTACTTCCACCATCAATATTCTTTCATCTTGTGATGCATGTATTACTTTGGTCTCAGTCTTTCTTTTACTTATGTGGCCACACCTTTTTTTAAAAAACTGAGGCTATAAATACTTCTCTTAATTTTTTGTCCACAAGCAGTGCTTGTGCTTCATATTTTTGATGTGCGTTTCTTGTATACAAGTTATAGCCATATTTAACTTTTGCAATTAAAGGAAGACTTTCTTTTGTTTTTGAGGTGAATTTAAGCCATTTATGTTGACAGAGTAAATACTCCATCCTTCCTTAACCATCATGTTTCTTTTTACTATTCACATTCTCTTTTTGTCTTCTTCTTGTTGGTATCAGTGAATGCCTCCTTGCCCCTCTAGTTTCTTCCTCCTCTGATTCCTCAGTTGTCTCTGAATTATCTGATTTCTTTTCTTCCAGCTCCATTTCTACACTTTCCTCATTTTCTTCATTTCTCGTCTCACCTTTCATCACTGTACTCAAGAAGTTTTCTGCTTTCATTGTTGAATTTATATTATATCTCTGTGACTGGAATTGAAAAAAAACATACCTTCCTGGAGAAACCATCTATATGGTATTTGCTTTCCTCTTAAAAATTTTGCTAGCTCTTCATATTCTTTTCTCTTTTTTCTCACTCTCCATGGGACAGGTCTCAGAACTTTCACTTTGCTACCCTCCACCATCTATTCCTTTTCCTGTGAGATCTTCAATATTTTATCTCTGTAAAAAGTTCTGATGAATTTCACATGGATTTCTCTTGGTAGTTCATGTTTGCTTAGATAAAAAGTGCTCACTCTTCTCGCTGAATCCAGATCCATGAATATCTCCTCTGTTGGCATGTCGATTCACTCTGATATTAAATCACCAATCAGACATCATGTATCTTCCCCTTTCTGTTCTGTTACATTTTGTATTCTCCCCACTCGAGCTACACTCTCCATCTGAATTTCCTTTAAAGTTACCTCTCCATCATATTGGTTTTGTTCAATCTCCAGTATTTTAGATTGATCTTTTGTTGTCTTTTTTTCTAATTTTCTAATCTTTTGTGTATTCTCATCTGCTTCGTCTTTAACAGCTTTCAGTTGCACACTAAGATAATTTAGTTGTGTAGTTAAAACATCCAGACTAGCTTGAACCTGCAGAAATTGATTTGTGTGCTGCTGTCCCATCACCACTAATTTTTCTATATTGTCTTGTATTGTCTGCTTCCAATCTTTCCCTTTCGGTTCCTCCTGTGTTATTTTTCCCAAGTTTGACTCCAGGGTGGGAGAGCCCCTAACTTTCGCTCCTTTTCCTGTCATCCTTTTTCTTCCTTCTTATATCTTCTTTCCTGTAAAACTCAAATATCTGTTATCACATATATCACTATCAATTACCCATACATCACATCATCAAAAAATCAACTGTTCACCCATAAAAACCAACACAAGGAAATTTTAAGTCAAATAAATCTTTGCCTTGCAATATTTTTAATGCCACTAGATGTCCTCAGCGTATCATCCTCCTTACTTCACTTGTCAAGTCCTGTTCTTATCCTTGCAATCCCTTTTTAAATCCACTAGATGTCCCCGATGTTCTATTCTTCTTATTCTGTAATCTTGGTTCTATTGCTTACATTTGTTGCTATATCAACCACATTCTGTTCCAAGAGATAGTCCAAGGAATTCAAAACAATGAAACCACTTTTGCAAAACAAAGAAATGCAGATCTCCAGCCCTCTCCATAGGCAAGATCTCCACAGGAAAACAAAACTGAGCGTTTCAAAGCAAAGTTTATATTCCAAAACAATTAATTTGTAATCCAACGAGTTTTAGATTTGTAAAGTTAGAGTTATGCTCTCATATTTCCTTAACAAGCATGGCAGGTCTCCTCCAAAGCGTCTTCTCACACAAGCAAAAAATGAGTGGAGAAAGCCTCCCCCCCTTCCTCTTCCCAGAGGGGGAAAACCTGCCCCTCCTCCTTTTTCCCTTGGACAAAAGCTTAATCAGGCAGTCAATTAATCAATCAATGCCAGACATACACAACAACAACACTCACTTAATTCTTCCAAGATCCTTGCCTGCTTGGGGCCTTCAGCTTAGTTTCAACATGAATCCTCACCAACACCTACATTGATGGCTGGGTTCCCTTGGAGAAAAAACAGCCCCTGGCTGGGCCCTTCCTCTCCAAAACCATACACCATCTGTAGGATCGAATCTCTCTTGATCACAGATCCTCAGATCTCCTCAGACCCATGGTTTTTTGGGAGGAAATAGCATGCTTTCCCAAGAGCTTTCAAGAGCTCAGAAAAGCACAGACATTCAGTTGCCTCTGGCCCCTCCCCCTCCAGAAGTACCCATTTTCAATGAGCTTTCATGATCATCATGTTTCATAGCTCACTGTAAGTAATGTATGCAATAAAGCTGGCAGCTTACAGAGCATCCGACTTAGGTCATTCCAATGTAAGACTGTTGGTCTATAGGGGCACTGTTTTCCATGCTCCATGTGAGAGATGAAGGAGCAGTAGCATCGCTAGGGGGGTTCGGGCCGCACCAGGTGATGCGCAAGAGGGGGTGAGGCGCAAGGGGGGTTACATGCTAAAATCGTGGTTTTAGGAGTGGCCCCATTATGCCATATACCTTTGGATGCAGAATTTCCAGTGAAATGCAATGCAAAAAAACCCAGAGTGAAATAGCTCCTTTCTTAAAAAGTTATGGCCAAAAAACAGGAAAGAAAAAAATGCATGGAGCCCTATGGAACGTGAAACCGAGCTGTATCGTGCATTTACTCGTGAGTAGGCATACTTGCCATAGTCTGTCAGAAAGGGCAGACTGAGAGGACTCGAACAACGTCTGAATGGTCCTGATCCAATGAATGCAGCTCCCCAAAACACCTGAGAAGGAGGTCCCTCCTTTCCAGCTGCGAATGTATTGAGTCCTATGGAAAGCGAAACAGCCTCACGGTTGCACTGACTTGCGAATAAGCACACCTGCCTTGGCTGGTGGTCAGGCCAGGAAAAGGGGAATGTGAGGACACCAGAATGGTCCTGATCCAATCAAACTGGAGTGCACAAATGCTCCAGAAGGCATCCTCCCCCCCCCCCACTAAAAAGGACAAAAAAAGAGGCTTGGGGCACAATACTAACCCCTTATGTCAGTGTTTTCCAGCACTGGCATAGCAGTGCGAATGGGTCATGTGCTGTATCCTGCAGTTGGGTGTCACTCACAGAGGCCTCCCCAAAGTAAGGGAATATTTGTTCCGTTACCTCAGAGCTGCACTGCCCTTATGTTAGTGCTGGAAAGCACTGATATAAGGGGTTAGGATTGCGCCCTTGAACTGGTAAGGGGAAAGTTTTCTATTTTGCACTTGTATTATTATTACTATTATTATTATTATTATTATTATTATTATTATTATTATTATTAATTTATACCCCGCCTTTTTGCCCTGTGGATTTTCATATAAAAAGCAAGAAGCAAGAACGCCAGCCAGCCTGTCAACAATTAAAAGCTTTTTGAAATAAAAAGGTATTCAGTCCACGCCGAAACATTAGCAACGAGGGAGCAGGTCTCAGTTCTAAGGGGAGGGTATTCCACAGTTCGGGGGCCACCACCGAGAAGGCCCTCTTCCTGGCTGCCGCCCCTTTCACATCTCTTAGTGGCAGCACAGTCAAAAGGGCCCCCACAGATGATCTAAGTAAGAGCACGGGCAAGATTGTAGGGAAGGAGGCGGTCCCTCAAATACTCCGAACCCGAGCCATAAAGGGCTTTAAAAGTCCTTGTAAAGCCAGGTGGGTCTTTATCTTGATATGCTTGAAATAGAAGAACTTTAAACTGGGCACTGTGAGGGCTGGAAATCTCACTGATTCTTTTTGGGGGGTGGAGTGTTATTGCAGGCAGGCTACAGAGAAAATTCACTTGCTGGAACAGGACTGGCTCCCCCTTATTTAATTATTTATTTTATTTTAATTTAATTATTTATAATTATTTATTTTAATTTGCTTGATGATGTCACTTCTGGCCATGGCATCACTTTTAATGGGTCCTGGACAGATTGTTATTCTAAAAAGTGGGTCCCGGTGCTAAAAGATTGAGAACTACTGCAATAAGGTGTTAGTAAGTTGACACGGTGTGTGTGTGTGAGAGAGACTACAAGTTTTCAAAATCACTAAAATCAGACTTTAGAGGAATAATACCATCATGTTATATATCGATCAATGCGTAATTTCATGCAGAATGTAATGAAACAAACCACATTGAAATATCTGTGTTCTATCAAAAGTTACAACCAAAAAACCAGTGGGGGCAGGGTGATGGTACATCATCACGCCCACCACCTGGGGTGTTGCCCCACCCACTACATGGGGTGACCCGCAGGCCTCCCGCACTGTGTTATGCAAATCCTAGTGACGCCACTGTGAAGAAGCTGCTTGTCAGCCAGTGTGGGAGGCAACTGGGGGCCAGAAGTGATACCAGATTGTGAAAGAGCCATCTGAAATGTTGTGCAGTTCTTGAAAGATAGAACATTTCTGTCATTGTAAAAATCTCCTCAGGGTTTTGGAGATAGCCTGCCTATGTGAACTGCCTTGAATAAAGTCAGAGGAATAATCCGATCACCAGAAAAGTGGTATATAAATACCAGTATTATTATTATTTATTCTTATCCTCCCAGCAAGACCTTCTGCTAGCCACTCCCATGGGATCAATAAGGACAAACTGTCCTTTGTTGAGGACAAACTGGCTTTGTTTCTCGCGAAGTAATCAAACTTCTTTAAGTACAAGTTTTGGAAGTATGTGCTTGTGTTTTAAAGGCAAGTAGGAGTCAAATTGCTACCATCACACATATACAGTATCACAATTGTGACCAGGAAGAGGGAGGTTCAAATCTACCTCCCCCTATTGTCCTGATCTAGATCACTCTCCTCCACAGCTATTTACTAAGAGGGGAAGAAAAACTCATTGGCACCAAAGTATGTGATTTATAAAAATCTCAATTTGTACATTTTAGAGTAGATCCTCATAAGCTGCTGTTATCCATGTACTCACAGTGCACACCAGCCCCATTGACTGTACCTTCCTATACAAAGAAGGCAGGCTCCAATGCTTTGTGCTGGAATGCTCTCCTGAATGCCCCTAGGAGCTTGTTCTTTTCTAACTTTAGAATCTGTAGCTTTAAGGAATGTCCAATGACCTGAATGTCCAATGATCTGAAGCTTTAAGGAATGTCGAATGACCTATTCTGTTCTCATATCCATGGCAGTCTCCACAGTGAGATGCTTTCCTCCTCCTTCAGCCCTCTCCATGCCACTGGAACCCATTCTCTGTTGGGCCCTCTATAATATCTTCTCCTTCCCTTCCCCACTACTGTTGCCCCCCACACACTAAAGGCCACAGGCACCTGGCAGTGGTGTACCTGAGAGGAGGGCAAGGGGGACAAATGCCCCAGGTGCAAGGCTGGGGGTGGCGCTGCTGCCCACCTCCATGGTGACCCCTCCCACGTGCCACCCAGTGCTTTTTGGCCAGCGGTGTTCTAAGGCCCAGGGAAGCAGCGCACTGTCTCTGACCCTCCAAAGGCTTTGTAAAGTTACTTCCGGTTTCATGGAGGAAATGGGAAGGGATTTCCCGCTGCCCGAACAGCCCCTCCTAACCAAGGAGTTAAGTCAGATAGAGGTTAAAAGAGAAGATGTTTCAGACCTCATTGATAAATTAAAGATCAATAAGTCACCGGGCCCTGATGGCATCCACCCAAGAGTTATTAAGGAATTGAAGAATGAAGTTGCAGATCTCTTGACTAAGGTATGTAACTTGTCCCTCAAAATGGCCATGGTGCCAGAAGATTGGAGGATAGCAAAAGTCACGCCTATTTTTAAAAAAGGAAAGAGGGGGGACCCGGGAAACTATAGGCCGGTCAGCCTAACATCCATACCGGGTAAGATGGTGGAATGCCTCATCAAAAATAGAATCTCAAAACACATAGACGAACAGGCCTTGCTGAGGGAGAGTCAGCATGGCTTCTGTAAGGGTAAGTCTTGCCTCACGAACCTTATAGAATTCTTTGAAAAGGTCAACAGGCATGTGGATGCGGGAGAACCCGTGGACATTATATATGTGGACTTTCAGAAGGCGTTTGACACGGTCCCTCACCAAAGACTACTGAAAAAACTCCACAGTCAGGGAATTAGAGGACAGGTCCTCTTGTGGATTGAGAACTGGTTGGAGGCCAGGAAGCAGAGAGTGGGTGTCAATGGGCAATTTTCACAATGGAGAGAGGTGAAAAGCGGTGTGCCCCAAGAATCTGTCCTGGGACCGGTGCTTTTCAACCTCTTCATAAATGACCTGGAGACAGGGTTGAGCAGTGAAGTGGCTAAGTTTGCAGATGACACCAAACTTTTCCGAGTGGTGAAGACCAGAAGTGATTGTGAGGAGCTCCAGAAGGATCTCTCCAGATTGGCAGAATGGGCAGCAAAATGGCAGATGCGCTTCAATGTCAGTAAGTGTAAAGTCATGCACATTGGGGCAAAAAATCAAAACTTTAGATATAGGCTGATGGGTTCTGAGCTGTCTGTGACAGATCAGGAGAGAGATCTTGGGGTGGTGGTGGACAGGTTGATGAAAGTGTCGACCGAATGTGCGGCGGCAGTAAAGAAGGCCAATTCTATGCTTGGGATCATTAGGAAGGGTATTGAGAACAAAACGGCTAGTATTATAATGCCGTTGTACAAATCTATGGTAAGGCCACACCTGGAGTATTGTGTCCAGTTCTGGTCGCCGCATCTCAAAAAAGACATAGTGGAAATGGAAAAGGTGCAAAAGAGAGCGACTAAGATGATTACGGGGCTGGGGCACCTTCCTCACGAGGAAAGGCTACGGCGTTTGGGCCTCTTCAGCCTAGAAAAGAGATGCTTGAGGGGGGACATGATTGAGACATACAAAATTATGCAGGGAATGGACAGAGTGGATAGGGAGATGTTCTTTACACTCTCACATAATACCAGAACCAGGGGACATCCACTAAAATTGAGTGTTGGGAGGGTTAGGACAGACAAAATAAAATATTTCTTTACTCAGCGTATGGTCGGTCTGTGGAACTCCTTGCCACAGGATGTGGTGCTGGCGTCTAGCCTAGACGCCTTTAAAAGGGGATTGGACAAGTTTCTGGAGGAAAAATCCATTATGGGGTACAAGCCATGATGTGTATGCACAATCTCCTGATTTTAGAAATGGGTTATGTCAGAATGCCAGATGCAAGGGAGGGCACCAGGATGAGGTCTCTTGTTATCTGATGTGCTCCCTGGGGCATTTGGTGGGCCGCTGTGAGATACAAGAAGCTGGACTAGATGGGCCTATGGCCTATCCAGTGGGGCTGTTCTTAAACTACAATTCCCAGGAGGCCTTGCAGGTCTCTTGTTATCTGGTGTGCTCCCTGTGGCATTTGGTGGGCCGCTGTGAGATACAGGAAGCTGGACTAGATGGGCCTATGGCCTGATCCAGTGGGGCTGTTCTTATGTTCTTATGGATGTTTTTAAGCCCCCCAGAAGGCCTTTTAAGGGCATTAAAACATCCAGTTTCTTCCTTTGGAGGGTCTGAGAGGATGTATGCTGCTTCCCTGTGCCTCTGGAAGGGAGGCAGGGGGTGGCAACCAGCTAGGGGGGGGCAGCTTGGCTGGTGGAGGGGCAGCAGCCTGCAGTCTTGGCCCCAGGCGGTACCAGGTCCAGGATTGCCTCTGGCTCCTGGAATGGGTTCAAACTTGGCCATAGCTTTATTGAAACAATTATGATTTGTATTGGGTGCCACTGAATGTTGAATCCTGCCTCCCAAGGGCAGTGCAGGCATAACTCTTTCCTGGTTCCTGGATGTAGCTTCCCTTCATGTTTCCACCTGGATGATTCTGCCCTTGTCATGAGCAGAATAGTCACCACCATAATGGTCCCAGCTGCCCTCCTAACCTTTGGATAAGAAGGTGCCGTCTTAACTTCACATACATTCTTGAGGTGCTGAATCACACCACCCTTTCATGCCTGCGGTTGCAGCAACTGTGCTACTGCATGCACAATAACCAAAGTTCAGTTATATGCAGCTTTCAAGCTTTAGCCAGGGGTAAGATTAGCTCCAAATTTGCTTCATGTGACATACATTAATTTATGAGGTGACATCCGCTCTGGATTAGCACTCCTCCCTTCCACCAGACACCTTTTAAATAATGACAACATTTGCAAACTGATAAGAAAAGTAGCCTCACAGTTGTGTTTCAGGTGCAGGCCCGTCAAAGAAATGGATTGCCGCAGGCAGGCTGTTTACGATGATCTTGTTTTGTTCACGTCGCAAGCAGCACAAGGTGTTCTCTGCCTCTTTTTGGGGAAAAAAAAATCCTTCTAAAAGCAAAATTTACACACACAAATTATCACATGGCTGCAAAATGATTACGTGAGCCAGTGAAGTTCCTTGCAAGTGACGCCGGTCTCCTGGAGAGGACATTTCTGCCCAAAGATTGCCCCTTCTAAAAAAGAGCTCAGAGGCAACAAGCTGATTAAAGATCAGTGGAGAATTCAGCAGGAAAATGCACTGCAGCTTTGGCTTTGAAGGGAGGACCTCTTTATGCATGAGGTGTCCTCCTTCCTGCTGCTGCTGCTCAGTGGAAGACCTCCCCAACCCTGTGCCCCGGGGCAAAGGTCCGCGATGGTGCCTCCCTGTGGCAAGTCGCTGCCCTCCCCCACATACCTGAAGCTTACAGAGCCTTGCTCGACTCCAGACTGCGTTGGGGAAACTTCCTGAGGCTCCCCCAACGCTTTAAACTGTGCTTCCGGAAAAATGGAAGCACGGTTTTCGACCCCGTCAGGAGCCAAAGAGGTCTCCGCGCCTGGTCTCCATACCCGGGGCATTTGCCCCATCAAATGAATGGGAGGTCCACCACTGCCACTGCCGGACCATTGACAGTCTTCTAATTAATGCTGGAGCAAGAGCAGTTGCCATGGATAAGTGACTCTGCCTGATGCTGAGTTACTTGCCTGATTCACCCAGCCCAGAACTGCCTGCTCGGATTCTAAGACCAGTGGCTGCCCTTGGCATCAGGTGGCTCTGGTTCTCAGCTCTTCTGCTCAGGATCCCTACTCGAGAACTAAGTGCCAAAAGTAGATCCTTCTAGTTCAGTGGTTCCCAAACTGTGGGTTGGGACTCACTGGTGGGTCATGACCCAATTTTTGATGGGTCGCCAAAGGGTGATGAAAAAATCAGACAACTAATTGCCTCAAACCCTGAGGCTATTCAAAAATCAGATACTGTAGTTGGTAATTACCAAGCAACAAGCTCAGCTCCTGCAGTTTGCAATATATTATTGCAATAATAATATATATGGAGATAAACATCTGATATTCTTTTTCTTGTTATCACTTATACATAAATAAAATATTATTTCTTTCTAGATCTCCTTTTTTAAAAGTCTGGTAAACCTAGGTGTGTTTCGATATAGCAGCCGTTTTCAACCAGTGCCATGGCACATTGGTGTGCCGTGAATGGTCCCCAGGTGTGCCATGGGAATTTGGGAGAGGGTCATTTATTAGTAGGGCCATTGTGAGCCCCCTACTGGCAGCACAGTGTACCTTATCAATTGTCAAAAAGCCAATGGTTTGCCTTGACCATTCTAGTGCCTTGCCAGTGTACTGTGAGATGAAAAGGTTGAAAATCTCTCACATAGAGTATTGTTTAAAAAAAGTGGGTCGTGGTGCAATGAAGTTTGGGAAGCACTATTTTGGTTGATCCTGCATTGATCTTTCAATAGTGACAAATCTGTAATGAATCCTCCTTCACTTTCCAGATATCTTCTATCCTTTAAAAAAAAGAAAGGCAATTGACACAGCATTTCTAAAGTGCTCTTGTTGAAACCTTGGCACAGATATTGAGGACAAACTGGAAAAGTTTAAAAGCTTTCGTTGATTTTCTAACTCAGGAAAGCACACACACAAAAAAAATCAGTACTGTAAGCCTTCACAGATTGATGTGCAGTGGTGCTTTGAGATACTGCTTAAGTTGCTTACGCTGGTAATTTTCGGAGAATAAATGTACACTGTAGCTAGCTGCGTTGCAGCAACTAACATGTTAGCTCTCAAGAGCCAGTACACATTTCACGAGGCTTTTCCTTGATAATAAGCCTGCTACCATTTTGATTGAAGTAGAAATTGGCTATTAATTATTATTGCATGACTGGCAGCAACTGTTACCCTGCACATGCCCGATCTTGGCTGATCTTGGAAGCAGGGTCAGGCCTAGTTAGTGATCTTGTCTGATCTCGGAAGCTAAGCAGGGTCAGGCCTGGTTAGTGATCTCGTCTGATCTCAGAAGCTAAGCAGGGTCAGGCCTGGTTAGTACTTGGATGGGAGACCGCCTGGGAATACTTGGTGCTGTAGGCTTATACCACTCCAGTGCGCGAAGCCTGGGTAAAGAAGGTATGGAGGATAGGCTGTTACCCATGCAGCAAATCCCCCCTCTACATGTCGCTGGAATGGTCCAATGGAAAGGCAGAAGCCAATACAGTTGAGGAAACTGAACGCTTTCCACATGCGCTGCCTCTGACGCATTCTCGGCATCACCTGGCAGGACAAAGTTCCAAACAACATAGTCCTGGAACGAGCTGGAATCCCTAGCATGTATTCACTGCTGAAACAGAGACACCTGCGTTGTCTCGGTCATGTCGTGAGAATGAATGATGGCCGGATCCCAAAGGATCTCCTCTATGGAGAACTCGTGCAAGGAAAGTGCCCTACAGGTAGACCACAGCTGCGATACAAGGACATCTGCAAGAGAGATCTGAAGGCAGGAGTGGACCTCAACAAGTGGGAAACCCTGGCCTCTGAGCGGCCTGCTTGGAGACAGGCTGTGCAGCATGGCCTTCCCCAGTTTGAAGAGACACTTGGCCAACAGTCTGAGGCAAAGAGGCAAAGAAGGAAGGCCCATAGCCAGGGAGACAGACCAGGGACAGACTGCACTTGCTCCCAGTGTGGAAGGGCTTGTCACTCCCAAATTGGCCTTTTCAGCCACACTAGACGCTTATCCAGAACCACCATTCAGAGTGCGATACCATAGTCTTTCGAGACTGAAGGTTGCCAACCATGACTGGCTTTCTACAGGATCTGTCATGCGGCTATATTTGAATTGTCTCTACACCTTATTTTTATTTTCTGAAAAGACAGAAAGACCAGAGAACAATTCATTTCAGCAGTGCAAGGACAGTTTGGCCTCCTACTTTGATCCCCAAGGAGGCAACTAACATAGTTAGCATTGCTTGGCTTTATTTCAGAATGGCAAACAACCATCTAATTAACTGTGGTTTGTGTCAATGTGGCTAATAATTATTAGCTGAAAAGGAATGAATGATAAATCATTATAGCTTCCACCTCAGGTCATGTGCTTGTCAGTTACCTGATCATATTAGTTACAGCAGCAAATTTGCATAAATATGCTTCATTAAAAAGTTTCAAGTAGATCTAACCATCCTTAGCAGGACAGAGACTTCTGATGGGCAGGCAGAGCTCCGCCATTCACAAGGGCTTCTTCATTTGTTTCGATGGCAGGGATGTAGATGCAGGGGATGTGCCTACCTGATACCCAATTGAAGTGAGTGGTGAACTTCTCAGGTGGGAACTCAATGGGCGGGATCAGATGATACCTCTGACTGGCTCCATCAAATCAGTGGAGTGTTGGGGACCCAGCTGGCAAAAAAAATAAAAATAAAAATATGGACAACATCTTTGAGAAGGTTTGTTGCAACTGCCTGCAAAAGGCTTGGAAAGTGCAAGAGCCAAAAGCCAGGATGACGACTGCACTATGAAGGGAAAAGGATGTTCTCATGGAACAATGCTTGTAAAAATCTCATTGAAAAATGGATTTATGTTCAGCCTGCCTATGTAAACCAGCTTGAGTCTACTGAGAAAGTATTTAATGCTCCTTTGAAGGTAAGGACCACTATGAAGACATGACACCATTTCCACTGCCATGTGTTTATGGGGCACAACTGTTGAGGAGGAGGCCTACATGGGCATACTATACCCCATGTGGTTTGGCAGGGCACGTTGGATATATCGTACAATTTAGTCCAATATGGGCGCAATCTTAGAAGGCGCTTGGGCCTAAACAAATCCCTCACGCCGGCCTGGGAGTGTTGCAAAAGTGCCATAAAGCACTTTTGAGACACTCTTCTGGGAGATAAGCCAGTGCACGGATGTGCACCGGCCTTCCCGTGCTGCCAGGGGCCCCAGGGACAAAGTAAGAACATAAGAACATAAGAATAGCCCCACTGGATCAGGCCATGGGCCCATCTAGTTCACCTTCCTGTATCTCACAGCGGCCCACCAAATGCCCCAGGGAGCACACCAGATACAAGAGACCTCATCCTGGTACCCTCCCTTGCATCTGACATAGCCCATTTCTAAAATCAGGAGATTGCGCATACACATCATGGCTTATACCCCATAATGGATTTTTCCTCCAGAAACTTGTCCAATCCCCTTTTAAAGGCGTCCAGGCTAGACGCCATCACCACATCCTGTGGCAAGAAGTTCCACAGACCGACCACACGCTGAGTAAAGAAATATTTTCTTTTGTCTGTTCTAACTCTCCCAACACTCAATTTTAGTGGATGTCCCCTGGTTCTGGTGTTATGTGAGAGTGTAAAGAGCATCTCCCTATCCACTCTGTCCATCGCCTGCATAATTTTGTATGTCTCAATCATGTCCCCCCTCAGGCGTCTCTTTTCTAGGCTGAAGAGGCCCAAACGCTGTAGCCTTTCCTCGTGAGGAAGGTGCCCCAGCCCCGTAATCATCTTAGTCGCTCTCTTTTGCACCTTTTCCATTTCCACTATGTCTTTTTTGAGATGCGTCAACCAGAACTGGACACAATACTCCAGGTGTGGCCTTACCATAGATTTGTACAACGGCATTGTACAAGGTGAGTTGCATTGGCCAATCTCAGCTGACACAGGGGTCTGGGGGGTGAGGAGAGGGTGGGGAGGGGGTGGGAGGGAGGCATTTTGGAGAGGAGGTGGGGGTATGCTGGAGGAGGGAAAAAGGTGGAAGGGGGGGTGGGACCAGAGTGGGTGGGACCCACATCGTGCCGGCGCAGAGTCGAGTAGTTCCATTGCAGGGCCTTATCCCTTACCTGGGGGAAAGGGACAAATGTCCTTCCCCTGAGGAGCTGGAGGTGGCTGCCTGGTGGCCATAGGATGCAACAGCAATCATTTCAGTGCTGCTGCTCCTTTGGGTGCTGGGCAGTTCAGGATTGGGCTGCCTATTGGTAATTCCAGTCAAGAACCAAGCTGTAAATTGGATGGCATCCCAATGCTACACTGTCAATTGGATCTGACTTCATGATGATGTCACTCCAACCAAGCCCAGGCAATAGAGAGTGAGATTGTTTGATGCTGAAGGAACAAAAATATGAACGTTTTCCCAACCACTGCTGAAAAATTGCTGAAGTCGGAGCCGCTTCATTCATTCATTCATTCATTCATTCACAGTATTTTTATCCCACCTTTCTCCCACACCAAAGGGGAGTCAAGGTGGCTAACAATGTAAAAACATAAAATCGATACAATTTATACTAAAAACAAAACATTAAAACACCCACCCAGGATCACAGAAATTAAAATAGAAATCATCAAAAGTGCCAGCCCCCACTATCAGTTAAAAGCCTTTATGAAAAAGAAAGTATTGAAGCCCCACCAAAAGGTCTCCAGAGAGGCAGCCATTCTTAATTCCAGGTGAAGGGACTTCTGTAAATGAGGCACCACCACTGAGAAGGCCCTATTCCTAGCTACCACCATCCCCTCACCTTTACAGTTGGCAGCAAAGTCAAAAGAGTCCCCTCAGCTTACCTGAGAGGACAAGTAGAATTTTATGGACAAAGGCGGTCCCTTAGATACCCTCATCCCAAACCATATAAGGCAGCGGTTCTTATACTGTGGACCTGGGACCCACCAGTGGATCGTGACCAAATTTTTGGTGTTTTGTGAAACTGAACGGACAGATTAGGTTATGCATTGGCCAATGTTGGCTGACACAGGGGTCTGGGGGGCAATGAGAGGGTGGGGAGGGGATGGGAGGGGGGCGTTTTGGGGAGGAGGTAGGGGATGGTGGTGGAGGGAAAAGGGCGGGAGGGGTGGGACCAGAGTGGGTGGGACCCACTTAATCAAGGGTGAAACAAGCCGATACTTGGGGGGGAGCACTGCTGCCCAATCACCATTATAGCTGTGACTCTTGGCATTTATAATCAGGCAATAGCTTCTAGGGCCTCTAAAAAGTTGGAGAATCACTGGTATAGGGCTTGAAATGTCAAAACTAGCACTTTGAATTCAGCCTAGTAATGAGCCAGCAGCCAGTGGAGCCATCAAAGCAGCGACCCAACTGAATTGAACTGATGAGCCCTGGCAACCACATGGACCGTTGCGTTCTGCACTAGTTGCAGTTTCCGAACCATCTTCAGAGGCAGCCCCACATACAGTTACAGTAATCTAATCTAGATGTTACTAGGGTATGGGCCAGGTCATAGCAAATTCTCAGCATGGCCAGTTGGGAATGAAGTATTTAGCACAGGCTTTTAATAACTTGCAATATTATGAAAAAAAAAATAATATATATATATTAGAGAATTTCCTCTCGTTCTTTAAAAAGTAATGAACAATGCGAAAGCTTGAAGCTGGCAGATGAATTAGGAATGTTTGGAACCCCTCTGAGGATTGACTAGAGACCCCTCTAGTCTTTCCACAACTCTTTTTTGTTTCCCTTGAGATTCCTCACATTAATTTTTTTCCCCACCAGTTCAACACCCAAAAGAAGATCCAGTTCTGTCAAGTTGCAGATGACAACCACAGCAGCAGTTTGACTAATAACTTGCAACCATTTTCTGTGTGTCCCAGGTAAGGATATATGGAACCCCTAAAGAAATCATACTTATTGAGTTTTTTTTTTTTTTTTGCTTTTTGCTTTTTTCCACACTTCCTTTGGGTGTTTCACTCAAGCAGGATAGCCAGATTTACACCAAAATTCTAGTTTGGCATAAATTCAGTGTCTACTTTTACAATAAGGCCTTCAGTAAATGCATTCTTGCAGGTAGGAGTAACAGTGATCATGAGAAAAAAGTGCAAGTCGATCTATCCTCACCATAAAGGATTTTGTTGATAGATGAAAAAAAAAAAAAACTGTGAGTGAACAACAGTAAGTTCCAATTTCTTATTGATTCAGACTTCCCCTCACTCACCACTTTCCAAAATAGGTTGTAACGCTCAACTTCTTTATCCACCAAGTCTCCCGGAGCTGACAGGCTGAGCGGCTGTGTGCTTATCTCTCCTGTCAAGAGCATGAAGGGAGCATGCATTCATGAAATGGCCTTCCATAGATTTTGGATATTTGGAGCAACACGATTCTTCATCAACGGTGGATCATCTCTACCTCTCCAAACCATTTTTTGAGTGCCACACAACTGTAGTGTTTTCAGTTAAGCATACAGTTCTTTCCGTCAGTGGTGTAACCAGCCCCTGTGAGCACCTGGGGGGCTGTGACTTGCAATATCACCCTCTGGAAGCTCCTGATCTGGAAGTAAATTGCAGCAATACGATGATGCCACAGCCAATTACTTCTGGGTTATGGTCTTGCTCTGAGTGGTTGTGAGTCGCTCTGAGCAACTGACAGCTTTTGTGCCTTTTTCCCCCTGCAGCTTGCAACCACTCTGAGTACCTGTTGGGGGGGGGGGGTGGGAACATGAGAAAGGACTGTGGTGGTGAGGAGCCCTGCTCACTGCTGCAGTGCCTTCTGCTGCACCCCTTCTGGTGGGCACACAGTCAGAGCAGTGGTGAGCCCCTCTGAGCCACCGACCACTTTTTCCCTTTTTATTTTCTTGAATAAACGTGCTGGAATGTGCTGGAATCCCTAGCATGTATGCACTGCTGAAACAGAGATGCCTGCGTTGGCTCGGTCATGTCGTGAGAATGGATGATGGCCGGATCCCAAAGGATCTCCTCTATGGAGAACTCGTGCAAGGAAAGTGCCCTACAGGTAGACCACAGCTGCGATACAAGGACATCTGCAAGAGGGATCTGAAGGCCTTAGGAGTGGACCTCAACAGGTGGGAAACCCTGGCCTCTAAGCGGCCCGCTTGGAAGCAGGCTGTGCAGCATGGCCTTTCCCAGTTTGAAGAGACACTTGGCCAACAGTCTGAGGCAAAGAGGCAAAGAAGGAAGGCCCATAGCCAGGGAGACAGACCAGGGACAGACTACATTTGCTCCCAGTGTGGAAGGGATTGTCACTCCCGAATTGGCCTTTTCAGCCACACTAGACGCTGTTCCAGAACCACCTTTCAGAGCGCGATACCATAGTCTTTCAAGACTGAAGGTTGCCAACACATTTTCTTGACAAGAAGAAAAAAATTGGTCGGCCACTCAGAGCAGCTCACAACCTCTTTCCTCCCCTGTCGCCACACACGTCCCTCCTTTCCCACATGTAATCTTACCCAGTGGACACCCAGTGTCTGCTGTAATGTGAAGCCATCGCTCACAGCTGTGGCCAGGCCACATGCTTCGGCATATGGTCTTTTGCGACAGCCAGAAAGCACCAAGCGACACCAGAATGCTCACTCCTGTGGCTTTAGACACCAATAGGACTGGGGCCCTAGACTGATGAAATGTGAAGAGAGTGTGAAAAAAAATGGTTTCCTTGAGACGGGACCTTCTAACTGGACTTGAATCTCACAGTAGGCAATATCTAGTGGTAAACTGTTATCCAAAGCAACCAAGGAATTTGTGCCATCTGAAGACGAACACATTTATTGTAGCATAAACTTTTATGAACTTGAAGTCCTTGAAAATTTATGAACAATAAAGCCTTAAGGCGCCACAAGATTCTTCATTGTATTTGCTGCTACAAACTTACAAGACTACATTTGTGGGAGCTGCTGCAGCAGACTGCCTGTGCCAGCGTGGTGCAAGAGTTATGCAGTTTAGCTGAACTCTTTAGGAAAGGTTTTGTGATGGACTTTACCTGCAGACCCAACAGAAAATTCTGGACTTCACTTCTGGACACACCCAAGGTTATATTCAGATAATAAGAGCCACAACATGAATGGGGCAAAAGGGGGAGCTTTATGATGAGCTGAAATCCATGAATTTGCCCTGACTTACAGCGCAATCCTTATGTGGCTCCGAGCTGGTGCAGCCATATCTTTGCTGGCTCAGTGTGTCATAAATGTGCTGAAAGGCTCATCTGCAATGACTCACAAGCTGGTTGGTCTAGTGCAGGGGTGTCCAAAGTTTTTGGCAGGAGGGCCACATCATCTCTCTCACACTGTGTTGGGGGCCGGGGAAAAAAAGAATTAATTTACATTAAAATTTGAATAAAATTACATAAGTTTACATAAATTAATATAGTAGAAGTGGACCTTATATGAATGAGTGAAGGTCTTGCAGTAGCTCAAGGCCTATAAAAGGCCTTGCACAAAGCAAAGCTGGCCTTTTCTTTGCTGCCGCTACTGCATCACAGATGTGAAACAGCAAGTAATGGAGAAAGCCCTCATCCCACAGCGCACGCAAGAGGTCAGTCGCCCTCATGCTGAGAGCGACTGTGTTGGGCCAGTGCGGGCTGCAACAAATCTCCGGAGGGCCAGAGGCTCATTGCAGACTGGGGGCTCCCTGAGGGCCGCATTGAGAGGCCTCGAGGGCCACATGTGGCCCCAGGGCCGGGGTTTGGGCACCCCTGGTCTAGTGCAAAGGCCTGGAGCAGCATCAAATCCTGACTAGCTGGCACTGGGAAGTTTGCGACAGGTAGCACTGGGGTGTGGGTAGAGTGGTAGAAGGATGGTTTGGAGGTGGGAAAGGGGCATTTTTGGGTGGGGGAGAGCAGAACAGGGGAAAGATCAAGCCTGGCAGTGTGGCAGTAATGGTGGAGGCCTCCTCCACCATATCCTAACTCTGGTTCCCAGGTCAGGCAGTCCTTTGTATTAGGATATAAACCTATATAGCTGGAATAGATCTGAGAAGCCCCAAGGGGTGGTTGAGGCTTTACTTGTGGTAAGGGGAAAAACAGCTCTTACCTCAAGGAGACCTCCAGTCTGCTCCTAAGCTGCATTGGATGCAACACAGGCAATGACTGCCATTGGCTCTGGGGCTGGGCTTCAGAAATATGGGGCAGAAAACAAAGCACCTTTCCCTCCTCCCAACCCTCCCTATAATTTTAACGTCGCTCTGTCTAGTAGGAAGCCACCATTCTAAAATTCCAATAAACATCACATCCTCTGCTGCCTCAAGCTTCCCTCCGTTCAGACTGACCTTAAACAGCAGCTCTCGCCTTTCTAATGGATGGGAACAGCCCCATGTCATTATTCACGAACATTTTCATCAGGAGACAGATGCAAGAACTCTCATTTTCTAGTGAAGCCTTCATATGCAGTTAACGTTTACTAAGCTTAGGATTCGATAGGGTGATACCAAGGGAAATTAAGGATGGACAAGGGCTAGAGCACTATGGAGCTGAAAGTCTGTTGGTCTCCATGGAAGAGGCTGCCCTTTAAAGTGAACTTCTGCATTTAGAAATATCCTTTCAAAAGCATTGGTGCTCTAATAAAATAACCAACCACAGAACCTGAAAGTGAGCTTAATAAAATGGCAGTCGCATCGGGGTCAACCACTTGTATCTGTAGCAAGGGAACACCAAGGCTAGTTCTCTTTTTTCCCTATTGTTTGGAATATGTTCTTTCTAGCCAGAAATCATCAAGAAGTGGGCAGCTACCACTCACAGAAATAGTTAGGGTGACCTTCTTTTATCTCCAAATTTTTTTCAGAACCGAATGAAAGAGTTTTCAAAAAGATACCACATCTGTGGTGCTAAAAAAGACAGAACCAAGCCCAAACCTATCAAGAAGCTGATAGATCAGTCCAAATATGCACCCACATATCTTCAAACTTGCATAGATGGTCTTAGATTTGGTTACTTCCAAGTTCAGGGCTGCAACAAACAGCCACAATATCTGTTTTCATAAGTCAAAGGAGAATGTTTGTAAGTGTGGATAAGTGTCCCAAATACAGATCTCTAAACAATTATTTTGGATTTGTTGTTGTGGGATGGGTGGAGAGAATAAAACCTGTTTTGATGCATACTTTACTCTGCGTGTGGTTTGTCTGTGGAACTCCTTGCCACAGGATGTGGTGATGGCATCTGGCCTAGATGCCTTTAAAAGGGGATTGGACAAGTTTCTGGAGGAAAAATCCATTATGGGTTACAAACATGATGTGTATGTGCAATCTCCTGATTTTAGAAATGGGCTATGTCAGATGCAAGGAGGGCACCATGATGCAGGTCTCTTGTTATCTGGTGTGCTCCCTGGGCATTTGGTCGGCCACTGTGAGATACAGGAAGCTGGACTAGATGGCCCTATGGCCTGATCCAGTGGGGCTGTTCTTATGTTCTTATGACATAGTACACAACTAGGCCAATTACACACAAGTAAACAACTGTCCAGTAGTAAGTCAATTATCGGGCATCTTGTTCAATATTAAACCAATCAGCTCTTTGAATTTAAAAGGGTAATCAGTAGCAACAGTGGCATTACTAGGGGGTGTGGCCCATTACTGGGTGACACACACAGGGGCATGACACCACTACTCAAGAAAAATTTTTAAATCTTTGTATTTTAGAAGAATACCATCATGTTATATATCAATCAATGTGCAATTTCATGAAGAATGCAACGAACAAACCATGTTGAAATATATCTATTCTATCAAAGGTTATAGCCAAAGAAAACCAAAGCAGGACAATGGGACATCACCACGCCCACTGCCTGGGGCATTGCCCACCCACTGCATTGGAAAGGAGGTCCATCATAGAGGTGACACACTGGCCTCCTGCACTGGGTGAGGCCAACCCTAGTGACGCCACTGAATAGTAACCCAGTGCTATATGAAATATATGGATCCATTTTGCAATTCTGGATCCAAAGTAACAACTAAACTAAACTTTTTCAAAAATACATACAATCCTCTTGTGAAAATGTAACATTTTTTCAAGAACATATAATATCAATCAAAGGAAATATTTTTGCAGAAATATTTGGGGAGACTGCATGGATGCCTAACATGTAGTTGCCATTTCCCCCCCCCCCCCGGCAATGATCCTGTATGTTTTTTAGAAACCGACTAAAGATTAAACAGGTGAACTTATTCCATCCCCATTCCTGAAAAGCATTACCTGCTGAATTTTGTAAGAAGCTAAAACAACAACAAAACCCCCAGTAACCCAATGTTCTTCACTTTACCATGTGTATCAGGAATGCTGGCAACTAGAAATTTATTTGCATTATAACTATTACATTCTGGTTCTGATTAGTTGGTGGTTAGGACTTGTTCCTATTTAGAAGAAAGTAGGAATACCTCCTGCTTCCATGTAAACCACCTTGAATAAAGTCAAAGGAATAATCCACTGGCCAGAAAGGTGGCATATAAATACCAGTATTATTATTACTTTCTAGATTTGGGGTGGTACACTTCAGACTGACCAGTGATATTGGGGAGGTCAGATTGGCGAGTGACATAGTATGGTGAACCCTTCCTATGCATCCCAACAGAAAAGTAACTATGATTTCATTCCCCTCTCTGCCTGTGGAATAATGTAGGAGGTATTTGCGAGTGTACATGTGAACAGTAGCGAATTCCTGTTTAGGAACATCCCTGCTCCTTCCTCCACAAAACAGCATCCTCCCCACTGTGATCCCTGAAAATAAACTTCTGAGTTGTGGATGACCCTTCAGAGCAGTGTGGGGAGCAGCGCAAAGGGTTGCCAAGGGAAGAGGGATTGTCAAAAATGGGACCCTGCCCTGCACAAATGGAAGCACTTTATGTTCACACAACAACAGGTTAGGATACAAATCTTAATTTAATTTGAACTGTTGGCCCTTTGAAGAATGAAGAGAGCTCTCATAGATTGGTGGGGAGTGGGGATCAATTTGCTGGCCCTTCGATCCTTTATAACTTTATTGGTAACAACTATGGTTTCTGGAACTTAATGGCATGGGATGGCCACATGGAAACAAGCATTGTTGATATTAAACAACCACTGATGCTGTGTGCATGTTATACTGTGTGCATTCTATACTTGCATTAATTTGGGGATAGGGAGCTGTTCTGATGTGCTTCAATTAATATATATGGTGGCTCCTGCAAAGATGTTTGATCTTGCTTCTAACTGAGCACGAGGAATATGAAGAAAGGGCAGTTAGAAACTTTTACATGCTGCCTGGTGCTGGAATGTGTTCTGCCTGAATTTAAATATGCTCTTTTAAAGGAGATGGCTCTTTATATGACTTCATTTTGGGGACTTGAAACGAGCTGGCAAGGCAGGATAAATTGAGTTGTCAATTGCCAGAATACAGATGAAGTTATTTTTATGTTTGCGTGTGTGCATGAGAGAAAGAGAGCATGATGGAGAAAATAATAAGGTGGAGACATGCGGGAAGCACAAATTCTGATCATGTGGAAAGGTGAAATGAATAAACATTAAAAAGAAGAGGGGTGGGGGGGAAGCCTGAGAAATGGAGGTGAATGAGATCCAATGAATTTATTGTGAATGATTAATCTAGAGAGTGGGACTAAGCTAGCTACAGAAGACATTCATGCAAAATACATGCAAAATGGGTAAGAATGCTAAAAGCACATTTCATATTTATTTATTTATTTGTTCAACCCCCCCATGAACTACCTTTTGTTATAAAGACAGGTGTGCTTCCGTATCCACAGGGCATCAGTTCTAGGGACCCCCCCTCCCACACAGACACAGAAGCTGTAGATATAATATTAATGTTAATACTGTATTAATAGTGCCCCCTGTGTGCCTATTAATGTTCTTTAAAGTCTTACAGGTAAGTGTTTCTTGCTTTAAAAAGGGCACTGTAAGAATCCAAACTTCAGAAATATAGGCTGACTCCCATATCTGCAGATCCAGTATCCACAATTTCAAATACTGGTGAATCAGCTGATGCAAGCCCCTCTGTTCTCTCATTAACTTTTTTTAACTTTATTTATTCACATTTTTTTACCTGCCGCTCAGGGTGGTGTACACAGCTGCTCCCCTCATTTTGTCCTCACAACAACCCTGTGAGGTGGGTGAAGCTGAGAGAAAGTGACTGGCCCAAGGTCACCCAGGAAGCTTCATGGCTGAGGGGGGATTTGAACCTGGATCTTCCAGATCTAAGTCTGGTCCAACAAGAAGCTGACGGAACATACCAAGATCCAGGTCTACAGAGCTTGCGTCCTGAGTACACTTCTGTACTGCAGTGAGTCATGGACTCTTCGCTCACAACAGGAGAGGAAACTGAACGCTTTCCACATGCGCTGCCTCTGACGTATCCTCGGCATCACCTGGCAGGACAAAGTTCCTAACAACACAGTCCTGGAACGTGCTGGAATCCCTAGCATGTATGCACTGCTGAAACAGAGACGCCTGTGTTGGCTCGGTCATGTCGTGAGAATGAATGATGGCCGGATCCCAAAGGATCTCCTCTATGGAGTACTCGTGCAAGGAAAGCGCCCTACAGGTAGACCACAGCTGCGATACAAGGACATCTACAAGAGGGATCTGAAGGCCTTAGGAGTGGACCTCAACAGGTGGGAAACCCTGGCCTCTGAGTGGTCCGCTTGGAGGCAGGCTGTGCAGCATGGCCTTTCCCAGTTTGAAGAGACACTTGGCCAACAGTCTGAGGCTAAGAGGCAAAGAAGGAAGGCCCATAGCCAGGGAGACAGACCAGGGACAGACTGCACTTGCTCCCAGTGTGGAAGGGATTGTCACTCCTGAATTGGCCTTTTCAGCCACACTAGAGGCTGTTCCAGAACCACCTTTCAGAGCGTGATACCATAGTCTTTCGAGACTGAAGGTTGCCAACAGCAAGTCCACCTCCCAAACCACTACACCACCCTGGCTCTTAATGTCTTATTAGCAAGTGTTTCTTGCTTTAAACAGGGCACTGTAAGCATTCATTCTTATCGCATGAAGAGAACAGGCTGCCAGCAACCTGAATAACTGATGAAAACAGAGCTAACGCTTAACAGGAAGTACAAGTTAACTACTTCTTTTTTAGCATTAGGTCTATTTTTGTCAGTTTTTCAGGCTGCTGGCAGCCTGTTCTCTTTATATTATAAGCTGGAATGCTTATAGTGCCTGTTTAAAGCAAGAAACAGTTGCTTTAAATACTTAAAAGTAATGTTAAAAGTAAAGAAATACTTTACTTTTCTTAAAAGTAAAGAAATACTTAAAAGTATGTTAATAGGTGCGCGGGAGGGCACAGAGGGCCTCTGGATCAGCAGATCCACAAATAATTGAAACTGTGGATACCGAATCCGTGGATATGGGGGCCCACCTCAATTTTTATTTAATAATAGTAAACTATTTCACATGCACAACTGAGCCATAGATCAGTGATAGCGCAGGTGCAGACAGCTCCAGGTTCAATCTTTGGCATAGCCACGTAGGCCTCAGAAGACACTGAATAGCCACTGCTAGTCCTTCTTGTTGGCAACCTTCAGTCTCGAAAGACTATGGTATCGCGCTCTGGATGGTGGTTCTGGCACAGCGTCTAGTGTGGCTGAAAAGGCCGATTCGGGAGTGACAATCCCTTCCACACTGGGAGCAAGTGTAGTGTGTCCCTGGTCTGTCTCCCTGGCTATGGGCCTTCCTTCTTTGCCTCTTTGCCTCAGACTGTTGGCCAAGTGTCTCTTCAAACTGGGAAAGGCCATGCTGCACAGCCTGCCTCCAAGCGGGCCGCTCAGAGGCCAGGGTTTCCCACCTGTTGAGGTCCACTCCTAAGGCCTTCAGATCCCTCTTGCAGATGTCCCACTGCTAGTCCATGTGGATAATATTGAGACAAATAGATAAGTGATCTGGCAACTTCACTTGCTATGATGGCTCTGGGAAATATGTACTAACCATGCTCTTGCTCCCCAGGATGTATGTTAATGGCACCAGTCTATGCATGTTTTCTCAGAAATCCCATTGGGTTCAATGGGACTCACTCCCAAGTAAGCCTGCATAGTAGCAGCTTTCACCCTTTTTCTTCTCAAAGCACACTGACAAGATGCTAACATTGTCAGGGCACACCAGCAGCTTTTTTGACAATTGACAAGGCACAACATGCTGCTGGTGGGGGAGCGCACATCCCCCAATGGCCCTACTAATCAGTGACCCTCCCACAAACTCTCAAGGCACACCTGTGGTCTATCTGCAGCACACCAAAGTGCACACTGGTTGAAAATCGCTGATGTATAGGATAGCAATTTAAGGGCCCTTAAGCTATTGGCCCAGCTTATGGGCCGCTTCCCAAGAGAAAAAGCAAGTCAGGGTCTGAATGTAACTGAAATGCAGGCACTGAATGTAACTAGCTATTCAAATCATCACAGCACTTGTCCTTCCCAATTCTACAAAATCCTTTTGGAGATGGGGTGCCCAGAGCTGTACATGGTATTTCAGATTCCCAGATTCCCGCTCACGTGGACTGCTGGACAAGTTTGGCTAAAGCAGAATAAAATCTTTTGGCCTTTAGCACAATTCAGCAAGGACTCTGTGATTTGGTTTGAAGCACTGCAATGAACAACTTTCAGCCTGATAATTCAGTTCCTATCTCATGGAGACTGGTAGTTCTGTTTAAGAGTACTGGACCATGGGAAGAAAGGTCCCCAACAGCAATAGTTGGTCAGCAGGCTGACACTGCCTTTCTTAGCTTTGCTTTCCTTCAAACCAGCTAAGACGCAGCTCCATATCACACTTTGGTCGATCCTATGCACTTCTTTGTTCCTATCCATAAGTTCCCTCTATCCTCCCCTTGCTTCCTTCAGAAACTGTGTACCTCATAGCAGAGGCACAACATACTGCCCTAGCACCCAGGACAGTGACATCACTTCTGAGTTCTCCCCAGAGGAGGAGCACTCACTGCAGCGGCTTTGAGTTGACCTTCCTTTGATTGACCTTCCTTTGATTGAGTGGGCTTTGAGTTGGCTTTGAGTTGACCTTCCTTTGACTGACCTTCCTTCTTGAGAGGGAGCCTCCACTGGAGAAAGCACAGGGGGTGCGAAGCTACTACCGCCTCCTCCATGATCAGGGTAGAGTCTGAGAAGCAGTCATGCCCCCCCCCTCTTGCCATAGCACCTGGGGCAGATGCCCCATAGGCTCTAGCTACAGCTCTGCCACAGAACCCCTTGGAATCTCAGGAATTCCAGTGTTCTGGATTCTGTATACATGCTGGTTCAGAGACAGGAGAGTCAGGAGAAACAAAAGGAAGTACTTTGTCATGCAGCACACAATTAATTTATAGAGTTTACTGTCACCCTGCGTGGTGATAATTTGATTTCTGAATAGGGAAAAGAAATCAGGCATGAAAACAGCATTTATGAGTAAACTCAACAGTGACTCCAGTATGTGTGGGAAACTCCTCCTTGCCCCCACTTACACTGGGGGAGTGAGAAAGGACAGGTTAATTTCCTGGTGTGTGTCGAGGGCACATGCTTAAGTGCACTGCTCCCTCTTTCTATCTTCCAGAGCCACATTGCAATTCCTGGGTAGCAGCAACAATGATATGGTAATGATGTAAGTAGCTTGTTTTGAGTGCTTAAGGAGTCATTGATTTGTTGTGAAATCTCTAATTAAGGTAACTCTCATTCGTAATGTTTTAATGGCTGCAGTTAATGCAGATCTGCTGGGTAAACAGCAAGGAACACTTCAAGTCAGGAAAAGAGTTTAGTCTGTCAGCAAGATAGCAAAAGAACATCAGTTTAGCAGGCATGATGACATATATTTGGACTACTTTGCCCAATCGTATTGGAAAGCTCTTGAATCAGTCTTTCCCAGGCCACTCTGCAGAACCTTCAAAAATGGAAGATTTTTGAGAATGTGTAAGCAAAACATCTAACGTACAGTTTCTTTAAAAACAAACAAACCCCAAAAAACACATACCTCACCCACAGGTGGCATCAGGTCCACCAGAGGCCCCATCTGGCCAGGCCAGTCTGTGAACCCTCAATGCCAGTAGCAGAGGTAGTGCTCAATGCACTACAAAGGATGGGCATGAGGGCCAAATGCAAGACTTTGCCCCGGGATCCCCAGCAATCTGGCACTGACATTGATCTCACCACAGTTAGGCCCTTATGCATAGAAGGGTGTCAGAATGCACCTGCCACTCAAGGCACCAACCCTGCCAACCACATCCTCAGATGTCCATGGAGAGATATCATGTAAAATCCAATGCGGACAGGTCAACACTACACAGCTGTTATGCAGGTTACAAGCCATGATGACTATATGCATCCTCCTGGTGTTAGGGGTGGCCTATCTCTGACTGCCAGCTGCAAGGGAGAGGCAACAGGTTATAGTTATCCAGTTGTCTTGTTTGCTCCCTGAAGCATCTGGTGGGCCACTGTGAATACAGGAAGCTGGACTAGATGAACCATTGGCCCTATCTAGCAAGGCTTTTCTTATGTTTATAGATTACAGGAGTTAAATGAGGAATGCATTTTGGAGTCTTTGTGAGTGGGACATATTTGGTGGGCAGGAAGGCAGACATGCTCTCGCTGCCCTCCACTCACGAGGGCCAGATTGGGGTACACAGTGCAAGTATGTGGCTGTACACTCGCCAGTCACCATAATTCAGGCTCCGTCTCGCCATGTCAGCAAGGGTGGCTGGTCGTTCAGCAACTGTGCGCTTGTTCTGATAGGGATTTGCCCTGCCTTTTATCTCCCCAAGAATGAGAATTCCCCTCACCATGATATGTCCCACAGCAGACAGCAGCTCTTATCGGAGAACAGCTTCACAAGCCATAATATTCCTTCGAGATAAAAAGATGGAAAGTCACTGTGTTGTTGTATCTGTATGTAAATAGATACTCACAAGTGAATTGAGGTTTGCCGGAAGATAAACCAAGTAAACAAGATAGAAACAGAAGACAATCAATTCAAAAATTCATCCTGATAGCTGGAGTGTTTATGCAGAAAAGGATAGCTGTTTTTGTTCCCTGGAGGTTGAGCATATACCAGGAAAAGGCTCTGGCATGGAGCACGCAGGGATGATGTTCCTTACTGCAAGTGCTCCCTTCCCAAATCCATGATTCCGTGTCTGGCCTGGAGGTCCCTTAACCATTTGATGATATATTAATTCATTTCAGGAAGAGATCTATAAACATACAGGTTGAGTCTTATCACTTCCAGAACTCTCGTGGATGGCAAAAATCACACAGGCAAATCCATTTAAAAAAAACAATATCCTTTTGCTCAGTTATTTAAGAACAGCCTTGCTGACCCTTTGTAATGCCCACAGAGGCAATCAGTCTCTCTCCAGGCGTTTAGAAAGGCTTCACTTCGATGCAGCGACCTCTCCCTTCTCTGGGAGCCCAGCACAGGGAAAGAATGGAGGAGGTGATAATGACTTGCATTCTTTCACGTGCTCAGGGAGAAGGGTGGGGTAGCTTGCCTGGGAGTGAAGCTGTTCTGAGTGCCTGGAGAGAGAATGATTGATGGATTGTCAGCCAGCTGCCCTCTCTTGCATTAATGAGGCTATTGTTAAATGTCTTTTCCCCTCTAATTTAAAGGGCCCTTCTTATCATGTTGAGATAAAACCATGGGTGAAAAATCTGTGGATAATTAGGTTATACCCGAATCTCTTTTCACACTTTTAATCACCATTGAAACTCCCTTCAGTTCCAAACAGATCTGGAAGGTGACTTCTTTAATGATATTCAAGTACCAGATCAAAATCTTCATTCTCTTAGGCTGCAATCCTATCCACACTTTCCTCGGAGTAAGCTCCATTGACTCTAATGGGACTTACTTCTGAGTAGACAGGCATAGGATTAGGCTCTTATTCTCTTATGTGAGGGTAAGCCTCCACTTTCCTGATAGGCCTACTTGGACCTGCGGCAGCTCTTTTGCTAGCGCAATGCAGGGTGGACCCAGGAGGTTGGATTGAGGCCGAGAAAGGATAAAATATCAGCTGAAATGCTGATGCTGATAATCACCCCCTTCCTGGCCTCAACACACCTGCAAAGCTGTTCCAGTGCCTGCCTCATTCTTCACTCTTTCTAGCCTACCACCCGTCTCCACCCGCCCCTGCGCCAACTTAGCAGTGCCAGGGAATCTTTGTCACACTATTTTCAGTGGTGGACCCCAGTTGTGTGTGATAGCACATCACAGTTTGTGATGCTGGAAAGGCTGCTGGGCCACCGGAACAAGTCCCCAAAGTGCAGCAGGCTAATTGCATTTGGCCATGAGTCTCTTTGGGCATTATCTGCTTAGTATGCAGATGTGGGGAGGGGGGGTGGAGCCAGGGCTAGAAGGTTTGGTAGCACTTGACCTTCCCCTCCCTGCCTTTACATATCTTGATCTTGCACTAGAAAGTGCACTTGATCTCAACTACTAGAAAGGTGCAGGACCCAGGAGTTCCAAAGGGACTATGGGAACTTTCCCCACAGCAAGTGAACAAAAGTTCACTTACCCCAAGGAGATCTCTCCAACTGCCACCCACAATAGGATGTGGCACTCACTTCCTTAGCATGCCTACATTGGCAGGTGGGGGGCGGGGGCTAGACGGTGCTGTGAATAGAACATCATCTTGACATATAGTAGCACAACATGCACAAAGAGGGAGGCATTAGAACCAGGAATGATGTTCCCAGTGACAGCTCTGTTGTTTCCTTCTCATATGTAATGGTGTCCTCAGATTTCCAGTTCAACTGCATTCAATTTACAGGAAATCAGCCTAGAACTCTATACTACCATGTCCTCCCAGACACTTGGAAATAGCATTTCAAAAGGTTTCTGTTGCTGTCCCTGTAATAACCACAAGTATCTCTGTTTTTGTGCCTGTACGAAACCTATCATTTCCATATGAAAATGGTCATTTGCCCACAGTACCAGTTGGAAATCCCAACTCCTACCAACGATTGCTTTCCACTGTAGCTGATAAGTAACAATTGTTATAGTCTCTGCTATTGTGGAGATAATTATAGGGATCTTTTCAAGGCTCGGCCTTCCGAGGTGGAAGTTTGTGACACCTGGAAATAGCTGTTCATTACTGACAGGTAGGGGTGTGCAAAGAGCCAATTTAGACCCAGAGAAACAGACAAAAATAAACCACTTCCTAACTATGGCAAGCCCTCGTGAGACTTCTGTGGCCCTATGGATCTATCTTAAATACACATTGGCCATTTTTCCCCCCCCTTAACAAGGCTTCGATGTCTTCCTTTTATGCGCTCTGACTGAATTGTTCAGGGTAAATAATTTTTTTCTTATAACAAACTCAGATGATTGGATATACTATCAGTTTGGAAGTGAAATGAAATCACTCAAAAATAAATTAGTGGTGTCTAAGACTCCACAAATGTACAGAAGTATAGGCATTTGTAAATTAAAAGGTAAAAAAAAATAACTTTTTAAACCTACAAAACAACCCTATGAGATTTGAGGATCTCTGTTTTGTGGTCCTTACAGAATGTTGCAGGCAGCTGAGAGACACAGAATGTCAGGGTATCAACTGAGAAACACACACACATGCAATCTTTCTTGTTGGCATCCTTCAGTCTTGGAAGACTATGGTGTCATGCTCTGAATGGTGGTTCTGGAACAGAGTGTCCTCTCCAGTGCGCGAAGCCTGGGTAAAGTAGGTATGGAGGATAGGCTGTTACCCATGCAGCAAATCCCCCCTCTCCACATTGCTGAAATGGTCCAATGGAAAGGCAGAGGCCAATACAGTTGGTTCCAGCGGCGTCGCAGGAGTTGCCAGAACGTGACTGTGTTCAGCCATGAACTGCTTCAGGGACTCCGGCTCCGGATTTTGCCTTGAGGTTGACTCCTGAAGCCTTTTCCATAACTGGATGTAGCCACAAGGCAGTGGAGGTTTGGGATCAGAGTTTTCCTTCTCTCAGATGAGCTGCCTTCCCAGGCTGACGAGTCCCATCTACCCTGTGGCTGTTTAGTCGCCAGTACAGCCAAACTGAGGGCCTATTCTTATCCCCAGCCCCCAGGGGATACAACAAACACATGCAAACACACACTTGAAATGCATAGGGGAATGGAAGCAGGGGGAGAAAGGAAGTAATTGGCCTGCTCAAGCCTTTGGCATTTTATAGTAAATATCCTATAGCAGCAATTTTCAATGTTTTTCTTCTTATGCTACGCTGACCTTTATGGTGTCCTCTACCATCTTTACCTCTTCTGATGTCACTTCTGGCTTCTGGGAGATTCTTCCGGGTTCTGTGGCTCTGTTTCTGGGGCAACTGTCTGTAGTCAGAATTGCCAGCAGAGGAAGAGGGACAATTTGTGACTACAGTCAGTTGTAAACAGAGCTGCAGAAACCCAAAGGGTTTTTCTGCGATTTTCAACCGCTGTGCTCCAAACTCCCAAGGCACACCTGCGGACTTTTACGACACACCAATAAGCCATGACACACTGATTGAAAATGGCTGTCCTAGATCTGTGGTTCCCAAACTGGTGGGTTGCAACCCACCAGTCTGCGTAAAGTTTCCCCATCCCTTGAAAGTGTAGGCGAAGGGGGAGGCAGTGATGTGATCCCCAAGATCACATCACTAATGGGGGTGACGGGGTGCTTTCACTTACTGTGGGCTTCTGCAAGCAGCAGGAGGTGTGGGGAGCCCCACACAGCCCTCCGCAGGGCTCCCTGAGGCTTGGAATGTTCAAGAACAGCGCAAACCACCTCCTGGTTGTGACACAAGCGAGACTATGAGGAACACATGGCCAGCAACATTAAGGGGAATAATAAAAGCTTCTTCAAATATGTTAGAAGCAGGAAACCCGCCAGAGAAGCGGTTGGCCCTCTGGATGGTGAGGGAGGGAAAGGGGAGATAAAAGGAGGCTTAGAGATGGCAGAGAAATTAAATGAGTTCTTTGCATCTGTCTTCACGGCAGAAGACCTCAGGCAGATACCGCTGCCCGAACGGCCCCTCCTGACCGAGGAGTTAAGTCAGATAGAAGTTAAAGAGAAGATGTTTCAGACCTCATTGATAAATTAAAGATCAATAAGTCACCAGGCCCTGATGGCATCCACCCAAGAGTTATTAAGGAATTGAAGAATGAAGTTGCAGACCTCTTGACTAAGGTATGCAACTTGTCCCTCAAAACGGCCATGGTGCCAGAAGATTGGAGGATAGCAAATGTCACGCCTATTTTTAAAAAGGGAAAGAGGGGGAACCTGGGAAACTATAGGCCAGTCAGCCTAACATCCATACCGGGTAAGATGGTGGAATGCCTCATCAAAGATAGGATCTCAAAACACATAGACAAACAGGCCTTGCTGAGGGAGAGTCAGCATGGCTTCTGTAAGGGTAAGTCTTGCCTCACGAACCTTATAGAATTCTTTGAAAAGGTCAACAGGCATGTGGATGCGGGAGAACCCGTGGACATTATATATCTGGACTTTCAGAAGGCGTTTGACACGGTCCCTCACCAAAGGCTACTGAAAAAACTCCACAGTCAAGGAATTAGAGGACAGGTCCTCTTGTGGATTGAGAACTGGTTGGAGGCCAGGAAGCAGAGAGTGGGTGTCAATGGGCAATTTTCACAATGGAGAGAGGTGAAAAGCGGTGTGCCCCAAGGATCTGTCCTGGGACCGGTGCTTTTCAACCTCTTCATAAATGACCTGGAGACAGGGTTGAGCAGTGAAGTGGCTAAGTTTGCAGACGACACCAAACTTTTCCGAGTGGTGAAGACCAGAAGTGATTGTGAGGAGCTCCAGAAGGATCTCTCCAGACTGGCAGAATGGGCAGCAAAATGGCAGATGTGCTTCAATGTCAGTAAGTGTAAAGTCATGCACATTGGGGCAAAAAATCAAAACTTCACATACAGGCTGATGGGTTCTGAGCTGTCTGTGACAGATCAGGAGAGAGATCTTGGGGTGGTGGTGGACAGGTCGATGAAAGTGTCGACCCAATGTGCGGCGGCAGTGAAGAAGGCCAATTCTATGCTTGGGATCATTAGAAAAGGTATTGAGAACAAAATGGCTAATATTATAATGCCGTTGTACAAATCGATGGTAAGGCCACACCTGGAGTATTGTGTCCAGTTCTGGTCGCCGCATCTCAAAAAAGACATAGTGGAAATGGAAAAGGTGCAAAAGAGAGCGACTAAGATGATTACGGGGCTGGGGCACCTTCCTCACGAGGAAAGGCTACGGCGTTTGGGCCTCTTCAGCCTAGAAAAGAGAGCTTGAGGGGGGACATGATTGAGACATACAAAATTATGCAGGGGATGGACAGAGTGGATAGGGAGATGCTCTTTACACTCTCACATAATACCAGAACCAGGGGACATCCACTAAAATTGAGTGTTGGGCGGGTTAGGACAGACAAAAGAAAATATTTCTTTACTCAGCGTGTGGTCGGTCTGTGGAACTCCTTGCCACAGGATGTGGTGCTGGCGTCTAGCCTAGACGCCTTTAAAAGGGGATTGGACAAGTTTCTGGAGGAAAAATCCATTATGGGGTACAAGCCATGATGTGTATGCGCAACCTCCTGATTTTAGAAATGGGTTATGTCAGAATGCCAGATGCAAGGGAGGGCACCAGGATGAGGTCTCTTGTTATCTGGTGTGCTCCCTGGGGCATTTGGTGGGCCGCTGTGAGATACAGGAAGCTGGACTAGATGGGCCTATGGCCTGATCCAGTGGGGCTGTTCTTATTTTCTTATGAGGTGCTTGCTCACTGTTTTCGCCATGTGGAAAACCTCGTGGGTCAGCATTCCAAGGGCAGGCTGCAGGGAGGTTCCAGAAGGGAGTCAGGAAAGGGTTAATGAATCAGGTGGGGGAGAGGCAGGAGTGAGCACTTTATCACTAACAGGAAGCAAGGAATGGATGATCATTTGAAAAAGGATGGGCATTCAGATATTTTTATTGGCTGAGGGAGAGCAGGAGGAGGACCCCAAGGTGTTTCTTGCATTACAGTTGGCTGCGGAAGCCCAGGGAGGTGGAAGAAAATGCTTTTGCCCGATTCTGCTTTCCAATCTTATAGCTTCTTGGCTCTGTTGCTACTTGGAAGAGCAACCCTCATTGAATGACCGGCTGAAGTGGGTCTACTTTTGATTAAGCCTCCCAGTTGCTCATCCCTCTTGCCGCTTCTGTCCCAGCTCTCTCTCAGTCTCTCCCACCCCTCACGCCCTGTTTACAGATGGGTGGGGCAGCAGGGAGTGAGTAAAGAGAACTCTGACATACACATAGAGTTTTTTTCGCAGCTGGTGTTTTAAAGAGGGGAACACGATTCAACTCAAGTCCATTAGAGTCACTAAAGACTTGAAAAGTGCCCTCATTAGGACTCTTTTTCTAGTCAGTTCACGGGGGGTAGTGACTCTGCAACTTGATTTGAGTCAAACCCCGCTGGGTTTTCCCAACACTGCTAGCATGTACGGTATTTAAAGGGAAAAGTGGGCTGTTGCTGCTTCGATCCTTTTCTGAAGTCTTCCTAGGCAGTTGGAGGGCAATCACAACACTCAGTGGAACCGCAGGCTGGAGAGGCTGTTGGACCAATGGACTGGGGGCTCATCTGTTTGCCACCCCTCTGAGGGAGCCCAAGGCTGCCACTTTATGCAAACATTTCAGGTTGCTTCATGGCAAGGCTGGCCCTGCTCAGGCCCCTGTGACAGAGGATTCAACTTAACAGTATCCAAGCTGTGTTTTTTTTTTATATATATATATTTGTAACAAATTTCCAGCAGACCAGGTTTCAGCTTGGTCAGTGGTCCTGCACATATGTCATCAACTCACACCCATTCTTCTGTTCCCCTCCCTGCATTAAGACAATCCAGTAAGCCAAGGCTCTGACATCATGAATCCCGTTAACCTTTAATACCAACACCAAAAGGTCCAATTAAACAAGCAATTTAGGTAACGACCCATCTGCGCATCCTTTTAGGAACTAAGAAGATAATTGGTTAGATCAAAGCTTAAGAACCAGGAGACTGCTATGAGCTCTTGGATAATGAGCCAGTGTGGACCCCGAGTCTCAGACACTGTACCTTTCCTGCTGAGATTGGCTAGACTGACTCACTTTTCACACATTATATAAGATGATTCTGGGGCAATTCAGTCAAGCTTAGGGACAATGAAGAGCTGATTCACATAGGTTTGTTTGGTTCTTGGAATTTTATTAAAGTCTTTTCTATTATTCAATGCTTAAAGATCACTCCCTCCCCCAATCAGACAAGTATGCTACATAGCAGAAAAACTATAGTACTATAGGTTGATTATCCTGTATTAGTAGCATAGCCGGTAAATACTGCAGGCACCACAATGCAACACGTAAATGGCCTCTCGCATTCACCTCCGGAGCCATTCCGGGCATAAGCAGCAACACACAAGCCGAAGATTTTTGTGTCTTTTCTGTGTTTGGGCTCAAAACCTAGGTTTGTGCTGTATTTGTGTTAAACCGAACACATAATCCTAGAGGGTTTTCACATACAAAACTTACATTTGCTCTAATTCCTTTATGATGCCTACATAAAACCATGTTATATCACATAAAACCATGCTGAAATCATGTTATAATATGAAAATCTTTAATCTTTTATAATGTGAAAATTGGAAAGAAATGCATTTGTTTTAGAGTTACAGATTCCTCACTTCTACTCCCACCTTGGCAAGAATCTTCTGGAAACAGGGCAAGAGGGTCAACAGAAATACAAGTCTCCTGTGTGAAAACTCCCTTCGCTAACCTTAAGAGCAGAGGTTCTCAAAACCCAATGAATTTGCTTGGAACTTATTCTATTAGCCATCAGCTTCAGTGCACCATATCTCTAGTCCATTTTTTAACATTGATAACCAACACGAAGATAATGCCTTATAGCCAACCCAGGATGCACCGCAACCTTCTCCTTTAAAGAATCATTCTGGCTAAGGGAGAGGGTAGAAAACATTTCCCCATCTAGCAACGCAGATTAACCTCCATAAATCTTCCCAGTGTAAATCTCCAACAGGAACTCACCGCCACTCTCAGCAATCAAAGTAAAATTAACTTAATTGTTGTGTTTTAGTTAAATTGGAAGTAGATACTTTTAGCAGCACCGAAAAACAAGAGGAAGGTGGAAGGGATATTATTAGATAGCCATAGCCTTAGAGGATTAGAGGTATGAAATATAATATAGAAAAGGGTACAAAGGTGAGATTATCTCTGGATAATTCATCCGTTAGGATTTTAAACGGAGGCAGAGGCAATCAACCCTGTTACCATAGCATTTCTTTTAATGCACAGATAAATCTGTAGTTCTTGTTTATATAGTTCATCCTCTGGAGGCACTAATATGATTCCCTTTAAAACTCAAGTTAATGAGAAAATAATGGAGAATTGTAGATATAAGCAGTTTTTCCCCCCACTGTCACTGTCGTCATCTTTTTATACAGCCAGAGGGCTGTCTGAAAGTATAAGCTGGATTTATTTTATGTACCGCCAGACATTTAACAATCTTTTCTTACCAAGCTTTCTGATTCTAGCCTAAAGAATTAATTAAAGCAGTGGGATGGGAGGGGGTGGGGGGGGAAGAGAATACCACCTTCCTGTCTAAACACATTTCTAAATCAGTATATCATCCATAAGTATCACCTTATCCCTAATAGAAAATTCAAAATGGTCACTCTTAAAACTTTGCCTTGGCAACACTCATTCCCATTTGATTGGCTTTCCTGGACTGCTGAAGAGATACTGTTTGTAGCTACTAGAGACTAGGGACTACAGTGTCAGTTGCTGAGTGTAGTGAACTGTGTAATGTACCCATGTTTGCTTTTGTGCCTTTGTATATAGTCATTTCATGCATCTTTTTTTCTGCAAACTAGTGATCTCAGTTTTTCCATATCTCATCCAGAACAACTTTGAAGATTTTGTGAATACCAGAGACATGTCCTGTCTCCTGCAAAACAAAACAAAAAATAAAGGGAACATCATGACAGAAACATGAAGGAAAACCACAGGGGAGATGAAATACCTGGGGGGGGGGGAGATTAAATGAGAAAGGGCTTCAGGATGTTTTGCCTACATGGAAAAAGAATGAGAGGGGGATAGATTTTGAGCCAATGTAGCAAGATTGGACTAGTGAAACCATTTTCAGCCATTTCAAAGCATGTAGCCAGCAACAGGAAAAGGATGATTCATCCTATTCACAAATGACTGTAGGCCAGTTTGGATGATGAATATTTAAATTGCATACTTGGGGCAGTCCAGATGTCCATGTGGCTATGGAATGGCATATCAGTGCTGGTAGTGGGGGGGGGGGGGGGAGACATGTGTGTACATTTATCTTCTCACACAATGGCCAGTGTGTGTCATCAGCAGTGGTTTTATTGTATGCAGCATTAGGAAACTTGACAGATTTAAAGGAAATGTTTGGGAAAACTGTCCAGAGATAGGGTTCTTGGTACAAGAGTCTGAATGAGCTTCTGCATGGACAGAGGCTTTCAGGTGAAAGTCACAGTGGTGGATTCTAACACCTGCCACAGCCTCTTGCAAAGAGCCTCCTCGTCATCTTCTTGGTTCTGGCACTGCCTGGCTTCTTGCAGCAGTGGAAAGCAACAAAGAAGTCACATAGCCCGATCCTACCTAAATCCCTGCAACTATCTTATGTAACTAAAAAGTACATTTCCTTAATTCAAAACAGACCAATAAGACTGATTGCTCAGAGAGCCAATGAGATGTTATTATAACACAGCATGGAGCTGCGTGGACAGATCAGGGCTGGGAAGGGGGTTTGAATATGGTATGCGTCGGTACCGCAGATTCCACCAAGCCTGATTCTTCCTCCCTTGTTGCCTCACCATTCTGCCCTCCACCTGCCCTGTTCAACCCCCTCCCTGCCCTCTGTCTGCAATCCCCCACCTGCGCTGGACTTCACTGGCCTGCAAAGCCTCTTGACGACCATCAGCGCGGGGGGGGGGGGGGAGGCTCCAGCCTGCTGCACCTCACTCCCTGTGCTGTCACAAAGTGCTTTATGGTGCTTTTGTCACAGAATGCGCTGGGTGGAACATGCATTCTGCTGGTGCATCCTTTAATAATGATCAGGCCTACAGCAACTGAAAGTCAAGCTATACGTACCGAAGCCCTCACAGGGAGTGAACTAATGGCCTAATTCTCTCCTCAGCCCCACAGAAGGATATAGGGATGCCTATACAGTCTCCATTGCACTCTGGAGGCTGGCTGGGGCACAGGCAGTAGTAGAGATAACTACAGATATTTTTTTGCTTATCTCTTCTGCTGCTTCCTTGTCTCCGACAGGACTATTTGAATCTATCTCTTTTGCTGGCAAAAATCCAACAACTCCATGGTGGGGGAGAGGATGTTGGGCTTCAGTGGGGCTCTGGATCTTACATATGCTGCTGGTTCCCTATCTGGCTGTGCCCCGCCCCCGGTTTGGCTTGCTCCCCACCCAGATCCGATATGCTCCCATTGCCAACATATCTGCAGTTCAGGTTCTGCAGACCAGCTTCACCCGCTTTGTTGCCTCTGCCATGCCATTGGTCCACAGGATGCAAGATCTGCCAGCATATCATGCTCACAAGATCTGGCCATAAATCAAATAAGCACCTGAATGTGAAAGTTAGTTCCCCTGAAACCACTAAAAGTTGTTTCCACATAAATGTGTTTATGAAACTATTTTTTTTTTTGGCATGGTACTAACGTGCCAGCATGAAGAGCTGCGACTAGATGATTCAATGAATTAGCCTTCAAGTACACAACTCTGAAACTTTACCAGGAGGATTTTTTGCTAAGTGGCAAAGATGAATTACTTCTAGGAAAGACATCACATCACATTTGATTAAGGGTCAAACTGGACATTAACCTAAGTGAGTAACATAACCTCATAAATGGGAAAAAACAACAGTGGCAGGGTAGACTTTCCATGGAAGCTATTTTATCATTACAGTTGTGCTTGCAAGTGTGAGCGGTGCAATCCTGTGCGGTGGTGAAGCTAGGGGGGTGCAAAGCACTACGTTTTGCAGGGAGCCTCACTGTTGTGTGCAGACAGCCCCTCCCCTTCGGAGCCATTCCCAAAAGTGGGAGCAAAATGGAGCATTCCCACTGTGGAGCATGGCTCCAAAGGGGAGGGGTTGGGGCTGCTTGCATGCTGCATTGAGACTCCCTGCAAAACTTAGTGCTCTGCACCACTGATCATATGTAGGCCTTGCATTGCCAGAGCAGCGCAAGGTCCTTTATGGCTGTCGCAAATGCTAACATGCCGTTTTGTGTAGTTGGGCTGCCACCACAAAAAAGCGAGCAGTGTGCGTAAGGTATGCATTGCCTTCTTGGAATGGACTGTATGCCCTTAAGGGGGCCTGCAGTATATCGCCTCTCTGCACGCCCTCTGTCATAATCATGGGCATTTTACTCTTTGATCATGTACAACCAATCGCCTGCTGTACAAACAGAAGCTGCCAAGAATCAAATTGGCAGCTGGGTTTTCAATAAATGCTCAAGACTGAAAAAGCAGAGCTGAGAACCCGCATTCCTCCCACATATTTGGCACACAAACCATCTCGTTCCCACACAATCAGGCTTTGCCTGTGCAAGGAATTAATAATTAGATTATTAAAGTTCAGGCGATCACATCATAAGGGATGGAGAGGAAGAATGTCTTTCCTCTGCCTCTGCCCTTCTTGCTCACTGCACTAAAACTGATATGACCCCCCCCCCCCCCAAAATGCCTCCTGCTCGCTTGGGAGTTAAGGGAGTTTTGTCATTCAATCTGTGCATGACTCACATACAGGATATTTCTCCAAAAGCATTTTTCTACTCTCATGATGTTGGCTTGCACCATGCTTTAATGAGGATATAATTGCAGGCTTGAAGTGATGCATGGGTCACTACAAAAATAAAATTGCAATAAATCTGCATTTGTAGTGGTGTTTCTAATAAGGCGGGCAGCAACTGTTTCCCTGCACATGCCCGATCTCGTCTGATCTGGGAAGCTAAGCAGGGTCAGGCCTGGTTATTACTTGGATGGGAGACCGCCTGGGAATACTGGGTGCTGTAGGATTATACAGCAGTCTTCAGTCTTTCGAGACTGAAGGTTGCCAACCAACCATTTGTAGGAGGGGGTGCATAAAACCTTCTCTACTTGCCGCTTCCCCCCTGCAAGCCTCTAATAGGGCAAGGACCAGGCTGGCTCATATGACCTCACAAACTGTACAGGATTCCGTTGCCTGAGGAATCACCGAAAAGGAAACACAAAAATCCAGGCAAGGGAGTCTCAGGCTTGTGCACTAGTGCGGTAAGTGGATGCTGCACTTTGAGATGCTCCATGATTGGAGTTTTACTGTAATTGAATCAGAGAGTCCAACGGAGTGTGGGAGTACATGGACTGAATTCTAAGCCCCGGTAAAAAGCTACACGTGAACTAACATTTATCGTCAAATGTGAAATCAGCCTAAGAGTGCAATCCTAAAGATATGCTTGGCCAGAGCAAGTCCCTTGTGGCGCCCTGGATGGGATGCAAATGTGCTGTAAAGCACATTTGCGCCTCCGTGGAAGTAAGCCGTGCTGGGGCATGGAGGTGCATCGACACACAGAGGCCAAATCCAACCTCCATGGCAGCAGGAGAAGGTAGGTCCACACTGGCCAAGTTCGGCTGGAGCGGGGGTCTGGGGGGGTAGGGAGGAGGTGGGGAAGAGGTGTTTCAGGGCAGGGGGAGGGTGGGCAGTGGGTAAGCTTATGAGCAGGTGGGTGGGGAGCAGGAGGTAGGGCCAGAACCTGGCAGTTATGCCAAATCTTAGCCCCTGTTTCCGGGCAACGTAGAGTGGCTCCTGACTGCTCCGTTCTTATCAGGTGGCACAGATCCAAGTAGACCCATTGGGGCCACTGCATCTCTCCCCGGAGTCAGAGAAAAAGTTTCCCCTTGCCTTGGGCTGAGCCTCAGCCAGCCCCAAATTTGTGCTGGATACCACACAAGCCCAGTGACCTGCCTGTTCCAGTTCAAGTTAGGATTGCGCTGCCTGATACTCAATTTTGCAGAAGCATTTTCCTCTTGTGCCATGGGTTGGACACAGCTGGAACTAGGTAGAAGGTAGACTTTTCTGAGTTGATTGCAAAAGCTCACTAAATTTTCCAAGCAGACAAGTCTGCTTTAGATGAGTTTGTGCTTCAGATTGCCTTTGGGGAAGAATTATATTTGGGGAAAATAAGTCTCAGGGGATGATATTATGAATATTTCAATCCTCATACTGGACTCAGAGAGAGAGAGAGAGAGAGAGAGAGAGAGAGAGAGAGAGAGAGAGAGAGAGGTGCTTCAAACATTTGTTGAATACATCTGTGTGCTCAGTTGGGATGGGTGAATTCTCAACATCTACCTATGAAACAGAGATCTCAACTTGCCTCCTTAAAACCACATATTTAATTTACTGTTTCTCATTTCTCTTCCCTGGTGGGCTACGCTATTTCATATAGTGGGAAAATCACTGCTGACTTACTGGCTTCGGCAAGCACAGTGGGGTCCAAAAATGGCACTGTGCCACTTGCGGCAGTGCGCACAGAATGGCCACCAATGACACACTGTGTGCCCCATTGGCAGCCATTTTACAGCAACAGAAGTTACTTACACTATGTAACACCAACTGCCCAGGTGTAGCCCTGACATAGCCCATTTCTAAAATCAGGAGCTTGCACATACACATCATGACTTGTAACCCATAATGGATTTTTCCTCCAGAAACTTGTCCAATCCCCTTTTAAAGGCATCCAGGCCAGATGCCGTCACCACTTCCTGTGGCAAGGAGTTCCACAGGCTAACTACATGCCGAGTAAATAAATATTTTCTCTTGTCTGTCCTAACTGTCCCAACACTCAATTTTAGTGGATGTCCCCTCGTTCTGATATTGTGTGAGAGGGAAAAGAGCATCTCTATCCACTCTATCCTTCCCACGCATGATTTTGCATGTCCCCCCTCAGGCACCTTTTTTTTCCAGACATAAGAGTCGCAAACACTGTAGCCTTTCCTTATAAGTAAGGTGCCCCAACCCAGTAATCATTTTAATCGTGCTCTTTTGCACCTTTTCCATTTCCACTATGTCCTTTTGGAGACGTAGTGACCAGAACTGGACACAATACTCCAGGTGTGGCCTTACCATCGATTTGTACAACGACATTATAATATTAGATTTTAGATATTTTTCTTTGAACGTTTGCAGACACACCCAAAACAGCCACTTTTGCAGGAGAAATCATACATTCGAAAATGTCAGCTTGAGGTCACTTTATGACACACCTTCACCGCGTCTCCCCCTTGGCTCCCTGCACACGATACAATCTCTCTCAGATAATGACAAGGAGCAATATTTTTAAATGGCAGAAAAGCAAATAATGCAGAATCCAGTCCAGCTGGATATGGAAAGGGTCTGAGTAATTCATGGGCAAATACTTGCTGATTGCTGCTCCCTGCCGATAAATGGGGCCTATTGAAACTTTGGAGAGGAGGAAATGTCTGCTGAAACAGAATGATTCTGTAGAATACTAACCAGGAAAGTGATTTCAATACAACTGCAAGGAATCCCCGAAGCATTTACTGGGCTGCCTCAGTATGTACCCGCCATGCACATGAAACAAGCGGTTCGTTCTTTAGAGAAATCCAATGTCATTCAGAGGAGATGGTTGCATGGAAAGCCAGACAGCATGGTGTGCATTATGTTACCAAGACAGCAACATGTAATGTCACTTTGCAATGCTGTTTATACAAGTGGCCCCATATTACAGATAGTAATGATCTATATAGCATCAATTAACTAGTGACCTTGAAACAATGAGACTATTAGTAATCTAATTTGTGCCCTCTTTTCTTGCAGGTGATTTGGAAATATTCCATCAGTTCAATGAGAGAAGCATTGATAAGCCTCATAGGATGCGCATGGGTGAGTGCATGACATGGTGTAGTGGAGAAGTGTCTCCTTTCAAGGCTGCTTTCCTGCATCAGACCAATGTGTCTCAGCTCCACATTGAGAGCATTTGCATACTTGATGCTAAAAAGCATCTTTGAGCTTTTCTTCTGCTCCTTCTGTCATGTGCTAAAATAGTTAATGCAGGTCAGAACATGAAAGAAAAATGGAACAAACACTGCAGCTTTTGCATTGTCTCCAATGCAAGCCTTGGGTACAACAGTCCCTTACATGCATGAATTTTACATCCCAAATACATCTGATTAGATTAGTGGTTTCCAAACATATTGGGGTCATGGCGCCCCACAGCCTTTCTTCCTGGCTTAGCTGGGTGCTCTCATGAGCTCTTATGAGATCCAAGACGGTGGCACTCAAATCTCACAAGATCCAAGATGGCAGCACTTGGGAGAGCTGGTAGGAGGGACGACAGAGGATAACCCATTGCCCACAGTTTGAGAACCATTGGATTAAATTATGCATTATATAGGAAAGTACACTTATGGTGCAAACCCAAGCCCTCACTTGGGCTGGCGCAAGTCCCTTGCGCTGGCCCGAAAGTGTCACAAATGTGCCATAAAGCAATTTCTGTGTCATACTCCAGGGAGTCAGGTCAGTACATGGATGTGTGCTGGTCTCCCTGCACTGATGTGGGCCCCAGCAGTCAGGTGAGTTGTGTTGGCTAAGCTTGGGTGAGCTGGGAGCAGGAGGCGGGCTGGGACCCGGCAGTTATGCCGGATCCTGACCTCTGTTCCCGGGCAGCCCAGATCCGAGTAGACCCATTGGGGCCCGTACAGCATGACATGGGGTAAGGGGAAGATTTTCCCCTTGCCTTAGGTTGCGCCATGTCTGGCCCCACTGGCCTGCCTGCTCAAGTGCAAGTTAGGATTGCTCTGTTGGTTTTTTTTCAGAAGAAGAGAGAGGCAAAACAGTCTTCTTTACTTTAACCTTATCGAAAATCTTGCTGCCATTGCCCCAGTGAATGTGATTTAAAAGGAAAAGGGAAGAGATATGGCTACGTGGGTGACTTCTGAATTTAACTTGGCTCAGAAAATAAACTGAACTATTAACCTTGCGGGGGAAATAGCTTAGGTTCCCTTGGGAACCAGTCAAACACAAGCCCAGGGTCCTTATAAACACACAAACAAACCTGCCTTAGCAGCAAATGCTACTTTTTTTTTTTTGAAAGAATCCTGACTGGTATGCAGAGAATTATATTTCCCCCTCTAGTCTTAAGGGAAAGACTCTTTCAGGCATTTGAGAAGGGAAAAAAATAGGATGTTAATGGATTCTGCTTTCAAACACCTTTATTCCCCACGATGACAGAAAGCTGAGATGTTATTACGTTGCCAGGTATTTTCAGAGGTTAACAGTTTAGGGACACGTTTCGCTTGCATATTGTCAGAACGATTAAGTTGCTGTGTTTGCAAGGAATTTAGCGGAGCAAGAAAAGCTTTGAGCTTGCCCTCTTTCACCACAGAAGTAATCCCTAGGCTACTGATATCTTGCTGCCCTCATGATAGGAGAATCCTCAGATCAGTACCAGACGGAGAGACAAAAAAACACACTCTCTCAAAACAGCTGATCCACACTGGAAAAGAAGACCGTTGCTCTCTCCCTGTTCCTTTACAAACCAATCATCTGTCAGGGAATGCATACCAGGGTGAGCATTATGTTTGTTTTTTCAGGGCTAGGCCCAGAAAAAGGGGTGGGGGAGCAAAAGAGATACCTTTGAGCTGGTATAGCTAAGATATAAGTAGAGATGTGCCAGAGTCATAGTGCCGAATCTCAGGTCGAGTCTGAAGTCAGCAACCCCACAGCTCGAGTCAAGTCATGGGTCATCACACACACCATCACGACAAGACTCATGGAAAATTTTGACTCGAGTCCTGAGTTGACAAATGAGTCAAGTCCTTGAGCAAACAATGTCATCAACAACAATAAATTACTTCCCTCAATCCCCCAGCCCCGCATTATGAACCACCTATCCTCCTACCCTCCTCCCACTTTGTCTGCTGCTGCTGCTGTCAGCCTGAAAGATGGCTTCCAGATAAACCACGAGGTCTTTAAGGGCAATGCAGAAATGATGAGGGGGGAGGAGTAAACAAGCAAACACACATGCATTCATTTCTGAGTCACTGTCATGAGTCAGTGCCCAAGTCTGTGACACGCTTGACTCAAGTATGAGTCACAAAAAATGAGTGCTTTTGTGACTCAAGACAAGTCCTTGAGTCTCGAGTCCCCACCTCTGGATATAAGACACATTAGGAAGGTCAAGGTGTCATGGGAGGTCTGTCATGATCACTGGCAAGTTGCTCAATCAAACTATAAGCTTGCAAGGAACAAGTTAGTTACATGTAGCTGGGTGTGAGGTTCTTAAATGTGTCACCTGATCCTGATGGTGCAGATTTTGCTTCAGTTCTCTGGAATGCTCATTCATGGCCTGCTGCACAGCATGCTTTATGGTGGTTGCAAAGTGTGTCCTACCATTCCATGTAGCCAGGCCACCACTGCAAATGGCAAGAGGCCATGGCCATGTGCTGTTGGCTTCTTGAGCAGCTCCAGTGCTGTTAAGTTGCCATGGAGGTGGGCAGTGAGCAGAAGTGAGCAAAATGTGGAGAGGGGCGGATGGAGACTGGGGTGGGGAGGAGAGTGTGTCAAGGCCTCCCACATCCGATCATACATCCCTGCCATACATTCTTACCTGGGAGCAAGTTCCACTGAATGTAATTGGCCTTACTTCTGAGTAAAACATGCCTAGGATTTTGCCATAGGGATTCCACTGTTTCATTTCTTTATTTGTGAATGTTGTGCAGAGCACTGTTGAGCGCACAGTTTGCTGCAGCTTTCAGGTTTTTCCCACTTGACATGACCAACGTCATATTGTCCCCATTATGGGGGTCATTAGGAGTTAGATGCAGGTGCCTGCGCAGTGGTGCCTCTGAATGGTGGCCATTCTCTCCTGTAAGAAGGATGTCAAGCACACAACTTAAGTATGCCACTGAAATGGGGAGAAAATTCTTAAATCCAACCGGCACTACCAAGGCTCCCCACAAGAAAAGTGCAGCACATCTTTCCTCACATATGTCTTAATGATGGGCATTTTGCTCAAGACTGGGCCACAGACTCACTTCTAATATCATTGATTAATTCCCTTTTTTTGTGCTTAATTTGCAGTGAAGGTCAAAAGAAGTTTTGAGTTCTCCAAAGCCTGCAGGTTCTGGCCTGGTGTACTTTGAAGCACAACCTGCTTTAGAGGTTGCTTATACAGACAACAAATGATCTGACTGACACTTTCCTGGAACCAAAGCACCTTCTGACATTAATATTCATCCTTCCTGCACTACCTCCAGGACATGTTCAGACAGGCTAACGAACCTGCAAGTACAAAGAGCCGTGCTGGGGAGGGGGGGCGAGGAGGCGGCACTTCCACCCTGAGGGGCAGCTTGCCATGCAAGTATGATGTTTACCGTGCACGCTTCAGTGCTGCAGAGTGTTGTGTTCCAGCTGCTGTTGCTTGCTGACTGAAAGCTCTCTCGTAAAAATAGCTTCCGCCTCTTGGGAAATCAGGATGTCTTCCCACTTATTGCAGACCAGACTAGCCTGGGGCATACTGAAACTTCCCTCTCTTCCCCACCCCACCCCCAACCAACACACACACACACACACACACACACACACACACACACAGGCCTCCGATTGAAAAAGATTTGGCTGTTGGTACCTTGAATGCAAAGGTAGGTCCAAGGCTGTTGTGGGTACCTGTTTTCCTAGCCCTCAAACACCTCTAAGATCTTCTTCATATGCCCAAGACAGGTATCAGGGGTTAGCATCTTCAAGTGCCTGCCAAAGTCCACTGTCCAGCAAGGGGACCCACAATTTCTTGAAGACCTAATCCCATCCAATTTTTCAGGGCTGGTGCAGCAGTGCCAATGGGGTGTGCACTGCACCCTGTGGTGGGGAGACAGCCACTGAGGCCACCTCAAGGTAAGGGAACATTTGCTTCCTTACCTTGGGGCTGCACTGGGGCTGCACTGGTACTGGAAAGTTGGATAGAATTGGGCCCTGACTGAACTGCCTTCCTCCCCAGCACTCCTGCTGTAGCTCTTTGACACCTGCATGCTTTTTCCCAATGAGGAAATGGGAAAAATTCCCACAGATGCGCAGCTTGGAGGGCAATGATGGTTGCTGAGTCATGTTTGCTTTCCAGTTTGGTTCAGATGGTGAGAAAGTGGGTGAAAGAAGCAAGGAAAAGGGATCCATGGAGGGCATTCTATCTTGAGAGCCTCCCCAAATCTGGAGCTGATGCACACATACCCCCCCCCATACAAGTATTAGAGCTATTCCATGTGGGGGAATTTCATATGGCTGCAGTGTGTGTATGGTAGGGTCAATTGCAGGGAACCCACCTTATTGTTGCCCCCTGTCCAATCTACAGCCCAATCCTATCAAACCCCACCCCACTGATGCAACTGCCCCACCAGAGTATGCACAGCATCCTGGAACTCTTGGGAAACACTGCGCCCAAAGGAACATTTGTTCCCTTGCCTAAGCCTCTACTACCCCAATGAATCTCATCAGACCGGAGCCTGTGATTTTGCTTCTGATTCCTCCCCTTTCCTCCTCTTGATACACCCCCATTCCTCCCCTAGCCCCCACCCTGTTTTGACACACTCCCAACCCTACCCTAGTCCCCACCCTGTTCTATCCATACCCTGCCCCATTCTGCCCACCAGCACCAGCTACCTGCACCAGGTTTTAGTGGAGGCAGCTGTTGTCTGGTCACAACTCCTCACTAATGGAGACAGCGGCCAGATTGCACTCTATAGCGTATCACATTTTGTGACAGCCACAAGGCGTGCTGTGCTGCCAGAATGCAAGGATTGGGCCACTAGTGTGGATAAATGCTCATGAGGCTTTCCAGAAAAAAACCTTGGCATGCACAGGCGAGCAGATATATGAGTTATATCTCATGCAGAAGTCAGAGTTGGGTAGCTGAAGCTAAGAGGTTTGATCCCTCTTAGGTGAAGTACCTTGTGGAAGATGATCTGAAAGCCACACTAGCCTGGTCTCTCCATAAGGCAGTTGATTATTGGGGATGTGGAAAGACTGGTGGGAATGTGGCCACATTCCTCTCACCCCTGCCATTTCAGGGGGTGAGGAAGGTAGGGGACTAGAGTCCTGAGTCCATTGTTCAGATCAGATGTTTCTTTTTTCTTATGCCTCTGCTACCAGCCCAAAGTGGAATGCTAGCATGGCACAATAGGTAAGGTGCTGATCTTGCATTGGGGAGTCTGAGGTTCAAACTGCATAGGTGGATCTGGGGAATAAATTTGTTCTCAACTGCCTCTGAGAGTAAAACTAGGTCAAATGGGTACAAACTGCAAGAGAGGAGAATCTGGTTGGACATCAGGAAGAAATACTTGATGGTGGTTTAGCAGTCACAGATTGCTAAACCACACCGGTTTAGCAGATTCCACGGATTGGAACAGATTGCTGAAGGAGGTGGTGATGTCTTCCTCACTGGAGAGCTTCAAGTAGAGACTCGACAGGCACATGCTGGAGATGCTCTAGGGGGATGTTCTGCTACATCTGGGGGTTGGGCTAGATGATCTTGTGGGAACCTTCCAACTCTATGTTTCTATGAAACTTTTGCTCGATAACTCTATGCCTGTCTCCCATTTTTTCCCCTTTTTTTCTGAGTACAAAATAAGGGAAAGCCCCATATACAACCCTCAGAGTAATCAGAATAAAGGGTGGGATAGGAACATTCAGAAACCCTGTTCAGATATCTGAACCTGTTCAGATACCCACTGGTTTGACCCCACTGGTTTGACCCCTTTCCATAGCCAGCATAGGGGAAAGCTCAGAGACTGGCATCTGTCTGATTCTTTGTTAAGCTGCATTTGAGGCACTTTGGAGGGTTTTTTCCCCATTTAAAATCAAAGAGTTGCTTGTCTCCTTGTAGCATTACCACTCTCTCTTTCACAATGGCAAAGGTTTATTGCTAGCAAAGGAGCAGGGAACTGTAGAGAAAAATGACAAGCAGTGGGACGCTTGGAAATCCCCTCCTTGAGTCCTTCCAAGATTCAGTATTCAGGTTCATTCAAAACACAGATTTTCATCTGGGGAAAGTATGGATTTCAAATGCATCCTCTTGAATTACATCACAGCGCTAATTCTCTCAATCTGAGTGTGCACTGTTAGTCTGATGAGTTTTTTTTTTTCCTTATACAGTGGTACCTCGCGTAACGAATGCCCCGCGCAGCGAAAAACTTGCATAACGAAAGTGTTTTGCGAAGTTTGGTAACTCGCACAATGAATTTTTATGACCCGTGCTTCGCAAGACAAATTTTTTTTTGTTTTGCTTTGGTTTGTTTTAAGGGAAAGATCTTCATGTCAGTTTATGATCCTGTCCACCCTAGTAAGGGGAGGATCTTCATGTCAGTTTATGATCCCGTTCACCCTAGTAAGGGGAGGATCTTCATGTCAGTTTATGATCCTGTCCACCCTAGTAAGGGGAGGATCTTCATGTCAGTTTATGTAAGTAAGTCCCATTGTGCTTGCTCCCAGGAAAGTGTGCACAGGATTACAGCCTTCAAACTCCCCACTCAGCATCCCCCCCATCATTCATTCACCCTCTCACTGCCCCATTTCCTTCACGTTTCCCCCCATGATCACGGCAAAAGCAAGCAATTGAGTGCAGCTGCTCTGTCCTCCCCAGCTTAGAGCACAATCCTGTGCATGTCTCCTCAGAAGTAAGTCCCATTGTGCTTGCTCCCAGGAAAGTGTGCACAGGATTACAGCCTTCAAGCTCCCCACTCAGCATCCCCCCCTTTTTTGAAATCCTCTGTATGCCTTTAAAGAGCACTTAATAAACACTTTGTAAACCAAATTTGACTTTGTTCTGACTTTTCTTGCCCATAGGAACACATTAATTAAATTTCAATGCATTCCTATGGGAAAATGCGCTTCGCAAAACGAAAAACTCGCATAACGAAAGGACTCGCAGAACGGATTAATTTCGTTATGCGATGCACCACTGTGTGTCTATTTCAAGTGGCAGGAGAGACGAACTTCAGAACCCAAGCGCAAGTGGTCATGGCAGGACAGAACGTCGGTCTAGGCCTAGAGACAACCCACAGTCTTCTCTGCAGGTATCTAAGCTGGAAATTTTATGTAAGTGCCTTCAGCAGGGGCTGGAATAACTCCTAGATGCAGGTGTTTATTTAGGAAGCCCAGCAACGCTCTGCTGTCGCGTTGCGTTAAGTCAGATGTGACGCATCATGTTAAGTTACAGGGCATCATGTTGCTACAAACCGTGAAAAAGCCAAAACAGAGTAACATGATGTGACAGACAACATTTAGAAGGGGAAAAAATACTCACTTATTTGCCTCAGATACTTGCTATCGGTTTGAATCAGCTCATGTTGTCCAGAGCAAACCTGGCAGATAGAGGTGAATAGTTACGTTTCCTTGGCTTATAAGCAACTGCACCTGATGCTAATTTGGGAACATGGTCTTGGCATAAACTCACCATGTTTATTTTCGAGTAAGGGGACATCCACTAAAACTGAGTGCTGGGAGAGTTAGGACAGACAAAAGAAAATATTTCTTTACCCAGCATGTGATTAGTCTGTGGAACTCTTCGACACAGGATGTGATGATGGTATCTGGCCTGGATGCCTTTAAAAAATTTGGACAAATTTCTGGAGGAAAAGTTCATCACAGGTTACAAGTCATGACGGGTATGTTCAACCTCCAGATTTTAGAAGTAGGCTACATCAGAGTGCCAAATGCAAGGGAAGGGGGCACTAGGATGCAGGTCTCTTGTGTTGTGTACTCCCTGAAGCATCTGGTGGGCTACTGTGAGATACAGGTAGCTGAACAAAATGGACCTTTGGCCTGATCCAGCAGAGCTCTTCTTAAGGTACCTTTGCATAGATTCAAATGTTCACTAAAATCCATTATTTTTCACCATTCCAGGCCCTAAGGCACAAGTGTGACTATGCACCTCTCACTTCAATAGCCACAGAATAAACCTGGATGCCTAGAGAGGAGAATGTAGCCTGCTAGTTCCATATCCATACTCCAAATTTACTGTACCTGTATGTGTGTGGGTGGAGGGGACTGCGTCACTTTGTCCCAATCTAAGGACACCTGTTGGGAGCTCTGTGCATACAGCTGCATGCACAAGTTTTCTTGCATACGTTCAACTTTTGGAGGTAGAGCCCACCATTTCCTCCCCATTCATTGTACCCTAGTGAACTCCTGAAAAAGGTTTTAATGCAAATGGGGAAAAAATTATGGGAAGAGGGGAAGTCAGTGGAAAGCAAGGAGGTGAATTTCTTTGGCTGAAAGGAAGGATGCACAGAAAGGATGCAACCGGAGAAAGAACAAGTGTGAAATCACACTTCAACGAACACTCCTCCCCTCCTCCATTATCACAGAAAGTTCACAACATTGCTGCATCCCTCACGCTTGATGTGCATCATGCTTTGGGAATGCCTGCTGTGTCGTGTATTTACAGATGTTAGCTGAGTGCTAATATTAGCTGGTGTGGTGAAGAGCTACAGAAGACAATAGCAGGTGGGAGATCTGTCACATTTAAGAAGGAAAAATGCTGACTCATCACTCTTGAGTATGCTGCAGGGATAGGATTGGGCCCTAAATGAAGTACTGTACATTTCAAAGCAGAACTAGAAGTGTGTGGCACAGGAAGAAAGCACTCTAAAGAAGAAAAGAAAGTTAATTTTTTTAATTCTGTTCTATTTTCTTAGAGCAAGGGTGCCCAAACCCCGGCCCTGGGGCCACTTGCGGCCCTCGAGGCCTCTCAATGTGGCCCTCAGGGAGCCCCCAGTCTCCAATGAGCCTCTGGCCCTCTGGAGATTTGTTGGAGCCCACACTGGCCCGATGCAACTGCTCTCAGCATGAGGGTAACTGTTTGACCTCTCGTGTGAGCTGTGGGATGAGGGCTTCCTCCACTGCTTGCTGCTTCATGTCTGTGAGGCAGCAATGGCAGCAAAGGAAAGGCCAGCCTTGCTTTGTGCAAGGCCTTTAATAGGCCTTGAGTTATTGCAAGACCTTCATTCATTCATATAAGTTCATCTTTAATATATTCATTTATGTAAACATAAGTAAATTTATTCAAATTTTAAATATAAATTAATTCTTTTTTTTTTGTCTGGCCCCCGACACAGTGTCAGAGAGACAATGTGGCCCTCCTGCCAAAAACTTTGGACACCCCTGTCTTAGAGCATAATCCTATGCCTGTCTTCTCCGAAGTATGTCTCATTGATTTCAATGAGAAATTGATTTCAGTTTCTCATTTATTAATCCCAGGTCAGTGTGTATAGGATTGCAGCCTGACAGCCCAATCATATCCACACTTTCCTGGGGGTAAGCCCCAATGACTCTAATGGGACTTACTTCTGAGTTCACATTTATAGAATTGGGCTGTTAGGGCCCAATCCTATCCAATTCTCCAGTGCCGGTGCAAGTGTGCCAATGGGGTGTGCACTGCATCCTGTGGTGGGAAGGAAGTCATAGGGACCTCCTCAGGGTATGGGAACATTTGTTCCTTGGGGCTGCCTTGCAACTGCACTGGTGCTGGGAAGTTAGATAGGATTTGGCCCATAGTGAGGCGTGGCTATGGAAGGACGTCGTACTGAAAGCCACCTGCATTTCAAAGTGTACCACTACACTCATGAGCACATCACACTGCCTATGGCAGAATTCCTGTTTTGAATGTTCCACTGACTCTCCCCCCCCCCAAAAAAAAAAAAAAGTGCAGTAGAGAGAAAGGTTCTATCCCAACTCTTTGCTTCCAATGCTAGTTTTCTATTTGCAGGGAATTTTTTTCAAGGTAAGTTAAGTGAGCATTTAAAAAAATGAGCATCCCCTTGCAGCCTGGGGTTATCGGGCCAATTCTATATGCTCAGCACTCTGCTCCCTCGTTCATCGGCATCCACTAGGCACCAGAAGGCTCTACACTGAGATTTGCAAAAGGAGCAGCCAGCAGGACAATGCAAAGGTGATTGCTGCTGGATTGTTTGGTACCAAAGTGTTGATATGGATGAAGGAACTATGCCGTACTCCCTCCCAAGGTAGGCCACTCAACTTTGTTGTATATTAATATGCTAATGTTCATCTATTACAGCCTTATGTGTCTGTGAGATGTCTCTGGGAGGATTACAGTGCCCAACAGGCACATGCCGGAATAATAAATTGGCTTTCAGCAAATCCCATCCGTTAGAAGGTGTGTGAGTTTATGATGGTTGAAATTGGAAAGAATTCTGAGAAGTATAAAAGAAATGGATAAGAATCAGCCCTCAGTTTTTCCATCCATTGAAGATGTGAAAAGAAACATGATACAATACAGTGCTATGAATTGTCTACTCCTTTTGAATTGTGCCTTAATGAAAGGGCTCAGGTTGTATTGCAATCTCTGAAAGATGTACGGCCCCACCATACCCTTCAATTATAAAATTGCCTTCCACTTTTGCAAATGGTGTGCTGCTGCTGAGAATTTCAGAGCAGCTGACCCAAAGGGTGAGTTGGTGATGGTGACGAGTTGTGGGCAGGGAGGGGGAGGATTGGGGCAGGGAATGGGAGGATCTTGGTGCCAAAGGTACACACCAGATCCTATTCCCTTTTTTCAACTTGACCTACCCCCTTCCTCTCTGTGGAGGTGCACCATCAAAATAGCTGGGGTGGGTCTAAGGAGTCACATATACCAAGGAGTAAGTTTTTTACTGACTTCTGGTCAGCCCCTGAGACCCCCTCCTTTGGCCCTGGAGTGCCTCAGGATGAATAATGGAAGTGTTTTGAACATGGCACAGAAAAGCAGCACTCAGGTATGGAACGTGCTTTTAAAACCTTTTTGAACATTTTTTTAAATGGACCACTTTTTTAAAGTCATGTTGCATGACCAGAAAGTGGCTTCTGGGAGAGTCAGATACTACCCTACAATCCTGGGTCCCCTGGCATCTACACAATACTGTGGATGCCAAGGGATCACTGTATATTCTTTTCCAGTAATCAGGGAGTAAACTGATGGTTCTTGATTAAAATATTTTTTTCTACTAATGGGAAATTCCTCATTTTGTAGATAGTGGGCTGATGCACACATCAACTGTGACATGCTAACTCTCTTTAGCTGAACTTTCCTAATCAATCACAAACATGCTTCCTGGCAAGAAAGGTCATGTCATAATCAGAAAATGGCAATACTCAGGCAGCAATCAGGGCACTTTGCTTTGCGCCAACATTTCTTTTTCGGATTCACAAGTATTATTTGCAGACAGCAGGAATGAAAGAGAATGAAAAGCAGCCCCAATTCCAAAAGAGGCAGACTGAGTGGAATGATAAATCATTGATGATGCAGGGAAAATTAACATGGGATTATTATTTATTGTCTTACTTAATAAGGATCATTTAATTAAATTAATTTGAAAGTGAATACTCATAAAAACCAGAACAGTTGCAAAAGGAAATCCCCCCCCCCCAAAAAAAAGACATTTTTTGGGTTATCTCTAGATATAACTCCTGGCCATTATCACTTCAAGGGGCCATTGCTTGGGACTTAAGATAAAATTCACTTTGGTGAATTGGTTCAACTTTTGATTATCCATCTTAACACAAGGGGCTTACTAGGTGCATGTGTTGACTGGGGACTGAAATGCATAAAGTCTCTATTCCAATTTTCCCCAAACTGTAGGTTGTGACTCACTAGTGCAGTGATTTTCAATCTTTTTCATCTTGTGGCACACTGACAAGGCATCAAAGTTGTAAAGGCACACCATCAGGTTTTTGACAATTGACAAGGTACACCATGCTGCCAGTGGTGGGTTCACATCTCCACTGGACCTACTAAGAAATGATCTTCCCCCCAAATTCCTGTGGCACACCTGTGGACCACTCACAGCACACTAGTGTATCATGGCACAGTGGCTGAAAATGGCTGCACTATTGGATTGCAGCCTGACTATTGGTGGGTTGTGAAACTGACCAGCTGGTTGTTAGCCCCCATCCAGATCCTCACTGCTTCCAGACAGCACTCCAGGCCCTCAACCGCCACCCTGGAGTCTGGAGGAAAGGAGAGATAAAGCTGGGTATCATCAGCGTATTGATGACACCCCACTCCAAACCCCCGGATGACCTCTCCCAGAGGTTTCATGTAGATATTAAATAGCATGGGGGACAGAATTGAACCCTGCGGCACCCCACACCTTAAAGGCCAGGGTGTCGAACAGGCATCCCCCAGCACCACCACCTGGGACTGACCTTCCAAGTAGGAGCGGAACCACTGCAAAACAGTGCCTCCAACTCCCAGCTCGGCCAATCGGCCCAGAAGGATACCATGGTCGATGGTATCGAACACTGCCGAGAGGTCCAGCAGGACCAACAGGGACGCACTCCCCCTGTCCAGTCCCCGGCGTAGGTCATCCACCAAGGCGACCAAGGCAGTTTCCGTCCCAAAGCCCGGCCTGAAACCAGATTGAAAAGGATCCAGATAATCTGCTTCATCCAAGACCCTCTGGAGTTGGGCCACCACCACCCGCTCAACTATCTTGCCCAGAAACGGGATGTTGGAGACTGGCCGATAGTTGTTCAACACAGTGGAATCCAGGGAGGGCTTCTTCAGGAGGGGGCGAACCACCGCCCGTTAATTTTTGTTAACTAGATTCCCACTATTATTACGATCTAGCATCAAAAACCAAATGCTAAAAATTGAGGTTGCACTATCAGATACCTCTATCTGATACCTGATACCTCTATCTTCTTAGTGTTTGATTACAGTTTACACGATGCCACTTTGTCTTACTAATGCCACTTTAGGAATTTTGGCTGCAATCCTAACCACACTTTTCAGAGAGAAAACCCTATTGAACAAAGTAGGACTTACTTCTGAGTAGACCTGGTTAGGATTGTGCTCTTTGTCTCCTCAACTTCCACTATGTTTTGCTGCCCCTGTCTCTTTTCTTGCTTCCTCAACATTAAGCTTGATGAAGAGTTCTAGAGAAATCAAAAGTGTGCTTCTTACAACCTGGTGTCATTTTGGATGGTCCTATTATAGTAAAAAGTATTATCAGATTGCTGCATTTGACCTGTAGAGTATAAATTTTCCCCAGTTTGGTTTAATTCTGGACCTGGCAGACCAGGGTCCAAGACTGTGTGCAGATCTGTGTGTGTGAACATGTGTATATATGTACACGTATGTATGACAGCAATGTTGGTAACAAGAGCTATTGTCAAAGTGCACATTCTATTAAGCTAGGTTTTTTTTGAAAGTATTATAGTCAATTTTTGTATTGTTATTGTTATTTTGTCTTGTTATTATGGTAATTGTTTGCATGACCTTAATGGTCTTGAGTTATGCATGGTTTATCCATTTATCCTGTAATCCAGGATGAAATTTTGAGAGGATCGAAACTCCTCTTGGGATGATCTCCTCTAGAATTCATTTTTATTTCCGTCATGGAAGGAAAGCAGAATGTGAGATCTGCAGGCCCTAAGTCTGGCAAATAAACACTCTTTACATATAGTACATTTACTTTCGGGGTTTCTTAAAGAGTGTTTTGTATACATGGCAGCAGTGCTCTGAATGATTTCTTTGTCAGCAAAGGCATTTAGACTCTGGTATGTTTTCATATCAATTTCTTATGGGCATAGATACATTGTTACTTTTATACAGAACTCTAATATTTTTTATCTGTTCAGTAAAAATAGAAGAGTCCTTTGTTGAGTCTGAGCCTCATTCTTGACCACACTTGGCAATGATGGAAAACAGGTAACTAGAATTCACACTATAGGTGGGCCCTCTTTATCCGCAGATTCAGAACCCATGGATTTGACTCAGCATGGATTCTGAACCCATGCTGAAGGTCCTCACCTGACCTCACCTGAGGCACTTTCCAGTCATGTCCAAGAGGCTTTCTGAGACCATGTGCAGCCTCTATGGGCCTTGGAACACCTCCAGATGCAACCAGAAGGTGAGGGATTAGGTGAGGACCTGACTCGCGGATTCAGTTATCCTTGGCTTTTGGCATCTGTGGGTGTCCCGCCATCTCTGCCCCTTCTGCCCCACTCCCAGTCCCTGCCACACCTTCCCTCTGTTCTTCCCCCACCCTGGAACGCCTCCCCCCTGTCCAGACATCTCTTTGCTGCCTGGCGCTGACGTGGAGCTCTGGGTGGCAGTCCTCTGTCCTTTGCCTGGTGCTGGCTCAGTGTGGGCTTGCACTGAGCCATCTCCAGAATGGCCTTATGGCATGTTTGTGACAGTGCGCACCAACGCTGGGCAGACATTAGCCCAATTGGATTGGGCTCTAAGCTAATAACCAACAATAAATCTATGGGTCTTATGAATAACCCCAGACAAGAAGATAGCTCTAAATCTCCAGGGAGGAAAAGAATGAATTCCATCATGAAGCCCAACTATTGAGTGTATGATGTTTTGCATTAGTAGCCCAGTGCACACTCATACAATAAGAATATGTAAGCAGCCAGAGCTAATTACTTTCACCAGTATTGCTTTTTTTTTTTTTTTTTTTAATAATGCCCCACACATTTCTTCGGCATTTTGTGAAACTTAGCTAGTAATTATGTTTACTGAATTCATTTCTGTTTTTCTAGCACTACAATAAGATCAAAACAATGAAGTAATTGGAATGCAATATCCTGGTGGCGTATCTATACTGTAAATGTTGTGATCTCCCCCTCCCCCCCCCGGCTTTGTGTCAAAGTGTTGTATTTTTGTACCATTTCATTCAAAAGGCATCTGGCTGAAGGCCAACACTACTTACACTGTAAACAAAACAAGAAAGCCTTAGAGGACATGTAATCAGTCTTAAATGACACAAAAACCACTAAAATAATGTTCCCCCAAACATCTCCAAATTAGACACTGCAAGATTATATTCTTCAACTTCAAAATGTTTGCCCAGATGGTAAAAAGTGCTGAAACCAGAGATCTGAGTGGGAAGGAAAATCATATTCCAAAAATGTTTATCATGAAAGTGTCAGGAAAGCATATTTGATCTTGGCTTGGATTTGGAGGAAATTACATCCTACACCTTCTTGTTTTCAAGGGTTTGCACTCAAGATTGTTTCCATTTGGAGGTGTGTTTCAGAAGCTCGCTCCGATCATGAGGTCGGGAATTCCCTACAATATCTCATTAGAGTTGTCAATGGAACTTGTTCACAAATGAGAACAAATGAGTGTGTCAGCATAAGTTATTGTGGTAATTTGCAAAGCTGTTAATGAGATATTCTCCGGGCTCATAAAAAAAGGAAGAGCTATGCCATTAAACTACTGTACGATCATTTTATTTTGATACAGGAGGAGAGCTGGTATTTTATCAAAAATGACATCCCTTCCTGATGCCTTTTTCAAACTCAGAAAGTCTCTGCCCTCACGGAGATTCATGGATCACTTCCTAAGAAGAGAATGTACTGAAAGCTGGGAGTGGTTACAGGCAACCATTTTACCACCCATCTGGCTCCAATGTGTGTACAAACAATCACATTTTCATACCACAGTAATAAGAGAGTTCACCCAGAAGTACTTGGTAATCCTTATGGGATCTGTTAGAAACTGATGCTCTTAACCCAGGGATTCCCAAACATTTTCTACTGGTGGTTCCTTTGACTTACAGGGCCATGGCTTCCTGTTAGGGCTACAATCCTATACATTGTAGAGAGTTGCAGGTTTCTCGTGGCTCTCTTGGATAGTTTCCACAGCTTTCTGGAGAACCATGGCTCAAAGTTTGGGACCCTTGGTGTTAACCTCTGCAGCAATGGACCAGCAGAGAGCACAGACTTTCTGTAAATTCCTGCCATGCTCCCAACCCATTTACAGTACTCACAAATGGAAAGACTTTGTTATGCCACTGTGGATATTCATCAGGGCTTCATAGACTCCCTATTAAATCAGCTCATGAAAAGAACATCAGTATTAGTTGGGATGCAAGTCCAGTAATATGACCTGCGTTGACTTGCCTGGTACAAGTCTGGAAGTGTTCAACAGTGACCCGGCTTTTATTCCATAGGAAACTCCCTGTCTTGCTGAAACACAAGATCTGGCAACGCAAGGCGACCACAGAATTGGACCCTTAACCACTATATGACATCTTTACCTGCAGCAACTATTACCCTGCAGATGCTGATCTTGGAAGCTAAGCAGGGTCAGGCCTGGTTAGTACTTGGATGGGAGACTGCTTAGGAATACCAGGTGTTGTAGGCTTATACCATAGTCTTTGGAGACTGAAGGTTGCCAACCATCTCTTTATCCATCATGTCTAGCTTGGCCTTTTATTTTCATAAATTCCAGCAACAAGTATTAATATGCTATGTGGATATCTTGCCTTTCTTCAGTGATATAGACTCAAGTCATTGACTTGGTCTCAAGTCAGTGTCAGTGACTCACCTTGGACTCAATGCAGCAGGAATGAGGAACTGAAATCAATATTTATATTTTTTTAGTGGCATACATGGGGTGCCCATGGTCTCTTCTCCATGGGCCCTGATCAAATCTAGGCCTATTGAGCTTCAGGAAGATGTCTGTAAAATGTGCTTTCAGACCATGCTGTGTCCAAAGCGCAAGTATTGTGTGTTTTCATCCACAAGGTCACCATTTACAGAATGGAATGATGAACAACAACAAAAAAAAACTAAGAAATTCTGTGTGCCAGAATGCCATGATCAAGACCAATTCACAGACTTATCTACCTAACTACAATATTTTGGAAGGAGACAGCTACCTATTTGCTTGTCTTGTCTCTGGTTGGTTGAATCAAAAGGACCGAAGAGTTTTTCATTCTTCATATATGTATAATCCATGACAGTACATTTTGCCAAGTCAATTTGGTTCTGATAGATAGAATTTATTTGAGAATTTAAAACTTTGCACATAGCTGACAGAAGATGGACTGAACTCTTTGAAAAGGATTAAATGTGATTTAAATCAGACGTATTCTAAGGTTGCTTGACTTGGTAGTCCAACGTGAGGTCCAAACGTATAGGATTAATTGTCCTGTCTCATTTTTAATTAAGGCTGTCCAGTATTTATTACTCTGCCATTTCACTACTAGAACTCTATTGTCTGTTCCAGCCTCCTTGTTCCACCAAATGAATACGGGATAGTACAATACATTACTTTTCATTCAGCTGCCAAGATAAGTTTGATATATAATCAAGTTCCAACAAATGCTGATTGGATAGTCGAACAACCATATCATAAGGGCACATGCACACACTTGTGTGTATGTGCATTTGTTTAGCCAGCACAGAGCTGAAACCACATTATCATTTGCTAATGTAGTAATTGGCTGCACGCTCTAATTTCTAGTGATCAGCAAGCCCTCCACATCGCCACAGCTCAGGGGAGCTGCTTGGAAGTCAGCTAGGGGACTTCCCCAAAAAAGTACTTCAGCATATTTCCATCCAATCCAAATCCAAATTGTGCTTTCCTTTTCCCACTCCCATCCACTCCCCCCCCCTTTCTCCCACCTCCCCCATCTCCCAGTGTGGGAGTAGCAAATCCAGATTGCAATAAGCAGGGAAAGGGAAGAGAGTGAGATCTCTCCCCTCTAGTGCCTGGAGTCTGGGAGCTTATGTGAGTAGGAAAGAAGTAGAACTTGGCTTGGCTTGCCAAGCTAGACCCTCAGGTTAGGTAGATCCACATAAGCAGAAGTGGATTGCCAACTCCCCCCAGATGCCCTGATTCTGCAGGGAGCTTTTCAGCCCCTCCAAGGCATATATCATACATATGTCATGTTTTGAATATTGTAAAATAAGTCATTCCATATATGTTGGAAGGGGGGGGGGTCTGTGACCTGATTTTGTACCAAATGGGTAGAAATAATAATAATAAAATAATAATAACTAGGTATTTATATACCGCCTTTCTGGTCGTCGGATTACTCCTCTGACTTTATTCAAGGCGGTTTACATAGGCAGGCGTTTCTAAATCCCTCAAGGGGATTTTTACAATCATAGAGGTTCTTCTTTCTTTCAAGAACCAACAACATTTCAGAATGGATCTTCCTGGTTTGGTCTCACTTCTGGCCTCCAGTTCTCCCACGCAGGCTGACAAGCAGCTCCATCTCTCACATGGAGGGCAGCCAAGATGCTTCTTGCTCACACCAAGGTGGAAGCACTCAGCTCGGCTTGTTAGCTGCTTCAAGGTGTGCCATTCTCAGCCGTTCAGGGAGCTGCCGGTATTCTCGAACTGGCGACCTTCTGATGTTATCTTCGGGCTAACGGAGGCTCTACCCTCTAGACCAGACCTCCTGCCCTGCTCAAGCCTAAATCTCTCAAGCAGCCTAAAACACGAGTAGTAAGTCATGCACTGTGTCCCATCCTGTTGTTTCTTGTGTGTGCCAGTGTTATTGATGCTGGGTGTATTGAACAGGATATTCCTACAGGCCATTGGGGTTTAATGTGGGTCTCTAAACTTAAAGCATAGCTGAAGTGAACAGCAAAGACAGTCTCTTTTTTTTTTTTTTCCTAAGAGCACCTGAAAAGGCTGGGACAGCCATAGTGAAATCATAGGACATCATAAACAACAGGATGCTGTCAGTCACTATCTCCTACTGGAGCACTAATCAAGCTTTGCTAGATTATTATGACTTGCCTTAATCTCTCTTAAAATTCCCATAATACTACTGAAATGTCTTGTCAAATGTCCAAGATGACCTGAAACACAAATGTGTTCATAATCTAGACATCTAGCAGATGGAAGTCGTGAAGGGTTATCCTTTTCTCTGGAATAACAGAACTTTGCTCATGATCTTGCAGTTCAGTCCTAGCCTGGATTGGGAATGACACGCGAAAGCATTTGCGACAGCAGAACAGAGTTCCGCTATTGCAAAATGGCCACTGACGGCATGTGGCGCGCTCTGTCAGCGGCCATTATGGAAGCAGTTCACAAGGGGCAGCGGTGCTCCTCCTCCATCATCGGACTCCACCACGACCACTGAAGCAGGTGAAGCAGTGGGAGGAGTGACAAGCGGTGAAACTGGCAGGGAGGGGTGAAATTGGATGAGGAGGTGGGAGGAACAGAGTCAGGGAGTTTGCAGAAGGGGCTGGATCTGGTGGCCATGGCATGCGCTGGATCTTATCCCCTTCATCAGCAGCCTCTGCCTGTCGCCTCTCTCTCCTCAGACCTGTATCAGTTAAAGAGCTGATGGAGATCTGGGGAGACCCATTGTGGAGCAGGAGGCTTAAAGAGGGGAAAGGGATTTAAATTTGCTTTCCCCTCCAAAGCCACCCAAACTGCCCCCCCCCCACAACATGCTCCTTTTTGGTGTGACTGCACCAGTGGACGAGGGGGGAGTATATAATTGGGCTCTGAGTCATTTTCTCCCTTTTAAACAAGGACTGACATTTCGTTGTACCTGGATTGTAAGGAATCAACTTGCAAATATCTTACAAAGTAACTTACAGCATTAACTATGCAAATATCTTAAGGAGAACGTTTGAGGATTGGGGCATATCTTATTCAACTTTTAAAATACATCTAATAAAGCTGAATATTCTTTTGCTGTCTATAAGATGGAATACTCATTGCTTAACATATGAACTGCATACATGTGGTAGGGTTGTAAGTGTAGGACTAAGGTTGCAATCCTAACCACACTTTCCTGAGAGTAAGACCCATTGAACAAAATAGAACTGAGTAGATCTGGTTAGGATTGTGCCCTAAATATCCTATATTTTGGGAGGGCGGGTTGGGATATCTGCTACTTGTGGTCTGTTATTCGGAATAAATTCACTGGGAATAATAGACTTCTCTGTACAGTCTAAAAGCATGAACTTTAGAAATTAGAGTTGAGAGCCAAGTTCTGACCCAAGAATTTGGAAAACAAATTCCAGATTTATTGCCTCGGATTCCAACTCTCCATCCTGGCAGAGATGGAGATAAACCAACAATATGTCTGAGGGAAAAATGACTCTAATCACTCAAATCTTTGCAAAAATGTAAATGGAACTTCAGTTTTCTTGATACTATGCCCAGTTCCTACTTTCCATACCGTATGTTCTGTTGCTTATTTTCTAAGCTCTCTGTGTCAATAAAGGGGGAAAGAGGAAGGTATATATATATATAAAAAAATCTGGAAATGTTTTGGTCCCTAAAAGCAGAGCCCTTTTTAGTCATTTCCTGCATCCAGTGATGGGTGGGTGACTCAACAAGCAGCAGGTAAAAAGTAAGTAAAAGTATTTATCCCCCTGTAGGCTACCCCATTGCCTATGGTCTTCTTGGACCTAAGCCAGCTCTTTTGCTGGAGTAGGTACAAGGAGAGAAAAGGGGAAGGGCAGTCTGGGAAAGAGAGAATAGAATCTGGCACACATCAGTGTCACCAAAATCCAACCCCTGCCCTCCCCTCTCCACCACCACCCCATCCCCACCCCTTGCCCTCCCCAAGTTGCCCTGAAACTCTCCCTGTCCTCTTCTCCCCAGTGCTGTTTGCCCAGTTTACCAGTGCTGACAGAGGCTTCTAGAGCCACATGCTGCTACCCATTTACAGCAGTGCCCCACCTTTCACACTATCTTACAACGTTCTAGCAGTGTAAGTTCCCATAGGACTGGGGTCCAAATGATGTGAATTGAAATTGCATAGAAGATTATGATATTGGAGGGGTATTCCAGACTTGACCCTATCCTACTTGCATTCAATAGAGTGACTGTAGGAAACCTTCAGATGTAAACCTCCATGGCTCTCACATGTGACTGAGAATTCCACAAGGGCAGGATGTTTGACTGTGTGTAGGCAGCAGGGATAAGCTCAATTCACTAAACTCGAGTTGAGAGTCAAGTCGCAAGTTACCAACCTTGTGGCTTGACTTGTGAGTCATAGCGTGCACCCGTCACGACATGAGTCAACGAATCCTTGAGCAAAAATTCAAAGGAAAAAAAAAAAAGTGGTGATGGGGTGTGTAAATAGAGAATAAAGAGAATCAGCATTCAAATCATTTCAAGACCAGACTCTTTTTTGAAGTCACTGGCTCTGAGTTGTGAGTCAGCGACATCCATGACTTGATTTGACTCAAGTAGTCAAAAACTGCATTTTTGCTCAAGTTGAGTCAACCTGAATCAAGTGCCCATCCCTGGTAGACAGCCCTCCAAACATAAAGTACATGCATGGAGGCTGTCTTCTGATGTCTCAATGAAGTGCATAGGTGGGGTGGGCAGAGTCTAATGTATTCCACTTGTGTATTTATTATGAACTGAATGATAGAATCCTAGGAGAAGTCAGATTAGAGAAGGATATTTGGCAAGGAGTGACATTAACTTTGGTTGGTTGATTACCCCCTTTTTGTTACCCCCATCTGAATATTCTGTGCATTATCTGGATAGTACAGGAACACTTTTATCTCTCTGCCAGCTCTTCTCACGATTGTACTTATGAATAAGGGAAGAGTACTGCATGATAAGAGAAGCAGGAATGTACAGCATTCCTCTGCTGAGTTCTCCCCTCCCCTTCTGTAATGCAATTCATTTCTGAGGGAGATTACATATTACAGAGGGAGTGGAACAGAACTGAGCACAAGGCTATCATTATTGGCTGCAGCCTGGCTTTTCTTATAACATGGTTTTCCTCTCTAGAAGCCTAGCCTCTTACACTCTTTCTCTACACTCTACACTCTTTCCCTAGCCTCTACACTCTTTCCCAGTGTAAACCTATGCTTAAGCATGCTTCTACATGCTAGACATCTCAGAGCCTTGTTCTCAGCATATTACTGGGCAGTAAGGCTGAAGGATTTCTGTAGATCTTAAACTTTCAAGGAAGTGTGCTTTAGGATCACAGCCTTATTCTTAATGGTTAAACCCATAAGGGAAAGAAATAATCTTTTAAGCACAGCGGTTATTACAAGCGATCTCTTCAAATGAAATTCTCCTAGCGAATCAGGACAGAGTTGAGGATGGATTTTGGTGTTGAAGTAGGATAACAATAGTGTACAACTATAATACTTGACAATAGGCTGGAAAAGGCAGTCAGGTACACAGAAGCAGCAACTGAAGAAGGACCAAATAATCTCAAATCTTTGTGTTCCAGGAGCTCATAGGTTCCAATGATCTGTACAATGTACCAACTTGATGCTTTGGGTCTGCCTTTTGTAAATCACTCTCCTAAATCTTGTCCCTATTTCACCTTCGGGGCCAAAGCAGAAGTAAGGGAGGGAGTTAACCCTTTCCCTGCCTGTTTTCTTGCCAAAGTGTGTCCCTACCCAAGCTTATCAGTTTGCCTCTGAAGTGGCTTGTTGAAGAAATAACACAGGCCAACACACATTTTGCTTCCTTAAATGTTACACCAATTCCTGGGTATATTTGGGGTGCCGATTCCAAAAATGGCAACCATTTTGCCCTATCTTGTCTAGTTTTGGAGTTATAGTATATCCTCATTAGTGAATGGTTCAAGCAGCTTCCTCATGAGGCAAAATGGATGCCATTTTTGGAATCGGCACACCAAATTCATATCAAACCACCATAAAGTTTGGGAAAAACTTTTCTGATCCTCAATTTTGTAGGCCTGTGTAATCAGTCATTTCAGGGGCAAATGGCCAGTTCTGGGAGGAGACTTTTAGTTGGAAAATGTTGCAAAAGGAAAGCATTGTGGAACTCTTTGCCACAAGAAGTAGTTATGGCATCTTGCCTGGATGCCTTTAAAAGGGGATTGGACAAATTTCTGAAGGAGAAGTTCATTACGGGTTACAAGTCATAGTAGGTATGTGCAAGCTCTTGGATTTAGAGGCAGGCTGCCTCTGATTGCCAGATGCAGGGGAAGGCACCGGGATGCAGGTTGTGCCTGTTGTCTTGTGTGCTCCCTGGGGCATTTGGTGGGCCACTGTGAGATACAGGAAGCTGGACTAGCTGAGCCTTTGGCCTGATCCAGTGGGGCTCTTCTTATGTTCTTATGTTCATTGTGGTCCTATGGCTCTTTTTGAGAAGAAGTGCTTGCAGTTGGAAATATGTCTCTCTAGCTTGTGTTCCCAAGGACATTTAGTTTGACAGATTGTATTTTATTGCAAGAAACAGACAAAACAATGTAATGCAATATTTTGGTAATGTCTAGTTTTTCCCTTGAGTTAACCAATTTGGGCATTTGCAAAGGATGGAACGAGTGAGAATCCAACTTCAATCTCATCTATGTGGTATGTGTGAGAGAAGGTGAATCAATATTTTAATTACAGTAAACCCTTTGGCCTAGGTCACTTTGCTAGTTTCTCCATTTTGTTCTCTCAAACACAGACCACTCAGATCACAGTGCACGTAACTGCATAATTGGAATATTATGCAGAAGAGCACAATGCCTGGCTTACCTTTTTTATCCCAGGATCTGAATTCAGAGGAAAATATTATATGATTTTTTTTTCCCCTTCAAGCTCAGAGGTGGACATGGCTGCTCTGAGTGGAGGCTATGAGAGGTGGCAAACAGATAAGGAGCACCCCACACCTGCCTGCCATCTTCCCTAGCTCATCATCTGCCTGGCTGCTCCACCCAGCATGTGTCCCATCCTCTTCTAAGGGCCCAAATCCTATCCTTAGCTAACCTGGGTGATACTGAGGCAAGGTGACCTTTGACCCCAGACTGTAAAGCCACTGGATAGCCCAGTATAAGCATAGCGACACATACGATAGTAACAGAAAAACCTGCTTGATGTTAAGAAAGAATCATTTTGCAAGTGTGATTGTTAGTTTCACATAAGTTTTACTGAAGCTGCATAGGCAGAAAATACACACACTGGTAAAGAGCTGCTTGATTTTAAAAGCAATAAGGTTAGTCTGACTGATTTGGGGGTCTAAAAGGCTGTGTTATACACTTTGGAATTTAGCTTAGATAACAGTATCATCAGGCTGGAGATGTGCACACACCTGTGTTCACCAGGAGAACTCTGTAACTTTTATATCTCATACTTTCATGCTGTAAGAGCAAAAGCATACATATGGAAAACAAGTGATCCCTTGATGCCAAACTGTACCCAAGGCAAAAGGGTCACTATAGTTATATAGAAGAAGGCCACAGAGAACCAAAAGTTGCTTGATTTTAGAAAAGTCTTAAGAGACACTTGATAAAAGAAGTTTAGAAGTTTAAAACCTTTGCTTTGCAGAAGTTGGCAGAGGCCCCACAGTGCTTTACTAACACATAGGAAAGGAGAAGATAAGATAGGGTGCTCGAACAAGGCTACCCTAATGAAGGATGAGTACGGGTCTGAAGTTCTGCCAAGATGAAGTCCTCAAACCTGCTCTTTTAATGATGTTAGTAAGAAGACCTATCAAGTAATTTTAATTGGGTTGATGTGAATAAGACCCAACACTGGTACTATAGCAAACCCTACTGGTTTTTGAAAACTTTTGGGAATTGTGTAATTTTGGCTAAGTTTTAAGGTGAAACCCCACCTGTATGTAAATCAGAGCCAATCAATGGTTTTACCCACTTATTGCCCACCTATTTTCCATCTTTTATGTAAATGGTTATCCTATTAGGAGTTAGCCCCATTTCTGATGTCAAATATCAGCCAATGGGAAATCTAGATTTTCAAAGAGCTGAGAAATTTATAAAAGTTCTGGACACCATCCAACTGGATCCATGCTTTGTGACATGAGTCCCGTGGACCAATTGTATGCAATTCAAATAAAGCTTGTGAACCTTCACTCCTGAAGTACCAAGTTGTTCTTGAGTCTTGAGTTGCTCTATCAACCTTGCAACAATACAAGGAAGCTAATGCTGCCTCTGCTGGCTCCTGTAGTCTGGCTGGGAACTTGGCAGCAGTGGAGAGGGAAATAAAGACATTTTTTACTTACCTACTCCTGTGCTCCCTGTTCCCCAAGGGGCCTACTCAGATTTATGCCAGCTTTTTTGCTGGCATAAATTCAGTAGGTCGAAGGAGGCATGTCAGGTCTGGGCCAGTAGCAGAGGATCTTGGTGGCTATTGCTGTTTTTGAATTCCATCCAGTCCTACCACCTGTTACACTGCACGTGCCTGATATTGTCTGATCTCAGAAGCTAAGCAGCATCAGGCCTGGTTAGTATTTGGATGGGAGACTGCCTGGGAATACCGGGAGCTGTAGGCTTATACCATAGTCTTTCAAGAATGAAGGTTGCCAACTGTTTGCCCCTGAATCAACCCATTCTGCCTCAATCTTCCCCTCAGCAAATTACCAGCATACATGTTGGTATCTGAAAGGTGGTTTTGGAACATCATCTAGTGTGGCTGAAAAGGCCAATTTGGGAGTGACAATCCCTTCCACAATGGGAGCAAGTGCAGTCTGACCCTGGTCTGTCTCCCTGGTTATGGGCCTTCCTTCTTTGCCTCTTTGCCTCAGACTGTTGGCCAAGTGTCTCTTCAAACTGGGAAAGGCCATGCTGCACAGCCTGCCTCCAAGCGGGCCGCTCAGAGGCCAGGGTTTCCCACTTGTTGAGGTCCACTCCTAAGGCCTTCAGATCCCTCTTGCAGATGTCCTTGTATTGCAGCTGTGGTCTACCTGTAGGGTGCTTTCCTTGCACGAGTTCTCCATAGAGGAGATCCTTTGGGATCCGGCCATCATCCATTCTCACGACATGACCGAGCCAACACAGGCGTCTCTGTTTCAGTAGTGCATACATGCTAGGGATTCCAGCACGTTCCAGGACTGTGTTGTTTGGAACTTTGTCTAGTGAACCAACCCTAGAAGAACTTCACGTGGCCCTGGACTCCCTTGCCTTTGGCAAGGCATCTGGAAAAGACAGCATCCCTGCTGAAGTCCTAAAGTGCTGCAAAGAGATCATCGTCACTGAGCTGCATGAAATCCTCTGTCTCTGCTGGAGAGAAGGTGGAGTCCCTCAAGACATGAGGGATGCAAACATCATCACGCTGTACAAGAACAAAGGCGACAGGGGTGACTGCAATAACTACCGTGGCATCTCTCTCCTTAGCGTTGTAGGAAAGTTGTTTGCCTGAGTTGCACTAAAGAGGCTCCAGGTACTTGCAGAGAGCGTTTATCCAGAATCACAGTGCGGATTCCGAGCCAGCAGGTCCACCACTGATATGGTATTCTCCCTTAGACAACTGCAGGAGAAATGTAGGGAACAGTGACAGCCACTCTTTATAGCCTTCATAGATCTCACGAGGGCCTTCGACCTGGTCAGCAGGGATGGCCTCTTCAAGATTCTCCCCAAGATTGGATGTCCACCCAGGCTCCTCAGCATCATCAGATCCTTCCACAAGGACATGAAGGGCACTGTTGTCTTCGATGGCTCCACATCAGACCCCTTTGAAATTTCCAGCATGGCAGATAATATTTATGCTGCTGGCTCCTGGGCTTTTGAGCTGGGAGCAGCTCTGCTAAGCACCTGGCCTATGGGATACTTTGGCAGATCATGAGATCTCCCAACATAACTCACCAATAGAATCAGACCATTAGTTGCTTTCTATGTCACAAATTGAACAGAGAACAATTGGGATGAAGATCATTGTCTACTGGCCTTCTTTACTGCATTGTGCCATCTGTGGTGGCGTTAGGAGCCCTCACTTTTCTCTCCATCCCAGATAAATGCATCCTCCTAAGGCAGCTCACCCACCTAGCAATAACTTGAAAAAGAATAAAGGAAGCAAGATTCATAAAGCAGCCCAAACTCAGTCCCTTAAACATGATTGTGCTTATAATATTTGATGCTCTGTCTCGTCACCTGTTGTTTTTAAAGAACTTTTCATAAACTCTGGAAAATATTTTCAGGATGAGACCAATCAATTCTTATTTGTTTCACTTTGGGTTTCCGAGAAAAAGAATCGGCTCTAACCGGGGGAATTTCTAGCTAGATTCTTGCCTTTCAGAATGCATTCCACCAGATTAAAATGTTTTTCCAGCTTATTTTCTGTCCTGTTTCCACAAGGACCTCCTACTTTCAACCGCAGTGAAAATGTAACCCAATTGTTTTGAAACAAACAAAAAAATCTGTTTCTGCTAATCGAAAAAGATGTACTCGGAGCAGATGAAAGGCGGCACTCCATGGACTTCAAGCAAGCGAACATATTAGCTGATAAAAATGACCTCCCTCTAGCAAAATGGCCTCCCGCCCTCTCCTTTGATAATATTGACTACAGGTATATAGATTGATGGCATCACATACTGAGACGTTGTGCCTTTTCCTGCTGCTCTAGGAACATGTATGTGTATGTGGAGACACTGTAGGGACTAAACACCAGGCAAATATTTGCAATGTTATATGGGCACACTGACTGTCAGGAGGTTGTTTTTGGAGGCATCCTTGCAGGGACTGCAAAATGTGCTGGGGCTCTTAGGCTCCAATCATATCTCCCACCAGCAGGGCTTATGCAGTCATGCCCCAAAGGCATGCACTACATCCAGCATGGTTGGGTGGCGGGCGATCCAAGGGTAAATGGGAGGTAAGTAATAAATATTTTTACTTCCACATAGGCCCTGGGTTTGCCTATGGTCTCCTCAGACATATGCAACCTCTTCTCTTTCAGTGGTGCATGTCCAAGGAGAGGAAAAGGATGGGGAGATTTAATGGAGGGACTGAGATCTGGCATGCACCATTGCCACTGGATCCACCTCCTCCTGCCTCCTGTTCATTCTCAGTTCCTCTACCTCCCTATGCATACATCCCAGTACTCCCGCTACCCACACACCTCCTGCCCCCCACCGCTGATTTACCAGGCAGTTGTGGACCTACTATAAGTTCCGACAGGGCAAAAGCCCCAGGTGCAAGGCGCTAGAACCCCGCAGAAGTCTCTCTGAGGCTCCCAACGGGGGCGGAAACTGTGCTTCTGGTTTCCTGCGGGGGGGGAGCACTATCGCAGACCTTTGCTCTAGGCGCAGGGCTGGGGAGGTCCGCTGCTGTTACCAGGTCCAGTGGGCACAGTGGGATCAGGTGGTGAAGCAATGGCACTGCCATCTCTCATAGCAGCGCTCACAAACTGGCTGAGAATGGTGCATTGTGTGTACCATCGGCACCCATTTTACAACAGCAGAAGACGCATCTGCTCTCATAAAGCCCTTCGCCTGCCGGCCCAATCCTGCATAGGATTGGGCTATCAGTCTGATTCTTGAGCACAGCTTCAGAAATGTAAACAGCAATCACAGAATAAACTGGTCCCAGTTCAGAAAAAACTTGATTAGCCCTAAGTCAGCTTTCAGGTCTGAAACTATCCGCAAACGGTATTCAAAGTGCTTTAGCTCCAGCTGTTGGGCTTTAGAGGCTGAAAGCTGAGCTGAGGCTTGCTACTGGCTGCAGTGCTGTTGTGCCTGAGCTAATCCATTGAATAAGTCAATACTATATGCAACAATGTTGCCAAAATAATTACCTGGTACATTATACAAATTTGTCCAGCTTGTAATACAGAGGTATTTTACAGATGGCATTTCCCCCAGAAGAGCTTGTCTCTGACTTGGGGTGTTCTAGAGTCAGTATTCAGCAAGCCAGGTGTCCCCAACCAGCTGCTTCATTCCTTAATGTTCTTTATGTTTCTTTAATGTGAATCACTTGTTCCTGATGAGATTGTCATTGATTGCTGTAAATGACAGAGCCAGACTACTGTGAACAAGTAGCTTTTTGTTTGGTGGGTATCTTTGTCCAACGTTGCATATACGCAAGAGGGATCAAATGTGTACACCTGTGGGCTGGACAGAAATGGGTTAATCTAAGGCACTCCATTCACTGTTATTCTTATATGTGATCAATTTATTGGGTGGGAGGGGAGAGGGTGGAATGTTTAATTTCCCAGTGTCTGCCATGGTTGATGTTATGGGGTGGGTGCAAACTACAGTGGACATCTTCCACACTGATTAAAACATACAATCTAGAAATGCAAATACAGGTGTGCACCACTTAACAACGGGGATACGTTCTCCAATCCCCGTTATTAAGCGATTAGGTCATTAAGTGAAAATTCAGTCCAATCTATTGCCTTTGTTGTGTCAACAAACACCCCCTGCCAGAAACCAGCTGGCTACACAGACTACTGGAGATAGACTGCCTCTTCTTTGCATTAAGAGCCTCTCTGTTGTGTAAGCAGACACTCTGCTGCAGGCTATGGGAGACACAAATGTGCCTCATTAAGAGCATCTTTATTGTGCTTTGACCACCGTCGTATATGCAATCCGTCATTAACCAAAACATTGTTAAGCAGCAGGCGCCTGTAGTAGCCATGCATAATTGGGGCAGAACTGAATTTGGGGGGAGGGGCTATAAATATGTCTCACGCACCTGGCGGCAGAAGACCAGGCTTTTCTCCAAAAGACTAACTTTTAAAAATTGCAATTGGTCTTTGAATCTCGGTGCAGTTATTGTCACTATCTTAGATGGCACAGATTAAAAAGACAGGTTGTTCCTCTTCTTCCAGATCAGAGACATTCATTTGAGGGGATATTTTTAAAGAGTTGCCCGCCCCCAACAAAATGGAAGCTATTTTTTGTTGGTTTTACTGCTCCTGCTGAATTTCACACTTCTTGTTTATTTCCACTCTCTGTTCTGTTCTATGCTGAACTGTCAGTCACTTACTAGGTACATTTTCTCTATGCGGGCAGGACCGTTTGATTTCCAGTCATTTCCCATGTAGGCTATGAAACCCTGGGGGTGAATGGTACCATCTGCAGATTGGACTCGTGGACAATGTGGCTGCTCAGATGTGCCTTCTAGTTATGGGTCCCATCATTACCCCGATTGTCAGTGTCTCTCTCGCTCCTGGCCATGTAGCATCTGCTCCCAGACTTAGAATGTATCTGCCACTAATTAAGAAGCATCCCCTTTCTCCAGCTGACCTAGTTCGTTTCTTTGCTTACGCGGCTGGAGAGGTTGGTGGTGGATTGGCTTGAGGGCCTCCCCAAAATCTGTTCCACTTGCTTAAAGAATTTAAGTCACAGCATGGAACAATGAAAGGATTGTGTGGGTTGCCTTTGGGCTACAGAAAACAATTGTACCCCTATTGTCCATTGTGTGGTGTGCGGCAGGCACTGGCTATGATCGGTTGATTTTTGCCTATCTGGATCTCTTAAACTGCAGGAGCACAAGAAATCAAATATTTGTCAGAAGAAGCGTTAGCAGGGATTAGCTAAAAAAAAAAAATGACTGAGCTCCACTGGGTTCTTTCAGGGCTGAGTCACATGTTACAAAGGGCAAAATGGAGTTTGCCACTGAATGTAACCTGCAGTCAATTTTGGCTCCCTGGTGAATGCACCTGTAAGATCTGTTTGTTGCATTCGCATATATTTTAGGTGTGTACTTAGAGCATCTTAAATGCACACATAAAAATGTCATGTGAGAAAAGGATCACCCATTGGGCAGCAGAGGGTTACCCCTCGGCAAGGGAACAAATGTTCCTGGTTCTGGGCAAGTAAGCCATCATGATGAGTAGGAGATGCGAGGAATGGGTGGAGAAGGAGAGAAATGGGGGAGGTTCTGGGCAGGGAGGGGTAGGCAGGAGGTGGAGAGGTGGATTCCAGCGGGATGGTGGTGGTTAGATAAGATGAAGCTTTAAGCATCAATCTGACTGCACATGAGACACAGAAGATGGGGGGATGTGGGTCAATTTCAATGTTTGCAAATGACCAAAGCTACCCATCCAGATCTGCTGAACTGCTTCAATGAGAGATCAAGGTGTGAAGGGGCCAAGCTACAGTGGTCTCTGGTTACAAAGGCAGGGGGAAAAGCAGAAAAATTGCTTGAAAAGTAAACCTGGATGTACTAGGCAGAAGCAGACAACATATGAACATCTACTAAGAAGTAAGCCCTATGGTGTTTGATGAGGTTTACTCTCAGGAAAGTGTGGATAGGACTGCAACCTTAGTTAGTTTCCAAGGCAAAGGAGCCAAGAGTGCTTCCTCTGGGAAGTGAATGCTTGTGAGACTGGCTAGGGGCTGCTGAAGTAGTGGCTTACAAAAGAAAGGTGACTCAGTGTGGTCGGTCTGTGGAACTCCTTGCCACAGGATGTGGTGCTGGTGTCTAGCCTAGATGCCTTTAAAAGGGGATTGGACAAGTTTCTGGAGGAAAAATCCATTATGGGGTACAAGCCATGATGTGTATGCGCAACCTGATTTTAGAAATGGGTTATGTCAGAATGCCAGTTGCAAGGGAGGGCACCAGGATGAGGTCTCTTGTTATCTAGTGTGCTCCCTGGGGCATTTGGTGGGCCGCTGTGAGATACAGGAAGCTGGACTAGATGGGCCTATGGCCTGATCCAGTGGGGCTGTTCTTATGTTCTTATGAGAGTTGTAGCTTGGGATTACTCTCAACAAAAGAATGCAGAGGAGAAGAGAAAAAGTCAGGGAAAGAGAATGTTCTGTTAGCTCACCTGGGTGCTGGTTGGCACAGCTGTTCTTGGAGAACAGATGGTGCGGATGTGCTTGATGCAGTGGCATAGCTAGAGGGGGTGCAAAGCACTCAGTTTTGCAGGGAGCTCACTGGGGTGTGCAAATATCCCTCCCCTTCACAGCCATTCTGGGCGGTGGGAGCAAAACGGAGGCAAATGCCCAGAATGGCTCCAAAGGGAAGGGCTGTGTTAGCACACTGTGATATCCCAATCTTGCTTTTTTTCTCTCCCAAATTCTTTTCTCAGGCAATTTATTATTTCAAGAAAGGCATGCACAAAATGCCACAAACAGGTGACCTTTGTACCAACTGAGTAGCTGCCATTGACTCCAACAGCCAAAGCACTCAAGACAACATTCATCTGTGGCCAAATCAGAACTATCAAAACTCACAGTGTCAGAGAACACTTCAGAGCTCTGGCAGGAAAATGGGAAAAGTACAGGTGTTTGCTGACAATACACGTCTTCATTTGGGAACTGTCCTGTCTATGTGACGCTTTTACTACATTCAAGCCTGAAGGTCGTACATTTCCGAAAGCAAGCAAAACATGATACTGTGATAGAACACCACACAGAAGACCCAGCTCTATTAAATATTTTCTTTAAATAATAAATTGCCGGAGAAAAAAATTGGAAGAGAAAAAAAGCAAGATTGGAATATCACAGTGTGATATCACAGCACTTGCCCTTCCCCTTTGGAGCCATTCTGGACGGTGGGAGCAAAGCGAAGGCAAAGGCTTTATTCCCATGACTGTAAGTACCACAAAGAACTCCAGTGGTGTCAAGATGTTACTCACCTATAGTATGTTAAATTATCTCAAGGATGTAGCTTTAGTAGAAAGAAGCTTCCCTGAGAAGGAAACATATTGAAAAGGTGCCTTGAACCAAGCTCCTTTGGCAATTTCCCTGCAAAAAGAAATAATGAGTTGACCACTCTGAGAAAGGTCATCTCTCTCTCTTTCTTACCCTATTTCTCATCATATATTTTTTCCACTCCCTTGTCATGCTGGCAAGTTGCTTTTGCCTGGAGCTGGAATATATTGCTCATTAGCAGAGTGACATGGGTACAGGTGGCAATGTCAATTCAGCTTACGAGTTCCCCATCTCCTAGTTAGCTCTACAACTTCAGGAGAGCATTTCGGTGGTGGTTGTGTTGTTGTTTTTTAATTTTAATAAAATGAAAAAAAAAATTGTTGAGTTTATGTGGCAAACAAGCATGAGTTGAATACATTTACAAAAACTGACGGTGCTAATTGCCTCAGGGCAAGTTTAAAAACAAAAACACAAAACCCCAAATTGCCCTAAGCTACTTTTATTCTCACAGGGGGGAAAATGCAGGTCCCTGAATCTTTTCCCCTGAAAGGGCAAATACAACTGGGGGGGGGGCACCTTGGAAGGAAAAGGGTTGAACAACACCTCTCCACCTACCAGATTTCTACTAAGGATTATCTTCTGTAACTATGCTTTTCATTTAAACACACACACACACAGACAGGCATATTGTGGTGAAGTTTTACAGAACTCCATGTACCATGTAGTTTCAGCTTCATTTTAGGAAGTCTGGTGACATCCCAGAGATGTCCTGGAGAAATTTTCCTTAGAAATTACATTAGACTTTTCAGAACTCTTTTGGCTTCCCTTGAAATGCTTCATATGCTTCGCCTCACAGTTACACTTAAGAAACTTAAGCCTTTGGCACATACCTCCTAGTTCCTGTAACTTACTGCAACAAAAACTAATTAGGTATACATGAAATAATCACATTTTCTTCTCCATTTTCCTTGGCACCGGAGGCCAGCCCGTTGACAATGCAAACAATGTAGGCAGGTTGTCAGGAGCAGCAAACAGATTTGAGGCCCAATCTATCCAGCACTTGGGCTGGCACAAGTCCCTTGTACTGATCTGGAGGTGTCATGAAAGTGCTGTAAGGCACTTTTGCACCACTGCACAAGAAGGAAGGCCAGTGCATGGATGTACGACAGCGTCCAGAGGCCAGAATGGGCCCTGCTGTAAGTTTGCTCCCAGGTAAGTTTGTGTCGGCTGAGTTCTGCCGGTGTGGGGGCTTGGAGAGGGCAGGGGGAGGGAGGAACGCGGCATTCCAGGGCGGGGGAGGGCAAGTGGCAGACAGGCTTATGGGCAGCTCAGGACTGGTGGGGGTGGTGATAACCCCACTCTCAGGCAACGCAGCACAGTGCTGGGCTGCTGGGAGCTGCACCACTCTTCAGGTGGTGCAGATCCAAGTAGGTCCATTGGCACTGCTGCCATTTTTTTTTCTTGGGGGGGATCGCAGTGCCACCCTTTGCAGCTGCACCACTCTTTGCCTGGCCTCGCCCCTCACTTCAGAGGACCAAAAATCAGGCCCTTGATTGACTGGCTCGTTGCCTAGGGCAGGGAAGGCTGGGTTCACGGATTATGCCCAACCTAGCCCTATTCAGTGTCCTCTGTCTGGCACGGTGATTCTGGAGGTGTACACGCCATGGGTAAAGAACTGGAAAAGATTAAGAAAGTCAAAGATTTCGAAATTGAAGTTCAGTATCTCTGGGGAGAGAAAACGACAACAATTCCAATGGTGACCAGTGTACCAGGCAACACACCATGAACCATAAAGGAACACCTGGGCAATGCTGGCATAGATAGGCTAACAACCGGGCAGCTGCAAAAAGCCACACTTCTGGGAACTTGCCACATATTGCGAGAGTTCAAACTACGTAGTGAGATTCCAACAACTGGCAATCCTAACATCTGGTGGACTGTGAAAGTTAATATAATAATAATAATAATAATAATAATAATAATAATAATAATAATAATAAAAACACACTAGGAGTGCACATCTCTGGATCATTGTCATTCAGAGCAGTGGTTCCCAAACCTTTTAGCACCAGGAACCACTTTTTAAAGTGAAACTCTATCAGGACCCACCTGGGTTTACCAAACTTTTAAAAAAAGAGATCTAGAAAGAATTATTTATTTATTTAATTTACTTCTAAGTACCGAAGACCCTCACAAAAAAGACCCTCAAACATTTATCTCCCTATATTTACACATGCTTGCAAACTGCAGGAGCTGAACTCTTTGTAGGGAAATTAGCAGCGACAGTATTTTATTTTTTGAACAACCTCAGGACTTGAGGCAATTAGTTATTTGATCTTTCCATCACCCTTTGGCAACCATTCAAAAATCATGTCATGACCCTCCTGACCCACAGTTTGGGAACCACTGATTCAGAGTATATACAATGAATATAGACCTGTATTTACAGGTCGTTCCTCATTATCTACTGTACCTTGTTTCAACCACTACTGGATTAAAAAAAAATCAGTGGAAAAATAGCTTTAAAGTCCCACTTTTAGGTTTTTTACTCCTCTATTGTCACCCCAGAATGCATTGGTATAGACACTATATCACATTCAGCCACTAGATGGGTGAATAATGGAATATAATGGAATGAAATTATAATTTTTTAACAGCGCAAAGGTAGGAAATGGGATTTTGGTGCTTTTTTTTCCTTGTTACAAGGCATTTAAAGGTGGACCTCAGTGTCAGTGGAAAGTCAAATCAGTGGATACCAAATCAGTGGATACTGAGGTCCCACCTGTATTTGCAAAAGAGAGACATTCAGACCACACTTTGAACAGCTTATCTGTTCTCAAAGGAAAAAAGTCTCTGTTCAGGCTTTCCTATTGATTATGTCTTCAATGTTTACCTTGACAATACTGGGGAGAAAGCTGAAGACAAATGTGTTACACCTTCTCGCTTATTCATTTGCAGTGAGCTTCTGTGTTCTGGTTGTGAAAGGTGGCTGCTCAAACACATGCATTTTTAGTGCCTTTAAATTAACCTGATGCTTTTATTTGCTAAGAAAATAAGCACAAGATTCCTTGCACTCAGTAGCTTAGGAAGGTATAATGCATTTATCTCACTTTTGAGCAATTCTCTTTGCAAAGATGCCATGTTTCCAGAATTTTATTAAATTAAACCTGACAAGAGTTAGATCCTTTTAACATAATATGTTTCCTTGATTTGATTTGTATGGTGACAATCTCTGCTGAGGTTTTCAGAGGAATTAGATATCCATTATTTTTTAAGACTCCTGGTTGGCAACCTTCAGTCTCGAAAGACTATGGCAGGGGTGCTCAAACTTTCAACTTTAGGGATGCTGGACCTTTAACAAGTGTATAGAAGAGAGAATTGCAGCAGGTGCAACTTGTCATCCCACAGATAACAAGCTACACCTGCTGAAATTCTCTCTTCTATACACTTGTTAAAGGTCCAGCATCCCTAAAGTTGAAAGTTTGAGCACCCCTGGACTATGGTATAAGCCTACAGCAGCGGGTATTCCAGGTGGTCTCCCATCCAAGTACTAACCAGGCCTGACCATGCTTAGCTTCCGAGAACAGACAAAATAGGGCATGTGCAGGGTACAAGTCTCTAGAAGATACGCTTTTATCTAGTGGCAATTTCAAGGTATCAGCAAGAACTATGAAGAAAAAAAGAAAGCAATATTTAAAATAGATCATCTCTCCATTTCCAGAGGAAACTGCAGTGAGAAACTGAATGAAATCCTGTTAGGATGAGTATGTGAGGCAGTGAAAGAAATAATAGCCCATCCCTCTCTCCATACTCCACGTACATTCTGATTCTCCCCTTTGTAACAAATAAAATCTTAGAAATATGTGACTTTTATCCATATTTCCCACCATTCCTTGAAAGAGCACGGTAATTCCTAGTACAGCAGTTCCCAAACTGAGGGTTCATGGCCCACCAGTGGGTCACAACCCAATTTTTGGTGGTTTGTGAAACTGAAAAGGCAGATTAGCCTATGTCATTAAGGGTTAAACAACCAGCGGCTACTTAGAGGGAGTACTTCTGCCCAATCATAATTACAGCCCAATTACTTCTGCCCAATTACATAATTACAGAGGCTTGAGCAGCTGGTAAAGTGAAACTTTTTTTAGATGGGTCCCAATGCGAAAAGGTTTGGGAACCACTGCCCTAGTGTGTTGTTGAGAAAGGTCCAGACTCACCTGCATGAATCAACTTTTCTCCCCACCTTTAGATAACATCAACCCACACACCACTGTCATGCCACTGTCATACATGTTCTAGTATGCGCTGCCACCAGTAGCTTGTGTTGAATGTCACATTTCAAATCTTCTCTCCCAGCTGGGGAGGGGGGGCGGTTTGTCTATTAGCTGACAACCATCCTGAACTGAGATACCTAGAAAGAGGGCCATTTTTTCAATTCCCACAAGTGGTGAAGGAAGATTTTCACTTCTGCTTCACCTGGTTTCTTGCTACCATGGAGGGAGAGGGTAGAACTGAACTGTGCATATGTTCTCTGAAGGATACCATTGGAGCAAACAATTGGAAGGCTGTTATAGAATATTTGCTTGAGTGACCCTCAAAATCTGATGCAAACATTGATTTGTGATTCATGCTTATCTGGGTAATCGGTTTCATTCCACAATCTCTGCCATTGGGTCACCAGCACCCAGCTAGCACCCACCTGACCTAACTTGAGATGTAATGCTTGCTTTTTATCAAGCAGACTCCTCAATCCTTTGCATAGCAGTTGCACCCAAAATCCAGCTTAGATGTGAAGTGCTCACTGTCTGCTAGAGCTGATCATGCTTTGTTAGGCTCTGCCTGCTTCCATTATTTATGATTATTCTGCTTTTCAAACAAAAAAAGTTCCTGAAATGGGTTAGATAACTGAAGAAATAAGAAAATGGTTCCCTATTGCAATGGACTTCATGATCTAATACAGGGGTGTCAAACTCATTTCATACAGTGGGCCAAATAGCATTTATGATGCCTCCTGAGGGCTGGAAGTGATGTCACCTGGCAAGAAATGATGTCATTAAATAGGTCATAACCAGAAATAAGCACTTTTTTTTCTCACTTAGGAACACATTAGCTGAAAATGATAGAAGACAAGATACACAAATCTTGATCATATTTCAAGATATAGCAGAGCCCAATTATCATGCGAGCCACGCTTTCAGCAGTAACACCTCAGCACTACTCAGCAGCCGAGAGCCCGAGGGTCAGCTAGAAAGCTTCTGCGGCCCCCGGGCCTTATGTTTGTCACCCCTGATCTAATCAATCAGTCACGAAAGAAAGAAAGAAAGAAAGAACATGCCAACATGTATATTTCCATTAACATGGTATCTCCATGAGTGAGCCAAGATTACTTGGTAGCTCTAAATCCAATGGCTTTCCAGGGTTGATATTCATTAGTACAACAGAGATCTCAATTAGGCCAGTTTAGAGAACGCACACCTGAAAGTTTTAAATGGATAATTATATTTCATATGTGAATTCTGTAACCCCTATAGCAGTGCTTCTGAAACTATGGGCCCGCTAGGTGGGTCGCGAGCCAATTTCACGTGGGTCTTCATTCATTCCAATATTATATTTTCAATACATGCTGATGCTACCATGGTATATGACTGCATTTGGGGAAATGTTACAAACCTGTACTTTTAACAAGTTACAATCTATATTATTTTAGTAAATGGAACTTACTCTTGTGTAAGTGTGGGTAGAATTACAGCCTAGAATTATTAAAATTTCTTTCTTGATGATATCGCTCCCAGTGGGTCCTGACAGATTCTCATTCTAAAAAGTGGGTCCTGGTGCGAAATGTGTGAGAATCACTGCCGTATAGCAAATTATAGCCTAGCTATAGCTATATTCAGTTACACAAATTAAGTGCACATGATGGAAGGTGACAGAGTGACCAGGGTAATATGCCATTGGGGCAAAAAGCTTAAAAGCTTAAAAGCCACACTGCTAGAGCATGAAAGGCACATAGAATAGTGAAAGCTATTTTCATCTAAAAATCATAGTCTCACAGAAAAGCTGCTTGAAAGACTCATTTTAGAAGCTGTTTTCACAGAAGCTGAGACCTTGAGCTTCAAAGGCTGTGCTACACTTTGGAATTTGGAAAAGGGAGTCGTATCTAAGGCAAAGATAGATGGGTTACATCTTGGCAGAAGTATACGGCCAACCAAGATATCACAAGCTGAGAAAACACATATATGGAACAATTGTAGTCATTAGAAGTAAGTTTTAGCTGCTGGCTTATCAGTTGGCAAGGCTTCTTGGCAAACTATAGTGTCGAGCTAGCTAGCCGCAGACACCTGCAAGAGACGAATTTAGAAAAAAAGAATATATTTAATTAGATAAACAAGAACATCCCTGAGAATCAGTCTTTGTTTGAATTGCAACTGAAATGGAGAAATGAATGTTTAGAGGGGGTTGGTGCAGGGTTGCTTCAAGCAGTTTGCCTGGCACGTAACATCTAAGTAACTTGTTTGAAGGTAAATGGGAGAAGGATTTCTTAAAAAGAAAATGTGATGCAGTGGAAGTTTGGCTTGTTTTATGTTGAAATATATGAGAAATCACAAGAAGCTGGCTGAAGCCTTAGCAAGCCACTAAAGGGAAGAGGTCACTTCTAGCAAGGATATACACCACTATAGATCTCTCAATGCCAATGTACTCAAAGTAACTGGTCACAAATAGAATTAAGACATAGAGTAAAACTGTTAAAAAGAAGTTTAAAGGACCTTGCCTCCAGAGGTTGGCAGACGGCCCCACAGTGTTTTACTAAAAACAGGAGAAGGAATGCAGGAGAGATAAGACAGGTGGCTCAAGCAAGGACATCCCAAGAGTCTGAAGGGAATGTATGCTAAGAAATGGGTTTGAAGTTCTGCCAAGAGAGACAGTCCTGGATAAAATAATGTTATAGCATCCTCTGCTGGTTCTTGAAAACTTTGTAATTCTATATGTTTAATTTTACCTTATTTGGAAACGTGTAACTTGAAGTTCACCTATCAAGGGTCTCCAAGGCTATCTACAGCCTATTAAGAGTTAGCCCCATCTATGATGTCAAACTTCAGCCAATGGGAAGTTCAAATCTTCAAACAAAGAACCCAGAATGTTATAAAGGGTCTGGTTAACATTGATACTCGCTCTCAGTGCTTTGGACAGTAGTCCCATGAGATGCCCATTGCTAGCAACGAAATAAAAGCTTGCAAACTATCACCCTTGACTAATGAGTCTTGCTTTTTGGACCATGCAACATACAGACGTGCCTCCTTATCCACAGGGGTTCCATTTTGGGAAATCCTCCCCATAGTTAGCTGAAACTGCAGATACAGGTGAACGCCTATCCCTGCAGTCCTGGGGGCTGTTGCCTCTGAACTGGCCTCCCTGGTCTCTGCTGAGCTCAGAATGAGCTTTGAAGCTAAAAAAAGTGACTTCTGGTTTCACAGAGAATCCAGAAGTGATGTTTTTTTTTTATGCCTTTTAAGGCATTAGGAGGCCCAGGAGGCCCAGAGGCCCTTCTGGAGGCAAGAGGAGCAGAGCTCCCCTCTCATTTAGAGAGGGTGTGTGTACTGGGAGGCCCGAACCTGATACGCAGATAAGTGAATCAGCAGATATGGGATCTGCAGATAGGGGGTTGTAAAAAAACAACCCAGTTCTTATTTGTTAAGAATTCAAGCATAGCTGGAATTCAAACCCTTTGATGGGAAAAAAAATTCTGCCTACTCATCCCCTAATGTAGGCTCTGGGTGATCATGGGTTAATCTTTTACCTCACACGTTTGCTTTGAGGATAAATGTCGGCAACCCACACTGTACACTCTCCTGAGTTCTCTGAGGGAAGGGCAGAAATAATGTGATGGGAAGGTACTCAGTACATGCTCAGAGATCTGCTCACTTTACTCATTCACTTGTTCCTGGGCTGGTGTCCAGGCATTCCAATCCAAGGTCAGACTCAACTTAAGCCCTCACCATAAACATTCTTATAACCTCTTCTGATCTGTGAATCCGGCAAGTGTTAGTATTTCTCCTCTCAACCATGCAGAATTAATCTGCCTTTGAGGTTTACTTTAAATCTACAGCCTGACCTAAGTGTCTGTTTATTGTGACAGAAGAAGATTTCAATGCTTCTGCAGTGGCAACCTGTATATGTTCCAGCTCGGAAGTCAATGGAGAGATTTAAAGTGGAGCTAGTAAAATGCAACTCTGCAATTACAATACAGTTGTAAAATATACAGTTGAGCTTTTAAAAAATAAAAATAAAAATAAATGTTTCATTCACATTCTCCCCAACAGGTGGTAGGTTTTAGCTATATCCATAAAATCTTTGAGGAAAGGCTGCTCAGTGAGTCCCAAATGGAATGTTAAAGTTATAGGCCGCCAAAAAGAGTAGTCTAGACAAATTCCTGTGCCCAGCTTGGTTAATAATGCATGGAGAAAGGAGAGGAGGGAGAAAGAACTGGGTGCTGAAACCACTCCATTGATGTTAGCTTGGAACTCTGTCTTTACTTTTCATCCATCGAACCTTGGTATCCACAAATCTTCTATCCACAGATTTGACTTATCACAGATGCCAGAGGATACCAGGGTCCAAGTTTCAAGGACATTTAATTGATATAGTGATGAATTCTGGGGTGAGGCTGGGAGGAGCAAGGAACTTCCACATGACTTGGAAGCGGGTCTTTCAGCCCTAAAATAAGCACTGGAGGCTTGGTAACGAAGTGGTTTTCCCATGCAATGGTGAGAGCCCTGGTCTTTGTGCCTTTGTTTGTTTTGTTTAAATGCCTTTACAACTTGGATCCTGGTATCCACAGAGTCTGGCACCTGTGGGGGGGTTCTGTAATGGAACCCCCACAGTTACTGTAAACTACAAAAGAATGAAAAAGATGAAAGAATGTGTGAGGTGCCACTGCAGAGCATAACTCTGCTCTGTCCTACCTGCTGTCACAGTTGCTAGAAGTGAACATTGTGAGGCTGGAGCTGGCATGTCCCTTTTGCCAAGACTCCAGGTCTTGAGCTCAGACCTTCAGAAGGGACTAGGGTTAAGATATCAGAGCAGGAGTACCATCTTCTCCTGGTCAAGCCCATTACTTCCCATGCCAGGACAGGGATTCCAAGGCCCCCATAAGCCTTGGTGGCTGGAGGCAGGTATGTTGACAGGGATTAAGTAATACCTAAGCATTTGGCATTTCTGGGAGGAAATATACACTGGGATTTGGTCATGGTGGCTCTGCCAACTTTTTCTCTTATTTTAACATTTAAAAGCAATGGCTAATCTCCAGTTGTGACACTAGCAGTGCTTGCTTGGAGTACCCTGCCTGAAAACCTGGAGGGTACTGCCAATCAGCGTAGACAATTCTGAGTTGGAGAGATCAAATATAAGACAGTTTAATACATAAATATGGTTAGTGGGAAGAGAAACCCCAGCAACAAGTGGAAGAAACAAGAGGTGAAGATCCAGCATTGCCAACCAATCAGCAGAAACACTGTTGCTCTTTGAAGTCCATCTTTTCAGCCAATTTTGGCGCTACCAGCAGCTCCAGGGAGTGACATATATGGCCCATGATGAAGAGGAGGGCTCTTCTAAGGAGTAACAAGCGGTGGATGAGACATCAGGCAGTGCAAGATATCACTCCTCCTGAATCCATACCACTCCCAGTGACTACTCCAGCAAGCATATAGAGACAGTATAAAAATTATTGTACAGGTATGTGCCGCATGTGTTGGTCAACGACTGACTAGGTGTACAACAGTGATCCCATAATGAAGCTGCGGTTCCTAAACTGTGACCCACTTGTGGGTCATGACCCAATTTTTGGGGGGGTCATGGCAGGCTGTGACACCACAAGGCCTTCTGGGGTGCTACCTGGATGCCACAAGGCATCCTGGGGGCACTGCTTGGCTTCTGTGGCCACCAAATGTTGCACAGAGACAAAGGCCCAAATCCTAACCAATTTTCCAGCACTGGCATAGCTGTGCCAATGGGATGTGTGCTGCATCCTGCAGTTGGAGGACACTCATGGAGGCCTCCTCAAAATCAGGGAATGTTTGTTCCCCTACCTTGAAGCTGCATTCCTCTTTTGTTGGTGCTGGGAAATGTGAGCTTTGAGTTCTGAGGGAAGCAGAACCACAGCTTACAAGTTGGTTCAGGGAGCAGGTGTAGATTCTCTGCACCTGCTCCCTGAACCAACTTGTAAGCTGTGGTTCTGCTTCCCTCAGAACCCAAAGCTCACATTTGACCAATGTACTCTGCTGTATTTGCTGTTTTTCTTGCAACCTGCTCACATTGGGACAAAGCAGGGATCCTACACCAACCATCCCATACAAAAATAACCTTAACATGGGTTATGGGCCCAGGAACTGCTGACTTGGTCAAATGTTAGCTTTGAGTTCTGAGGGAAGCAGAACCACAGCTTACAAGTTGGTTCAGGGAGCAGGTGTAGCTTGCTGAGTCAGCAGAATCAGCAGGCACCTGGGACTGACACACCCTGGGTGTGCCCAAGCCAGCACTGATTGGCTAGACTAACTACATAAGGTTAGTCTGCTGGAGCTTCTAGTGTAGCAGTAGGGGCGTTGTTGGAGATAACTGAGGAATTGCTGCCAGTGACTGAGGAGGCTGGATACTGTATGTATATGTTATTACTGACTTATGGACTGAACCTTTGACTGTGTATTGTTGGAAACTGATTTGGATTTGTTATACTTGGACTGACTGCTCTATGTGCTGACTTTTGGACTGTTTACTGACTACTCTACTTGTGATATCCCTTGCTCAAATACATCTGCTGAAAGTACTCTGCTGTATTTGCTGTTTTTCTTGCAACCTGCTCACATTGGGACAAAGCAGGGATCCTACACCAACCATCCCATACAAAAATAACCTTAACATGAAGTGGGTTAGGATTGCATCCAAAATCACTTAAAAACATATTTTGAAGAACATCTCCCCATCATTAAGTGCCAATTATCTGTAATTGATGGAAAAAATTGTTTTAAGTGTTATTACTTTTAAAATATCTATATACCACATTTCATTTTTTTTAAAGTTCACAAGGCAGTTTACAAAGCAAAATAAATCAAACGATCACAATCTAAGTATCGTGTGTCCTCTTATCCATCAATTTGGAACCCATAGATTTGACCCAGGTTCTGAACCCGCATCTGGCAGGCCCACAGAGGACCTCCAGATGTGACTGCAAGTGCCTTCTGGTCATGTTTGGAGCTGTTCTGTGACACCTGTACCCCCATGAATCTCAATGTCCACGGGTTCAGTATCCACAGAAGGTCTGGGAATGGGTCCCTGGTGGATACTGAAGTTCCAACTGTATATACGAGAAAGCATAAACATTAAGCCAAAACTACTCAAAGCTTAATGTATTGCATTACGAGTTTGGAAGGCCAGTCATTCATTGTTGCTTTTGTATCACTTGGGAACAGAATCTTCAGCCTACAGAAGCATCTTGATCCAATGCATGTGCTCTTTAGGAAGCAGGAAGGATGCAGGTAACATAGTGCTATATTTGGGTCCAATCAGACAGTTCTGCTGACCCTCCAAGGACCAATTTACACCACTTCTTCGCTGTTTTTCAAATGGAAAAACATAATGCAAGTTATTTCCTTCATCTATATAGCAAAGCCCAGCAGATTTCAGCAGCTGGTCTCTGGAATTCTTTAATCCTCTCTGATTTAATAGGTTTAGCATCTTTTCACACTCCTGGAGTCAACACACTTTGAAATCTTATCATTCAGTCACCAGACAGAACTCCGTTGCCCTATACAATCTAGAGTGTTCTTGTGTGAACAGATCTCTCAGAACACATGATGAATGAAGGTGATAATCTGAAAGAAAAACCTGAGTCAATATGTTATATACAAGTGAGGGCGCAATCCTAACCCCTTATGTCAGTGCTTTCCAGCACTGACATAAGGGCAATGCAGCTCTGAGGTAAGGGAACAAACATTCCCTTACTTTGAGGAGGCCTTTGTGAGTGACATCCAACTGCAGGATGCAGAACATGTCCCATTGACACAGCTATGCCAGTGCTGGAAAGCACTGACATAAGGGGTTAGGATTGCACCCTTAGAAAGCTGCAACCATAGGGTACCAGGGCATTTTGCACCAATTTTGCACATAGAAATTTTGCACCTCCTTTTGCACCTAGAGTGCATTAATGTCCTTTTCACCATATTTGACTTTATACCCTGCCTTGCTCAGAGTACCACTGACAGGGAAGAAAGACTGAACGTGCCTTTAAAAAACAACAACATACTTTTAAGTTCATTCCTCACTGCTGCCTGGTGAACATTCCTCTTAAAAAAACCTGCCATAATATTTTATCTCATCATAGGTATAAGATGATTAATATCTTGAGTTATTTTAATGTAAGCCTGGCAGCTGAACATTCAAAATAATATATTTCCTAATAATTCAACAATGTTTTCTTCATAACAATTTACTTCATAAATGGCTTTAGTTTAGCCATTTATGAGGTAAATTGTTATGAAGAAAACATTGTTGAATTATTAGGAAATATAGTACTTAAAAGAGATAAGGACTTCCAGTCAGGAAAGTAAGCACAATTTACTAGTTTTATTATTAAAGTAGCTTTGGTGTCTTTGTTCATTTGCCTTCCTGGAAACAGGTGCCAAAAGATTAGGATGTTACTTCAGGTGACAAGATCTTTAAGGGTCAGTCAAGTGAATAAGATATTCCCTGAACATGGAATATTTGCCGCAACTTTCTGATTTCACCTGATCATGTCTAAATTATGTTGGTATTGTTACTGCTCATTTGAACCTCATTTTGAACCTTTGATCATTACCCCCCCATGAAACTAAGAAAACATTAATATGTCACAGCAGATGCCATCTCCGCTAGAACTGTGAAATTGTTCTTGTGTTCACAAATCCTTACTCTACCTCTCAGTCATTGTATCCTACCACACTCCTACCTGTGAACTTTCATTTTCCAGCACCACCACCACTCAGCAGTGGGGCAATCAGAAATACTACCCGATGCCGCCCCACCACTACACAATAAAAAAGCAGCCTTTTGGTGTTTTCTTCATGCAGTTTCTTCAGTTGTAGAAGTGCAGGACTTCCATGTTCAATGTAAAAGAAGGAGCTCATTGGTTCATGTGGTCCCTGAAAATAAAACTGGAAGTCCTGCACTTCTGTGTTTGAAGAAAGAAACCACATGAGAAGTAAAGTAAGGAAGGGTGATCCGCTCGCTTTTAGATGGGAGGAAGCAGTTTGGTGTGGGTTGCACGTGCAGAGGGTGTGGGGAAGGTGGTGGCAGTAGCGGACTGGAAGCCCAAAGTTACCTAACCCCCAGCTGTGCCAATGTGGCATCCACTGCTTCCTGAAGGGAAGTTTTGGGCTCTGGAGGCCTCCTTGGGGCAAGGGAACATTTATTTCCTTGCCCCAGGAAGACCCCTGCTAGCCAAGTGGGTCAACTTGGAACTGCACCATTGATATCACTGACGCAAGTTTGGGTGGACCTGTAAAGGCGGGTGAAGCCTGGGAAGTGGGTGAGGATTTGGCAGACACTGCTGCCACTGAACCCACACTCTTCCTGGGTCTGATTCACCCTCTTCCTCACCCCTGTTGCCACCTCATTCCACCCACCCTTGCCCTGTTCCACCCTCCCCACTTCCTTCCTGCCCCTATACTGCGAGTGCACTATTGTAGTGCCACATTCCATGACCGACTATGGCCAAGTCAAAACAGTTTGTTGTAGCATTCTGAATATTTCTGTTCACTTCAAGGTTTGAGTTTAATTAACATAAGCTAGTTCTCTGGATTTCTTATGTTCATGTGAGTGCATCAGCATTCTCCCATCTCCAGAGCAGTGGCGGTCTTGGGGGTGTGGGGGGGTACACCTATGTGTGGTGTCACCACACCAGACACCACACCTATGGGCCCAGGCACCACACCTATGGGCCTTGTGGGGGGGGGTACCATTTTTCAAGCCATACTGCCACCACCTCCACCTGCCATGATGCCTCCACCTGCCCTCCAAAGCTGCTCCATGGGCAGGCAAAGCCTTGTGCGGCATTCCCAACCACTCTGAAAGCCTTCTGAGGCCTCCGGAGTGCTTTTAAAAAGTCCTTTTTTCAATGGAAAACTGAAACTACTGTTTAAGAGCCCTCCAGAAGCCTTGCAACAAAACTTGCAGCTGGGTGGCTCCATTAGGCTAGGTAAGTTTCCCGGTGGGGGTGGGGCGGTGTGATGCAGGGTGGTGGCAAGTTGCGGTCCTGCGTCCCAGGGTGGCACAGAGGCCAGGTCTGTAACTGCTCCAGAGGCTTTTAAACACCATAGAGGAACAGCTGACTAGCAGACAAAGTCTGCATGTTGACATAGGAACAAAAGGCCTTGTAGCATTCATTGCTGCAGGTCTTGTTGCAGGAGTCATCCCATGACCCAAAGTCAATCAGGGGTTGCTCAACCACAAACCAAAATGGCTGCTGTAATATATTAGTGCGCTGCTTTTTTTACTGTGATTGTGGTGCTGTTGGGTTGTCAGTAATGATTGGCAAACTACCTTCAGCTGAGTCAAGACAGGCACCTTCATGTGGTCCATGCACATGCACACACTCCCCCCAAGTGGCTCATAATACTGAATGTACATTGTTTTCAACCTTACATCAACATTTCACCTTCTTTTTGTTTGTGTTGTGAACACTAATCTTTGATCAGACAGAGATTTTTAAGACTCCAGGGAACTCTGTGGGCAAGACTAGGGGAGCTTTGAAGCCTTTAATGATGATATGTTTGCTTTTTACAGAATTACACACCACACTTCATCATTAATACCAGGGTACAGAAATAATAGACCTAATAAAATACAATAAAAATGCTTTCCAATAATAGCCAGAAACAGCAGACAGTAATAAAAACATTACGGCAACAGTTCAAACGCTCAAGACAAGAGCAGCATTCAGAGCAACACAACACATTTTGTATATATTGACAAACAGCCCAATCTTATGGGCCACTTACACTTACACTTACACCCCCAATCACTTATGGGGTGATCGTGGTATACTGCTGCAAGTGCCAGTGCAGTGGCATGAAAGGCACACTGCTGCCATGCACTTGGGAGCTGTTGGCACAAATGGCCAGAGGTTGTGCAAGTGGCAGAGGCTGCCAGACACTGTGTGGGTGTAGGTAAGGTAGCGGCAGAGGTGTTTTGAGGGCAGGATGGTGGGGGTGGGGGAGGAGTAGGGAGGGGAAAGGGCTGGAAGGGGGCATTTTGATGGTGGGAGGGGGTGGATCCTGGTGGCAGCAGCTCATGCCAGGATGCTATCCCCATTTTCCTAACCTGACACACCCCTGGCCTTTCCTCTGACTCATGCCAGCAAAATATCTAGCATTGGTCTAAGGAGATCTATTGGTGAACATAGAGCATAAAATAATATTTTTACTTACCTCTCCCAGGCTGTCTAGTCATTGCCCCACATTATGCATCACAAGCTCTGTTGGAAGTACTGCATGGTATGAATTAACAGGGGATGGGATTGGGGTGCAAGTCCCTAAGTGACATCCTGGCACTGTTCAGGAAATTTGCCTGGAAGTGTAAGTTGGAACAGCTGGCTCTTGCTGGCTCAGTGCTATCAGCCGTTTCCATCTCACAGCACACTGACAAGGTGCAAAAATTGTCAAGGCAGTTTTTTGATAAGTGACAAGGCACATCGCGTTGCCAGTGGTGGGGCGGGAGCTCACATCCCCCAATGACCCTACTAAAAAATAACCCTCCAACCAAACTCCAACAGCACACAAGCGAATCATTCACGGCACACCAATGTGCCACGGCGCACAGGTTGGAAACTGCTCATGTAGACAATCATGGTGTATAGCAGCCATTTTCAACCTTTTCCATCTCACGGCACACTGATAAGGCACGCCATCAGGTTTTTGACAATTGACAAGGCACGCTATGCTGTCAGTGGGGGGCTCACAACCCCCATTGGTCCTACTAATAATTGACCTTCTCCCAAATTACTATGGACCACTCGTGGCACACTACTGGCAGCACATCAATGTGCCATGGCACAGTGGTTGAAAATGGCTGGTGTGCAGACATGGAGCTGTATGTTATGGGTAGAAGTGAGTGAGAGAAAATGGTGAAACCGACATAGAAACACATAACACAGCTTTCTGCATGCCTCATTTGTTTTTTGTTTTTAAAAACCTACCCTGAACTCTGTGAAAAAAATAAAACCGCTTTATTTGGTTTTTATTTATTAATGAGGGATACATGGACAACGACTGTGGCTGTATCTGCTGACACTATACCACCTATATCACCTTACCTAGTACACTTTCAAAGTGATTATAACATATTAATATTGACTAATAATTCATTAATATTATTTTAGAATACCATTTATTAAATAATGAATTTATTGATTAATTATCATTAATGTAAATTTTGAATAAAAACATATAACACCACTTTCTGCGCTTATAACTTTTGGAAAACACCAAAACCCATGAAAAAATAAAGCCATTTTCATCCACCTTTAGTTATGTAGTAGTAGTAGTAGTAACTTTATTGTCGTTGTGCTACAGCACAACAAAATTTATGCACCTTTGAGATACAAGCATAAATATATACTACGATTCCAACAATCGCACTCTACACACTCACCCACACATTCTATACAACATGCATCATAATACAAAAACAGTATAACAGACCATAATGCCCAGGAGCATGGTAACAACTATATCGCCTTGTTCAACGTGATTATGGCTGTGGGATAAAAACTGTTCAGGAATTGTGTGGTGCTGCTGTAATAGTTTTGTATCGTCTACCTGAAGGCAACAGTTCAAAGAACTTATGAGCCGGATGGAAGGGGTCTCTCAGAATACTATGTGACTTCTGCAGACAGGGAGAACATGTGGGAGCTTACTTTCTGCAGCCCTTACGAACAAAGAACTGTGCCATCCCTGAACCTGCCTATCCAAGACTGTTACATGATCTCAGATCAGTTTTAAGCCCACTTACAATGTAAATGTTGTTAGTGCAAAGTCCTCCAGTTCTTAAGTTATTGGCATAAAGTTCTGCAGAAACCAAAGTGAAGAAAAGTATTGTTGGGAAAATGTGGGATATTTTACACCGAATGATGGAATGCATCACTAATGTAATTCATAATGTATAAAATATTACATCATGAATATGCAAGAGATTTATAAATGAGTGCATGCACAGATTGATACCTTTGGAATTTGCAAGTTGCATTTAGTTATATTAAAATTCACCATAAATGTCTTTCATAATAAATATTTCTAAAGTAAATTTCAGAGCACTTCTAATATTATGTTAAAAAATTCAGGTGCCTAATAAATATTTCTCGGTGGGGGGAAAAAGCCATTGTTGTATCTTAAGTTGCAACTTGGTTTTTAGCTTCAGATTTTGTGGGGGGAATGGCATTTGAGAAACAGCACTTGGCGAAAAATATACCTGAACAGTTAAAAATCCTGCTAAGTTTATGTGCCTAGAGAGAGTTTCATTTATAAAAAAAAACCTAGCAGTGATTAGTTCTAATACCTGATGGGCTGAATTGCACCAAAAGTGATTAGATCTAATAACACAGCAGTAAATTCATAGTTTCCAAGCCAAAGAAATACACTTGGATAAGGATGATGGATTCCATTAGGCAGAAGGGCTAGTGTAGAATATTGGGTTTGGAGAAAGTATTTAAAAGTTATTAACTTTGACTGAAGCGCAGATCAGATGACAAAGTAAGAATGCTGGTATTCTACTAATAAAAGAGATAGGCTGGAATCTGGTCGGCATGTGGTGGATGGAGTGGGAAACCAAGTGTGAGACTTGTGACAAACATGTCTTGTAGGAATTCCATCCTATTTGGATTGTGTTAACCCTTTCCTACTATGTCATAGTTCAAAATCATTCTTACCAGTTTATCCCTGAGATGAAAGATGCGACTGGCACAAACGAAAAATTTCCTTCTGAGGCAAAAACAGCTTTGCAGGGAGATATTAGTCAGGGCTCCAGTTAGGAAGAGATAAAACCTGTACTTAACATGCTGTGATCGTAATCCTGACTGCCTCTCCATGGCTATTTTGAACTGTAGTTCTGCATTAATAAGGTTCAATTATAGATGAGTCTGTTTCCCCAGTTCCATTTTATTCTATCAACAATTGTGTGTGCCACTGGTTTTACTCCACCTGACTTCCACTAAGCAAATGAACTTGTCCAAGATTAATCACAGTATTTATGGACAATTCCTTGCAAAATAGCTTGAGGGGGGAGTGCTCTGGGTCAGAACAGTGGCATGGGAGGAAACGGGGTTTAGCCCATTGTGCTGTGCCATGTTCTCAGTCCAAACCAGGACCCTCCAGAGCTATTTACCCCCCCCCAAACATGAAGGATCAAACAATGTAGTTAATGCCATCTATCTATCTATCTATCTATCTATCTATCTATCTATCTATCTATCTATCTATCTATCTATCTCATCCTGCCTATTAATTGGGGGGGGTCACTTTTTAGTCAATCAAAACTTTTTGATGATTTAATTTAGACATTCGATTGACTGACAGCCAGCAGCGGATCTAGCACTGGGCAAATGGGGCAAATGCCCTGTGTGCTGAGCCCGCACAACGCTAGGACCAGACAGGAAGCCTCACTGAGGCTCCCAACATTTCCAGAAGTACAGTTTAAGACTGCAGGAAAGCCTCAGAAGGCTTCCCAGTCAGTCTTAGAGTTGCACAAGTTTCCATCGTGCTTTGCAGGTGGGATAGCAACTTTGCATGCACATAAGGAGGCAGCATCTTGGGGGATAGCATTGCAGACCTTTGCACTGGGAGTGGGGCGGGGTAAGTCCACCACTGCTTATGGCCCAATCCTACCCACAGCAGACCTGCAGGTTGCATTACCTACACCACCACTCCATGGTTACCAATGGACCTACTCAGATTCATGACAGCTATTTTGCTGGTGTAAATCCAGTAGGTGGAAAGCGGCATGTAGAGCCCAGGACAGGGGCATAGGTTCTCACAGATGATGTTACCATCATGATCCTCCCCCTGGCCTGGCCCAATCCCCACCCAAATCCTCACCCAAGCTGCCTCTTCCCCAAGACTACCTTGTTGTGAAGGTTGCAGTCCTAGCATACATGCTGTAGGCGAATAAATAAGCAAGCAAGTTGCAGTTTCAACAGCAATCTAGTAGTAAACTTCAAGTACAACTGCAATGACAACATTTTAATGATGTGCTGTATCTTCACACAGCATGAGTCCATTGTGTGTGTCAAGAATGCAAAACACAGTTTATTTCTGGAAAGTCAGTTTTGACACGAAGAGTGTATTTGTCTTAATTATCACTAACGCACTTGAGAAGTACGTAGGTAAGAGGCAGATTGACACTGATTTGTTGGATGCCTCCCGAAATGGCTTGCAATGTGAGAAAACACCTGGAGATTTGCTGATCAGTCCTTGGTTGTCCTCCTGTTTCAAGACAATTTGCATTCAGAAAAGGGAAGCAAGTTCATCAAATTATGTTGTGTGCATGCAATAAGAAAAAGAAAAGCAACCTGGGAGACCTTCACTGCATGCAAAAATGTAGATTGTGTTCAAGAGATGAACAAGAGATGTTTCTATGGGAAAGGGGAATTCAAATTCCTAGAAGTTGAGCCCACCCTGTGATAGTTTTCCCCCAAAGATCAATGTGACCATAGCCTGTATCTGTTTTTCACAAGCTGAACATCTATATTTTGCTCTTCTCATTGTCCTATCTGACAGCAGTTTCCTATGATCTTACTCAGGGTTGTATTATGCTTTCTATATTATATATAATAGTCTGCATAAGGTCATAAGAGCTCTGCTGGTTCAAATCAAAAGTTCATCACTCCCAGCATCCTGTCTCCCACAATGGTCAACCAGTTGCTTCTGGGAAAACCCACAAGCAGGTTTGAGGGATATGAGGTCATATCCCTAATGTGTCTCATGGTCCCATGACAGTGTGATCAAGAGATAGAGCAGGCCAATGCAAAAGAGATAGGTGGCAGCGGACCCAGGTCTTTAGACTTGCACTTTCTCTTTGCTTGCCAATATAGGTGACCGCCTAGTTGAAAGACTATAAGACATGCAGTCGGTGATGGAGATGTCTCCCTTCATATACCAACTTCATTGCACATCCTGTAATTTTAGTTTTTATGGTTCAAGCAAGGAATGTGCCTGGACCTGGTTTTCCACACTCCATATCACTATTTTCTTACTACATGGCAGTAGTATGGAAGAACAGGGAGGTGAGAATAGGACTTTCTTTACTCACTTCCATATCCCAGTCACTCCCATTTCTTGAAGTTTCCTGGCTGAGATTAGGAACATGAAAGAGGACAAAAACTATGTTGAGACAGAGTGAACCTTTGACATAGAAGACCTTTGCCGCATTAGACAGTCAGACAGCTATTGTGATTTGGCATGGCAATGTTCTTTGTACTCACTCCCTTACTTGCTCCAACTGGTAATTCAGTCACCAGAGCCTTCCTACCACCACCTTTCTACATATGGCACTTAGCAAGTATTTTAGGGGTAAAAGAATTTTTCCTATTGCATACCTTTATTGTCCTTCTAGTTGGCACAGACCTCCATTCTACTGCTCCTGAATTTCAGTTTAATTAGATGAATTTCTAAAATTAATTCTTGAATTGGAACATGGTAGTTTGGTTCAAAACCAAATTCTTTCAGTTTGTTTGCATCTCCATACCCATGCTGTACCTGCCCATGTTTCACATGTGTACAGGTGAAGTGACAAAAGCACTGCAAAAACTGTGATCTTATGCATGATGCCCTCAAGAGTCTTTGCACCCATTCATTCAAAAAAAGAACCTTTCTATAACTGTTTATACAAACATAGCCCCCCCCCCATACAGAGAGAGAGAGAGAGAGAGAGAGAGAGAGAGAGAGAGACCAACCAACCATCCAGTGGTGGACTCAGCCCTCCTCACTCCCAGGGCAGAGGTGCGTGAAGCTGCCATCTGTGAGATGCCGCCCCTCCCCGTGCACAAAGCCGCCCTCTGCCTACCTTTGGAGCACGACGGAGCCTTGTGCAACCATAGAACTGACTGGGGAAGCCTTCTCAGACTTCCCTGTGCTCTTAAACTGTACTTCTGAAAAACTGGAAGTGCAGTTTCCAACTGTGTTGGGAGCCTCAGTGAGGCTTCCCCCGCGGTCCTAGAGGCGCGTGGACTTAGCGCCTAGGGGATTTGCCCTGTTTGCCCACTACCAGGTCTGCTACTGAGAAAATCTATAGTTGTATGTGAGTTTGTGCTTTCACACCCAGATGAGTAAATTAAAATAGTATCAAATTTCTCTGCTTTGCTAAAAGACATGACTGCAAACAACCCACCACATCAAAATCCACCCACCAGCCATGTATTGTGACCTGTTAGCTATTTGACCATCCTATTCTTTTTCCAAACCCAGGCAGGTACCCATAACAGATTTTTCAAGTCCTTGTGAGCCACTCCACATTGCACATAGGTTATGTTCAGCATTGCAAGCCGTGTAGGCCTGGTTTAGGAGGTAAGGTAAAACCTGCCACACAGAAAATAGAACAAATCCCTTTTAATCATTTTGAGAGAGAAGAAGAAAACTATTCCAAGCTTCTCAAGTTCAATTTAGCAAAGTTCCATTTCTTTGACAAGTATCCTGGATTGAATCCTGCTGCATGCTGGAAGAGATACCGTGGTGTGCATCTGACACGCACAACTAAGCCATAATCTGCAGTTTTGCTGAACAACCTCCCACAGCCTTCAATTACCAGATTCAGATATTTGAAGTTGGATCAGTGAAGGCTTCTCCTGACTAGTGGAACAAGAGATGATTTTCGTATGATTATATTATTTTACATAGGCAGCCACAGAAATTTGGGCTTCAGTACCTCTTTTAATTATAGTTTGCACACTAAGATGGAACATGATCTATAGAATTATGCTTCTCTGCTTAATTTTACTACAAGTTTGCCAAGTGTTGACTCACCCACATTTTATAGCCATCTTTTCATGGAATTACTCAAAGTAGCTTACAGAAAATAAATATAAAGGATGTACATTTGGCAAATTGAAGCTGCAGGTGCACCTGTTCCCATGGCAGCCCATTGGGTCTGCTCAGACCTGTACCAGCAATACAGCTGACTCAAGTCCATATGGACCTGTGAAGGTAGATCAAGCCTGGGAAAGGGTTGAATTTGGTGGATACTGCTGCCACTGAACCCTCCCCCTTCCCGGTCCCGATCAACCCTCTTCCCTACCACATTGCATCCCAGTTCTGCTTACCCTCATCCCATTCCTCTCCCTCCCTGCCTCCCTCCCATCCCCTCAGCTCATTTACCAGGGCTGGCAGGCATCCCAAGGCCACTGGCACTTAGAGCTGACTGCTCACTGCTTGTGGCAGCGGCCAGCCCACACACCTCAGCTTCTAATGTTTTGCCACCAGAATACTTGTTCTGGGGGTGTACGGCTCCAATAGGATTGGTCTGTAAGAAGTTCAAACAAACAAAAAGCAAAGGTGAGAGCAAAGCAATAGAAAGAAGTGACAGTGCAGAATTTTGGAAAGCGGGGGGCTTCATAAATGAATTACCCCGTTTCAGAATTCATGAGGTATGAATTCATGATGAAGGCTCAGAAGTGGGAAGCTGGCTCACAATGAACCCACTGCATGGGCACAGCCACCCATTCCTTTTTCCCACTCAAAATTATTAGGTAGCAGCAGCTTTTATCAACATGCTGAGGCTGAAGATCTTATTATGCCAGGAGCACTGCCACAGCATCTTATTAGCCCAACTTCCATGCTAAAGTTAATCATGCTCAGCCGCTGCCAGTGTACCAGGACCCCAGGGAAATATAGTTTCCCAGAGCTCCTAAAAATAACCAATACATTTTAGATGTCAATCGATGTACTTTTCATATGCTCCTGCCGGTACTCTTTATATCTGTTATATCTGTTTTCAACTTCATTTTTGTTTTAGTTAAAATGCTTCCAGATACTAATCTTGCCAGTTCTTAATGGTTTACTGTGAATCACAAAGGTCATGGGGAATTCTCATCACTGTTCCTAATGGCGCCAGTACAATTGCAGCAGATGAATTAAATATGTCTAATTCAAACCATTCACCAAATTGACAGGCATTGGGGATAGCAGGTCACAGGGCATTTCTCTCTTAAAAAATAGAGCTATACTGTCTGCCATGTTGCCAATGAACCCACTCCCTTTGTGGCGGTAGAAGTGCGGGGTGGGTAGGCAGAAGACCTTCTCGGTGTCCAATCTAAGCCAGCACGGGCAGGGGTGAACCTGAACCACTCTCAAGATGCTTGACCGGCTCCGGGAGGCAGGCTGGCTAGCCCCTGGTCTGAACTTTGGGGCCTTGCAGGGGTGACCTGAAGGCATAGTAGTTTGGCTGGCTTACCCTCTTCGGGCGACAGTGAAAGGCGGGCTTAATAACTATTGAGCTACGCCTGGAGTCGGGTGGACGCCCTATGAGACTGGGGGACGTAGACGGCTAGGGCCATTTCCCCCACTTAGAACCCTGCACTTAGGATGGGTATTGTTTACCTATTTTGCCTTGTTGCGCTTGTTGTAATTTAATAAAGTGGCCTATTTAATCCCATACCTGTTGTCGGCTGTATTTATTGGGGAATGCATGGTAATTAAACATGTCTAATTCAAACCATTCACCAAATCGACAGGCATTGGGGATAGCAGGTCACAGGGCATTTCTCTCTCAAAAAATAATACTGGCTGCCATGTTGCCAATGAACCCACTTTCCAAAATGTTCACAGTCTCTCCTAACTCCATCTTGGTTCCAGCCTTAGGGTCCAATGCAATTTCAGCTGTAGGGCCCAATGCAAAACATTTTTGTGGGTGGCCCCTACTCACCAAGGATGAGCAGTTGCAGCGGCATCACCCAGTAGCAATGTCACTGTCAACTGCTTACGGGGGGGGGGGGGCGTGTTTTCAAACCAATTGGACCCAAGGGCAGGCAGGATGAATGGCCATCCAGCACAAAGCTCGCTGTGCTTTCCTTGTGATGCCTTGGCATGGAAGATTCCAGGCCGGAGCTTCAGCTATAGAGCAAGGTGCAGGCTACGACTGTGGATGGTCTGCTCACCTGCCCAGTACAGGGCCCCTCCAGACACGGGACCCAATTTGGTACGATAGGTCAAATTGCCTTAAAGCCGGCCCTGCCTACAAGTTAGTCAGGATATTGCCCTGGACGGGGTGAGATGCAGCTCTCTTTCTAATCAGGATCATGCTAATAAAGAGCCACTGATTGGAATGGAAAGCTGTATCTCTGCAGGGCATCTGTGTGTCACCTTCCTCTAAGGTAAATTCAGGATCTCAACCATGTCATAATCAAGTACCAATCATCCTGAATAATAAATTGAGCCTAACTGCCCAGGCCACCTGGTCAGTCTCTTCTGACTCCTTCTTCAGGAAGCCTCTTCCACCAATGACCTAAGCATGGATGCAGCCCACATCCTGCCATATATTTTATCCCTCAAGTAGCTCGCGGATTGGGGTGCAATTAAGCCTTTGTGCCCTCCTGGAAGGACACATCTAAACTCACTCAAGCCCAGGAAACTGCTAGCTGCACATCCTGGAGATGCTCCAGATACCATTATTCACCCAGGAATGCCTTTGTCTAAAGTCATATTATTATCTTGGCTCTGGGAGCACAATTTTGGGGTTTTCTTCTACATTGAAGGCACCCATGCTATCTGTTTTGGTAGTCTCTTCCTCCAATAGAGACTTCCATTCTGTCTATTTTTGGTGAGGTTTTCCTGCTTGGAGAGTATCTTGTCTCAGTAACTGGGAAAGCTAGTTTCTGGGAAGTAACTGGGAACCTTCTGGGAAAGCTAGTTTCCCTAGCCACCATGGGAAACCCTTCTTGGCTGCATTTTTCTCTTTTCCCTGATATCCAAAGCCATCTATCCCTGTCCCAAGTTGCAGAAGGACATCATATACCAGTCTACCAAACAGATTAAGGGTAGGTAATTTCTTTTCTCTTTTCCTCTAATCTTTCGTAACAACTCTTCATCCCTTCTGACATCCTCCATTCCCCATTGCCTCTTTTAAATATGCTGCTACTTCTCTCCTTCTCTCCTGCTATATCATCTATAGTTAAGGAAACTCAGCCCAGCTGGTAGGCCAACTCTCTCCTTTCTTTCCTTCATTTAACCCAGTGGTTCCCAAATTTTTTGAACAGGTGGCTCCCTTGATATGTTGGGCCATTGGCTGCGGCTCCCCCTTAGGGCTCCAACCTATACATTGTATAGGGTGGTGGTTTTTTTGCAAAGATTCTCTGCCCCCCCCCCCCGGCTGGTTTCTGCAGTTGTCCAGGGAGCCACAGCTCACAGTTTGGGAACTACTCAATTTCTGCCTGTCTAGACAGAGCTATTTACAAGCATCTTTTGTGCACAACTACCAAATTCACTATGCTGCTGATCTTGCTAATAAACAATGCCTTTTCCTTGCTTTTCTATATCTCTTAATAACATCTATGTACTTTTGGAGAGCTTTGTCTTGTGGTTACTGTTAGCCTAATTGGAGTCACTGGTGGGTTGTTTGCTCAGCTATCCAGTCACAACAGTCATATTGCATTCCCCCCAATTAAGTTCAATTCTGGACTGGGCAGACCCAGGCCTGTGATTGTGTGCATGTACACATGGTTTGTGGAACGTGAGCATGTGCATGAGGGCAATGTTGGTCACAGGTAGGAATTAGGGAAATTGTTGAAGCCCTTCTCAGATGGCAAGCCAGATAGATCTCCTCCTTTCCTTCAGATATTCAGCCCAGGCAGTTAAGATGTAGTTTTATTCATCTTATTATAAGATGGGTGTCAGGTGTTGAGAGAGTTGTCTGAACATCTGATAGGCTGAGAGCACCAAGCTGATTTCCTTCTTTACAGTCTCCATGTACACATGCAAGAGTTTTCATAGAACAGTGTGATCCAACATTTGGCCTGCGGACCACATGCAGCCTGCGAGGCTCTTTTTGGTACTCCAAAAGCCCCCCACAGCCCCTCACGCTTCAGCGGCTTTTCAGTCTCCCTACTTGTCATTCCAGCTCTTCCTTGGGAGAAGCAGAAGGAAGATTGTAAAGCAGGGAGATTAAAAAGCTCTGTTGCACCTACCACCACCTCCTTCTGCTTGAGCATGCCAAGTGACTTCGGTGGCTCAGAACCCAGAAGTATTTGGTGGTAGAGTCATCATGTCACTTGCAATTACTTCTACATCTGCGCAGTTGGGAGGGTCTTACCAGGGTTGTGCAGCCGCCTGGTTGCCAGAAGTTGGACTGCTCTGATATAGATCCCAAACTTCCCTGTGACTTTAAAAAATGAATCAATTGAGTTAAACTAATATGAATTACCAAGTTTCTTCCAAGTTTCCGTAATCTTTGCTATGAAGTAACAATAGAGAGAATGACCATTTTTACAAATCTGCAAAGTTGCCATTATTTTTACGGCCTTCTTCACTTACCTTTCCTCTTAATGGCTTTAACATCTCCTATAAAGATGGACACTTCATATTCATTGCTGCAATAACACTTACAATAAATTGATCTGTTGCTATTATTAATGTTAAGGGCTTCCACAGAAATGTCAGCGATGATTTTTGTGTCACCTAATGGGGGCATTTTTAACCATTCTTCAGAGTCGTCTCTCCCATAACCTCCTCCATTTGTTCTTTTTCAGCCATCATCAGTTATTCATGCCTGTGGCCAGCATTTAAAAGAAAGGGCCAAGTCACCGGGAGGTGCACATGGTGGCAATTAATGGCTTATTAAGCAATTAGAATCGGAACTAGATTGTTCGCACTGTTTCTGTTAATAGCACCAAGACAGTTGCATTTATGTAAGCTACTTCAGTGTCGACAAAGCCTCATTTAAATTATTTTATTTGCTCTCAAGCTTCCAACACACTCTCTTACTTAAAAGTAATTTCTGTAACAAGATAAAAAGAAATCCATGTATAAAACAGATGGGGTAAAGTCCTAAATATAACGATTAAGTCAGCTTAGAGTCGCTGGTTTAGTCAAGGGAAAAAATCATGGTTGGAATTCCTGAATAGTTTTGGTAACAACACATGCACACAAAGTATAGAAATGATACTATGCTAGAGAAATTAGTGACATTCACCAGGCTCATCCCTAGAAATGAGATCCAGTCACTCATAAAAACTCACTTCACAGAAGAGTCAGAGTTCAGAATGCATTACTTCTTCAGCTTGAAGAAAAACTTTCAGTTTTCCACTCTCAGGCCTGACCCTGCTGGAGCTGGTAGGCTCTCCGTTAAAGGTCAGGGGCAAGAGATGGCGGAATGTGGGTAGGGGAGATGTAACAGGGCAGAACAGATCGGGAAGGAGTGGTTCAGACCCAGGAGGGGATGGGGGTGGCGGACATAACGACCACCTCACCCTATGCCTCCTCCAGCTTGGGCAGTTGGGCAGCTTGGGCAACTTGGGCAAGTCCAACATTGGGTAGCTCGGATTTGTGCCAGCAAATACCACTGGCACAGATCTGAGTAGCCACATAGACACTGCTGGAGCTTTACCCAGTGTAAGGGGATGAATAGCCCCTTCCTCCGAGACCTCCAGCAGCCTCTATTCCCATGCTGGATGCAACGAAGCCTGCACAGGCCTCACTGGATCACAAAGCATGGGCAGCCCAAACAAAGGATGGAACAAAGCATGGGCAGCCCAATCCTAAGCTGCCCGGCTTGCGGGGCTGCAGTGGCACTGAAAATGGCTGCTGCTGCACTTTCGTCCACTTCCCCCAGGTCAAGCGAGTAGCCCTGTAATGGGGCTACTCAATTCTATGGCGACCCAAAGACTGGTGTAGAATCAAGAGCCTCTGTGTTTGGCAGCTAGCCTGACATGGAGACTCTGGATCCGATGGTCCTGCCTTCCTCCGGCCCCACTCCCCCACCATGGAACATCTCCTCCCTGCCCTACCCCCGCCCTCCCTCCACCTCCCCCCTCCTCAGAACGCCTCCTCCCCACCTCCACCCATGCCTCCACCTACTTCTCTGCTGCTCGGTGGTCTGCTTGACCACGAAGCGGCAGAGCTCTGGAGCTCGCCCTGCACTAGCCCAGCACCGGTCAGTGCTGGGTTAGCACTGGTGGAGCACCAGCGCTAGGGCCCACAAACGTGCCTTATGGTACATTTGCAACAGTGCGCACCAGTGGTGAGCCAGCACGCCAAGCTCAGGATTGGTCTCTAAAACATTAATTTTAACATTAAATGCTAAAACATCAAAACAAAGCAAAACGCCTTGTTGAGTCATTTTAAAATAAATATTATTTTATTGTTTCCATGTCATTCCATGTCACTCCATTGTTTCCAAGTGCATGTCACTCTTGTCACAAAATGCATCTTCTAAGATTAAAAAAAAAAAAGTGAAATAAGTCACATCCAGCTCTGTCTCAGCAAGATGATTCAGGAGGACATTGCTAAGGTCAATGTATTGGAAGCTATTGCAAAGTCCAGCAGAACCAACAGTTTCCTATCTTCTAGTGTAGGATATCTATTAAGGCAATCAGTGCTGTCTCTGTCCCAAACTCCGGGGGTGAAGCAAGATTGAAAAGAGTCCAGATGATAGCATTTTTTAGTCTGTAGAGTACCCTACTAATGACCAATTTCAATCCCCTTTCAGAGAACCCATACACATCAAATAAAATGAAAAAGAAAATAACCCCAAAACACAGATTAGACTGAATGATTGTGTGGTCCTTTGCACTAAGTTCATTTCTCAAAAGGTGTAGCCAGTTCTAATGATGATGTTCAAACTGGTTCAGAAGTTCATTTTGAGTACTTGAAGCCATCTACAGCTGGTCCACATTTGTCCTTTGTCAAGTGCAGAGCAGGCCAACTAGTGCATTTCCCTGACATTTGAAGGCCCAGTTATTCATTTTTAATTGAAACGGAATCTAAGCAGCTTACTTTAAATTGCTCTTCCACTGTTTAAGCCTTTACAGTCTATGACCTTTGAAGTCATGGAAACATGAAACTTAAAGACACTGCAAAAGTTTTCAGAATGTTCTTATATCACATTTACTACCCTAAGAGCAATTCCTGGAACCATTATTCACAATATTCATATACTGTGTGGAATAATTGAAGTTATAAATGTGACACTTTTTTTTTCTTGCGATCTATAATGGTCTGATTAGTTCAGTACTCAGCAAGTAATCCCACTATTGCCCATACAACTCTACCTCAAGTAAGCCCTTTCATATAAAATTGGAAGGCTTTGCATAGATCTGTTTGGACTTGCACTTCGTTTTGGACTTGAAACTTGGTTTTGACACTCAGTTGTACATTCAACAGGAAGCTGCACTAAATCTCAGGTCTTTGATAGGTGAACGCCATGCTACACATGTTTTTGAACACCTGGTTGTCATACTTCACATGTTTTGATGCGCATTTTAAAAAAGTTTAGCCTCAGCAGCCGCAATGGGCCAACAAGCACATGTTGATCAGTGCAGGTGGATTAGTCCTGGAAAGGCAATTGGTTACAGCGTACAGGGGTGCTGCTGATCCCACCCACCCCTGTGCCCTATTAGCCCACCCCGTCCGTCACCACACTATTCCAGCAGCAGACCTCCCCAGCCCTGTGCCTGGGGCAAAGAGGTTTCCACGGGGTCCTGGCACCTCACGCCTGGGGCTTTTGCCCCATCAAAACCTATGGTAGGTCCGCAACTGATCCTGCCCTCCCTTGCTCCATTCGACCACTTCTCAGCCTTCCCCCAGCCCTTCCCTACCCTTGTGTTGGACTTACCTGCTCCAGTAGGCCTCCTGACAACCACTGTTGCCAGCAGGGAAGCTGTGGGTTTCCCACCAACACACCTTCCCACCAACGGCCTTCCACCATTGCAAAGCACTTTGCAACACTTTTGAGACAGCACACACTGGCCGAAGACATGAACCACCAGAGCAGGCCTTCATTAGAATTGGGCCATCAGTAGGTTTCGCCTTGGGTTCAAGTTTGGCTTGACTTCTGTTTAATATATTTGATATCAGATTATATGGCCTTCAATACACCTACTGTTAGCAAAGCTATTGAAAGGAAAAGTGTTGTCTCTCAGATATGAGAAAACTGGACATTTTACATCATGCTTAGATTGCTGTTTGTGTGTTTTGGGAAAGATAGAAACTGACAGTTTCCAAGTCTCTATGGCAGTGGTACTCAAACTTTTCTGGCCAGTGGCTCCCTTGACCCCCCGTAGCTATTGGCCATGACTCCCCATCATGTTCCTGGGGGTTGGAAGTGACATCATTAAACAGGGAGTGGCCAGAAATATTAACTATATTAATATTAATTATATCAATCATATCATTAATTAAATGCAGATCTTAACAATATACTAAACACACAGCAATATACATGCTTTATAAATGATCAGCTGCTGATCACTGTTGGAGACAGGATTCTGGAGTAGGTAGATTTTGTCTGGTCAAGGAGGACTCATTTTTTTTAAACTTTGTAAGCATACCAATAGAATTGTTTTATCAAATGAACTTTGTTAACAACCAGTCTGATCAACATTACACACACACACACACACACACACACACACACACACACACACCCCTGTGGACCCCAATCCAACTAGTCATTTCTCCCATTCTCCTTGGATTGGATTGAACCATTTATTAATTTAATTACATTAAATTTTTCCAGCAGCTGGTGGGAAAAACAAAAATAGACCATGAAAATATATCAGAACTGATAAGGGTTTGGTTAGGAAGCTGATTTGTCTCCTATACTAGGAGATGCACAGCCCAATCCTATGCATGCCTACTCAGAAGTAAGTCCCATTAGAGTCAATGGGGCTTACTCCCAGGAAAGTGTGGATAGGGTTGGGCTGGCAATCACTTCATCAATGGCTGATAAGTATTCCCTTCAAATAGCAAGATTCATCACTTTAAAAATACAGCCTCTCCTCTTCAGTCAAACAACAAGATTAATAAATCACTTTAAAAACAGTGCCCTTTTTCTGCTCCTGGCCAAGTAAAATGTGTGAGTGTGTGCCTCTCTCTCTCTCTCTCTCTCCCCCTCTCTCTCCCCCACCCCCTTTGCCAACTGCATGGCTTTAAGACCCCTGGTGACTGGTAAAATAGGAAGCGTTTTATTTGGGGAGGAGGAGGAAAGCAGGAAGGTTTGGAGATCGAAAGGGGGGAGTGGAAGAGGGAGGGGTTGAAAAGAAAGATTTCACTTTGATGAGAAGTGATCCCCTGCTGGGAACTAGGAACCAACCAGACAAGGATCAAGGAGGGTTTCTTTCTGATGGTCAGTAAGGACAAGGACTGCAAACTGAGCATGCTCGGTACTTGCCAGATGGGGGTTGGAGTCGAAGAGCTTGGGAAACAACATGCAGCGAGCACAGAAGGCGGCAGCCTCGGAGTGGAGGGAGAAGAGGGCCGGGCGGCAGCAGCCACTCTCGCAGCTGAGCAACTCCCGTTTCTTCTGCTTTAAAAAAAAGTGCAGACGACGGACAGAAGACGGGCTTGTATTCTGCCCAGGGGTGTGACTGTATTGCTGCGAGTGGACATCCCACGCCTACCCTTTGAGTTTCTGGCGCCTCCCTAAGGCGTTGCCCCTCACAGTTTGAATAACACTGCTCTATGGGCTAAAAATAGCTAAAATATGCACTTCTGGGTCACAAGGAAGTTCCTGCTCCTTCCAGCGTCACCCCAGAAAGTATTTTTAGCCCCTAGAGGATTGGAAACCAGACTTTTTTTTTCCATTTTAAAGGTATTTAAATGGCGACCCTGGTATCTGCTGGCATCCACAGTGAGTTAAATCTGCAGATAATGGATCTGCGGATACTGAGGTTGAACCTGTATGTGTGACAGGTAAAAGGAGTGTATGTGTTTATTCCACAATATAGGTCATCAGTGATTTTATATTATTCTTGGATTGTAATACAACCCATGCAAGAAAGAGTTAATAAAAGGAAAGTTGAGCTGTAATTGATACAAGGACATCAGAAGGGCAGAGGTAAAATGTTCACTGCTCAACTTCCTCAAAGGCAGCAAGACCATTCTGAACTTGATTGATGATATGCAGCCTTTAAATGCACAAACACTGTGATTACTCCCCATTGACTTTCCTCTGCCCAGTCTACTGAGAATTAAAAGGGCAACTTTTCCTGAAAAGTTTCATGTGAGTAATTAAATTAAATCTAGACATGCATAGAGTATTTAAAGTTTGGAGCAGCTGGGACAATCTGTAAACAGGAGCCATCAAAGCTGACAACTTTCAGACAATAGCACAGACAGCAAGGGGACAACTTGTGAAGGCACACAGAAAGCCAAAGTATTTCTGTCATTGGTGGGCTTTCTGTGTCTATAAGAAGTTTAGCACTCCAGCTTTTTTCTGGAACAAATTGTGTGGCTAGATGCCGAAGTAGATGTTATGCAGAGATGCAACTAAACTTTTTTTTGAATCTTCCCCCCCCCCCAAAAAAAGGCAACATTTTCAGAGGAAGCTTTGAGGGAGGGGAACATGAGGTGGAACAATGATTAAAGGGGGATGTTTAACTCCTTGCTTTTCTGCTGTTGCATTCCAGATTGCAGATCCAACCACCTTTCCATCACCCTTCTGCAGGGTACCAAATGTGTATAGTAGGTTCTTCATATCTGTGGGCTCAGCATCCATAGATCTGAACTTCAACGGATGCCAAACCTGTATTGCAGAGGACCTCCTGGAAGCGACCAGAAGCCACGTGCGGTTCGCTCCAACAACTTCTGGTCAAGTCCGGAGGTGGTCTGAGGCACAAGGAGGCCATGTGCAACCTCTCCATGCCTCAGAACACATTCCAGACACAACTGGAAGTTGCCAGTGTGGCTTATGGCTGTGTCCAGAGGGCCTTCTGAGGAGGCTGGGAGGCCAGAGCAATTGTGGTGCTGCACCAGACCCCCATGGATTCCAGAATTTGCAGATTTCGGTATCCCGGGGGCGCCTATAATGGACCCCTGAGGGCCCATTGTTTTTGCAAGGGAAAAACATGGGGTGAAAAGTAACTTGGGATATACTAATATGCAGCAATGGTCTCAGGACCTGAGGGTACATGATGCAGCTCCCTTGCTGAAACTAAGCTAGTCTATTAACTTCATGGATGTGTGACTGCCTGAAAATGCCATAAGTGCCATCTTGATTTCCATGATAAAACAAAGGCAGGATAGAAATGTAATAAATAAAAAGTGGGCAAAGAATGGCTTAAGTGTTCTCTCCCTGCACTGCATCTCTACTTCCTGTTGCCTTCTTTTGAAAAAAAAAATTCCTGCAAGTGGGAGGTTTGTTTACAGACATTTGCATGTGAAATGCAGATAATTCTGAGGCCCAACTGAAATCAATGGGAACTACTTCTGCATGATTGTGCTTGGATTTAGCTACTGAGGGAGAATCAGTGGAATCACTAGGGTTTATGTTAACTGATGCGGGATGGCAGCGTGTCACCCTATGATGGATTTCCTCCCATGCAGTGGGCGAGGCAATCCCCCAGGTAGTGGGCATACTGATGTACCGTTGCCCTGCCCCACTGGTTTTTTGGCTATAGTTTTTGATAGAATTGAGATATTTCAACGTAGTTTGTTTCATTGCATTCTGCATGAAATTACGCATTGATTGATATATAACATTATGGTAATATTTGAAAATAACAAGATTTAAAATTTTTTGGTGAGTAGTGCTGTCACCCTCCTCGGAGCGCATTACCCCATGTGGCCTGCACCCCCTTAGCAATGCCATTGGGGAGAATCCCTTGCTGGAATGATAGCAGCCTAGGGTCATGCTGTGACTATGCAAATGTATTTACCACAATCTTGCAGTTAGATCACTGCTACGATATGTAGAATTGTGACAGAGAGATGATATAGCTTAAGGTGAACCAGTGAATGTTCTAGCTAACGTGGGTGGTTTGAGTGTTGGTTTCTGCATTCTAGTCTGATGTGTTAGCATGGTTGATGGCCAACAGGATGCCTGAAGCCTAGCTCTGAACCCCAACATCCCCTTTCCTGTCTTCCTAATCACATCCCATGGTTCAGAGCTCCACATCAGGCATTTTATTGAATGTCCCCATCTGTGGGTAATTACCTCGCAGCCAGGGAAGGAGGTAGAGATCCTGAGATCAGCTTAAATTCTCCATAGCAGAGAGAAGCAGAGCGGAAAGTGCTCACTTTTCACAACCTGATTGGCCACAAGAGAGAAAGCCTTCTCTGTTGTTCTGCTGGATGTGAGCTCCAAGTGGTTTTGCTGAAAGGAGGGGAAAGGCTTGTAGGATGGGGCTAAGGGTGAATGACTACAGAAGCCTGAAACAATGAGATGGCTGGAGGAATGTTGGATTATGGCAGTGGTTTCTGAACTGTGAGCTGTGGCTCCCTGGGAAGCTAAGAAAACCAACCAGAGGAAGCAGTGAAATCCTTGCTAAAAACCCACCACCCTATACAATGTATAGGATTGTAGCCCTAATGGGGGGCCGAAGCCAATGGGTCAAGGCTGTCACCAGTAGGTCAAGGCCACCATCAGTTGAAAAAGTTTGGGAACCACTGGAATATGGGAAGGTGTGCTAGTGCAGTCTGGGATGACTGTACTGGAAATGAACTCTTTTCAAATTATAAAAAGCCAAACAGAAATTCCTGGAAAGCATTATAACATAATAATATATATAAATAAAAATTCTGGCATAAGAGTGCATAACATCTACATCACAGAGGCCATTATTTTTTGGAAATCTTTCTTCTTGAGGATGGTCTGGCCATGACTATGGTCCTTGCTTAATTGACAGATAATTGCAATGCTATGGCTGTTTGGATCCAGCCTGCTCTAGCTGCAAGGGGAAACTGGTGACAATGACTTCAGCTATAAATAATCCCTGGAAGAGATTCTGACAATTCTGGAAGCAACACAGACCGCAATTGAGAAAGAGAAGGCTTGCTTCTGCTACAGTCATCTGCCCGCCTCAAACCATCCCTTGAGCGTGTTACAGAGTTTGTGGCATGGTGGCTTCATAATGGCTTTAATTAGCTCTTTGGGGATTTGAAAATAATAGTATATTACAAAAAAAAAAAAAAAAAAAAAGCAGGGGATATTTCCCATGTTATAAATGGAATGCTCTTTTTTTGTTTAGAAAAAGATGCTTGTCTGGGGTTGTATTCTGAAACACATGCTCACAGGACTTCGAAAATGAAAAATAGAATACATGGAACCCGGTCTGCTCTACTGAAAGAATTTTTCATCGCTCAGTGTAGAATTACAGAACGGATTTTGTGGATGGCTTTTTCTTTCTGGGATCGGTTCTGTGCAACGGCTTGCAGCCAGCAACCGAAACCTGCAAAAGAAAATATTTCTTTACCTAGCGTGTAATTAGTCTGTGGAACTCCTTGCCACAGTACATGGTGATGGCATCTGACCTGGATACCTTTAAGAGGCGATTGGATAAATTTCTGGAGGTGGGGGAACTGGGCGGGGGAAGGCAGGCTGGGGGCGATTTAGGCCCGGGCGGGAACAGGGACGGCAGCCTTAGCTGCAGACAAATCCTATCCCCCCGTCCCAGGCCTCGGTGCTCAACATGGTTCTCTTTGGTTTTGTGCCAGTTAAATAGCTGAGCTGAGGAGCTGAGGAGAGCTGAGGAGACCCTTATGGGCTGTTGGATCTCTACTTGGAGTCAGGGAACCGGTTCCCTTACCCTGAGGAGACCTCTGGCTGCTTTCCTGACCCTGCAGGATACAGTGGTGACTGATTAGGTGCCGCTGTTCTACTAGATGGCGGCCCAGATAGGACTTAACTCTAAGCTTACATATAAATACTGTTTCTGAGCTCCACTTGGTAGGTGTCCCTTGATATATCATGCATGGAGGGTGGAGCTGCTTGTGAACTGACAGTGCTGGCCTATCCAGGTGTGACCAATTAAGCTGAACACAACTCACCAACTATGTCTAGTGGCCTGCTGAGAGCTTGCTAAACATATCTGCTTTAGCTGCCTACCTGTGACTGCAGAAGCCTGGGTGCATCACTCCCATGGCAAGTTGTATGCAATGCTGATGAGTTATGACAACATGGTGGACAGTGAGTTGAGTCAGCTAGCCGAAAGGCACACCTTTCTGATGTCTGCTTTCAGTTAGTTCTACATACTCCGGTCTGTACACTTCTATGAATACTCTCTGTGAATTCAAGTGTCAAATAGTCACTCAATATTCCATTAGTGGCCGTCAGTATTTGACACAGAAGGGTATCCTCTTTTTAATGTGAATGACTCATTCCCAGTTATCTCTTGAACAGGTCACTTATCTAAACAAAAATTAGTAAGCAATAATACGTTTGCCTAATTTATATAGACAAAACATGTATGTGTGTGTTAATTTTGAATGGATCTTTTAATATAAACCCATAAAAAAACCATATAAAAGAGAATTCTTATCAGATTTTATGCCCCACTTGGCAGAGCTAAATCATACAAGCCATTTGAGCATCACAATTACCATAAATGAATGCCTACAGTCAGATACCCCAAATCCATATTTAAACATTGAAGAAAAGAGCCTGGTTTCTAAAGGTTTCAGGTTCATACCAATTCATGATAGAAAGAATTATTTAACCTTTTCACTGTCTCATTTTCATTGCGCCTATACCATTGGTACACTTTGGAAACACGTATACACATCCATCCCATTGGTGGAGACCAGCATATTAGTATTAGAATTTATATACTGCTCTTCAACACATTGTTCACAAAACAGTTTACAGCAGAAATCAATAACTAATGACTCCCTGTCCCAAAAGGGCTCACGATATAAAAAGATGGAAAAGAACACCAGCAGACAGCCACTAGAAAAGACACTGCTGGGGTGAGGAGGGCCAGTTTTTCTCCTCCTGCTATATAAATGAGAAGCACCCACTTGAAAAAGTGCCTCTTATCCAGTTAGTGGGGGGTGGGGGGGGGTGGGATTGGGACTTGAGTCTGCTGCAAACTTTGTGATCTCTCAAGGAACTTTTGGGACTTGCATTGTTGAATGAGGAATGTACTAATGAAATTTGCATTAATGCATTTTTCTTTATCTGCACTGGATCTCACGTGCAGAGTGGAATCACCAATAATTTATGCTAATTGAGAGGAAGTTGCCAACCTCTTGCACTTCTGATGAATCTGCATTATCTGTGTTACTTTTGTACAGATGGGAAGGGAACATGAGTACCAGATGAGGGGGGAAAAAAACCTCCCAGGCAGATGTCCAAGGCTAAGGTTTGCATTAGGTTCAAGAGACCAACACAGATCACAATAAAGTGAACCATGACTATGAATCCAAAGACAGTAGTCCAGAGAATCCCAAACTCCCTACCTTGGGAACTCACTGTATTGTCCCTGGTGGATCTGGCATCCACTGAGATCAGGACACTACAAAGTAAAATGGCAAATGACCTGGAACTGAATTCTGGGTCACGTGTGCACCATGTGTCATTGACCTCGTCAAGCCATATTTCCCAAAGTGTGTGTCACAACATGTCACACCCGTCACCACCTTGTCACACCCTGTTTCCCAAACTATGTGTTGTGACCCACTGACACAACACACACTTTGGAAAACAGGGTGCAGTGCAGCCAATAATGTAGGGTACACACAGAAACAACCTGGAACTGACTTCCGAGTTGTCTGCCATTTTACCTTGTAGCACCCTGGGCTTCAGCAGGCCTGTGACCCACTAAAAATCGGGTTGCCACCCACTTGTGCGTCATGACCCACAGTTTGGGAAATGCTGCAGTAGTGCATTCTCATAAGATATCCAGTATACAAGAATGCAGGAGAGACCTGTGCACCCACATACACAGCCATGTATGCTGAGGTTCAAATGACTGTGCTTAGATCAGGGGATCGAGATCATTTTTAGATTCTTCATGCATAGATACTATGCACATTGATCCCTCATATGAATGGTCAATAGACCCAGAGATGGAACAAATAGGTGGGGAAGGTGCTGTCCCATTAGTGATGTTCATGATTCTTTGGTTTGAAATGTGAATTTCAGTGACCCGTAATGCTCACCTTCAGTATGAGAAATCGTTGTCGCATGAGTTCTTCTGTGGCTTAGATTTTAGTCTGCGATAGAAAGGAAGTTTTCTCTAAGTTTCTCCTCCAACTCTAACCCACCCACTCAGCTATACATGCTATGAAGGTGATGCCAGAGCACCTGGAATGAAAGCTACTACAGCAGAATTGAAGCTGCCTCCTCACAGCACCTGAAGTCTCTACCAAGGATGCCATGTAACCTGGGAAGCCTGGGAAAGGTGCACTTCTCAGGATCCCTTGTATGCTGCATAGTCAGGGCTGGCCCCTCCGTGAGGCCATTTGTAGTAGGTGTTTCAGGCAGCAGATGGGCAGCTGATACCCTTTTTCAACCACCCATTTACTGCCACTGATCCTCCTCCAGTTCCTTGGATTGGAAAAGAAGGGAGAAGTGTGGGGGAAAGGAGAATGAGCCACTGGAGGTGCAGAGGTTGGCACATCATCAAGTCAGGAGGGCGTCATCAGGTCAGGAGGGCATTTCACATGCTGCCACAGGTGCCAGGCAGTCTTGTGCCCACCTCGTGCACAGCATCATTCATTCCAGGTATCAGAGAGAGGAAGGCGAGTGGCAAGAGTAACCTCCCTCTCACTTCTCCCCCACCAGAGATTAAGAAAGCAAGAACTCTCTAATAAAGTAGTACTTTTTGTCATATTGTTCTCCAATGTCTCTCACACTTGCTGGCCCCATTCCAAAATGAGCTTGGGTGATTCACACTTCCCTAAATCCCATTAATCTACTGTGTTATTCTGTAACTGGCACACTATCTCATTCTAATTGGGGAGCGTGGATCTGGTGACACCCATTCGTTCTGTTTATCCTCCATCTAAATGAGTTATAAGAAAGCTTCAGAGACCCTACCACATGTGATTCCTTTAGGTCATTGGTTGAGTAGTTCTAGCAAGCTTCATCGGGGATGTTGCAAAGTAATAGCAAATGATTTCTTATGGGGGGGGGGGTTGAGCTGCGTCTATCAGCACCTCTCCAACTGTGTTGTCACATATGTGAAATCTCAACTGTTACCCTGCACGTGCCCAATCTCGTCTGATCTTGGAAGCTAAGCAGGGTCAGGCCTGGTTAGTACTTGGATGGGAGACCGCCTGGGAATACCGGGTGCTGTAGGTTTATACCATAGTCTTTTGAGACTGAAGGTTGTCAACCAAGGGCAATTTGAAGAACGGACAAGGTGTTTTGAGGGATGCAGTTAGTTGTGGCATCCCATACATGGACCCTATGTTGGGGTACGCGCTTCCCATTTCTGCAAGACACCTTGTATTTCGAAGCTAGAAAGCAAAGAAATTCCTTTTTAATTTTCCTCTGCTCTGAGATGGGATGACAGACTTAAGCTGATTCAGCAGAGAAGAAATAATTCTGACACTTGCAGTTACCAGATGAGGTTTAATACAGGAATACAAGCTCTCATGGGAAATTTGCAAATGCCTGCAGATTTATAAGTCAATCCATAAATATTTAAGAATTTCCAAGTATTAGAGCTTCATTTGCAAAGGAAAAAAGGGGGAAGGAAGGAACTTTGAGAGATTTCCAATCATTTTAGAATTCATTACAATCCCACAAGCTAACATAAAGCTACTTCATTATGAACAAATTCAGTACACAAAGACTAAATGTTGATATTATGTTAGAAAGACAATCAGTTCAGGGTTCAAAATGGCACAAATATATATTCAGTAAACTGCTTCAAATCAAATGAGCCAGAAGGCATGCAAAATATTTGGAATGTGTTCCGCTTGCACAGAGTGAGGCTGCTTAAATCCCGTTGACATGAATGAGAATCAAGCAGTTTAGCTGTGTGCAGAAATTCCACCCTGGTTAATATGATGTTGACGTGAACTGGGTGGCTATTTCTGTAGGAATAACAGGGCAAACTAAAAGAAGATGAAAGTGAGTTCTGGAAAAAAAATATGAGCTTTAGAGTAAAATCCAGAGCTCTCCTTGGGCTGACACAAGTCCCCTGTGCCAACCCTGGGGTGCCACCAAGAGATGAGGGAGACCGGTGCATGGACGTGCACCACCTCCGGAGGTTGACCAAAGCCCTGCGGACTGGCTCAACTGGCTCAACAGGTAAGGTTGCACTGGCCAAGTCAGGTCAGCTCATGGGCTGGGGGAGGGTGGGGGAAGGACGGAAAGGAGGTATTCCAGGATGGGGGGAGGGGGCCGGTGGGTAGGCTCAAGGGCAGGCCGCAGCCAAGCAGGGTGGTGGGGCCAGGTTCCAGTACTTGTGCCAGAACCAAAACTGGGCGACCCGGAGCAGCTTTGTGCTGCTTGGTTCTGCGCCACCTCTTGAGGTGATGGAGATTCAAGTAACCCCATTGGGGGCTGCTACAGCATTAACTAGAGTAAGGGGAATGAATTCCCCTTGGCCTGGACTGAGCCATTGGCAGCCCCAACCCTGGTCTGTTAAGTTATGTATGCATACAGAGAAAATAATATTATTTACTATCACTAGCCACTAAGTCTTTAAGGCCAGATAGAAGGTTGTGTAACTTTTCTGCAGTATTATTAGGGGTGTGCAAGAATGGTCTGTTTGTTTCATTATGCCATTCATTTGCATTCATAAAAAACTCCATTCTTTTTTGCAAGATTTATGTTTGTTTCGTTTCGTTTCATTTTGGCCCGTTTCTTCTGGAGAGTCGGCAATTCAGAGGTTGGTGAAATGGAAATTGTGGGCTGAGACTTATCCAGGATTTTTTTTTAGCAGACTGGCGTTTGTGAAAGCAGATGTCCTACCAACCTGGGATGGACTGTCTGGAATTCCATTTTTGTTCTGGAACTCCACAGATGCTTTGTAGAGTGACTCTGTTTTTAGAGTTATCAGTGTTCTCCAATGTAGGCCAAGGCACTGAAGCACCATGGGGTATTTGGTTGGTGGCATCCAGAGAATAAACACATGGCAACAGGAAGGATTATAACTACTCCTGCCAAACTTGGCTTTATGGTATGGCAAACCTGCTATGCTATGCTTCATTGATGAAGTTGTGGCCTGTAATTCCCGGCTGTTGCTGTCCAGTACTTTATTTCTTTCACCAGTAATTCTTTCACCAGCTGGAGAAACTGCTCTTTCCCCAGTATCAACACTCTCCCCACCCCATTCTCTGCCCACACTCTTCCCCCTTCCTGCCCCATTCTGCCCACCCTACAGCACAGGGCTCCTATGCATGCAGCCATGGCCACTTGCTGCTTGTGGTGGAGGCTCAGATGTGCTGAATGGTGCGCCACCTTTAAAGCATGCTGTGCCATCAGAACATGAATTTGAGGGGTGCAGTGTGCTCATAGGATCGATCCTTAAGGCCCAAATCCTAACCCACTTTCCAGCACTGGCATAGCTGTGCCAATGGGACATATGCTGCATCCTGCAGTTAGGGGACACTCATGGAGGCCACCTCAAAGCAAGGGAATAAGAACATAAGAACATAAGAACATAAGAACAGCCCCACTGGATCAGGCCATAGGCCCATCTAGTCCGGCTTCCTGTATCTCACAGCGGCCCACCAAATGCCTCAGGGAGCACACCAGATAACAAGAGACCTCATCCTGGTGCCCTCCCTTGCATCTGGCATTCTGACATAACCCATTTCTAAAATCAGAAGGTTGCGCATACACATCATGGCTTGTATCCCATAATGGATTTTTCCTCCAGAAACTTGTCCAATCCCCTTTTAAAGGCATCTAGGCTAGACGCCAGCACCACATCCTGTAGCAAGGAGTTCCACAGACCAACCACACGCTGAGTAAAGAAATATTTTCTTTTGTCTGTCCTAACCTGCCCAACACTCAATTTTAGTGGATGTCCCCTGGTTCTGGTATTATGTGAGAGTGTAAAGAGCATCTCCCTATCCACTCTGTCCATCCCCTACATAATTTTGTATGTCTCAATCATGTCCCCCCTCAGGCTTCTCTTTTCTAGGCTGAAGAGGCCCAAATGCCATAGCCTTTCCTCATAAGGAAGGTGCCCCAGCCCCGTAATCATCTTAGTTGCTCTCTTTTGCACCTTTTCCATTTCCACTAGGTCTTTTTTGAGATAGATTGTTTCCTTACATTACCGTTATGTCGGTGCTAGAACATGGGTTAGGATTGTGCCCTAAGTTTAGTATTGTCACTGAAAGAGATGCCAGCAACCCAACAGGTGCAATTCTACTGAACCAACAGAAAAACTCCACTTGATCTTAACAGAGAGCGATGGGATTGCAACCATCGTTAAATTATAGCTTCAAGATTATCATGTATCAGGCCTGGTGCAGCTTGCAGGAATGCTTCCATCTCCACTTGGCTCCACACTGGAAATCGTCAGTTCACTGCCGTCTTACACAAGCTGACTGCTAGTTTTATGAGAAGAAGCAATCCTTGAATGAAAGGGATAATATTAACATGCAAGGGAAGAAAACACAGAAAAATACCCAATCACCCAGCGTGCCCAAATCTATCCAATTTCCCAATTAAAACATTAACATGCTTCCTCAATTTGTTGCCATTATTCCATGGCTGCATTCAGGAAGCAATATAACCTTTAATACACACCCCCTGCTTCTTCTATCTTTAGCCCTCTCTCATCCAGCTGGAAACTGTAGTTTTGACAGCTCTGTTTCAGACTGGAGACTTAGCCGTGGAAACCAGATGCTGCGTCTCAGCAGGGTAGGATTTATTGGGTGTAGCCATGCTGCAGACTTAAACTGGTTTAACAGTCATACCCTCTTCCAAAGAAATGCTGGGATCGGTTCTCTAAGGAAGGCTACTGGAGCTCTCAGCACTGCACCAAACAATACCAAAGATGCTTTGGAAATATTGGGGGGTGGGGGATGATAATTCAGTTAAATCAAATCTGATATAATCTTGGAGAAGTAGGGCCATAGCCAGCAGGAGGAATACAGTGGGACCTCGGTATCCACGGGCATTCTGGAACCCCTCATGGATACTGGAATTCACGGATACTGGGGCCCACTTTTTAAAGGCATTTAATCAACAACAAAAACGTGCAAAAATCAGGGCTCCTACAATTGTGTGGCAAAATCACACCTTTCCAAGCCTCCAGTACTATTTTTGGGGCTGAAAGACCCATTTCTAGGTTGCACAGAGGTTGCCGGCTTATCCCACATTTGCCCCAGAATGCATCTTGATCAACTCAAACCTGCAGATGCTGGATCTGTAGCTACCGCAGGTCCACCTGTATATCTTTCAGGGATAGCTCAGGCCCCTTCCTAAATTTTTCAGCATTTTTTTTCCCTTTCAAAGGTATGCAGCACAATCTAGTGCATGTCTGATTCAGAAGTATGCCCCGCTAAGTTCAGTGGAACATACTCCTGGGTGTGTATCGGATTGCAGCCAAATAGCCCAATCCTACCCCCTATCGGCCCAGAGCGTACAACCCTGTCATCACAGTCTGTGTTCCATGCTGTGGGCCAGCCATAATTTTTTTTTTTTACCTCACTGCAGACTGCCTGGTTCCTAATGGGTCTACTCAGTTGTACACCAGCTCTTTTGCTGGAATATGTCTGAGGAGGCTGTGGGGGGTGGGTCCAGGCCGAGAAAAGGGGATAGGATTCTATGTGAGTGCCTGCCACCAAAACCCACTCCCTCCTGCTTCCAAACTGGCCCACTCCTCACCCTAGTCTGCCCCAGTCCTTCCCAGATCTTCTCCCAGCTCTGACTTATCAGCAATGGCAGAGGTTCTGCAGGTCCATGTTGCCTATCCATGGCCTCTGAGTCTTTGCGCTGGTGATGGAGTGGCTGTGATACCAGCAGCTTCATTGTAATCTGGCCAAATTGATGTTGGAATTGTTGCAAGACCCAGTTCTATATGTGTCTTACACTGAAGAATGGTTTTTTTTTTTTTTCCCCTGTTATGGGAGTGGATGGCTGCCTCTCATGGCACTCTGTAACACTAGCACAGGGGAAATCATGTGGTTAATACTCTTGTAAACATGTGCCCTACCTATTGTCTGTGTGGCCCATATAGAAAGGAATCACATTTCCCTTTACATTCCTTCTCCCTCATTATGATATTAATGAAATGGCACGGGATGAAGCCATACAGCTCCTATATTATAAGGAATGGTCCAGAAACATATCAGATCCACTGTGAATGAATGGTGGACAAATATCACATATTTAGGATTAAAGGATGCAGATCACCAGGTCAAAGATTTCAAGGACTAGATAAACGAGATCTTTCTAGATTTGAGACATACATATTTTCAAGTTATGTTAGCTCCCTGAGGTTCCCACTCCTAAACAGGTGGGAAACCCTGGCTTCTGAGCGGCCCGCTTGGAGGCAGGCTGTGCAGCATGGCCTTCCCAGTTTGAAGAGACACTTGGCCAACAGTGTGAGGCTAAGAGGCAAAGAAGGAAGGCCCATAGCCAGGGAGACAGACCAGGGACAGACTGCACTTGCTCCCGGTGTGCAAGGGACTGTCACTCCCGAATCGGCCTTTTCAGCCACACTAGATGCTGTTCCAGAACCACCATTCAGAGCGCAATACCATAGTCTTTCAATACTGAAGGTTGCCAACACTAGCTCCCTGATGAGTTAGAGCAGGGCTCTTCAGACCCTATCCTGCAGGTCGGATCCAACACCCTGCCTTTTCCCTCTCCTGCATGAACAGCACTTACCGTTCTGCAGGGGAGCCATCCTTTGTCACTTATCTCCTCCAGACTGAGTTCCAGCCTGCCACTTCCAGGTTCCATCACCTCAGCAGCCATTGCGCCCAGCTTTCTGTGCAGGTGCGGCAGGCTGGAGTTCATTTTGGGAGAGATCGGCAGTGGGGAAGGATGGCTCCCCCATGGAACGGTAAGCACTGGTTGCATCGGGGATGCCTTTCCTGTTGTGGAAAATGCTTCAATAATCTGGGATCCTACTACACAATATTCACAGAATGACATGTTTGTGCTCCCAAGTGGCAGCAGAATAGCTGGTAAATTTGTAGCGCCATAGAAAATTCAAGGAACCAAAAAGTGATCAGAAAGTCCATAGCCCTTAACAGTAATGGGAAGCCCAGCTTTTGCTCAGCTCATAAATTGACTAATATATTGCATATATAATTGTAGGCAGCAGGACTGCTAATTTCTGGGGCTTGTTTAGCATGCAGTACATCTGCTAACTAGTTTATGTGCACAAAGCGCAAGGTTTTTAAACACATAAACCATTATAAGTGTAAAACAATATTGTTCTCATTACTGAGTGTTCCCATTCATGGAAAGCAATTGCATCTCCTTAAAATGTCACTGCACAGCTAGGCAAAAATCCGCTTTTCAAATGTTTGGCAATGTTTTCCTAAGTGCTGACCTGGGTGCCTTGTTTACTCAGCTCTATCTTTCAGATCAGTTGCATTTTATGGAACCCTGTGACACTGAATAGATGCAAGGAGAACAGAAAGGGGAGGGAGGGAGGGAGATGAGGATAATGCTATGGGCATGGTCCAGACAGTGAAGCACTTTAGGCACCATTGGTTTTAATGGGAAAGTTAACCACATGCTTATATCAATGGGATTTATCTGTGGATAACTCCTGCTAAATTCCACAACAATACCTACTGATATAGCTGAATAAAAGTCAAATTGGGAGAAGCCAGTGGACATGACCAAATCAAACTGAAGTCCCCTGATTTCAATGAGCACATGTTTAATTCTCTTCCACTGGGTCTCCAGTTCAAATTAACTCCACCCTGAATAGGTGTCTTCAGGCAAGCCAGTCCCTATAATGAGAAAAATCTGAAATATGAGAATACTGCTATGGTTTTGTCTTATAGGATGATGGGAATCATATATCCTATTTTGTCCCCAAGGCACTGCTTCTTTCAGGAACAATATAGAAAGCATTGGGCTTATCTACAGGAAGCCAGCACATTTCAAACCAATTTCCCCAGAGCAATGCTTATATTCTCCAAAAAGCTTTCTTACATAGGAAACTATATAGAATTTAGAAGGCCTTAGGAGTGGACCTCAACAAGTGGGAAACCCTGGCCTCTGAGCGGCCCACTTGGAGGCAGGCTGTGCAGCATGGCCTTTCCCAGTTTGAAGAGACACTTGGCCAACAGACTGAGGCAAAGAGGCAAAGAAGGAAGGCCCATAGCCTGGGAGACAGACCAGGGACAGACTGCACTTGCTCCTGGTGTGGAAGGGATTGTCACTCTCGAAATGGCCTTTTCAGCCACACTTGATGCTGTTCCAGAACCACCATTCAGAGCACGATACCATAGTCTTTCGAGACTGAAGGTTGCCAACAACAACACAGTACTCTTACCATGCCTTTTCCCCCTAAGTGGCAGTCATTGCAGTGGGGTGGGAGTTGAGCTGGATCAGGATAGCGCTGGGGGGGCAACTCTTTGCAATGCAGCGATCCCAATCCAGATAGACCCTCTCTGTAGCAGCTCTTGATCCTTGTGACAGCAACTGAAGCTTTCCTTCTGGAGTGTGGCATCACCTTTTGGAAGCCCAGTCTCAGTTATGACTTTGGCAGAGACAAAAGGTTAAAGCCTTCTTCTCTTCATAGAAACCACAGTTGCTGCTCCTCAGAAAAAAATAGGCCTGGGTGAATAAAGAACACATTAAACCAGTGCTTTCTGAACTGTGAGCCATGGCTCCCCAGGGAGCCATGGAAACCAGTCAGGGGAGCTGCAGAGTCCTCATGAAAAACCCACCGCCCTATATAATGTATAGGACTGTAGCCCTAACGGGGGAACCAAGGCCAATGGCCCAATAGGCCAAGGGAACCATCAGTCAAAAAAGTTTGGAAACCACTGCATTAAACCTTTAGTATGACCCTCAAAATTTCGTAAGGAAGAATGAACCACGGCCTACTGATAAATGCATTTGTACCCAACTTTTCCAAGGTGAAAAAGTTCTACATGGCTATCTTTGTTCCATGCGGTAAGATATAAATTAAAAATAATCTTTAATTGGCACCTGTCAAGATTTCCAAGGGAGATACAAGATTTTAAATGACATTTTGGCAGAGTTAGGATCCTTGCCATCATGAATCTACTGAATATTCCATTTTAATCAGCTAGTTTAAAATATTATATCATATTTAGAACTATTTTAGGCTCAATATTATTTTTTCACACATTACAGGTGTAGGATCTTTTGTTTTAAATAACCACTGTCACACAGAAAAGAATGCCAAAACAGATGACCCTAACTATAATGAGAGAAAAATTCTCTCTACCCACTTTTTCATGATTTTATAAACTCTGATCATGCCTTTCTTAATAATCTTAATAATAAGCCCAGGTCTACCTGCTCAGCAAACCTCAGCCACAGAGGCCAGTTGAACCAGGAGCCCACACCTACCCACCTGGAAGAAGTGGCTCCAGAGGCAGAGTCTGAATGGTAGCCCAGATCTTCCCTGCAGGCAGATATAGGCTCTATGTCCAGTCAGGAGCAGGTGTACCCACTCAGCAAACCCTGGTCACAGAGGCCAGTTCAATTAGGAGGCCAGATCTACCCACCTGGAAAGGGTGGCTTCAGAGGGCAGTCAAAATGGGAGCCCAGGTCTAACTCAACAGGTTGATCTGGGCTCCAAGTCCAGGCAGGAGACTAGTAAACCTTGACCACAGAGGCCAAATTTTAACTGGGAGCCCAGGTCTACCCACCTCGTTGACCTGGGCTCTGGAGGTAAGATAGTACTCATGCCCCCCCATCCACAAACACTGGTTTTGCCCCTGGCGGGTAGCTGGAACTGTATATAATATTTCAAACATGCCACTGTAGATTTATATTAAAAAGTTTAGGATACTAGTGTAGTGAAAATGCAGAAGCTCCCTCGAGAAGATAATGTGGTGTCAGCAGAGGTCCCTTGTTTTGACAGGTCTGGGAAGTACGGATTTTAAACCAGGACTTTGGATTGCAATAGGTGTGGTTTACAACTGCAAAAGCTGAGATAATGAGGACCTCGGAAATAAAAGTGGTTCCTGTGGGTGTTGAGAATGGGGAAATGTGGACTGAATGTGGAGGGAAAAAGAGGGGCCCTGCAGCCTGAAAAGCAAGCTGGAGACCCACTGGGAGGGAGAGTTGCTGGAATCCTAGGGACAGAGACCTCTTCTTTCTGAACGAAGTGTGGTTTTGAGGAAGGTTTATGCCGATCATGCAATGTAAGCAGCAGGATCGGAGCTTTGTTTTGCATGACCAGGAGCACAAGAGCCTCCTCTCCTGAAAGGGGATTGGATGGGGGCTGGGGGATGGGCGGGCCCAGAGGGTTCTTAGGGCACCAGCGCCCAGCCCTCTTCCGCTTTTGCACGTGGGCATGGTGCTAACACCAACCCGCCCATCCCTAGAGCAGTCTGAGTTTTACTGGTCATCATTTGGGGCCAGGTAGGAATTTTTTGCTGTCTGCCAAGATTGGCTGGTGTCAGGCAGTTTTTTAACCTACCCCAGACTGCTGGGGATTAAGCAGTCTACTTTTTTCTACTAACCTTGGTCACTTTATGGTCAGGAGAAAGATCTTGGGGTGGTGGTGGACAGGTTGATGAAAGTGTCGACCCAATGTGTGGCGGCAGTAAAGAAGACCAATTCTATGCTTGGGATCATTAGAAAAGGTATTGAAAACAAAACGGCTAATATTATAATGCCATTGTACAAATCTATGGTAAGGTCACACCTGGAGTATTGCATCCAGTTCTGGTCACCACATCTCAAAAAGGACATAGTGGAAATGGAAAAGGTGCAAAAGAGAGCGACTAAGATGATTACTGGGCTAGGGCATCTTCCTTATGAGGAAAGGCTATGGCATTTGGGTCTCTTCAGCCTAGAAAAGAGGCACCTGAGGGGGGACATGATTGAGACATACAAAATTATGCAGGGGATGGACAGAGTGGATAGAGAGATGCTCTTTATACTCTCACGTAACACCAGAACCAGGGGACATCCACTAAAATTGAGTGTTGGGAGAGTTAGAACAGACAAAAGAAAATATTTCTTTACTCAGCGTGTGGTTGGTCTGTGGAACTCCTTGCCACAGGATGTGGTGATGGCATATGGCCTGGACGCCTTTAAAAGGGGATTGGACACGTTTCTGGAGGAAAAATCCATTACGGGTTACAAGCCATGATGTGCATGTGCAACCTCCTGATTTTAGAAATGGGCTATGTCAGAATGCCAATGCAAGGGAGGGCACCAGGATGAGGTCTCTTGTTATCTGGTGTGCTCCCTGGGGCATTTGGTGGGCTGCTGTGAGATATAGGAAGCTGGACTTGATGGGCCTATGGCCTGATCCAGTGGGGCTGTTCTTATGTTCTTATGTTCAGGTGGTGTGGGGTAGAAGGCGTGAGCTGGACTTGGGGGTGCACCTTCAGGCAGCATAGGCAGGGCAGAACCCACTTTCAGTCCTCAGGGGGCCAGCAGCACAAGGGCAGGGACGGGGCCCTGGCCGGGACTGCAGGGCCACCTCAGAGGCTTGGCGGCTCGAGGTGGCATTGCCTGCAGTTTGGCTGCCTCACACCTTCACAGGGTGAAGACCTAGATAAGCTGTGCTGCCTGTAATGGGGCCAGGCTTGGAGTCAGGTGCACGCCCAGCCCGGGGGACAAATACGATTCTGGTGCCTTCCGAGGGTCCGGCCTCTGCACCACAGGCGCTTTGCTGCCACAGCATCTGCAGGTCTCTCTGCCCCTCCTTCTATACTTTCTTACTTGGTAATAAAGTGGCCCTTTCTCCCAGCTCAGTTGTCTCGAGTGTTCATTGCACAAATAAAATCAGCTGATTGCCTTCACACGGATGTTAGAGTTTAGTAGCATTTTGCACACAACTAGAGCTATTTTCCTGGCAAGGGAGGCTAATTAGTCTAAAGTGGGCATGAGGGTTCTAAAGGCGTTTGAGGGAACAACTAGCCATTGAATTTTGGAAGACTTTCCTAATTGTTCCTAATAATTCTCAGCACTGAGTTTGTGTTTCTAATGGCTGTCACAGAGCTAATGGACCCTGTTGGGCTATTCCATTTCATTGAGAGAAGTAGGAACATGCAGTGCAGGGGTCAATGGTGAGGCAGCACTGCCCCACCCATGTCCTCTGAAAATAGCCACAGCTTAACCTGTCAATCATGAGTGTGTTACTCAGGTCCAAGTTGTTGAAACAATCACTGGGGTTAGGCTGCAATGATTTTCGGAGGATGCCAGTGGGGCAATTTTGCATCATCGGCTGTCCCTGCACTGCATATCTCTGGAGCAGTGGTAGTAATGGTGGTGGGCAGCAGGTAACTGGACCATCACAGACGACAGGTGGGGACAGTCCTCCTGCCAATCTTCTGCCTTCTGTCTCACAGCCCAAATCTATGGTATGAGAGCACCAGCGCTGTGGCCACAGCGCCAGCACTAAGCGCCATAAGAGCATTATGCATTATAAAGAGCACTATAAAGAGCTTTCCAACACCCTGGGAGTAAGCGGGAAGGCCTGTGCTATCCTGTGGGCACTGCATTTTGCCTGGTGGCCACTGGGGCAGATAAGTCCTGGGTGATGGGAAGATGGCATTCTGGATGTGCGAAGGAGGTCTTTTGGAGTGGTTCAGGTCCGGGAAAGTGTGGGAACAATGGAGCAGGTCTCTGCCACATCCCAACCCCCATCCTGGGCCTGAAAACCCTACACAGGGCTACTCGTTTCTGCACCAGTGACTTAGCCGGCACGGACTCAAATAGCCCCACTGAACAGGCAAATGTTTCCTTATCCTGAGGAGACATCCTGCCTGCACAAATCCGGTATACAGTATGGGCCAGTGGCCCCCCACTGCACCAGCGTTGGACACAAAGGAAGCAAACGACAAATGGGGAGGAGAAAGGGCAGTGATAACTGAATAGTCAGATGCCTAAGAAACACATGATAACATTAAATCTTTTTTTTAACCAGAGTATTTTCAATTTAAGGTCATGCATACTGAAAACATTTCCCAGAGTTTGGCTGATGTAAACACCAGTTTGGGTGAAATTCTGCATTGTACATACAGAAAACTTATATAGGAACCTTCTCTTGATTGTATAATTTTTCATTACGCTTTCTCTTATTAAAATAGGATTGATCTTTAAGTAGGTCCCAGGTGGGATATACAACCCACCCACCCCACGCTCCATTGAATTTTGCTGGTATTTTTAAAAACTCTTTGCTTTCCTTGAAATTCCTGGGAGAGTCATTCCAAGCAGGAATCAACACTTTCACCCTGAACTGCCAATTTAGTCCACATTTTATGACAGTGGCATGCAGGAGAATTCCAAGATGGATTGTGCCCATACCCTGTAATTTGGATCCAATTCAGAGGCATATCTTGGACAGAGCCTCAAGGGCACATGCGCTGGGCACCATGCAAGATGGGGCACATGACTACCCCAGGCTCCACCGAGTCACCTCCAGGTTTCCCAGAAGGCAGGGTGCTAGTGGCTTCTCAGTGCCCTGTCCAGCTTCTGGGAAGTTGTGCTCCCTGGGGCATTTGGTGGGCCGCTGTGAGATACAGGAAGCTGGATTAGATGGGCCTATGGCCTGATCCAGTGGGGCTGTTCTTATGTTCTTAAGTTGAGAGGAGATGCATGAAACCACACCCTCGGGGAGAAGTAACGCTCTTCCTGAGGGTGGGACACAGCTGGCTTTGCAGCACTCTACCCCGGCTTCTGTGAAGGCTGAGAACCCTCACAGAAGCCAGGACAAAGTATGAGAAATCCCACCCTCAGGAGAAGTTGGGGCAGTGATGTCACAATGATGCAAGACGTCATGACATAGCATGGCTCCATGATATTAATGCCCCAGGCTCTAGGGTGAAGTGTTACAACTCTGATTCAATTAGAAGTGCCATTAATCACATGCATTAATCACACGTGGCATTTATGTTTTCCACTGTAGTTCTAATCTAGATCAGGGCCCACCCTATGACTGATCTGTCTGGCCTGAATGGAAAGCTGCTAGTGGCAACAGCAGCCCTCTCCCCCACCCATCCAGATTCCATAAAGAAAGGTATGAAGTCTTCACCCCTGCTATAGCCCTGATCCTGCTCAGTGTCTCTCTTGGCTAATATTAAAAGTGAAGAATCCAAAGCACAAGGTCAAAGAACATGATTAATGCCACACATCATCTCGGGGGAGTTCAGTTGCTTGATTACCTGTTAGGCTGAAAAATGTCCAGCCATATCAATTCATCTGATGAAAAACAGGTGAGAAAAGGATATGTAACACTGGAAGGAAGACAGTATAAAACCCATCTAAAACTTAGGCACCACCTTTGGAGGTTTCCCTCCTTTTAACCTTAGGGTGATCAGCATTAGCTAATGGATTTTAAACTAGCTGTGACTCAGGAGGGGAGGCTTTGCAATTTCATCTTCTTGCCAATGACATCACTATCCAAACTGGGTACAGTCTCTCCTAACTCCATCTTGATTCCTTGGCTGATGGACCTGAGAGTCAACCAGGACTTCACGCTGGAGGGAGTGAGGCATGACTCCCTATGGGCAGGTTCACATTAATAAAAGGGTGATCGATCAGAATCGAACACTGTAACACTGAAGTCATCTGCAGGTCACTTTCCTCTTGCACATTCAGGCTCCCCGCCTTGGCATAATCTTGTGAAGCCTTTCTAAGTGTCCAGAGAGAATGATTGATTCTGCCTGAGGGTCTGCGTGATGTTTCTGCATTACAAAGGTCAGCAAGGCTGTTTTGTTTTTTGAAAGGTTTTCCTTTAACAAGATTTTTGGTATACACATGGGTGCTGGGAACAGACTCACAACCCAATCCTATCCACACTTACCTGGGAGGAAGCCCCATTGACACTAATGGGACTTACTTCAGAGTAGACATGCCTAGGATTGGGCTATCAACCTGTACTCTGGAATCATGAAGTAGACAACCTCATATCCAGAACACCTTATTAATTTTAAAGAAAGCATTCCGGGTATGGGTGCATGTTAAATCAAGTTAAATAACCCATGCAACCATGAGGGGATGAAAATCATCGAAGGATGATTTGGGACTGAATTTGTTGAAGGAAAAGCCAAATTACATTTCTTTAAAAAAATATCCCACAAAAAATAGACATTTGCCTTTCTCATTACGGCAGAGATTCCAGTATAACTATTTATGCATTATTAAGCTATTTCTGGCACATTCATTCAGACATCAGATAATAAAATGATGCCTTCGGTTTTTCATATTTCAAATATATATTTTAACTATGTAGTGTATTGTAGAGATTCTCCCAAAATAACTGGTTGAACATTTCTTGTTGGCTTACCATTCTGGTCTAAAGTGGTGATTTCCACACTGTGGACCCAATCCTATTCAAATTGACCCAATCCTTTTCAAATCCTATTTCCTGCGTCAGTACAGCTGTGCAGCAGTCCTGAGGTAAGGGTAAGGGAACTGCCTCACCAACCACAGAATGCAGCACATGTCCCAATGGCCCGGCTGGACAGTTGGATAGGATTGGGCCCTTTGTGGGACCATGAACTATGAACTATTGTAAGAAAATTAATTGACCCAAAATTCCCATGAAGCTTCAGTCATGCCTCCTTCCAATTGTCCTCCTGTACACAGTTGCAGCATGAGTGACTGCACACATGTGTCAAACATACCCAATCTCATGGGACGCTACTCATTACAGCTCCAAAGGACATTGCTACCCTGAATGTCCCTTCTTCCTTTGTCAGTAGTCATTGGTTCACATTCCTGTGCAGATGGGTAATTCTGGCACAACATTGGCTGTTCTCCTAGAAATACATGAATATGCAACATGAACAATCTTATTCACGTTTACTTGGGAATAAGCTCCATTGGACACAGTGGGGATTACTTCTGAGTAAACGTGTGCCATAGAGAAGTTGGTGATGTTCCCATAGCTTGAATACTGGGGGTTGGAAAGGGTCCCCTCTAAAAGAGAACTTCCAAAGGCCCCAAAGGCTCCTGAGCTTCAGCTTAGAAACATTAACCTGCTTCCCATCAGCTCTCTCAACCTTCCCCTATATAGCCTTTGCTGACTCCCTAATTGGGGAAGGGATTCCTTCCTTCTTTTCACTGCCAGTTGCCCTGGTACACGTATGCTGTGTGAATATAATAATAATAAATAATAATAGCAATACCAGGGGATAGCAGAATGGAAGAAAAAGAGTTGGAAAAGATAACAAAATACAAAGATTTACAAGTAGAAATTGAAAGGCTGTGGCAGAAGACCAAAGTGATCCCAGTGGTGATTGGTGCCCTCGGTGCTATTCCAAAACTCCTTGAAGAGCAACTGAACAGTTTTGGGGCAACAGAAATTACCATCCACCAACTACAAGAAGCAGCTTTACTGGGAACAGCTTGCAATGATATTTATAGCAGCAAAATGGGATAAAAACCAGGCATCCCAGGTCCTTGGGAAGGATTCGATGTCTGGATAAAACAAACCAGTCAATAACATCTACCTGACTATGCGAAAATATCATCATCATCATCATCACGTTCATCATCGCATTCAGTTTGACTGTTTCCCATGGCAGCTCTACCTTTGGCGCAATTTTCCCCATTGCTACTGCTGTGCTTCTTCCTTCCTGAATTGCATACAAGGGTGATCCCAACCCATCAGGGATCACATTTCAACTGGACAATCTCACCATGATACATAGCCAAATCAGATCTGGCTGCCTGAAGCCAATTGAGGATAGTTCACAACGTAAACAAAGATTGTTGCAAAGCCTACTGAAATATCAGTGAAAACAGGAACCATTTTTCAGCACCACCCAAAATATGCGCAAAAAAACTCTGAGACATTTCAGCTCAAGCCTCCTTATCTCTGTTCCTGCTTGAAGCACAAAGTTCTTGAGATCTACCTCAGAGAATAATGGGCCTAACTGTGTTTGGACTGTGGACTCTCACAGCTTCCACATACAGAAAGATCTCAAACAGTGCTTGTGCTTGCCATTAGGAAGATCATGACAAAGTCCAGTGACCTAAGCATTTTGTTTTCTAACTTCAGGCCACTAATCGCCTATTGCCTTTTATTTGGCATGCATAAAGTTTACCCAATGAGTGTTAGATAGTCTTAGCTTCAAGTACTGGGTAGTAAATTTCTGGATCACTTACTCTGATAGCTCTTCAGTACACAAAGAGTGAGCAGATGGTAAATGTGCTTCAGATGTGCTGATCACCCTTCCTGAAACACTTGGCAATGGCTGGGGATTTTTATGCGACTTGCTCACTGGCAGCAGATGTACAGTAAAGAAGAAATAGAGTTGATGGGTGGATGGAAAGACAGATGCACAGATTCTTTGCCCACCACTGTAACTCCATGCATTATTGCACACACACTGGTTTTTATTTTGGAAATGAAAATGAGATTTGATTATCATTGTTGTTGAGGGGAAAGGGGGGATTGAAATTCAAAGAGGCTGTTTGGTTTCAGACGGCAGCCTGAATACTTCTAGCTGACATTAACACTGGCAGTCTAGGGTTCTCCCACGCTATGAAGCAAAGCCTATTTATTCAAAATGGGGCCCATAAATGGAGCACCACTCAAAGATGAGCCCTGTCTATCATCGATAATGCAGAGCCCATAACTGAACCTATCCTGTATGCATAGGCCACAAAACAGTACAAGCAACTGGTAACAAGTAGTTACTAGTTGTGTAACAACTGCTAGTCTTTGACAGTGATGCACATTGTCATTGGCTTAGAAAGGCAGATCTAGGCTGCAATCCTAACCACACTTTCCTGAGAGTAAGCCTCATTGAACAAAATAGGACTTACTTTGGAGTAGACCTGGTTAGGATTATGCCCCTAGATGGTTTAGTGCAGGTGTGTCAAACCCGTTTCATACAGAGGCCAAAGTTAGCATTTATGGTGCCTGTTAGGGGCCGGGCGTGTTGCCATTAAGCAGGAAGTGACATCATTAAGCAGCTGATAGCCAGAAATAAGTACTTTCTTCTCACACAGAAACCCATTAGCTGCAAATGAAAGAAGAGAAAATATGCCAATCCTGTTCATATTTCCAAGATATGAGAGAGCTCAATTATCACACTCGGAAAACCCAATTATAACGGGGGAGCAGATAAATTGTTTCCAGGGGTTGCATTCAGCCCATGAGCCTTTTGTTTGACACCCCTGGTTTGGTGGTACCTGGATAAGAACATAAGAACAGCCCGGCTGGGTCAGGCCATAGGCCCATCTAGTCCAGCTTCCTGTATCTCACAGTGTCCCCCCAAATGCCCCAGGGAGCACACAAGACAGCAGGAGACCTGCATCCTGGTGCCCTCTCCTGCATCTGGCATTCTGACATAGCCCATTTCTAAAATCAGGAGGTTGCGCATACACATCATGGCTTGTAACCCGTGATGGACCTTTCCTCCAGAAATTTGTCCAATCCCAATTTGTCCAACGGATAAACACTGCGATGGCAATGGGGATATGCATTTACTCCATCCACTGCTTTCATACCTGGATCACCCTTGCTGGAGCTGGGTGAAAGTTTTACACATAAAAAAAGAGATTTCCCAAAAGCAAACAAATCTGGAGAGGAGCAAAACACTCTCAAATTGGGGTGTGATCAGTATAGGATTGATTGAAGCTGTGCTCCTCTACCTCACCTTTTCTTTCTTTCTTTCTTTCTTTCTTTCTTTCTTTCTTTCTTTCTTTCTTTCTTTCTTTCTTTCTTTCTTTCTTTCTTTCTTTCACTGTTGCACATTCTCCCCATTTCTGTCACTCCCCCTGCAAAACTCCTTATAGCCTTCCTTCCCATGCCGTGCTCTCCTCTCTTCCCAATGCTTCCCTCTCCTGCCCCTACTCGGGCATCTATTGTGTAGGGAGGGGAACAGCTTATTGCCCCAACACTGACAGAATTCCAAGAAAAGCAGGAAAATACCTCTGACCCTCTTCTCTGTATTTTACCTGATAGCTGGAAGTCTGCCTCATCAAGAATTATATATATATATATGACCGGATCAGGCAGTTATGTTGACTATTGCTGCAGAACAATGGTCAATGTTAAAATAAATTCAGAAGAGAATTCCATAGCAGGATCACATTTAGGCTCCAGTCTTGTGGACCATGTCTTCCTGCTTCCTGGCCAGTGGCTTAGCTAGAAGGGTTGCAAACTGCTAAGTTTTGTAGGGAGCGGCACCACAGCATGCAAGAGTCCCCTCCCCCTTCTCTTTGGAGCCATCTGTTTTGCTCCCACTGCCTAGAATGGCTCTGAAGGGGAGGGGTCACTTTCATGTCACAGCGTTCCACCCCCTATAGCTATGCCACTGGTCCTGGGTATTGCTTTTGGGCAGCACAATGTAACACTGTATTCATTCTGCCGCAAAAAAGTGTCTTAGGTTATTGTAATGCTATAATATTGACTAGACACTCGCCCCCCTTGATATTTTACTTTTATGCTTTAGCGATATTTATTTCTCCACAGGCGGGTGATGAAGAAGAAAAGAGCAAAGAGTAAAGCCAAGAAGTGTAAGCTACTTATCCTGGCCTCCAGGTTAACTACTGTATCCCACTCCCGATCCCCAGAAGGGAAAGATTCTTTCTAATTCCTCCTAATCCAAAGAGCAAGAAAACAGATTTTAAACAAAATCCTTGTGAAGGACCAGACCAGGCCTGACAGGGACAGAGACTCAGGACAGGAAAACAGACTTGGGGATGAAGCATTTCTTGCCAATGACTATAATGTTCCAGCATGTGACTGCTTTGGGGAGATCCCCCCCCCCCGCTTCCTTCTGCTGGGTCTGGTGCATGACAGTGAGATGAGGGAGATGCAAACAAGCCAAGCCTGCTCCATTCTACTACAGTTACTCCTTCCTATATGCTAGCAACAACAACAGTATTTATATACTGCTTTTCAACAGAAAGTTCACAAAGCAGTTTACAGAGAAAAATCAAATAACTAATGGCTCCCTGTCCCTAAAGGGCTCACAATCTAAAAAGATGCAACACCAGCAAACAGCCACTAGAAAAAACACTGCAGGGGTGAGGTGGGCCAGTTACTCTCCCCCTGCTAAATAAAAGAGGAGCACCTCATGTTTAGGACAGCTGTGTAGTTTTCACAGCTCAGGTTGTGTATCACATGTTAACATAACATGTTAATTGGTTTCATTGTTTGTTATCTTCGCCATAAAAAAAAAATGCAGACAGCCCTAAGCGGTATAAGCCAGAATCCTTGTTATAATTAGCATCTTTATGGCCCAATTTAGGTGCTGTTCCTTTGCTAGACATTTGCAACGATTCCAGAGTAGGCAGCACCTGCAGGAAGGTCTGCACCATTCTGCTGGTGCTGAATCTGGACCTTCGGCCACCGGCAATGGGGAGTTCAGCACTGAGTGGCACAGGATCAGGAGGAGGGCAGGATAGGGTGGATCCGGTCTAGGAAGCGGCAGGGTAGGCAAAGCAGGCTTCCATCATGTCCTAACCCCCTTCCTGGGCCTGAAAGTGCTGGAATTGAGCAGGCTAGAGGTCTCCTTGGGGTAAGTGGACATTTGTCCCTTTACCCTGTGTCAAACCTAAGCCTGCTCAATGGGACAACTCAGATCTGTGCCAGCGAAAGTCCAAAAAAGCTTGAGTTCATTTTAAGTTCATTTGAGTTCATTGATAATTCTGATTTGTAATCTGTTGTTTCCACTGACTGATTCTTACAACAGCCCTGCAAGGTGGGTCAGACATTGCCCCATACTTTTTGTGGGAAGCTGAGAACAAGTGATAGTGGCTTTCCTCAGACCACGCAGGAGTTTGATGCCTGAGCTGGAGTCTTTACTGGAGCCTTCTAATGGAGCTTATCTGTTCGTTGTATTTTTGCTGAAACTTCATCAAATGACTGAGACTTTTCTCCTTTCACAGTAAGAGCTGCTGCCTCCATGCAGCAATTTTCAACCATCTCATGGCACACTGAGAAGGCACTAAATTGTCCAGGCACGCCACCGGTTTTTTGACAATTGACAAGGCACTGTACTGCTGACCAGAGTCTCACATCCCCTAATGGCCCTACTAATCTATAACCTTCCACCAAACTCCTGCAGCACACCTATAGGCCATTTGCAGCACACCAGTGTGCCCAGTGGGTTAATAATCATTGCTCTATTGTATGATTTTCTAAAGTTATTTATTTGTCCCCTTTTAAACATCATCATGGGAGATACAGGTTTTTATCCAAGCTTATATCTTCCATCCGCCCTTTGCAGGAAGACAACTTTGCAGCTAAGGTGCTTCATTGCAGTGAATTTTGTTCCTTTCCCACAAATGCATAAATGAAACAAGCCATAGCAATCCAATTTACAATGAACATCTCTACATTCACTTCTCACCTCCTTTGATCCAAGAAACTCCGAAATGTGATTTCTTTCTTTAGCATAACAACTGTCAAACAACACACATCCTTGAACTACATTTTAAAGTTGTTATGGAACATAACGAGCCCATCACTTTTAACAGACTTCGGATTGGAAAAGAAAATGAGTGGGGGAAAAAAAAGCACAGCCGTAATTAATATCCTCCTTGTTCCAAAGAAAATGAGGAGTGGAAATCATTTGTATGGCTTAAATTATTGATTGCCCTTAAGCAGCTCATTTCAGGGTGTTCAGAGGAGACAAATAAAATTGCATTTTTCCAAATAAAAATAGATTTGATTAAAGGTTCTAGTGGACAAATTGATGATTATACTTGGTTGTGATTAAAAATATTTTAAGTAGCTCTCCAGATGGAAAGGTTTGCTCTGTCCTGGTTATGTTATTCAGTTTCCTTTTAGTGAAATTTTGGAAAGGTGGTAGGGGGAGAGCGTTGAATTGAAGGGGACCAGAGAGAACTTGTCCTCAGTAGCGGAGCCGGGGGGGGGGCAGGGCTGTAAGTGCTGCATGGCTCCGAAACTCAACGTGTAAACTTCCCTTCCCCTTACTCTCAGTCTGGAGGTGAAAGCAACACAGAGGAGGCTGAATCTTATATTACTTTGCTTTGACAATGTAATATGGTTACCTTATTGGAGGGATGAAACCCACTGGCTTCTGCATTTAACTCTCTTGACCTAGAACAGGGGTCTCCAAACTTTTTAGTACGAAGGCCACATCATATATTTTACACATTTTCGCAGACCAAAAAAAAAAATCAGTTTTATAAATGAATGAATGGAATTTAAATGTAGGGTATAGCTGAACAATGAAAAGATTAGAATTTTCTTTTAAAATTCTAATGATCCGGATTTGTGCCAAGACGATAGTTACAGAGATGATACCAGAAGCAAGGCTCAACGTGAGCCACTTATATAGTGTGGAGGTGAGTGACGCCCGGCACATTGTCTTTGCCCAGTCCATTGCGGAAACCTGGTTTGTTATTATTTGTTTACGCATGAACAAAAATGGCACTAGTTCCTCACCACGATTGTTCTACGGTGGTGTTTGCATGTGGAAACACGATTTGCTTTATCGGCAGGAGTGAGGTTAACATTGAATAATTATGTTTTGAGGGTCTTAAAGCATACGGTCCAGATCAGGGGTATCCAAAGTTTTTGGCAAGAGGGCCACATCATCTCTCTGACACTGTGTCGGGGGCCGGGGGAAAAAAAAAGAATGAATTTACATTTCAAATTTGAATAAATTTACATAGGTTTACATAAATAAATTTATTAAAGATGAACTTATATGAATGAATGAAGGTCTTGCAATAGCTCAAGGCCTATAAAAGGCCTTGCACAAAGCAAGGCTGACCTTTCCTTTGCTGCCGCTACTGCATCACAGACGTGAAACAGCAAGCAGTGGAGGGAGCCTTCATCCCACAGCTGACGTGACAGGTCAAACAGTTGCCCTCACACTGAAAGCAGCTGCGTTGGGCCAGTGCGGTCTGCAGCAAGTCTCCAGAGGGCCAGAGGCTCATTGGAGACTGGGGGCTCCCTGAGGGCCACATTGGGAGTCCTCAAGAGCCACAAGTGGCCCCAGGGCTGGGGTTTGGGCACCCCTGGTCCAGATGACTGAAATGAGGGCTAGCTAGGCTGACACCACTCCGGCCATATGGAAAGGAGTGTGGCAGACAGAACTGCACATGTTAACTGTCTGACTGAGTGGTTCGGAAAAACCACCGATAGGTTGCTGTGGGCTGAATAAAATCTTGTGGCAGGCTAGATGTGGCCCCCGGGCCATAGTTTGGAGACCCCTGACCTAGATTGGTTGCCCAATTGCTAAGTGCTTGCCAAGTCTGGGATGGAGTTAGCCATTCCAGATAGGAAGAGGAGCCCAATCCACATCTATCATATGTTTGGGAGAGAATGGAGTTTCCAAATAAAGAAGAATACCGCAGGAGTATTCTCCAGCAACACTCAGACTGTTGAATCTGCACAGGAACTCCTGGGAAGTTAAAAGTCCCAAAAATTAAGAAAAAAGGAAGCAAAAATTAAGAGGGTAAAAGTGGACCATCACAGTGGAAATTCTCAAACAAGTAGCGCCCCCCCCCCCATTTGCAAGTTGAACTCTACAGTATCTCTTGATTCTGCTGGTGGGATGAACTTACCTTGATCTGCAGCTAGCTCATCCTTAAAGGATGCAGCTGCAAAGGTGCAAGTGGAGTAGTGTGCTGTATCATGGTGTAGACCGAGCACTATGTCACTTCTCTCATTTATCATTGAAAATTGCTTTTAAGCCACTGGGGTAAAAACCAATTACAGCGTAAAGCAAAATTAGGCACCAATCTTGTTAGGCAGATGTGGGAGAAGGCTTAAGTTGTAAATCTTGTGTGTGCTTCCCAAATGTTTGTGTGGCTATGCAATGTCCCAGGAATTGTTGCACTTCTGGGATGCGCTGAATTACATGTTGCCTCCACCCTCAAATGTGTTAGTTTGCAAACTATAGAAACCACCTTCGTTCTATTTAATCAGATTCGTGATCCATTGAGGTCTGCATTTTCTATGCTCTTGACAGTGTCTTTCCATAGTCTCGGCCAAACATAGTTGGTGCTTTATGTTCCTGTCCTGCACCCTTATTCTGATAAAGTAATTCCTCATGGGGACAGTCAGTCCTATCACTTGTGTAGCTGAGTGGGGGATGCAAAACGATAAGTACTGCAGGTGCCACAACATAAGCTCCCCCTCCCACTTGCTGTTAGAGACATTCTGGCCAGCAACAGCAACATGCTTGCACTCACTGAACCAAATAGTGTCTCCTGCATGTTGCTGTCACTGCCTGGAATGGCTTCAATGGTGAGTGGAAGGAACCTATTTTGCCCCCCCCAGCTATGTTACCAGGTTCTATTCAGCAGGGCTGGGAACTTGAGTCAAAGATTTGAACTCGAGTCATGAAAGTGTGTGATTTGGGGTTACTCGGCGACTCGTGAGTTACAAGTGTGGAAGGCTCTGAAAAAGATTTGAGTCAGAGCCTCCCTGACTCGGCACTCATCCCCATGCATGCTGACTCAAGTCTGCCTGTGTCTGGGTGTGCTTGCTTATTGTGTTCGTGGCATGAGAAACGTGGTGGAACCAGCATTCCAATGGGGTAAGAAGGAGGGAGGTTCCAGTCAGGAGGCAGGAAAGGGTTAATGTTGCAATGAATGGAAGGAGATGGGACTGGGCTCTCTTTTCCCGTTTCTGATAGGAAGGAAGAAACAGATTATAATAGGACTTAGGATGGTATTTTTTAATTGGCTGAGGGAGGGCAGGAGAAGGAACCCAAGGGGGTTCTTGCCTTATGATTGGCTGGAGGGGAAAAGGGAGGTGGGAAAGTGGGGGGGAGGGCAGTTAATAGCGATCATGTTTTCCACCATGGCTAGTGGAATTGAATGACCAGCAGCAGTGGGACTACTTTTGAGTAGAGCTGCAAGGATTGGGTCGTCCGGATAAGCCTCCCAGCTGCTGCTTGTGACTCTCCTCCCTCTTGCCACTTCTGTCCTGCTCTCTCGCAGTCCCTTCCACCCCTCCCGCCCTGTATACAGATAAGCGGGGACAGCAGGGGAGTGAGTAAAAAGAACTCCAACACACACACACCCCTTAATGGCAATCCAGTTTTTTCCATGGTGGGCTTTTTAAAGGGGGAGTGAGTCGACTTGAGTTTTTTAGAGTCACTAAAGGGTGACTCGGCGACTTGGAAATTAGCCCTGTTATGACACGTTTTCGAGTCGAGTCGCAAGGGGGGTGATTCAGCAACTTGATTCGAGTCAAGTCACACTGGACTTGCCCATCCCTGCTATTTACACAAGGGCTTCCCCATGAAGGTCAATTGAGGGAGAAGCTCCACATGTGCAAATTGATGTGCAATGTTGAGTTGACTTCTGCACCGCTCATGTGTAGGAGCCCTGCTCATACACCAAAGATCACAGAAAGCTCTAGATCAGGGCTACTCAAACCGTGGCCCGGGGGCTGGATCCGGCATTCACACAGATCTATCCACCTGGTGAGCGGCCCTTTTGGTTCTGCCCAGGTGCCATGCAAAGTCCTCCTCAATTGGGATGCTCTGGGCAGTCGTGTCTGCCCAGATTGTCCTGCTGCACAGCATTCTGGGACACTGGGAAGATGACACGACTTCCCAGAGTGTCCCTGTCCTCCAAACGAGGAAGATTTCATGTGGTGCCCGGACAGAATGCTTGGATGCGGTCCAGATGAGGACTGCATTCCAGGTGCATAGCAGTCACTAGATTGAGTGCCACTGCTCTAGATCGAGGGCTGGAGGTAGTCTAATTCTCTGATTATCTCAATGGTATTTCTAAAAAGCTCATCTGGCACAGGTGATTTTCAAAAGATGGCAAATATATTGAACTCACTCAGCAATACTTAGATAAGGGAAGCAATTAAGGTCTTTCTTTCCTGTGCTTTCGGAAACCATTCTTATTGTTTCTGAGATACCTATCAGTGGACCCACTCATGACAAATCAGGTCTTCCTGTAGAATGTCACCTTGCTTCTCTCCATTGTCTGAAAAGTCTATTAACTTTCCAAGATTTCACACAATGAATAATCTTTGCTTTAGATATCAAGCGGGGCCAAAGACCTCCATTATGCATGCCCTCTGTGTTTATTTAAAGTATTTAATTTTAAAATGCAAATATACTCTCTTTCTACTATTAGTACCAAAACATTCAAGACAATGGAAGGCACAAAGTTTTAAGCAGTGAGAAAAATAAATTTAAGACCTACCATACATCAGAAAGTAAGTCTAGGTCAGAGTCATTCCTGCCTTGGAGCATACCCAGGGTGGGGGCAGTAGTAGTGCTAACCTTCAGTGGCATTCTGGAAGTTGGGGGGGATGATGTAATTATTTTGCCCCATCCTTCTGGGCTTTCACATTGGTTTAAATCAGAAAAGCCTGCCTCCCTTCAATGATTTTTAGGCCATTTGGGCTCAGCCACCTCACAATCTTGCTAGCGAGTGGTGAAAACACAAGTGAAGGTGAGTGTGAGCAGCGGCTGAGCCTGAAGTGACCCAAAAAACACTGAAGGGAGGCTTGGGGCAGTGCTGTGTCACCCCTGCCAACCCTACCACCAGGGTGGACCACCCCCATTGCCCCTGCCTTGTGACACCAACAACCTAAGACATGAAACAAGTCCACCCAGATCAACAAAAATGACTAGACATGAACATAATAAGGCTGCAATCCTATGAATCCTTACTTGGGAGTAAGACTCAAAAGCCACAGTGAAATCTGCCTCTGAGTAATCATGCCTAGGTTTGTGCTGTAAAACACTTTGGTGGCCACACACACACAAATGATGAAAAATAGATGCTGTTATATTTTTTATCATCCCATTTGGCTGCCTGGGAGGGTGATTGTTGACACTGAAGCCACCTCTGTCAGCCTGGCTGTCATCGTCTCCCCCAAATTATCTCCTGCAGTGGCCATGACATCTGAAAGTGCTTATTTTCTAGTTCCCACCCTGTTCCCCTTTCCCTTTTGTCTTCTCTCTTTTACATCATAAACTATTATTTTAAAATGTGATCTGTCTTGAGCATTTTTGTCAGGAAGGTGGTGTGTGTATGTGTGTGTGTGTGTGTGTGTGTGTGGTAATGCACAAATAATTGCACCCGCACCTATTCTCAATAGTAACTTGATTCTATAATAAATATCTAGTTGCATCCATCTGTCTCCCTGCCGTTAAACCTGATGGGCCTTTAGCTGGTTGCTAATTATTGCCAGTTAAGTCTGTATCCCCAGTAGGTATTAACAGCGTTGGGGGTTATGGCTTCAACCCAAGAGCCATTCTTAGAAGTGGGAATCCTGCCAATTTAATGTTTGGCAGCGACAGAGTTGCTGAACACAACTGCTGTCCCTTGGTGAAGAATTGATCAGAAGGATCTTGGATTTCTTACAACAAAGGTAATGGATTGGGGCATTGTGCACCCAGCAGGTGTGAATGTGCAGCTCTAAGTCCACCTAGCAGTATGTGCCTTGAAAATGGCTTCTGAATCTGTCTGGTTTCTTGTCTGATTGGGACATTTATCTACAGTGTATCTCTGTTTAATGAATGCTTGTGTCTTGTGTCTTGGAGGTCTGTGAATCAACGAAGGATAAACTATTTGTCTGAGAAGAAAAGTGATAACATCAATGAAGTACAACTGCTCTATATATTTTCCTAAAGAAGCAATCACTAACCAAATGGTTTAGAGCAGTGGCTGGAGGTGCAAAATTCAAGGTTCCTTATATCAGTGGCGTAGCTAGAGGGAGTGCAAAGCACTAAGTTTTGCAGGCACAGAAAGGCTCCATTTTGCTCCCATTGTCCAGAATGGCTCTGAAGGGGAGGAGGAGGGGCTGCTTGCATGGCGTGTTCAGGCACCTGCAAAACTTAGTGCTTTGCACCCCTCTAGATATGCCACTGCCTTATATGAAGGTTTATGTCATTCCCAATATTAACATGAAAATGTCATTGTGGGCAGGGAAGGAGAAGGTCTCTATCAAAGGCAGAGATCTCTTGCACTTGCAGAAAAAAATAGTGGCATGACTTTTTGTTGCTCCCCAACACTAGTAGCAGCTGAGGTTTGCACATGCATTGTGTTAACAAAGAAGCCTTGGCAAAAGATAGCAGTGTGTAGGTCAAGGAGTCCAGTTTTATTCATTTATGCCTTGTGTATCCCACCTTTCTTTCTCTTGGAATGTAAGATGGACTGTGTGTAGCTCCCAAGTTGTCACTCTTCCAGACACTGATTAGATCAAGATCTGCTTAGCAGCAGCCAAGTGACTTAGGGTTGGAATTTGGCTGCAATGACGCCTGCAGGACTCTGGAGGCCATTGTGCTGTCCAGTCACTTAAGACCATCTCCCTGCCCTCTCTATGGTTCTTGCAGGATGAGTGGTTCTTAACACAATTTCCTTCCCCCCTTCTCATTCCCTCTTTCTCTGCAGATACCAAAGGAGAATGATGTGGTCTGCCAGGACTCCATGCCCACAGGCTCATCGACCCCTCCCCACATTTGCACATAAATGGAGCAGCTTCTAGGGTTCCCTGTTCCTAAAGCATTAGGGCATCTGAGCATAATTAGAAGATGTATGTAATTAACTATGAACTGCCGGTGGAAGAAGAGGGACAGGCAATTTGTTACTAAAGGCAGTTGCCCTAGAAGCAGAGCTGCAGAACCCAGATTAGCCTCCTGGAAGCCGGAAGTGTCATCACAAGCGCTGAAGACCATAAAGAAGACCATAGGTGTCAGTGTGCCATGAACTGTTATAGAGGGTCACTGAAGGAAGCCTAGCCTTGGGGGTGGGGAAATAAAATGATGGTGGGGAAAGAAATGTAATGAAATGAAAGAAAGATAGGTGGAGAGTAAGAGGGAGGAAAAGGGAAGAGAAAAATAGGGGTAAAGAAAGAATAGAAGAATAAATGGAGGAGGGTGAGACTGGAGGAGAGATAGAGGCAGCTTTGCTTTTGCTCTCACGCTCATTCCAGCCTAGACCAGCATCAGTCTCCCAGATCATCAAAAATTCATAGGAGTTTCCTTCAGTACTGATGTTAGGTCTAGGGAGGGTGAGAGATGCCAAGGAAAATAGCCGCCTTGCCATTAGATGATGAGTGAGATGGCCCTATCTCCTAAAATGAGCTAATTTATGCTTGATGGAAATGGGGCCTGAATTAGCTCATTCTAATGCTCACCCCATTCAAAGTTCAGAAACCTTGGCATGCTCTCGCCGATGTCATCACAAACATGTCCAAAGCCCTGGCACATTACAGGTCCCAGAAATCTTTGAACTGGGAAGTACCTGTTGTGTAAAGGACCTCCTGGAGTTTCAAGGTCCAGCCCTTCTAAGGTATGCTTTGGGAGGGAGAGTCCATGTACTTGAACTCATGCAATCTGCCACTCCACAAGCAGTGTGAGCTATGTTGATATCGAACTGACAATCCAACCAGTCAAGCATCCTGTTTCTCAGGAGCAGGTCAACCACACAAGCTTTCCAAGTAAAGTTGGGGGAAAGCATAGGGGTATTATGATGGTGGAAGGTGTCAGGGGGAGGAGGTGGTTGTGCTACATGGGATGGAATGGACCCTCAGTCCATCGGGACAGTAAGGTAGAGTGGTCACTTCTTTTTATTCCCACCTCTATGCCTCTTCTTCATACTGGTGCTCTGGCACCTCATCAGATATGCCAATCAAAATGATGATGTCATGGTTGTGCTAATGCTCACTGGTGTTCATTTCAGGACAGGTGATATAAGAAAAAAAAATGAGCCACTCCTGCCAACACAAAGAGGCTCTAAAGAGATATGGTTGGATGGTCACAGTCTACAGAAAGAGCATAATTGTTCAGATTTACTGTTAACCCTGCATCTTAGCATCAGTGCTATGGATTATCTAGGCTGGTTATAATTGTTTTGTTTAAAAAAGCCACATTATAATCACATTAAGACACCTCAGGGTGTCTACCGTAACAACGGCTTGTCCTGCTGTGCCTTATTACTTAAATGTTGATGCAATTTGGTCTCCCTGCTGATTACTCATTTGTCTTTCCTAGGCATAGACAGATAGTTAGCTTTATTGAATTGTGCTTGTTGTTTTTTTTAAGACGAGCCTTGATCAATAATACATGAATAGTGACCAATAGCTTCATTTTTCTAACTTGACTCCTTTCAAGGCAAGAGCAGCTTAGATGTTCCAATTAAGTCATTTAGGCTGATGGGTAGGCACTCATGGGTAGCCTGATTTAGGCGCTCATGGGTAGCCTGATCAGCTGAGCGCCACCAAGGTGGCTGTCACTGTTAGACCAAGCACAAGATATAATGTCTTATCCATGCTCATCAACAAACTGCCTCGTAACAATGTTCACTGAAGAGTAATGTTCACAGGAGGTTGAACCATTGCCTTGTTCAAAAAAAGTTAAGCAAGATCAGTTCAGGTTTCACCTTGGATGGGAGACTGGAAGCCATTGGCTAGATATGCTGAAACGTGAACTGGCTACAAATGGATAACATCCTGAGAATCCGGCTGAGGTGTGTTTTGCAGCTGCCTGTGGAAGCTTGGAAAGTACAAGAGCTATGAAGCCTGGATGAAGATTGCACCATGAAGGGAAACATCTGGAGAAATGGAGATCTCTGAGAGTTTCTCTCATAGAATAACACTTGTAAAAACCCCATTTGGGGAATAAAAATGGGGTTTATGGTAGGCCTGCCTACGTAAACTGCTTTGAGTCTATGAAACCAAAGCCTACAAGTCTACGAGATAGGCGATATATAAATATTTTAACAAATTCAGCAACCCCAACGACCTCTCCCAGTGCTTTGATAAGAATTGTGCACTTTCCAACCAATCACAGTATTGCTTCCAGTGACCTCTCTAGCAACTGTGCAAAGACAGCCATGCTCAATGACAGCAGTATCACAATGTCTATTTGTCAGAACTTCCTTTCCCTAGACCATAGATGCTGATGAAACCAGGTACAAGGGACAGCAGCTCTCTACTCTGTGATCTTCTCAGCCCTGATTCCCTAACCTAACATGTAGGAGGACCACACAGAGGAAAAAAAAACATGAGTTCAAATGCTCCCCTTGACCCCAGCCAATACTTTTGCTATAATTTAGTACAATTTACAGCAAGCAGGTATAGACATAATGACAATAACTGGTAAGGGAAAGGGTAATGTGTTCCATACACATCGAAGCATGAGTTGGAGGCAGGGAGGGGTGTTTTCTGGGCAGGGGGAGAATGAAGCGGGTTTGGGATTGATGGAGAAGGCCTCCACCGTATCTCATCCTCCCTCCTGAGCCTGCATGCCCTACACAGGGCTGCTTGGACTTGCTCGAGCTAAATAGCGGCTGCAGATCCAAGTAACCCCATTGGGCAGGCTGGAGCATTACTCAAGGTAAGGGGGAAAATATCCCCTGACCCCAGGAAGAGCTCCAGCCTGCTCCTAATGAGCGTGGAGGTCAACAAAGACCATGCAGTCCTGCTGTGCCAGCATTTGTTAGGACTGGGCTGTGAGTTTATTTCCATCAGAGACATGCCTTGAACACTTGTTTTTAGCCAAAGTGATCTGTTCTTCAATTTAGGGAGTGTGCACATGCGTGCCAGAACATTTATAAGCTGTAATGCATCCCTGAAAGGACCCATTTTAAAGAAATATATTGTATGCTTTCTCTCCAAATTTCCTCTACACATCTTCATTTTCTCTCTCTTTCTCTCTCTTTCTCTCTCTTTGTAAATACTGACTGGCCGTTGGAGACGATGCCTGCGGTAAGAATACGGAATCCGTCTCCGTTATGAAAGAATTGCGTTTTAGCCCAGCCTGTGAGTTTTAAAGAGCGTTGTTGCTTACAAAGGTGTTTTTCGAGCATTTTACGTCTCCGAAGAAGCAGCAAAAAATTGCTTTACTCCAGGAGGGGAAAATAAATAAATAAATAAATAAATAAATAAAAAAGGAAGTGTCGGAGCAGAAAAAGACACCCGAAGAAAGAAGCCTATAACAGAATAGCTAAGGTGTTCTACATGTTAAGTAATATTATACATTATACACACTTTCCCCGTACACTTAGTGTTTGAAGTCTACTTTAGCTTTGAAGTTTCACTGCAGTTATTTCTCTCTTGTTATTCCCCATTTTTTTTGTGCCTTCCTACAAGCACATTCTTCTGAGTTTTTGTATTTATGCCTGGCATAAAGCCTTAGGGTCACTCCCAGCACTTGTTTCACAGTGGGGGCTACTCAGATCAAAACCAGACATGAAATGCAAGTTCTCTTGTTGGGAATTTATTATTATCAATGGTGTCACAGCCCACAAGATGTTTGGACTGTTGTTTTGTTGTTATATTAAAAATAATATAATGGGAGGATTTAGATTGGACTGAAAGGATTAGGCCCCTCTCCCCCTACACCACAGTCTGAATCTAAATTTGAATCCCCTGAGACTGTTCTTGGAAAAGGAAAAAGATGTTAGGAGATATATGGTCCAAGCTTCTGTACGTCTACTCAGAAGGAAACTCAACGGAGTTCAACGGGACTTACACTAGGTACGTATGCATACATCATAGCCTCAGTGATGGCCCCCTGCTAACTGAGCAAAGAGGCACCTTTCCAAGTGCTGTCCTCTTCTATTTAGCACAGGGAGAACGACTGTTACTCTACATCCCAGTATGACGTCTTTCCCAGTGTCTGTTACTAGTGTCTCTTTCGTGTCTTAAGACTGTGAGCCCGTTGGGGACAAGGAAGCATTTATTTGTTTGTTTAGCTATGGAAACGGCTTTGGGAACTACTTTTTTTTTTTTTGAAAAGCGGTATATATATATATATATATATATATATATATATATATATATATATATATACAGTGAGCCCCCCTAATCTGCGGGTGTATGGTTCCAGATCCTGCTCTCCACAGATAAGGAGTGTCCACTCCTGAAACTTGCGCAATTACTTACATGAAGGCTCTGGAGGCCTCTCCTGGGATGAGGTGGACCGGGAATCCACTGTATTGGACCTCTGCAGCTCTCAGAATATCCCACAGAAGCCTCTGGAAAATACTTCTGGTTTTTGGAGTCAACTTCCAGCTTGACCAGAAGTAGCTCCCGGGGGCTTCTGCAGGACAATTCTGAGGCCTGCGGAGGCCAACAGAGTGGGTCACTGGCCCATTGCAACCCAAAAGAGGCCTCCGGGGCTCCAGGTAAGTGAGGGGAGCCTCTGGAGGCAACCATGTGAACCTCTGTATCTGTGGGTGGTTAAATTCGTGGATATGGGACCCATGGATATGGAGGGTCCACAGTATTCATAATAACATTTCTAATAATTATAATATTAGCATCAGTATTGTGTCTATTTTGACCTTCATGGCCAATTTGGACATACCAGGAGCCTGCCTTGGGCTTCTGTGTTTGTCCCATGACTGACCTTTTCCTCAGCCTGTGTAGAAGGGAACGGCCAAATCAGAAAATGACATGTTTCTTCAGACACTGCCGTTCCCTGATCTGAAGTCAATGAAGGAAGAGTAGCAAAAGAGAAACGAACAAAATGAGACTCGGCTGACAAAAGAAGAGCAGATTTAAGAATTCGGTAGCAAAAAAGGAAAGAATATAAAGTCAAGATATAAAACTGGAATTGTTAATTACCCGAAAGCAAATTAATGCAAAACTGAATAGGACAAGCTCTGAGTGGCTGACCTGGACATCTTTGCCCTGTGCATAGTGAATTGAGGTCACCCAGTTTTCTATATAGACTAGATCAGAGTTGGGCAAACCCTGGACTGTGGATCATTTGCGGCCCTCGGGGACCCCCAATCCGACCCACAGGGAGCCCTGAGTCCAATGAGCCTCTGGCCCATCAGAGACTGTTGGAGCCCATGCTTGCCTGAGACTGCCTTTCGTGACCGCCAGACACGAGCTGCGGGCCAAGTTAAAGCAAGGCCTGGAGGAAGTTCATTATGGGTTACAAGTCATAGTAGGTATGTGCAAGCTCTTGGTTTTAGAGGCAGGCTGCCTCTGATTGCCAGATGCAGGGGAAGGCACCAGGACACAGGTTGTCCCTGTTGTCTTGTGTGCTCCCTGGGGCATTTGGTGGGCCACTGTGAGATGCAGGAAGCTGGACTAGATGGGTCTTTGGCCTGATCCAGCAGGGCTCTTCTTATGTTTTTATGTTCTTATGCCTTTTATAGGCTCCAGGTGTTTTCCCCTTTTCCCTGGGCATTATTTTAATGCCCGCCCCCATGGTCTCTGAAGAACTTATGCCTCCATGTGTTTCTAGCTTGGTCTGTATGTTTTCACTGTGCAAAAGTTGTGTGGCAAACCATTCACAGTTCTCATGTGTTACTACATGCTAGTATTATAGTTCTCATGTGTATTATAAATAAGCTCAGTAAAATTCATTCATTCATTCATAAGTTCTGTCTCTAACGTATTCATTTATGTAAATTAATTCAAATCTGAAATGTTAATTCTTTTTTTTCTCCGGCCCCCTGGCACAGTGTCAGAGAGATGATGTGGCCCTGTTGCCAAAATGTTTACCCACTCCAGACTAGACCAAAAATAATCTGAGAGTCAGAAATAATTATAATAAAATACAAGTCTAAGTACAGGGTGAGTGAGTGTTCCTTCATCTGGAAGTTTTTTGTTTTTGTTTTTTTCCCCAGACACAATGTCTTGTATTAAATTGGTTCATGTGACATGAAGTGAAGCATCATCACTCAATTTTGTAATCAGTATTTCTTAAATTTTGGCCCACAGTCAGGTGACACTAACGAAGTATATGGGAAAATTCCAAAGGCCTTTTCCAACAGTGACAAATTGGAAGCTAAAATCTCTTGACACTGCAGTTCAGCTGTATTGAATCTCAACATTTCAGAAGGTCTCTTTTGTGTCCAGGTATATTTTTCCCTTCTTGGACATATACCATCAAACTAGGAAAAAGAGGAGTCCCACAGGTGGTCCTTGGCACAGCCTCACCACTGACCCACAAACTCCCACTCTGCCTTTCCTTTTTTGTCTCATGCTCATTCAGATTGATTCTACGTTTTCAGTGTGGTTTGTACTGATCAGTGATGGGAACTCAAATCAGGTGACTCAAGTTCGAGTCTCAAAAATACGTGTTTTTGCTGACTTGTGCAGACTCGTCACCTGCGTTGATGACTCAAGTCTGAGGCCACTGACTTAGCACTCAAGTCTGTCTGCGTGTGGGTGTAATTGCTTACTTTTTTTGCAATGTGAAAGACCTCGTAGGGCCATCATTCAGACCAGGCAAGCAGCAGGGACGTTTCAGCCAAAAGGCAAGGCAAGGGTTAATATTTTGTTTTGGCATTGAGCAAAAGGCAGGAGGCAGGAGCGGATTCCCTTTTCCCTCTCTGAAGGAAATGATGGTCATTGGACGAAGGATGGGTGGTCTGATTTTTTTCTTTGGCTGAGGTAGGGCAGAAGGAAGAGACTAAGGGCATTTTTGTGTTACAATTGGCTGGACAACGAGGGAGGGGGATAAAGGAAGCAGGGAAGCGGGGGGGAGGCACATCGTAGCAATCACGCATTCAAACCACATGGCTTCTTTGGGCTCCATTGTTAATTGGGAGGAGGAAATCTCATTGAACGACTGGTGCAAATGGGACTACTTCCGAGTAGAGCTGCAGGGAATCAAGTCATACTGATAAGCCTCCCATCTGCTGTGTGTGACCCTCCTCCTTCTTGCTGTTGCTGTCCCTGCTCTCACACAGTCGGTCCCATCCCCTCCCACCTTGTTTGCAGATAGGAGTGGTTAAAGAGAACTCCGACACACACACACACACACACACACACACACACACAAAACCTGGCAGCAGCTCCGTTTTCTTCCACAGAGCCACAGCTGATTTTTTTAAGGGGAAAGACGCATGAGTCTTTGAGTCACAAAAACTCTCTGGGCAACTCAGAAAGTCTGCCCTTTAGAACTTGTTTTTGACTCATGCCACGGGGGTGGAGACTCTTGACTTGTCAAGCCACGCTTGACTAACCCATCCCTCGTATTGACTGACCTATCCCTCGTATCGATTGTTGCTGCTTTGACTTGAATTAAGAAAAGCACAATGTAAATTCTTTTAAACAAACAAGCACAATATTATATAATATTTCAAGAATAAATAAAAATAATAATCATCAAACAAGCAAGCACGCACAATTGGAAACCATCTCAAAAATGGAGTCAACTCAGAACATAAAACTTAAATGTTCAACTTTAGACATTCATGTTTTGAATTTTGAAATTAAAAACTGGGGGTTGGAATGCAGTTACTGGTCTGCAGATTTAAACAGCCAGATTTGATATCTTTTACTGCAAAATTACTTTCACTGTAATTAAAAAGTCTAATGAACTTCATCCAGCAACTGCAAATTTGCAAAAAAATGGGGAATCAGACCTTGAAAAGAAATTCTTCAGAAAATCTATAGTTCCTAGCATTTAATATTTTAAAGTATAAAATGTTCCATCCACGGAGACCTCATTCTTTTGTCCCAGATTTTGGATTTGTAATGCTAATTGCTCAGTTTGTTAGGAGTTCTTAACTCTGAGCTGCAGTGCTAGATTTATCAAATCAATGTCCTACAGTTAATCCTTTCTTCATGAAAGTGCAATACAATAGCTTTATTCATATATTCAAAGCAATTAGTGATCCACCCCCACTCCCCCTTCAATTTAGGTTCATATTCACTGTCATTGTAGGTTCAGGTCAAACAAAAAAGTATTATCTGATATATTTTAAATTTTGCAAGTCTTTTGTCTCTTCTGGTTTAAACTCTTCAGCTTTGTATTTTAAAAGCGGCACATGCGATCCGAGTAATAGCTGGAAAACGTCCGAGCATTTTGAATTTCACTAATCCTCAGTAGTGGACAATACACTGAAATGCCTCGTCCTACATTTACTAATTAACACTCTGAGACACTCTAGGTGAATTTTGACACAGACTCTCTAATAATGTAATTAAAAATGTATAAAGGGATTAAAAATGAATTAAAGAGAGATCAGACAAAAACTCGGAGATTTGGAATAAACGAAGTGTCTTGATTGAAACCAGAGCACTTGAAATCAGTAGATTAACAATGAAGGTTTTGAGGTCGCTAGCATGTCAGTATCAAAGAGTTGTCCATCCCTGTCCTGTCCCCCCCGGAAGGAAAAATAAATCTCTACAGGTAGTAAACAGTAGTGATGATGAACGCTTCAGAGGCAATGGCGTTGCCAGGGTTTGTGTCACCCGGTTCAGGAGGCCAGTGTGTCACCCCAATGATGGACTTCCTCCCATGCGGTGGGCAGGGCAACGCCCCAGGCGGTGGGCAAGGTGATGTCCGATTGCCCTGCCCCTGCTGGTTTTTTGGCTGAAACATTTGATAGAATAGAGACAATTCAACACCGTTTGTTTCATTGCATTGTGCATCAAATTACTCACTGATTGAAATATAACATGATGGTGTTATTCAAAAATATCAAGATTTTAAAAATTTTGATCAGTAGTGGTGTCACCCCTCCTTTCTTCGGCATCACCAGGTGCATCCTGCACCCCCCTAGCAACACCACTGCTTGGAGGTAGATTTGGGGTCAGCTAGGTATTTATGATATCTCTCAGCAATTAGAAAAATCTCAAACAGTTACTTCTTTGCTTTTAACCTTGGCGTCTATGTGTGGATGGTGCTATGCACGTTAAACTGCATTTTGATTTCATTGGCCTTACACGAACCATAGTACAGAATGCTTTGGAAATTTATTGCATGATTCCACCCTCACCGTAGCCTAACCCTAAAGGGGAAGGAGTGAAAAGGGGCAGGGAGGTTTTTGAAAGAGAGGATAAGATCCTATGTGCACCATTGCTGCTGGCTCCACCCCTCCTTCCTCCTCCCCCCTCCAGTTCTTCCCTGGAATGCCTGGCTCCTTCCACTTACTGCCCACATTCCCCCACCCCACTTGCTTCTGGCATAGGTTGCTGGTTGGTTGCAGGCCACCAGTCCTGTTTGTAGTGGCTGCTCTGAAATGGCTGCCAGCGGTGTGCTGTGTGTGCTGCTGCGTGACCTGTGGGCCCACTGTCATTTTGCCAAAAATCATTCCTATCAGAGGCCTCCAGAAGGCACAGCGAGGAGGGGGGCAATGTTAAAAAATGTTGTGACCCAGGTACCTGAAGCCTTAGCTACACCACTGATCTAAACCAGCCTGATATAGTGTCTGGGGAGAGGTGATCGTTGCTCTGATCGGAAGCGTGGCGTTCCTGTTGGCCTGTGGATTTGAGGCCCCCTTGGGATCAACCCTGCTTTCTAGCACTGTGTCAATGGCCTGGAGGTGGGGCTGGGACCCTGCAGATATGCCAGATCATAGCCCCTGTTCCCGAGTAGCATGGAGCAGCTCCAAGCCACTCTGCTCTCCTCTGAGTTATGCCACCTTTGGAGGTGACGCAAGTCCGAGGAGACCCATTGGGGCTGCGGTTGCTTACCCGGGGTAAGGGGAACAGTTTCCCCTTACCTCCGGCTGAGCCACTTTGGGCCCCTATCTTGCGTTGGATACAGCGCAGGTCTCTTGGCTTGCCTATTCCAGCGCAAGATAGGATTGCGCTGCCTGTCAGTCTGTTCAGTCATAGTGAGGGGGAAGAGGTAGCTGGGTAAGAGGCACTATTTCACGTGGTGTTCCTCTTATATTTAGCAAGGTGAGACTAAGGCTATTTGCTGCTGTTCTACTGCATCTTTTTAGACTGTGAGCCCTTTTGGGAAAGGGAGCCATTTAGTTGATTTGATTTTCTCTGTAAACCGTATTGTGAACTTTTGTGTTGGAAAGCAGTATATAAATACTGTTAACAATGATAGTAATTTCAATTCCTCTTTGTTCCTGTGCCCTGCCAAACTGCTGATCAGCTTGATTGCTTGTCTCTTAAAGGAGCTCCATGTGCACAATCCCACCAGTAACACCCAATCCTAACTTTCCAGTGCCAATACCGTTGTGCGGCAGGCAATGTATCCTTGTGACGAGAGGACAGTCACAGAGACCTCCTCAAGGAAGGAAACTTCTCTTACATCAGGGCTGCTCTGAGGCTGCATCAGTGCCGGAAAGTTGGATAGGACTGGTCTGACAAGTCCACATTGGAATCAGGTCTTTGCATTGATGCAAAATTCCTTTTCATCTTCATTTCCACAGCTCGGAAAAGTCTATAATTGGTTATCAGTTTCTCCTAGAGTTCCCGGAGTCTTGCTTTATGTCTTTGTTTACTGACATCAGTTCTTCTTTCACACACACACACACACACACACACACACACACACACACACAGAGAGAGAGTTTCACAGATTCTGTAGACTCAGTGCATAAATTCTATGTCTGCCTGCCTGCCTGCCTGTCTGTCTGTCTGTCTGTGATTGCGATTACTGGGCACGCTGTTCTGATAGCATGTTACCTGACCTCAAGAGGGTAACATGAACCCTGCAGAATCTGTAATTCAGTCTGCTTTGTGCACTCTGTTTAGTTATTCATTCCCTTCCATTTGCGTCTCAAATTCTCATTCAGACTTTGAATTCCTGCTTACAAGCTATTTTTATCAGCTGGCTCTGCGGCTGAAAATACTCGCTTCAGCTCTCGTCCAGATTGTCCATCCCAGATATCACAATGTGAAATGGAAGCTTTCACATTCAAATGCAGGTATGTGATATATCCTGGGTGTCTCCTGCACGGTAACAAAACACTCATAAATCCCTTAGGCAACATCATAAAAATAGCCAATTCGAGGCTTCAGTTGGGAAGATGTCACATGAAACAGTGTGATCTCTACCAAGCTGTGGGAATATCCCATTTCCATTCCTTGCAGTATCCAACCCTGTTTGGTATTTGAGTTTTTAATTGCTCAGTTGCTGAGTATTCGGGGCAGAACAGTGAGATCTCATTCAGATATTGGACATAATACCAATGAGAAAGTTAAGCATGCTTAAGAGCCTGTAAAAACCACAAGGGGGGGGAACTCTCACAAGTGTTGGCTTCACACATCTGGTCTGGCAGTCATATGCATATACTGTCACATGCAGGATATAGCAGTGGCAGCCCTGGGGAGTCAGGGGGTGCAAAAGCCCTGGGCTGCCATGCCTGTGGGGCCTGTGGGAGCGGTGCAGTCACTGCCACCTTCATCTACCCTCCTGAGCCCTTCCATGGGGGGAGGCCCCACGCTGAGACCACTGGTGCTCAGACAGCCTTCTGAGGCTTCTGGAAAGCCTCCACCGAAAAAGGAATGGGCGGGGGCACAAAGCTGCCAGCACTTCCTACTCCTGGGTGGGGGGCACCCAGAAGTGACTGCCTTGTGCCATTTGCAGCGCAGAAGCAGTCACTTCTGAGTTCTCCCTGAAAGAGGGGGTTTCTCGCTGCCAGCATGAGAAGCAATAGGGGTGCAAATCCACCAGCACAACCCACGGAGAGGCGAGGAACCACCCTGAGTGTTGCGGGCATGGTTCCCACTGCTACTGCTTGCTGCCGGGTAAGTCCGGTCCAGCTGCGCCCCCTAGTGGCACACAAGGCACCTGCCCTGTCTTGTCACACCCAAGATACACCCCTAAGTCCTAAATGCTTTTACTCTCCACAGGACTGTGGATGTTCAAGTTTACCCGTTACCATCCCACTCATGTTTTTCACCCAGATGAAGCGAGAAGGAGCGAAGCTATATATCTTCCTGCTCAAGAATCTAGTTTTGCTATTTCTTGTGGGCTTTGGGGAAGGTGGATTCAGGACAGCAGGTGTGAATTACCACTACCCTCAATAGGAGGGTGTTACCCATAAGATCTCTTCTCCTAAACAACCCTCCTCATTCCCTTATTGGTCACTTTTCTACCCTCGACCTTTGACAAAGGGAAGGCAAACACCATATCTGTATTCATTGTGCGTGCCACAAGGAAATAAATGGGAAAGCAGATCCATTGACTTTCTAAGCGATGTCAAAAGCTTTGTGTTTTCCCCTCTTCATCATTTTTAATGCACATATTGTCCTTTTTGACCGTCATCGCCTGTATTGCCTGAACACACAGCATTCTGTCATGTCAGCACAAGTGATTGGAGCTGTGTGTATGCATGATGAGACAAAGGAATTGGATATCTCTCTGGTCATGTTTGTAAGCAGCATGGGAATAATGTTACATCCTTCATCTAGAGTCCCATTCCTCACTGCATCCACCCTAGCTAAAAATCCGGTGGCGCAATTCTCATCGGGCTTGTATCACCAGAGTAAGGCCCTTTGCCCAGGTATCCCCCCACAGACATGTGTGACACAAAAGACTTGGTTGAAACAGGGCCATAATTTATTCCATTATAAAGCTGCGCAGCGATTGGTGCAATGCAATGGGTCTTGTCTATGCTTCGCCCCCTTTAGTGCAGGCACCTAACTGGGAGGAGACAGTTCCTGTCTGAGCCCTCCTTTGGGCGAACCACCTTGGCTCAGAACCTGAGCTCCCCCAAGGCTCCCCCAGGTTCTTCATCACCAACCCCTGGAAACGGGGTCCAGCCAGCTGAATTGTTCTGCCCACCCTGAGCCGGGGAACCACGAAGGTGAGCATCCCAATTCCATTCCGGGGTCAAGCCAGGCTGCCCCCGATCCGGGTAGCCTCGGGGCTCAGCACTGGCTTTAACATAAGAACATAAGAACAGCCCCACTGGATCAGGCCATAGGCCCATCTAGTCCAGCTTCCTGCATCTCACAGCGGCCCACCAAATGCCCCAGGGAGCACACCAGATAACAAGAGACCTGCAAGGCCTCCTGGGAATTGTAGTTTAAGAACAAGAACAGCCCCACTGGCTCAGGCCATAGGCCCATCTAGTCCAGCTTCCTGTATCTCACAGCAGCCCACCAAATGCCCCAGGGAGCACACCAGACAACAAGAAGATCTGCAAGGCCTCCTGGGAATTGTAGTTAAGAACATAAGAACAGCCCCACTGGATCAGGCCACAGGCCCATCTAGTCCAGCTTCCTGTATCTCACAGCGGCCCACCAAATGCCCCAGGGAGCACACCAGACAACAAGAGACCTGCAAGGCTTCCTGGGGATTGTAGTTAAGAACATAAGAACAGCCCCACTGGATCAGGCCATAGGCCCATCTAGTCCAGCTTCCTGCATCTCACAGCGGCCCACCAAACCCGGCCTGTTGCTTGTCTGAAGGTAGAAATTGGTTCCCTAATTTTCCTCCTGTTCCCGCACTACCCTGCCAAACAGGAGGGGGCCTAGCCCAGCGCTTGGCATCCCCCCACTCCATCTAAGAGTCCTTGCAGACCCTTTGCAAGTCTGACAGAAAGATATGGTTCCCGACCTCTGAAGGATGCACGCCATCTCACCTGTAAAGGTGGGGCAGAGAGCTCACTATATCTGGGTGGCGAAGTACCAGGCCTCCAGCTGCCAACACTTCCCTCCCCAGGTGCGCATTCACCTTCCTTCTGGCTCTATCAACTCCAGCCGGGCTTGTAGTACACCTCCAAACCCGGCGCGGAAGCAGATCCGATCATATGATGATCAGGCCAGGCATCCAGCTTCTCAGTGTGGCGAGTTCTTCTGCAGCCTGCTGCCTCAAGGACAGCCCTGTCCTCAGGCAAAGGTCATTACCGCCAAGGTGTATGAGAAGCACCTGCAGAGGAGGAGCTCCCTGTATACACACATATACCATGGGCAGTAACTGCCCCCCCACTTCACATAAGAACATAAGAACAGCCCCACTGGATCAGGCTATAGGCCCATCTAGTCCAGCTTCCTGTATCTCACAGCGGCCCACCAAATGCCCCAGGGAGCACACCAGATAACAAGAGACCTCATCCTGGTGCCCTCCCTTGCATCTGGCATTCTGACATAACCCATTTCTAAAATCAGGAGGTTGCGCATACACATCATGGCTTGTACGCCATAATTGATTTTTCCTCCAGAAACTTGTCCAATCCCCTTTTAAAGGCATCTAGGCCAGATGCCGTCATCACATCCTGTGGCAAGCAGTTCCACAGACCAACCACACGCTGAGTAAAGAATTATTTTCTTTTGTCTGTCCTAACTTTCCCAACACTCAATTTTAGTGGATGTCCCCTGGTTCTGGTATTATGTGAGAGTGTAAAGAGCATCTCCCTATCCACTCTGTCCATCCCCTGCATAATTTTGTAAGTCTCAATCGTGTCCCCCCTCAGGCGTCTCTTTTCTAGGCTGAAGAGGCCCAAACGCCGTAGCCTTTCCTCATAAGGAAGGTGCCCCAGCCCCGTAATCATCTTAGTCGCTCTCTTTTGCACTTTTTCCATTTCCACTATGTCTTTTTTGAGATGCGGCAACCAGAACTGGACACAATACTCCAGGTGTGGCCTTACCATAGATTCACCCCTCTTCTGGCGGCCCACTGCACTGAAAGCTGTGCTCCCAGGCCCAGCTGAGATCTGAATTCACTTTTGAGAGCCTGCTTGTGAGCTCAGAAGGCAATGGAGTGGCCACAAATCAGTGCCCTTGCTGGCAGGGAAAGGCCCAAACCTAACAATTAAAGAAGGAAAAACAAAACAATGTAAGTAAACACGAAATCAGGTAATAACTAAGACGAGCCACCTGCCTTGGGACACACGTAGCTCTTAAATGCCCGAGATCTCCACCTACCTATCCTTTTGATCTCCCCGCTATTCCAACCCATGCCAGCAGCAGCTGTTGCTGCCCCTATCCTAAATGAATGAAGGCCAAACTTGACTGAGTCCTGGCCAGTGACGTCACTAGAGTTCACGTCACCCGGTGCGGGATGCCAGCATGTCACCCCCCATACAGTGGGCAGGGCAACACCCCAGGTGGTGCATGTGCTGATGTACCATCACTTTGCCCCCACTGGTTTTTTGACTGCACCTTTTGCTAGAACAAAGATAGCATTGATTGATATATAACATGATGGTATTATTCCTACAAACTGTGATTTTAGTGATTTTGGTCACTACTGGTGTTACTGAGACTAAGGCAAGTTTACCTACTCACAAGTAAACATGTGATACGACTCACTTTCACTTTCCATAGGGATCCATGCATTTTTTGTTCTCCAGTTTTTTGGCCATAACTTTTGACAGAAAGGAGTTATTTCACTCTGGTATTTTGCGTTGCATTCCGCCCAAAATTCCACATCCAACGGTATAAAATATGATGGGGTTACTCCTAACCACCGCTATTTTAGCGTGTCACCCCCCCCAGTGTGCGTCACCCCCTGTGTGCATCACCCATTGAGGCCTGCACCCCCCGAGTGACACCACTGGTTCTGGCCAAGGTCATCCAAACACTTCCTCACCACAGCCAGGAACCAGAACCTGATGAGGGTCTCCAGCCTCCTCTGCCCCATTGGGGGACCATCATTGACATCTTGGGATCTGCTCACTTTGTGCGCCTCCTGCGCTACGTCAGCCCCATTCCCAGCATAACGGTGCTCCTTCCACTTGTGCACAAAGAGCGGCCCGTCGGACACACCTCTTTGAGCCACATACTCATGCAGCCCTGCCACCAGGCAAAGTGGGGAGTTCCCTGCCCCATTCAGTTGGACCCACTGTCCATGACCAACCTGTTCCGTCTTCGACCGCCTCAGCCTCACGCCAGCCTGGGTCCAGTGTACATCCGTGACCCATAGGGCGTGCTCAGAGGAGTCCCATCTACTTTGTGCCAAAACCTCACCTGGGCAGAAGGCCCCCAAAAAGAGAACAAGGGCGGCAGCCCTAAACAACAGTGCTTCAAATGGAGTGGAACAGACTGCACTGAATGACTCACATAGTGAGGCCAGGAGGCCAAACTTAACAGGCTGCCTATTGTTTCCTCCCTTAGGGGACTCACATGACCATCCTGTTAACATTCTCCGAATGCGAAAATCCCCAGTGCAGTCAGACAGCCCACACGCCTTGGCCTCAAAAGCCAGGGCTGCCAAGTAGCTGCCAAGTGCATTACTAGCCCTGCCATTTGACCTGAGTCTGACTAAAAACTGCATCACATGCTCAGGGGGGATGGGCCAAACACCTGGGAGGCCAGCAGTAGCCCTGAAGCCCTCAAACACCCCCAGAATCCTTGCCTTTCCAACCCAGGAGCTAGCCAGCCATTCTACCTGGACAAGCATTGTACAACTGGTACTGGCTAACCTGCAGGCCTTGCCAGCCTCAGATGGACACAAAACTGGTCTTCCCAACTCTTGCCTAAAGTGGCCAAACCTAACACACCCAAACAAACTGTACAATCTGGGGTAGGTGAAAAAAAAAACACTGGCCAAGGGCCAATTGAGCTGATGACAACAACAAAAAAAAAATTGCTACCTGGCTCCCAAGGGCAACAAGCTAGTCTCAAACTGTAAGAAGGGAAGGGTAGGTGGGGTGAAACGACAAGCCGCAACTGCGCCTGAAATCTCGGGCATGCGCAGCACTAGCTCTGCCCTCAATATAAGGCAGCTGAATTCATCCAACCTTTGCCTGTATGCGTGAAAGGGGTTGGGCAAGCAGCAGTGGTGCGAGAGGTGTGCTCACTATCTAAGCAAGGCAAGAATCTAAAACGATGCCACAGAGCAAAACTACATCCTGCACCGTGGACTGACTATATTTTGGTCCTACATGCACAAAATTATCTTGTGGCTTTCCAAAATAAGGATTGGATTTAGAGCTTCTGAAAGTGACTGGACCCGCCCACTTCTCTTGCCCCACTCTTCCCATCGCACCCATAGCAGTCAAATAGAAATTAGGGAGGGATTCCTAACTAAAGACTCATTAATAAGGAGTTACCCCTTCTGTTATCAGAGCAGCAGTACAGGTTTGGATTGCTGGGGGATCCGATACATACACTCACATAACCTTCCACACCTTTTTATGTGTGATGGGTCAAGTGGCGCCCCACAAAGGGTGCCAGCACATTGACTCAGAAGTTACAGGTTTGACGAGTATAACCCAGAAGTTACAGGTAAAGGAAAACCCATTGAAAATGGGGTCTGTGCAAGTTTGTGATAAAGTTAAAATTAAACTGTAGATCATGATTGGGAAAGTTCAGTATTATATTCGACACTGCAGCACTCTCTCACTTTGCCCGACTTCTATATTTTTAACCAAAGCTGACAGAAATGGAAGGAAAGCACGAGTAAGATGATGATTCTGGAAAATTCACATAAAACTCCACTAAAAAGGTAATAGCGGTTTACCTAATCTGCCTTGCCAGGCTTGAGAGACCTTGTCGCACCCACTCTGTAATCTCCAAGAAAGTAAAACATCAGTATTTATCTGTCAACACTCCTTAATCTATAGTCAGCAGAATCGGAAATCACCCAGCATCACATAAAACCTGGCAAAGCACAGGGACGGCTTTCTATCCAACACGTTTCGGAATGTCATGGGATGACATATTACTGTGTTTTGCCGTAGAAAACACTGCCAAGTGTGGTGAGACTGAGAAGCAGTCGCCTGATTCTGTATCCATCAGCTAATTATAGCTCCTTTAGGAATACCTGAACTAGTGGCATTACTAGGGGGGTGTGGGACCTACCAGGTAATGCACACAGGGTGGGGTGTGTGTGTGTGTGTGAAACCACTACTGGTCAAAATTTTTAAAATCTTGGTATTTTCAAATAATGCCATCATGTTTTATATATCAATTGATGTGTAGTTTCATGAAGAATGCAATAAAACAAGCGGTGTTGAAATATCACCATGTCCACCGTCAGGGGCGTTGCCTGCATGGGAGGAGGTCCGTCACAGGGGTGACGCTCCGGCCTCCCACACTGGGAAACCCTAGCGATGCTACTGACCTTAATGTAGGAAATCCTGTTCAAAGTCCTTTGCTTGGGGCCTTTTACAAGCACTGTCCCCAGTCCAAATCTTCATGAGATTTTGTGGCATGCACGGAGAAGCATGCATAAGCAAGAGCTCTCCCACCCACTGCATCAAGTGTCAGAGGAAACCCATGGCCTGGTATCAGTGGAACACAGAAGTGAGTAGGCAAGCTGGTGTTCCTTTTGCAGAGGTGTATCAGCCCAATCCGATCCACACTTCCGTGGGAGTAAGTCCCATTGACTCTAATGGAACTTACTTCTGAGTAGACATGCATAGGATTGGACTGTATGTCTCCCAGGTAAATATGGGTCACACTGCAGCCATAGGACACCTCCACAGAGCTAATAACTGGTTCAGATGGTCATAGCAAAGAATATCAGCAATGACACAACACCAGGCGTAGCTCAGTGGAAGAGCACAAGCTCTGGATGTTTCCACTACAGATGTTCTTTTTTAAAACAAAGTTCTCAAGTAACAGTTCTGGGGGCCTGATGCTATCCAACTTTCCAGCACTGATGCAGCTGTGCCATTGGGACATTTGCTGCATCCTGCAGTGGGAGGGAAGTCATGGAGGCCTCCACAAGGTAAGGAAATATTTATTCCCTTACCTCGAGGCTGCACTGCGGCTGCAACTGTACTGAAAGTTGAATAGGATTGGGTCCTGGGTATGGTAATGGCTTGCTGGGCTACATGGACCTCAGTCTCCCCACCTGCAAGATAGGCTCCTATGCCCATGCAACCCAGCTCTAACCGTACTTTCCTAAATCTCTCTTATATACCCATCTGCAGGTTTCTTTTGCAGCACCTCTCAGGGCTTGTTTGAAATTGTACAGGTCAAGGTTTAAGAGATGCGATTTACTAGCAGCAAACAGGAATTTCCATCTAGGCATGAACACGTCTTCCAGTGCTTCAGGTAGTTTGTCATGTCACACTCCACTGCATGAGAAGCACATTAGGTTCTCTTTGCTGCACAGATCTGGCACATATTCATCAGGATGTGTTGAGCTATGAAATCTGAAAAGCTGCAGTTTACTGATGGCCACAACTAAAAAAAAAAAAAAAAAGGAAAAGAAAGACAACCCATGATTTTACTCACTTCTTTTTCCAGTATGTGAAATATACGTAACACCCAAAAGCTAGATCTGAGCCAGATTCCTTCTGTTTGGTACACTTCGCTGTAGCAACTGGCATTTCCTAACGTAAGGCATGAGGCAGGCCAGATTTAAGTCCTGTCGATTTGCAAGGAAATATTTAAGAACATGTTTAATTCTCCCATTGAAATCAACGGGAGTGATTGGGGCTTAGAAGTGCTTAACTCGATCAGGTGTGTGCCCTTCATTCTTTAATAATGAATGTTTTACAGTTTTAAATGAGATGGACGAGGAGATGCTCAGGAAATTTGCAGATGACACCATGCTCAGAGCACAATCCTATGCTTTTGTCTACTCAGAAGTAAGTTCCACTGTCTTCAGTGGGGCTTACTGTTAGGATAGTGTGTGTCTGTGTAGTTAGTCTGGGGAACTCCTTGCCACAGGATGTGATAATGACCTCTGGCCTGGATGCCTTTAAAAGGGTACTGGACAAATTTCTGGAGGAAATGTCCATCACAAGTGACAAGCTATGATGTGTATGTGCAACTTCCTGATTTTAGAATTTGGGTTACTTCAGAATGCCAGATGCAAGCGATGACACCAGGATGTAGGTCTCTTGTTGTCTTGTGTATTCCCTGAGACATATGGAGGGCCACTGTGAGATATAGGAGGGTGGACTAAGTGGATTTTTGGCCTGATCCATCTGTTCTTATGTTCTTATAGGATTGCAGCCTCGGAGAAGTAGGTTATACCTTAGAGCAAGGTTTTTCAAACGGGGGTGTCGTGACGCCCCAGCTTTAAGGGCCGGGCAGGGAGGAGCAGGGAGGAGGCAGCGATGCGATCCCCAGGATAGCAAGCCGTGTGTGCTCCATCAGCTACACTGTGTGCTGTGGGCTGGTGGGAGATAGATTTGGGCCTTCAGTGTGTAGATGGACAGGAAAAGTATGGTTTTCAGACATTCAAAAATGTATGAAAACTATACTTTAAAACAAACAAACAAAAAAAAAAACAGATCAGCAGAGTCCTGCCTCAAAGGACATAGGAAGAATTCTGCTAGATCAGGCCAAAGGCCCATCCAGTTCAACTTCTTGTATCTTACAGTGGCCCACCAGATGTCTCAGGAAGCGCATAAGACAGCAAGATACTTGCATCTCACTGCCACTCCCCTGCATGTGGCATTCCAAGGTAGCATTCTGGTACTCTGTTTACCCATGCACCCCCCAGTGAAGACACCAGGTTGCAGCTTAGTTTAACTTAGGCCAAGTGACTAATTTTTAAAAAATGAAATCTACTGAACACACCGTATAAGAACATAAGAAGAACGTAAGACATGTCATAGTTTCACAGGCATTACTACAGTTTCTGTGTAATGGGTGTAGCTGTCTTGTCTTGATCAGGACCCTATGCCATACCTACAAGTGAAAGTTAGGAAGGCTGAATAGAGCCAGCCCTGTCCAAGACTTGAGAGAGTCAAGAAAGAAGCTCTTGTTCATTCTCTCCTTCCCAACTCTGAAGCTTCAAGAACATAAACATTTTTCTGTTTGTGTGTGTGTGTGGGGGGGGGGGGGTCAGAGTCCCTAGGCCCCAGTAGGGCTGCCCTAATGCATAAAGCTTAAGTGCTGCTGTCCCTCTGGGAGCAGCTCCTGAAAAATACCGCTGTACCTACCATCTACCTGTCAAGACAGAAATGATCCCTAATGGATATTGACATACCAACAAATACTGGATAGAAAGCAAGCCAGAGAAGACAAGGGGCTAACACAATTCTCAAGCATCTTATTTGGGTGTCTTAGTAGTATTAGGGGGTATGAATCCAAACTGACACGTCCTTCCAAATGTGTTACTCTTTCCAGGCTGCTGTGGGCAACCTCTTATGAACAATGTGTGATCTGTCAATCAGCATCAACGAAGGTGGCAATCAGATCTCAGCAGAAGACGGCAGTTGTCCTACCCAATTCTTTGGAGATTAGAGGAAATGGAGCATACACAAGGGCAGCGCTTCTCTCTGCAGCTCTTCGAGAAAAGAAAAGCTGGGGACAAGGGAAACCAGGGCATGGACAAGAGAGACAGAATTGCTTGCTGAACCTTCAACAGGAGGGCAATAGACCTGAGGAGTTGAAGAAGAAGCTGATATGAAGTAGGCTAGATTCTGTTTTACCACCTTGACTTCTCTAGCTTAGTTCAAACCAGTTGCGGCATAACAGTGACACTCACTGTTTACAAGCTATTTCTTTTCATTCGTTAAAGGCCCCGTCCTGACGTAATCCCTCAGCACTGATACAGTAACGCCAACGGGGCACATGCTGCATTGCGCAGAGGGGAGCGGTCACGGAGGCCTCCTACCGTAAGGGAATTTTCGTTCCCTTACCTTGGGATAAGCCTCTACTTCCCCAATGATTAATCGAGGACAGGGATGTCCAAACATTTTGGCAGGAGGGCCTCAACGTCTCTCTGACACTGTGCCGGGGGCCAGGACAAAAAGAACTAATTTACATTTCAAATTTAAAGAAATTTATATATATATCAGAGATGGAACTTGCGCGAGTGAATGAAGGTCTTGCAGTAGCTCAAGGTCTATAAAAGGACTTGCACTAAGCAAGACCGGTCTGTCGTTCACTGCCACTGCTGCATCACAGATGTGAAACAGCAAGTAGCGGAGGGAGCCCTCATCCCACAGCTCACGCGAGAGGTTGAACGCTGAGAGCAGTTGCGTCGGGCCAGCATGGGCTCCAGCAAGTCTCCAAAGGGCAGAGGCTCATTGGAGACTGGGGGCTCCCTGTGGGTTGGATTGGGAGTCCCCAAGGGCCACAAGTGGCCCCTGGGCCGGGGTTTGGGCACCCCTGATCTAAGATCTACACCAGCTATTTTGCTGGTGTAAGTCAAAAGAGAGTAAGGGAGAGAGGAGAGGAGAGGAAATGGGGATAGAATCCCAGTGCAAGTTGCTGTTACAGGGTCCACCCCTTCCTTCCCCATTCCACCTCCTGCTCCCCTTTCCTTCTACCAAGGAGCACCCCCATTCCTCCCCTTCTCCACACCATTCATCCCACTGCCCACCACCACAGCAGCTTACCTGTGCTCCTGTGGGTAGCTGTAGCAGCTGTGAGCTGTCAACACCACTGCTGTCTGTGGTAGTGCTTGCAAAATAGCCACCAGTGACATGCTTTTCTCACTGCCATATGGAAAACTGCCTGTTTTTGTTTTTGTTTTTTTTTTTTACAGGATAAAGGGAACAAAGGTCTCTGCCTCAAGGAGCATACAATCTAAAGTCTGATAGAGGGGAAAGACAGCAGACAGGGAGAAGGGGAGAGTTAATAAAGGGTGGACAGTATGTGAATAAGCATAGTTTGTGTGTGTGTGTGTGTGTGTGTGTGTGTGTGTGTGAGAGAGAGAGAGAGAGAGAGAGAGAGAGTTATATGCTTTATTTACAATACATGCTTATTTCTGGAAGTGCTATTTATAAACAATTTATTATTATTAATAGTAATAATAAATGTATGTGCTTTCTGGTGGGATTTGAAGGAAAAGACAAAGATGGCCCAATGTAAGTTTCTTCAAGGAATACATTGCCACATTTGCTATTAAAAATGAGCTTAGGAAAGGCGGTAGATAAATCTTTTAAAGAAACAAAAAAAAAAACAAATAATGGCAGCTGCTGAGCTTTGTTTGTTTACAGCCAGAAAGTAACTATAAAAAGGGTAGATCCATCTCGGGTCCAGATACCACCAAATTCCAGGAGGAATAATTTTTTTCATCTTCATTTCAGAGTCATCATAAAGGCCTACAAATTGCTCTTTGCTATTGCTGTGGTCCTTAGAGACCCAGAGCTTCAACCAGATACAGCCAGATACTTCTAGTCCTGATGCTTGATGATATCAGAATCTCAACTCAACTTTTTCAAAAATAATTGCTGCTTTGTTTGGCATCCAGAGCTTAAGGAATCAAATTTCTGAAGTCTGTTTAGGGAAATAATACAGTTGTTATGCAACGGATCTACTTTGTTCCTGCCTTCATGAGGTCCATCCCTGAGGGTTACTGAGAAAGTTGCCTTGGGCAGCGGACGGGACACACCCACCTTAGCCCACTCACTCGCCTCCAATGCTCCTCCTTCCTCTTTCACTCCTTGGACTGGAAAAAGAGGAGGATGGAGTGGAAGCACAGGAGGTGTGGTCTGATGACTGAGCTGCTGGTACTGCCCAAAGAGCTAAGCAGATGAATCTGCGGTCGTGTTTCTGGATGGGAGACGGAAAGCCAGGGTGTGACAAGCTGCTGTACCTGTTGTGGCAGGATGGAGTTGCTAATGAACTGATTACCACAGTGAAGCCAGCGGTGGAAGGGGTCCTCCTCGTGGTGGTGAGACGGGCTTGGCGGGGCACGGGGCTGTCCTGGGGAGGGGAGGTATTGCTAAGGGACTCCTCGGCAGAGCCCGCAACACGGCAGCCATGCCCCGTCCCCACCGGATGGAACGGGGCTGGTATCCCCCTCCTGGGTGGGCGGCCTTATTGAAGGCTGCCACCCCCCCACCATAATCAGCTGTGGGGGCCTGGGGCTCGGAGCCCCCCCTTGGATGAGAGTGGTGGCCAGCCTTTCCCAGTGGGTACTGGGGGCATGGGGCGGGCATGTAGACGGCTGGGTGAAGGTTGCCACAGCGGCCCCCTCACAGGTGCCCCACGGCGTGTGGAGGTGGCCTGCCCCTTTCCCCCCCGCATTACCTTGTCACAGGGTGTGGGGGGCGCTGTGTGGAGGTGGTGCGCCCCTCCCCCCGGCATTGCCTTGTCACAGGGTGTGGGGGGCGCCATTTGTCTGGGTACTGGGCCCCACAGGGAGCCATCTGGCTGAGATTCCTTGAGGAATTTAATGAGGTCTCTTTTTGGCATTCAGAGAAGCTCTTCCAGGTTGACGTGCAGGTGTACTCAGATGCATCAGGAAGCCATGGCTTTGGAGTTTTCTTCCGGGGTCGCTGGTGCGCTGCGCCATGGCCCCAGAGTTGGGTGTAGGGCAGTATCACCTCCGACCTCACTTTTCTGGAACTTTTCCCAATAGTGGTGGCAGATCACATATGGGAAGGGGAGTTCCGGGATGCCACGGTGCGCTTCGGGTGTGACAACCAGGCAGTAGTAGCTGTGGTGAACTCGATGTCTTCTAAATCACCCAGGGTCATGACCCTTGTCAGGCAGTTTGTTCTGCAGTGCCTACACATCAATGCCTTGTTTGTAGCCCAACACATACTAGGGATTGAGAACTCCATTGCAGAGGACTTGTCTCAATTTCAGGAGGAGCATTTTTGGGAGCTCACCCCCAGGGCGGTGCCGTATCCGGACCCCATGCCTCCCTGGCTCCGGGACCTTGGCTTGATAAACGAGATAATTTGTGCTTCTTTGGCACCCAGCACGCAGAGGGGCTACTCATGTAAGGTAAAAGAGTTCGAGGATTTCAGGCAGGCTGTGGGATTGCCCAGCCAATGGCCTGCCCCAGCGGAGCACCTGCTGGTCTTCTTGCTGCATCTGAAGAGGTCAGGCAGAGCGGTTAGTTCCTTTCCAGGTTTCATGTCTGCAATAGCCTTCGTATCCAAGGTGCCGGGATATCTGGACTTCACGCAGGATTTCAGAGTGCGAAGGATGTAAGAAGGCTGGGCTAGGACGACACCTGCGGTCCCTGACCAGAGGCGCCCAATTTCACCCGAGCTGCTCAGGGGCATCGCAAGGACACTGGCAGGGCTCTGTGCAGCCCCGAGCGAGTTTTTGCTTTTCAGGACAGCCTTACTCACGGCCTTCTTCGGCGAGTTTAGGCCCAGCGAGTTTTTCGCTAGGGGCAAAGCCGACACATCTGCTCGAGCCCTACAAATACAGGACCTCACATGGGTGTCAGGCAGGGTAGACCTTACTATCAGGCAGTCTAAGACGAACCAGAGGGGTATAGGATGCCAGGTGTTTCTTAAGGAAGCAGCCAGAATGCCGCTATACCCGGTCAGGGCACTGCAGGAGTACGTAGGGAAATCCGGGGCGTGAGCTGGAGCCCTGTTCCAACACGTGGACGGCTCTCCACTGACTTTATTCCAGTTTAGGGCAGTTTTTTCGTGGGTCCTTGTAGCCCTGCGGTTGCAACCAAATGATTATAGTCTTCATTCCCTGCGCATCGGAGCAGCTTCTGCAGCCGCTGCACTGGGCCTGCCCGAGGGCGACATTCAGCAGATTGGATGCTGGTGTTCCTCAACCCATAAGTGCTATGTCCGGATTTTAAGAAGGCAGGCTCCCTCATTGGCACCCCCTCCCCACTCATCAGGGGGTATGGCAAGGGGCAGGGGTCGTAGCAATAACTTCTGTTCTCTCGTCCTGCAGGTGGCAGCAAGAAGCCGGTTCGTGTATTGATCTGTGGCCATTCCATTGTATTTTGGGCCCGCAAGAGGGCGGCCATGAGTCAATTTGGAACGCAGCTCGGGCTAGGCCCCGCCATGCAAGTTGGCTGGCTGGCTGGCTGGCCAAGCGGGGGATGCAGTGGGGCCAGCTGCTGCCCGCATTGGCAGAATATTTGAAGGAGAACCTTTCGCCTGACAGATTGGTGATCCACCTGGGTGAAAACGATCTGTGTGGGATGGCCAGGCTGTCGCTCAGGCTCAGAGCATGTAAGGACCTCACCACCCTGCAGGGTTGGCTACCCAGCATCACGGTGGTCTGGTCAGACTTCCTGCAGTGGTGAGTTTGGCGTGGTGTCAGCCGCTGTACTAAGGTGGAGAGGAGGAGGAGGCAGGTGACCAACGAGATTGATCAATACGTGGCACAGACCGGCAGCCGGGTCATTTTGCATCCAGCAATTGCCTTTTCTTTACAGAGGAGATGGGGTGCATTTGTCAGAGCAGGAGGCGAACATCTTCCTGAGATACCTGCAGGAAGGCCTTAAGGTGCTTCTCTCCCTGTTTGGGGGGGGGGGTCAAGCACTAGGCTGACCCTTCCTTGTGGCAAGTGGTGCAGTAGAGGCGTGCTTGGGACTGTGGAGTGCACCTTCAGACAGCATAGGCAGGGCAGAACCCAATAGCAGTCCTCAGTGGCTCAGTGGCACAAGGACATTGACTGGGGCCCTGGCCGGGACCACGGGGGGCTCAGCGGCTCAAGGCGCCACAGCCCGCGGTCCAGCTGCCTTATGGGACAGACCTGAATGAGCTGCGTTGCCCAAGAACAGAGCGCAGGTTGGAGTCGGATGCACATCCTGCCTGGGGGACAGAGTTGGTTCTGGGGCCGCCCAGTGGTCCCGCCTCCGCACCACCCAGGGGTTTCGCTGCCCCTGCAACTGCAGGTCTCAGCCTCCTTTTTAGTGTATTAAAATGCTAATCAAGTGGCCCTTTCTCCCACGTGTGTTGTCTCCAGTGTTCATTGGACTGTGCCCAGACAAACAGTTCAGTGACTATCTCATCGCCTCCCTGCAGAAAGTTGATGCTATTGAGAAGTGTCTTGTTGGTGTTGTGTTTATGACATGGTCATGCAACCATTAATCTTTTCTTAGAGAGTATATTAATGATATAGTCCTAATGGGGGGAATCCATCATCTCTGATTATAAGAATCTGCCTGAAAATAAATGGAGCCAATTAGCTGTAAAAAGGGTACTCTCAAGTAATGTTGAACAAGGACAATCCATTATACATATGAACCGTGTCCTTAAGGCAACTATTGGTGGGGAAAAAAAAAAAAAATCATTCTCCAAGTTAAGCAAGGCAAATATTTCCCTAAAGTTTTATGGAGAAAAACATCAAGAAGAGCACCACACACAGACAAATCTCTTTCAATAAAATGCTCCTTTCTCATGACTTGTTTACAATGGTAGGAATATCTGGTTACAGCAGTTCCATTTGGGTTTATATTTCATAAAGATCATTGTTCCCCATGGGGCACTCGTGTTGTTGTTGGATGTGGCGAACGGCAGGCTTGTGATTTTAAAACTACCCAGAGTTGATTTTATTTATTTATCGCAGTTATAAATTGCCTTTCTGACAATGCACTCACGGTAGTTCGCCATTTAAAATAATGCCTTTCAATTGAATAGACATGAGGCGCAAGGGGAAAGTGGCCAGGAGGGAAGAGAAAAATAAGTGCTGGATAAGAGAGAGAAAGAGAGGACTAAGTGAGAAGATGGCAAATGACAGTTGTCCCCAGCCAGGCTAATAGAGAGGGTCGTGTGATCTAGCCAGTCCTTTGGAGGCAGCCAGGAAGGGTAGATGCTGATTGAGGCAGTTCCAGGAAAGAAGGAAATTCTACATGGCTGTCTGCCATGATACAGTAGCAAAAATGCTGTCCATGCCTCTGCCAGACTTTCTCTCCTTCTGTGACATGAACTGCATCCTTCCCTTTCCTTCCCTTCCCTTCTCTCCCATTGTCATTTTCTCTCCTGTTGATAGTTCAACTGTAGCCTTCTTGGGGCAGAGACTTAATCTTATTTTGCTCATCATACTCTGTAAAATGCCAACAAACACAAACGGAGCTATACGGATAATAGCAGTCTCAATTTAAAAAGCCCCTCTTCTCTGCTGACCCCACAGCTGGGCTAGCAGACAATTGCCTGCTTTTATTTTTTTAATTATTATTATAATTTGCTGGGATTCTTCTCCTTGGGACCTTCCAGTTTAAATGAGCCCTTCCATGGGCCCAAATTCCCCCTCCCGAGTTTTTTGATTTTGTTACTCTTGGGCTTGAGACAGAACAACATGTTGTTGGCAACCTTCAGTCTCGAAAGACTATGGTATCGCGCTCTGAAAGGTGGTTCTGGAACAGCGTCTAGTGTGGCTGAAAAGGCCAGTTCGGGAGTGACAATCCCTTCCATACTGGGAGCAAGTGCAGTCTGTCCCTGGTCTGTCTCCCTGGCTATGGGCCTTCCTTCTTTGCCTCTTAGCCTCAGACTGTTGGCCAAGTGTCTCTTCAAACTGGGAAAGGCCATGCTGCACAGCCTGCCTCCAAGCGGGCCACTCAGAGGCCAGGGTTTCCCACCTGTTGAGGTCCACTCTTAAGGCCTTCAGATCCCTCTTGCAGATGTCCTTGTATCACAGCTGTGGTCTACCTGTAGGGTGCTTTCCTTGCACAAGTTCTCCATAGAGGAGATCCTTTGGGATCCAGCCATCATCCATTCTCATGACATGACCGAGCCAACACAGGCGTCTCTGTTTCAGCAGAGACAGAACAAACAGCTGCAGAAACAAAAGAAACCAAAGCTCCGTTTACAGCTGAAGCTTAACCTTCCTTATACTTTCACTCTTTAAGTTAAGAAGCTTTCCCATGACCACTTCTGAAAAGTTTGGCATGAGACATCAGGCTGAAGGTGCAAAAGTTATAACTAACGCAGCTTCATTCCCACCCACCCCCATCAAAAGACAAGGGCTGCTGGGCCTTCTACAGCTATGATGGTTTAAATAAAACAGAAATAGCCGTCTAGAGGGGAATCTTCTGAGTGTGTAAGTAAACAGTAGGTCAATGAGCAATGCTGTCTCCAGCATGTGTGACATGTCCTACTAGATGAGATGTCGTACACGTTCCTCCTGGTCATAAATACATTTCATAATTGCTGCCTGCCAGCCAAAATGGGGCTCCATCTGCACGGTTGTCCGAAGCTGTCTTGAAGGTCAAAAGATGGCTTTACTGACAAGTGAAGTCAGGAGCAGAGTCAATGGCAAGCCTCTTTTTTGACTTCATTGGATTAGCTTCCTAGCACAGGCCATTGGAATTGAAGCTGGCTCGGAATGAAGGGCAGAAGAAAGGATAACACTGGGAGGAAGTTAGAGCGACTTAAGGGCAGATCTGTGTCTGTTTCCAATACAGCTGTGAATCCTTTTTACAGGAATCGCTGGTGGCAACGACAAGGTCATGGAAAAGGTTTTGGAAATGAAAGAACTATCAAGCAGGTCTACATAGCCTAAAGATTTAAACAACAGGGATTGCTGTGGAGGGGAAAAAAAAAAAACACACTTTGAAAGGAGTTTGAGTGCAGCTGAAATCCTGTTGTTTGGAACCCACGTATTGGCAACGGCAATGGAAAATTGCCTTGCTTGTGTTTTTCTTAAACAGGCTAAAGGGAGCAAAGGGATTTTGAGAAACTTCGCCAGTATCTGCAGGTAATGTAAGCACAATGAACAAAATCAGGGAAAAGCAAAACAAGTCCACACAGGGTAGCAAGAGACAGACATGAAATTGCTTCTCTGTAAGAGCTGGGGGGCATCCATAAGCATGATTATTGAGCAGAAGTTATCAGGCTTTCAAAAATGTTGTCAGAATAAACGTCTTGCCCTGGTACCCATTCTCCTCCCCAAAATGAACAAGGCACCAAATTAATCCACAACTTCTATTTTTCTGGACAAAGCAATACAGGTTTGTCTAGCACTGTAAGGTATGCACTAAAAAGCGCACTGTTTAGCCTTTAGGTAAGGTAAGGGAAAAATAATTTGGCTGAAAGAGTGGCTAAAAGTTAACTCATCTCTAGATGCTCTTATGGATCCCCCAGGGCCACCGGGAAAGAAAAGTGGGATTGGAAATGCGCTCCAATTGAGAGAGCCAACGCTTGCAGCATGTCGGCTTTTAATTACTAAATGGCAGACTGGGGTAACCATAATGCCAAAATAATAACAGGGAGGAATAAAAGGGGAAAACTTTGTTCTTGGATTGCAGCATGTCCGATGGTGGATGGGAGCGGTGAGCGTGGGAGTTGCATCCTTGAACACTCTCCCCCCCCCCATACAAGCACAGCTATAGTGCGAGAAAGGCAAGAGGAATGAGACCTTTAGCACTTTTGTTCCCAAATATATGAGGATTCGGAAATGCTCAGGAAAGCACTGGCTTGGACTGCAGACCCTACGGTCAAATCCAATGAAGGGCCTGCACCGGCAGAACATGCAGTGTACTAGAACATGCTGTAGTTGTAAAGCACTTGTGACAGCGCAAGGCCCAAGTGTGCCAGCAGGAAGGCCAAAGCCTTCCTTAACATGTGACAATGTCTCTTGGTTCAACTTCAGATCTTGGTGAGGAAGGTTAATTATTGGCTTTTACAAACATCGAGAGATTGTTCTTCCCACCAAAGTGGTGGTAAACCTTTCATTTCTTTAAGGCAGTGTTCTTCAACCTGTCAGTCGGGATCCAAATGGGGTCATGAAGTCTCATTTGGGGGGGTCGCTGCCGTCTTTCAATGCCTGTGCAAGAGAGGGCTTGGATCCGGTCCAATCATGGTACCGCCTTATCAAAGCCGAGTTCTGGATATAATCCTGCACAGCCTCTTCTCGCTGTCTTGCCCCATAGCTCCTAAGGCAAGCCCTGCTCTGGCTGCTACCTCGCAGGGATGTTGTGAAGATACCAGTGGTATGAGGAAACACATTGGGCGGGGTTGGGGGATGGGCATATTGGGTCCCAGGAGGGGCAACAAGATCAGTGGTGGGTTCTGAGTCTCATTATTTGTTTGTTTATTTATTGGAGTTATGGCACGAAAAAGGTTGAAGACCACTAATTTAAGGGGCACATATCTTGCAAAACAGAGACCATGGTATGAGGTGATTTTTCAGAGATAAATAGTTGACAATCAGCATAATTATAACATGATTAGAGGTAATGGGGGAAGAGAAAGGCTTGTTCAGGGTTATCCAATTTTTCTTTCTGTAAAATGCAAGATACTTTTCCTGCAGTGTATTCTCATTTTTTCTTGACATCAAGATGAAATACAGGATGGAAACTGTACTAATAGCTGGAAAGAGTGCTATCATTTCCTCCTGTGCAAGTACTAAATATCCAGTATTTATTTCTTTAAAAATGCCTCATTTTTCTTTATTCTAAACAAATATATTTACAGCCGTGTACATAACAGTATTATTTGATCGCTTCCAGAACTCCATCCGGTACTGCCACTAAAATGTACAGCTCTATAATTAGTGAGTGGGAGAAGATTTAATATTTCAGGAAGATCACTTTGGATATTTAATTTCAAATGGTTCCCTACAGCCCTGGGGGGGGGGGGAATCCATGTGAATTACTTTCTAAACAATCCTTGAAAGACAATCAGTCACATCCTTTAACATTGGTACCAGGTTAACCCCTGATGCTCTTGTGAGCTGAGATCATCAAATCAGATCAATCTAGGACTCCACTGAAATATACATATCTATTTTTGAACACTCTCTCTCTCTCTCTCTCTCTCTCTCTCTCTCTCTCTCTCTCTCTCTCTCTCTATATATATATATATATATATATATATATATATATATATATAGGCAGTAAAAGTGAGATGGGTGATGAGGTACCCTGAAAGTGATTAGGCACGCAACAAGAATAGATTTAATTTGAGACATTGAGAAGTGTGGAGATAACTGCTTTCTGCCTACACACTTTCACCATGGCTCTGTAGAACTGAGACTTTAAATACTTTATAAATTGAAGAAATTAACCACAGCACTCCTGAACCAAAAGAAGACCACCTACACCATTTATGCATTGATTCTATTAATAGCGTTGCCCACATTAGCTGTGGAATAAATTAGAATCTCTGGAATAAATTAGAGAAGAAGATGAAGAGGAAAGCACTTGTCTAGTGCCCTCGCTTTTATGTTTGCTAATTGGGAAAGACCAGAGAAGAAGGAATTGCTTTTTAGATCTCAACAATTCATGCAGGCAAGGGATGGCTCAAGCAGCACCCATTCTGGCTGATAAAGAAAAAAGACTCATGGAGAAGTCTTAAGGGCCAGTATACCACCTTCCAGTGATGTCACTAGGGTTTGCAACACCCAGTATGTGTCACCCCCATGATGGACCTCGTCCTATGCAGTGGATGGTGCAACACCCTCGCAATGGGTGTGGTGAGGAAGCATCGCTCCACCACCACTGTTTTTTTTTTTACTATAGCTTTTGCCAGAATAGAAATATTTCAACGTGGTTTATTTCATTGCATTCTGCATGAAATTACGCATTGAATGATTTATAACTTGATAGTATTATTCAAAAATACCAGGATTTTAGCAATTTTGGCAAGTAGTGGTGTCACACACACATCCCCACGGGCGTCACCCAGTGCAGCCCACAGCCCCCCCCCAGCAACACCACAGCCACCTTGAGAAGATGTTGGGGTGATAAGTGTGTTTGATGTTCATGCTGGCATGGAGAAAGCTGGCCATTATGGGATGAGCATGTGAATTTCTTTGGACAGAGCTTGTTGTTCTTCACTGGGATCTGAAAAGGACAACTTACAGCACAATCCTAAGATCACACTGAGTCAGCATAGGTCCCCGTGCCAGCTCCCATGTGTCACAAATGAGCCATAAAGCACATTTGAGCCAACTTAGGAACACACGCTGGCCTGCTGGCACCAGATCTCACCCCTGCACTGGTCAAGGCAGATAGGCTTGTACCAGGTGACACAGGGATGGGGGAGGGTGCTCCAGGGGTGAGAAGGGGGCATTTTAGGGCAGAGGGAGGATCAGGCCAGGACAGTGGTGAGATTTGCAATGTAGTGTAGAGCACACCCTATCCCCCATCCCAGGCCTGGGTGCAGCTGGTGCAGATCTGAGTAGCCCCATAGAGCAGGCTGGGGCAACAAGGTGTAACAGAGAAAATATCTCCTTACCCCAAGGTGACCTCCAACCTGCTTCTAACCTGCGTAGGATTCACCACAGACTATGTGGCCTGGCTGTTCCAGCAATGGTGAGGATTGGGCTGCCTGTCAAAGAGACTCAGGGGTCAAGGAATTTTGAAGAAGCAAGCAGCTGTTTGAACAAGTATGCATGCTTTCCCAGTATGGTTTGTGTGTCTCTGGGTGAAATTTTGTACAGAGAGCCAGTGTAGTGTAATAGAGTGCCAGACTAGCAGGCCTAACCCCAGCTCTGGCCATTGCCCACTGCTGCCCTGTTCCCTTACCCAGTTCTTTCCTGCACCAAATCCTGTCCCCATTTCCTGTAAGCACACTAAACCATGAAAACTATCTCTGCCTGCTGCCTCTGCCATCCTCCCCCTTCATTATTGCTCCAGAGCAGGAAGGGTGGAGGAGAAAAGAGATTGGGCTAGAGCAGTGGTGTCCAAACGTTTTGGCAGGAGGGCCACATTATCTCTCTGACACTGTGTCGGAGGCCAGGAAAAAAAAAAGAAAGAATTAATCTACATTTAAAATTTGAATGAATTTACATAAATGAATTCTTTAGAGATGGAACTTATATGAATGAATGTAGGTCTTGCCATAGCTCAAGGCCTATAGAAGGCCTTGCACAAAGCAAGGCTGACCTTTCCTTCACTGCCGCTGCTGCATCACAGATGTGAAGCAGCAAGCAGTGGAGGGAACCCTCGTCCCACAGCTCATGCAAGCGGTCGAACAGTCGCCCTCACAATGAGAGCAATTGCGTCATGCCAGCATGGGCTCCAGCAAGTCTCTGGAGGGCCAGAAGCTCAATGGAGACTGGGGACTCCCCGCCGGCTGGATTGGGAGCCCCCAAGGGCTGCAAGTGGCCCCAGGGTCAGGGTTTGGGCACCCCTGGGCTAGAGTGTCAACTCCTTATCTCACTGTGCTCATCTTGTTCACACTTCTTCTTCTGATCTCTTCCACACTTCTTGTCAAAATCTGAGGGGTGCAGGAGGAGGAGCAGAGAATGGGTTGATGAAACTGAATAGCAGAGACCAATGGAAGGGATGGGTGTAGGCAGCAACTCTTACTCCAACCCAATCCATCCACCACCCATGGTGGCTGTATCAATCAACCTTATGGACAGAAGGACTCTGTCCAGGATGGGGGAGACTGAAGTGGAAAGTTCACTCAGCCATGAAACTCCCTGGGTGCCCTTGGGCCTGTCACTCTCTTATCCTAACCTACATCACAGGGTCGTTGTGAATGGGTACTGCCACCCTGAGCTCTTTGGACATAAATGTAGAAAACAATAAGTAAATACAAAATGTATCTGGAGAAGACACACTCATTTTTTCCAGATGTTTTATTTTCATCCTGGGAGGGATTTGCAGCTGTGTTGCATGAATGAGAATTGTACGGCTGGAAATAGCCCTCAGGAAAATGAATAAACTAGATTGGACACCAAACAATAAATATATTTTAAATTGCATAAGCCTTAAAAAGAAAACTATGAATTAATAGAAAAGGAAAATGCATGGCAACCAAAAATGGGGGGGGGGGGAGGAGAACTGAAAGATAAAACAAGCAAAATAATACAGAAAATAAGATGGAAAGCTCTGTGAGGTAAGCAGAGCTGAATTTAGAGGCCACTCAAAAAGAACGGGGTGAGGCTTCGAAAGAAACAAGTTGAGAAAGAAAACTTGACTGAATGGAACAAATCCAAACGTTTAACTAGGACAAGGAACAGATGAGTGTGGAAAGCTTTCAAACATGGCAGTCAACAGAGAGGCATGCAATAAAAGAATATCCATCACTGGAGAGTTAGAGGCCGAATCTAAGTAAGCTAATAGAAAGAACAAGCGTTGTAGCTTTAAAAGGTATGCCTTTGCGGTTAGAGCATGCAACCAGACTGGGGAAGTTCACGAGACTTTTCAGTTCGGCAGCTGTTGAAATGAGCAGCAAGCTCCATCCACATACAATATTGTGCAAGCAGCGTTTCCTTCCTTACAGACCGTTGACGTGAAATGACAACAAGATTGAAAAAACATCCTCCTTTCCACAAAGCCTGGTTTATCTTTCTGTTTTCACCGGGATGGTGTCAGGACTCAGCGCATTCCTTCGCAGGCACTGGCTGAGGCTCTGAGCCCACCTGGATGGATTAACCCCCAAACCCTCACTGGTGGCAGTGGTAGCACCCAATACACCATCAATGCACCTATGGGAAGCCCAGTGTAGCAATGGGGCACCAGCAGGCCTGAAGGGCAGGGGGCAAAATCCTGGGGAGGGAGCAAATTTCCTGGGTTAGGGGACAAAATCAACTGAAGCCCTTGCCTCAGGCAACAGATTGGTGGAGTGGCACTCATCTCTGTCTTGCCTTGCGCTGCTCCTCCTCCTACTTCCACTCACTGGATTGGAGAAGGAACAGGGGGACAGAGAGGAAGAGGAAATGTGGACGGGAGGTGTGCTGAGCTAGAACATGGGAGACTGGGAGGAGCAAAGGCCAGCGCGTCATCAGTTAACAGGGGCAGTATTTGGCCTGCTTCCTCAAGCATCAGGACATCTTGGTCTGGACCTGATCCCCTGTTAGTACTGACATAATACAAACCAACTACAAAATAAAAACAACAACAAAACAGCAGCTCAGTGGTGCACTCCAGGGCAAAGGTCCGTGATGGCGCCCTCGCAGGCTTCACTGCCCCCCAATGCACAAATCTGCCCCCCATTCACCTGGGGCTCATGGTGCCTTGCATGACCCCAGATTGCATTGGGGTCTGCATTGAAGCTTCCTGAGACTTCCCTGATGCTATAAACCAGGGATGCCCAAACCCCGACCTGGGGGCCACTTGCAGCCCTTGGGGGCTTCCAATCAGGCCCTCGGGGAGCCCCCAGTCTCCAATGAGCCTCTGGCCCCCCAAAGACTTGCTGGAGCCCGTGCTGGCCCAATGCAACTGCTCTCAGCATGAGGACGACTGTTCGACCTCTCACCTGAGCTGTGGGACAAGGGCTCCCTCCACTACTTGCTGTTTCACATCTGTGATGCAGCAGTGGCAGCAAAGGAAAGGCTGGTCTTGCTTTGTGCAAGGCCTTTTATAGGCCTTGAGCTACTGCAAGACCTTCATTCATTCGTATAAGTTCCATCTCTAATAAATTCATGTATGTAAATTTATTCAAATTTTAAATGTAAATTAATTCTTTTTTTCCCCCGGCCCCTGACATAGTGTCAGAGAGATGATGTGGCCCTCCTGCCAAAAAGTTTGGACATCCCTGCTATAAACTGTGCTTCTGGGAAACCAGAAGCAGTTATCGACCCCGTCGGGAGCCTCAGGCAGGCTTTCATGGGGTCCTAAAGGATCGTGCCCCTTTGAACATAATGGGAAGTCTGCCTTTGCAGTGGCTGCCACTCAATTGTTCCTTCAGTAGCAACCATCTAGGAAGAATTGAACAATATTATCCCCCTAAATCATCTATACATACAGATAACTGGATAGAGATAGAAACAGAGAGAGAGAGAGAGAGGCATTTGTTAATTTTGCCAGGGACTTTCTGTAATGGATTCAAGTTCCCAGTCTACCCACTGCAAATCCGTTGACATGTGGCCTTTCCTACAGATGGATCCTGCTACACATATCCAGCTGCAAATGTGTGTAGCACAGGTGCTTGGTTTTGTAACTGTGAGCCAGCCAAAAGCACACAGATTTATTGGCCTCGCGGCCGCTTTTCACTGGCGCTGGAAACGGAAGCATGCGGATAAAAATAGACGTGATATCCTGCTTTGCTCATGCAACTCTGCACGGTGGGAAAGACTGCACACAGACAAAAGGAGACCCTCAATGAATAGCTGCTGTCAGTCCCTCAGCTAATTGGTGCTACCATGTTTAGTCACCCCATGAAAGGTGCAGCTGCTCATTGCATATGAGGCTGTCTGTAGGATATTTCGGGGACCCGAGAAATGGCAGAGATGTATTGGAAGCAGAAGTATGATTTCATTGAATCACTTGGAGAACAAACAAGTATTTTGTGTGTGAAGCCTAACACAACCACTCATTGCTTCCAGATCAGGTCTAGGTTGTGGGGTGTGAGTTTCAGTCCTGGCTAAAAACTGGGTTGAAACCGCTTTAGGTTCTGACATGTTAGAACTACTGAAAAGATGTAGTGGATCTCTACACACTCCACTGCAGAGGCATTTCTTGTGTGTTGTAAGAAAGGATAGGTGCCCTGGGCACCATGGAGGGCACCAGCCATGGACTTACAAGGTGGCAGTGTTCCCCATCCGCGGCGCTCTGGATAGCTCCTGGCCTCTCCAAGGGGGAGTGCTGGTGGATTTGTGCCCCCCTTTCCTTCTCCTGTGGAGGCTCCCCTCAAAAGGAGCCCAAAACAGAAGCTCCCCTCAAAGGAAAGCCTCCACAGGAGAAAGAGTAGAAGCCCACTTTCTTCCACTCAAACTTTTCTCATAACCTTACTCATTCCAAAGCCATTTGGGTATTGTTAATATAAGTATCATCACTGTTTATTAAGAGATCGCTGTTGATCCTGCTTGCTGCATTCCTGATGCTAGTTGCATACACGCTACTTGCCTGGATAAGGTGTGAGAGGCAGCTGTGTCACTAGGGTTTGCAACATCCAGTGAGGGAGGCCAGCACGTCACCACCATGATGGACTTCCTCCCATGCAGTGGACGGGGCAACACCCCAGGTGATAGGCATGGTAATGCACCATTGCCCCACTTCGCTGGTTTTTTTTTTTTTTTTGGTTTTTTTTTGGGCTATAACTTTGGATAGAATAGAGATATTTCAACCCAATTTGTTTCACTGAATTCTGCATGAAATTACACGTTGATTTATAACATGATGGTATTATGCAAAAATACCAAGATTAAAAAAAATTGGCCAGTAGTGGAGTTACGCCTGCCCATGCACGTCACCCAGTATGGCCCACACTCCCTGCACCCTTCTAGCGGCATCACTGATGAGAAGTATGGATGACACTTGGTATATTAATGCATGGAGGTTTGGAGTATTTGCCTGGAGTATGGAGGCATGGAGGTTTGGAGAACTGGAGTATTGTGTCCAGTTCTGGTCGCCGCATCTCAAAAAAGACCTAGTGGAAATGGAAAAGGTGCAAAAGAGAGCGACTAAGATGATTACAGGGCTGGGGCACCTTCCTTATGAGGAAAGGCTACGGCGTTTGGGCCTCTTCAGCCTAGAAAAGAGGCGCCTGAGGGGGGACATGATTGAGACATACAAAATTATGCAGGGGATGGACAGAGTGGATAGGGAGATGCTCTTTACACTCTCACATAACACCAGAACCAGGGGACATCCACTAAAATTGAGCGTTGGGAGAGTTAGGACAGACAAAAGAAAATATTTCTTTACTCAGCGTGTGGTTGGTCTGTGGAACTCTTTGCCACAGGATGTGGTGATGGTGACTGGCCTGGACACCTTTAAAAGGGGATTGGACAAGTTTCTGGAGGAAAAATCCATTATGGGGTACAAGCCATGATGTGTATGCGCAACCTCCTGATTTTAGAAATGGGTTATGTCAGAATGCCAGATGCAAGGGAGGGCACCAGGATGCAGGTCTCTTGTTATCTGGTGTGCTCCTTGGGGCATTTGGTGGGCTGCTGTGAGATACAGGAAGCTGGACTAGATGGGCCTATGGCCTGATCCAGTGGGGCTGTTCTTATGTTCTTATGTTGGAGTGGTACCTCACATCCATGCATTTAACTGTACCCACATTAAAAGCATGTGGATAGGGCTAATGTCAGCCCCTGTATTCTAGCTGGGACAGAGTACTGGTGCCCAGAACATGTTCCTGTTCTTCTATTTTACTGTTCTTATCCTTACTACATTTGAATACATTCTGGATTTGGCTAAAATTCCTATGGATTACGCATGAGACAATTGACAAGTTGCTAAATTGCCATCTCATTTTGTCGGCGTGTGGGGGCCATTTTGTGCGTGATCCCTCCCGCCAAACCCTTCCACGGATTCCTCCCTAAAGCCATAGCAAACACAGCATAGTATCACCTTGGTGACATTTTTCCAAACCCAAAAGTCACACTTCTTATCTTTCTGCTCAATCTCTTATTTATTTTTTCTTTATTAAGAATATTTATATACCCCTTTTCAGGAAGGAAAAAAGAAAGCAGTTTACATAGCTACATAAATGGTTCCCTGTCCCAAAAGCATCACAGTCTTTTTAGAAAAAGAAACATCAGCAAACAGTGACTGGAAAAGATGCTATGCTGAGGTGAAGATGGACAGTCGCCCCACTCCCCATTAACCCCACAAAATGCTGCCCTTGTGCATGCTGCCCTGTGGATGAGGGGAGAGGACAGGCAAATGAGTAAGTGAGCAGATGGGTGGGCAAGCGGGTGAGGTAGAAGGGGACGTTGCGCTCCTGACATGCTCTCTGTTGAACGGCAGACTGGAGAGAGTGGCAGGCAGATGGGCTTGGGGGTCAACAACCTATCTGACAGAGCTGCTCCACAGGGAGCCATTGTTAGAAGTTGTGGTGCTCAGGGCAGTGACATCATCATGATATCACTTCTGCATTCCCCTTCCAAGGAGGAGGCACTAGTGGTGGTGGTGGCCCCGTGATCCAGCTGCCACCCTATTCCTTCTCGATTCAGAGGCCAAGCAATCCATTCATCTTCCATCTCTTCTAGTTCCTTCAGTGTTGCCCCCCTTCAAGCGGCACCCAGGGCTTGTGCCCTACCTGTCGTACCCTAGATATGTTGCTGGCTCCACACCACCATTTCAGTTTGATCCATGGAAGGCCAGTCTTGCTGCAGCCCCAGCAACTCCCAAAGTTACCAATCACCAGTGCCTTACACAACTGTGTCCTTTCTTTTGACTGTGCAGTGGGAATAATGCTGACGTATTGCGCAAGGATGTTGTGAGACCAAATGAATTCAGGGTTGCTAAGCATTTTGCAGATCAGAATTGCTAGGTAAACAACCAAGAGCGGCAGCAGCAATGTGCTTTCATGTTGGACCATATGCTTCAAAGGAATGGGGTTACAGGAAGAATAAACTTTATCTAAGTAGTTCACCAATTGATCCAGCTTGACAAAATTATTCCGACCAGCTTTGGCCCTAGTTGGGAGTACTGCTGTAATCTGACAGTCAGTGCTTTGATTTCCAGAATGTTTCGTTTTCAAGGAGTGCGAAATGTAGACTTAGGAATCTTGGGACTCCTTTGATTTAACAAGAAAATAACATCTCCTTTCCTGTAAAGTTGGCAACTCTTTACACTGTACGTTGCTAACAAATAAATTGCAGCTGAAGCAGGATTAAAATGCTTTGACATTGCACTGGAGATCTGAGCTCCTTTGAGCTTTCTATGGCAGTGTTCCAGAATACTGATCGTTCAAGCGCATGTTTAAGGGGGTGCAAATGCTGTGTTCCACTTGCCCTAATTCTGCTAAGGACATCTATGAGTATGAATATGCTTGTGTGCTTATATCACTCGATGGATTGCCTAGTGCAGGGGTGGGCAAACTTTCAACTTTAGGGATTCTGGACCTTTAACAATTGTTTTCAGCAGGTAATTTTTGCACCTGCTGAAATTCCCTTTTCTATACAATTGTTAAAGATCCAGAATCCCTGAAGTTGAAAGTTTGCCCACCCCTTCCCTAGTATATTTCAGGGGGAAATTGCAACTCTCATAGAGATCTGCAGTAGCATAGCTAGAGGGCATGCAAAGCACTAAGTTTTGCAGGGACCCTCACCGCAGCATGCAAGCAGCCCCACCCTCCCCCTTCTGAGCCACGCTTACACCTCCATTTTGCTCTAGCGGCACCAAATGGCTTCAAAGGGGGAGGGGTGTAAGCACAGCATGGTGAGACTCCCTGCAAAACTTAGTGCTTTGCACCCTCTCTAGCTACGCTACTGGGGACCTGACAATCTCCCCGACACTTATTGAGCATTTGAGCAAAAAGACTACTTTGTCCCTCCCCTGAACAATTTCACCCAAAGTGATTTGGGCAAAATGGTTCTGGCAGCGCCAACAATTCCTGTCTTCAGGCATGCGCTTGTGCAAGTAGCCTGATGCCGACACCCTTTTCTGTGTGCAACTACACTTTAATTGGGGGGGGGGCTGTATTTACATCGATAATCCTCAGGCTTTGATTTTGCTCGAGTCTATTTTGCATTTCCTGAAGCTTCGGAGGGTAGAAGCGCTTTATAACATTTATTGATATAAATAGAAATGGGTTCAGGAGACCAGTATATTTGCGACATGTCACTGAGCCTGCATAACATGTCTTCTTGGTGGATATGCTACATTAGCTATCTCTGTGTTTGCCTTGATCTTTGACAATACAGGCATTCCAGAAAGGCTGAAACTTTTAATTAGAGACCTGTGCAGCTTCCCTTCTTACTAGTGTAATCATTAAATTGATTTTTCCAGTCCATCATGTAATTGTTCCAGCGAAGGAATCCTGCTTTCCACTCTCGTTCTGCTTCATCAATATTTCCTGTAAAACATGAAATGGGCAGGATTAATCTAAATTTAAATCTCTTTGTACATTAATTGAAAAATAATTCTGATTATCAATGCCATTTTCTTCTAAATATACCACACACCACTTGGCTCTCCTTCTTTCCTCTCATCGTCACCTGATTTATTACAAATGGAAAGGGTAACATTTTATCTCTGGATCATGAGATAATCAATTAAAATGAAGAATTATTATTATTTTTTTTTCTGGTTCTATAACCAGTACTGTATGGGACTACATTTTCAGCTTTTCCACCCATCTGACATGTACCAATGCACTTCCAGTTCATGAGGAATAGACAATTTTAGTGGATTCCAGTTCACATACAGACATCCCAGTAGGGGATGTAGTGAACTGCTGTAATTTTCATTTTGGGGAACAAAAGTCATATATTCACAGTTGTAGAAATGTGTCCTAAATATAGCAACTGATTGCCAAAATTTAGAATGGATTCACGAGAGAGAGAGAGAGAGAGAGAGAGAAGAAAAGATGACTTATTTGTGCATTGCATTCCCAAGTGAAACCAACAGCCCAGAATCAGAAGGATGTAAAATATCACTGAGTAACAACCTAGCTACAACTGCAAGCCAGTCAGCATTTTCAATGGAGAACAACGTTGACCTATTTTTACACAAGCTGATCTGAAAGAAGCAAAATAAAGCATTTCTGAAAATCCTCCGCTTGCAAACACGGCATAGCCACTTCTGTGGACAAATATCCTGAACATGTGATGCCAAAGGCAAAAATATCCGTGGAAATAATTGGGGGCAAAGAGGTGTCAATTGAGCCCTGTGTCGATGCCCTCCAACACATGGAGCTTTGCCCCTTGGTGGGGTGCATTTGTTTTCCAGTGGTCAGTTTAGGCACAGTTACATTTCCTTCCAGTCTCTTAAAGGCCAGGCACGAAAACAAATGTTTAGAAATATCCACGCCTAATGCTACATATGAGTCTATTTCACAACATGGCTTACAGTTGATCTCATTGGTGCTACCACTCTTTTGCTAGTCAGAATTGCATGCTTCAGCTACAAGACTGACAGTGCAATCCTGATCTCTTCCTGCAGTGCAGCAGCCACTGCCCCAGTGGCTCTAGCCACCGGTGGTTCTAGCCACCGGTGGTTCTAGCCATGGCTTAGGGGAGTCAAACATAAGGCCGTGAGCCGAATGTAGCCCCCAGAAGCAATTTATCCAGCACCTGTTATATAATTGGGCTCTCCCAGCCTGATAATTGGGCTCTCTCATATCTTCGAAATAGGAACATGATTTGCACATTTTCTCTTCTGTCTTTTGCAGCTAATGAGTTCCTATATGAGAACATAGTGCTTATATCTGGCCATCATCTGCTTAATGACATCACTTTCTGCTGAAAGTGGTCCACTACCAGCTAACCATGAATGCTAACTTCAGCCCTCTGTATGAAATGAGTTTGTCATCCCTGGCCTAGAGTGTCACAAATATGCTGTAAAGCATATTTGTGGCTACTCCAGAGCAGGGGTCTCCAAACCCCGGCCCGGGAGCCAGATGTGGCCCGTGGAGAGCCTCTATCTAGCCCACAGCCAGCCTCTGATCCCCTGAGAGCCTCTGGCCCAGTTGACCAAACACAACCGAAGCTGTGCTTGTGGGGTTGGGGAATGGGGGTCCATTTAAGTGTGTGCTTTATTTCTTGGGCTGTGTTCATGCTTGAAGAAGTCCTGGACATTTGAGCTCATTCATTTATTCATTCATCTAAGTTCCATCTCTAATGCGTTTATTTAAATTTTATATTTAATTTTTTTTTCTGGCCCTCGACACTGTGCCAGATATTTGATGCGGCTCTTCAGCCAAAAAGTTTAGAGACCCCTGCTCTAGAGCAAGCAGCATTGACAGGAAGGCCTGCACCATGCTGCTGGCACTGTATCCAAAGGAAAGTCCACCAGTGGAGATGAGTACTCTGCCAAGTGCTGCAGGGGAAGGGCAGCAGGAGGGCGGAATGGAGGTGGGGAGGGCATAACTGGTGTGACAGGCCCAGGAGGGGGCAGGTTCAACAGAGGAAACTCCTTCCCTCGCCTGGCAACTTTACAAGGAGCTGCTTGGAACTGCACCAACGATTTAGCTGGTGCAGATCCAAGTAGTCCCATTGGACGGGTAAGGGTAATATCTCCTTACCCTTTCTTAGGGGGCAAGGCAATGGCGATTGCCACAATGATGCTGCTGCTGGGGATAAAAGGGATTTTTCCATACTTATCCCTAGCAGGATCGGCCCTCCGGTGCGGGGAGCTCGCGGACACCTCTGCAGGGCTCCCCAAGTCACAGAAAACCTAAAAATAGCTACTGCAACCCCCTTTTGGTTTCTTTTTGCTCATCAACACTGCACCTGCAAACACTGTCCTGACTGATAGCTATGATAAATGTGGTCTCAATGAGAACAGGATATCCATAGAACTCAACCCGAGATGTTTTTGATGCAAAATGGAGATAGGTATTTGCCATGTTTCTCTGGGACACTGAACTGGAATACTAACCATTTGAAATAAATCATCATTGTCAATCCCTAGATAACTGCAGTGTGATGAATTATTTAACAAACAGGGCACTTCATGTCCCCTGTCTGCTTCCTGCCCCAATGACATCCACATTTTGCCTCAGGAAAGCTGATGGTGCTCAGAATACACTGTGTAAATACATAGAAATAATAGACAATGGTTTGGAACCAGTAATACTGGGGGGGGGCATGTACACATGAAGAGATCCTTATAGAACACAACACGGCCCTATTTCTTCTGCACAGTATACGTGGGCACCTCCCATATCCCATACAGCCTTCCCTCTTGTTTAGGCTCAGAACTTGCACTGTTGACCAAGTGGAAGGACAGACAGTTATATGGAGTTATGGGAGTTCAAGAACTTCCCACTCTCTAGAACAGTGATTTTTCAACTAGTGTGCCATGCTCTGTGTCACGGGATTTTGGAGCAGGGAAGTTGAAAACCCTCCCAAGACTCTTCCAGGTTCTGCATCTCTGTTGCTAGGGCAACTCTCTGTACTAATGAATTGTCTGATCCTTTTCCTCCACTGACAGTTCCCCTAGAAACAGAGCTTCAGAGCCTGGAAGAGACTCCTGGAAGCGGCACTACAAGAGATAAATACCATAGAGAAGAAAAAATGTTGGAAATTGTTGTGCCTGGCAAGAAGAGCCTGGCAAGGTGCTTGCACATGGAGTTCACACACAAATGGACAGAGGAAAGCCAGACTCTGGCCATTCTGCAGGTGGTTGCTTTGTTTCCTGTGGGGGCTGAATTGAATCCACTTTTTCTGCAGACATATGTTAACGGACCCATTTCAATAAGAATATGAAGGCCCAATCCTATCCAACTTTCCAGCACAGGTGCAGTCGCAATGCAGCTCCAAGGTAACAAAGCAAATGTTCCCATACCGTGAGGAGGTCTCTGTGACTGCCTCCCCACCACAGGATACAGCGCACGCGTCATTGGCACAGTTGCACCAGCAATGGAAAATTGGATAGGACTGGGACCTAAGTGAGCCAGGGCTGCAAATTATTTAAGAAATATCCTTTATATAAAGATGAGTGGGGCTTGCTCACTAGCTGGCTCACTGACAGGCATGTCAACCTTCTGAAGTTATTTCCACAACTGACTGAAAGCAGACATTTGGTCAGCGTACAGGCCAACATGCCTTGGTCACCAGAGCAGATCTCAAGATGGACATGTTTATGCCTCTCCCATAAAATTCAGGACAGAAAGTTCACTTCAGAATAGAACCATGATCCAGAACAGAACAAGCCACAGATTGGTTGGGAGCCTGGGCTGTGGAAGGTCCCATTTTACAGATGATCAGCAACTCTGAACATGGGAAAGCAACTTTAGAGTAGTGTGGCTATAGGAGGGAAGTATTGCAGACACTGCAATGTGCCATGTAAGTGGCCCTTCCCACTAGCCGTTGAGTCAGTGCAATATTTTGCAGGCTCCAGGCACTTAGCCTTCACTAGGAGGCAGTAATCCCTCCCTTCACCAGGAGCCCCAGCGAGGGGGAAAGAATGGAGAAGGTGATAATTGCTGCCATTTAGCCTTCTTTCACATGCTCAGGGGGGAAGGGTGAAGCCTGCAGAGAGAATGATTGATGGATTGTCAGCCGGCTGCCCTCTCTGGCATTATTAAACGACTGTTTTCCTTTAATTTAAGGGGCCCTTCCTATCAGCTTTGAGACAGAAAAATCTGTGGATACTTAGGTTATACCTGTAATCACTTGTATGACTGTCTCTCTGCAACAGTATAAAGCAGTTTTTTAAACTGATTTTAAAGGGATGCATTTTTCCCCTTCTCCAGGGATAGCACATATCTTCTCATTTGCAGTTCATGCTGAGTCAAATTTGTGTATAAAAATCAGTGTATAACAAGGCTGGACCTGTATCTATGTATGGAGTGACAGTGGTAGAGCCCTTTCTTTACACAACAGACATGGCAGTGGGGCAGGACCACAGCAGGAAGTTTTTAGCCTGGGGAAAGGTGGTATAGAAATTTTCTAAATAAATTGGTAAGTTCTTGTCTCTGACTTACATATTTCTGAATAGGACTTGCATGTGTATATCTGATATGCGCATGGACCCCCATGGACTTACTGTATGTGCACAGACAGTGTTCAGACAGTAGATGCCACACTGTAGGCCAGGGGTGTCACTCATTTCATACAGAGGGCTGAATAGCATTCATAATATCTGCTGAGGGCCGAAAGTTATGTAATTAGGCAGGAAGTGGTGTCATTAAACAGGTCATGACCAAAAATAAGCACTTTTTCTCACTTGGGAACTCATTAGCTGCAAATCATAGGAAATATACGTATCTTGATCATATTCAAGATATAGGAGAGCTCAATTTTCAAGTGGGCTTCCCTTTCAGCAGTAACACCTCAGCATTGCTCAGCAGCTGAGAGCCTGAGGGCCGGATAAAAAGCTTCCGCGGGCTGCATCCAACCCCGGGCCTTATGTTTGACACCCCTGCCGTAGGCCAAGGATTGGATCTGCTGCCATGATACCATTCCTTCCCTAAGCAACTTCAGTTGACCCTGACTGAGCAGGTGAAAAGGTCTCACTGACCCATATGAGTGTCAAAATGTTTAAGGCAATAGCAGATCAGAAGCTGCTGTTTAGCATACATGTTATACAACACAGTCTGATGAGTAGAAAAGTCCTAAAATGGGATGCTTTTGTGCCCTTGTGTTCCCAGTACATATGAAGCTTACCTCACTTTGCCCACAATCCTGACCCTCACTTGAACTGATGAAATCTCTTGCGCCAACTTGGGGGTGTAGTAAAAGTGCCATAAAGCACTTTTGTGCCATCCTGAGGGGAGACAGGCAGGTACACAGACACACGCAGGCCTCCCCATGCCAATGTGGGCCCCGAGGAGAAGGTGAGTTGGGTCAGCCAAGCTCAGCCAATGCAAGGGTCTGGGGGGGACATGGGGATGGTGGGGAGGAGGTGGCATTTCAGGGTGGGAGGAAGGTGGGCAGCTGGCATTCCCAGGAGGAGGCGGGGGAGCAGGGGGTGGGGCCAGGACCCAGCAATTATGCTGGGTCCTGTTCCTGGGTGGCTCAGGGCAGTCCTGGGCTACTCGGATTTGCACCACCTCATCAGGTGGCACAGATCCGAGAAAGCCCATTGCGTTCACTGCAAATTGACACAGGGTAAAGGGAAATGTTTTCCCTTGCCTCGTGCTGCACCACTTTTGGCCCCAAACTTGTGCTGGATGCAGCGCAGGTCCACAAGTTAGGGGACAAGTTCAGCACAAGTTAGGACTGCACCCTTAGCAACTAGCTCTGAGAGCCCAGAAAGCCTAAGCTATGCCTGCATGGAGGGGTGTAGGAATATCAACACACAGATGGGGAGAAACAGAATTTCTCTATCAGCAGAAATCTCTCTCTATTTGCCAGATGTTAGCAACATTTTCACATTCACACATGTACATTAAATTATATACCGCCTATAATACTACCTGCTAGCTCACTGTTTTGTTATAGCCCTCTTTATCCTGGGTGTACTTTTTATGGTATTATAATCATAAAAAAGCTCAGATCTGTAAGACTGTTCAAAAGTTCAGGGCAGAAAAGTACAGCAGTCCTTTCAGCGAATGGAAGCGGCGCATTCTGGCTAGTGCTGCACCAATGAGAGAGGTGCATTCTGGCTAGCGCATGGTCAGTTGGTTGCTACCAGGAAATGCTTTGGAAGAGGAAACAGAGGGCAAGGCAATTACCCCAGATGCCTTCTTCAACAAGAAGCTGGTAATTCCCAAAGATGAGTGACAGCCTAACTCTTCCTCCTGGGAGTAGTTCTTCCTATCATCTTTCACTGCTGCCAGGTAGGAAGAGTAAAAGCCATGGTTGTCAATTACACAGGAAGCTCTGACCTAATCCACTGGTGTGTACAATACCATGAACACATGTACTTTAGGGCAGTATTATGGTAGTGTTTCACACAGTGCTCTTATTTCCGGGTAATATCTGCAGTGTTTTAGCAGATATTACCAGAGCTGGTGCTATCATTAGGTCAACTAGGCAGCCACATATGGCACAGATCTCAGAGGGGTGTTAGGGCCTCTGAGAGGGGGTGCATAGGGTACATTTAATTCCTGGGCTCGGGGTCAAAAAGACAACCCAGGAGCCAAATCCACTTTTGAATGGAGAAGGGAAGGGGTCCAAAAGAAACTTTGTAGCCCCTGATAAAATTCTTCTGCTATGGAATAGCAGAAGTCTAAGGAAAAAAATTTCTGTTTCAGTGAAGCATGACTAGGGTGCAAAATACCATGACATCAGCCAGGGGTATTACTGACGTTCACACCTTCTGACAGATTCAGAATTTCACTCATTCCCCCCCCCCCCCGATATCCCCATACAAAAGATGATCTCACGAGCCTACTACGTCATGCAGACACTCATCCACTGGTATTGATTATGTCACAGAACATTTGGTGCATCTGAATATCAACATCATCATACAAACAGATGGTCCTTGTGTGAGTAACAATTACTGATCACAAAGAACATTTTGTCAACTTCAAAACCCTTCTCTCGAGCTCTTCTTTCCTGAAAAGGATCCAGGTTCACATGAAAGATTCTCACAGGACGTGTGTGTCTCTGTGTGTGAATCTCCCCTGCATCCTACATATGATGGAATGTCATGATGTGAGAAATGGTAAAACCTCTCAAATGTCAAACAGAAAAACAATGTGTTCAGATGAAGAATGCAATGTTCTTTTCCCCTAGGAACCCTCACACATACAGCTATTTGAAGAACCAACCAAGCAAATCCTTATTTGTTTCCTTTTGCTGTCACATCCAAAGACAATCCCGATCACAACATGAAAGGATGACACATGCCACTTCCCTGAAAATAAGTACATCAGAGCACTCCAGCATACAAGAAAGAAATAACAGCCTAATCCTAACTTGCGCTGGAAGCAGGCAGGCCAGCGGGCCTGCGTTGCATCCGGCGCAAGTTTGGGGCCAAAAGTGGCACAGCCCAAGGCACTTTCCCTTTACCTCGTGTCATGCTTCAGTGGCCCCAATGGGTCAACTTGAATCTACACCACCTGTTGAGGTGGCGCAAATCTGAGCAGCCCTGGGGCACCTGGGAATGGGGTCAGGATCTGGCATAACTGCCGGGTCCTGGCCCCACCTCCCTCCCCCCCTCTTCTCCCTCTGTCCAGAAATGCCTCCCTCCTGCCTCCTCCCTGCCCTCCCCATGCCCTCCCAGACCCCTGCATTGGCCAACCTTGGCCAATGCAACTCACCCTCTCCCTGGGGCCTGCAGCAGCACAGGGAGGCCGGCGCATGGACGTGCACTGGCCGATCTCCCCAACGAGTGGAACAAAAGTGCTTTATGGTACTTTTACAACACACCGAGGTCAGCGCAAGGGCTTGCTCTATTTTGCTTGTTATGAAATTTGTCTACTCCTTGAACAAAAATAAACCTGTCTAAACTTGTGCCCTTCATCACATGATGTGGAATTCCATAAGTTAATAATACTATTTAACATTTTTATTGCAGTTTTGGAGTGTCCAAAGTGCTTCACATATATTGAAACTCTCCTTACAACAGCCTTATAAGGTAGGTTACTCTTTTTATCCTCCCTTCTGGGGAGCTGGGCTGACTGGCTTGCCTAAGGCCACCTAGTGCCAAGTCCTAACTGGAGAAAACGTAGAGGCAGAGAGGTAAGAAAGATTTCTTAACCTACTCCATGCCCATATGACCTCCAATAGGTCTTCTTGGACCTGCACCACCTATTTTGATGTCTCACTTCTCACGAGTGGGTGTATTATGAAATGTTGGTTAGGATAGCAGTCGAGAAGGCTCCGCCAATACCCTTCCACCCGTGACATGCTCCTGAGGCCCCAATCCCTGCCTCCAATCTGCCCACTCCTGCCCTGTTCCACCTACCACCATCACCACTGGAGGCTTACTCACTTTGGAGGGCATGGTACCACTGATTTTTTACAGCCGTTTGCACAAAATGGCCACCAATGGAGCACGATGAGTGCCATCAACAGCCATTTTATGGCAGCAGGACACTGTTCTGTTGTCATAAATGCCTCCTAGTTAGGATCAGGCTGGTAGTGAATTCCTGGCATAGGTGAGATTAGAACTGGGGAAGTCCTGACTCACAGCTCATACAGTGCAATCCAAGTCATGTCTACTCAGATACAAACCCCACTGATTTCAATGGGACTTACTCCAGGGTAAGTGTGTATAGGATTACATCCTTATTTACTATATCACGCTAGAAGGTTGAGCCTTTTCCTGTAGTGGAGAATGCTCAGTGCGGAACTGTTTCATGGCCTCACCTCCAATGACCTAAGACTACATTCCATAATAAAGTGAACCCTGTAATTAATTCAAATTATGATTTCATTATGGAAAGGAAACAGCAGATTCCACCCATCCCTAGCTGCAACCTTAGGCATCCTTATTAGCAGGACAGTCCCACTGAACTTGGTAGGACTTCCTTCCAACATTACACTTTTCCGCCTCTTTTTATCATGAATAAGATCTGTGCAGGAAGGCAGCTCCTGTAAGACTTCCATTCATTTCAATGGCCAATGTTCTCAGCTGACTGCACTCTTCTAGCAAACAACATATCTTATGAGGAAGAAGCTGCAGAAAGAATGTGAAACATGTCCAAAACTCCGTATTGTGTGAATTAATGCAAAATCTCATTTTGTTAAGGAGGCTTGTCTCCCTGGAAGGTCCTCTGGATTTAATTTTACACAAATAGTTCTCATTCATTAAAGCCTTGAAATTGAAGTTAGAATTTAGTACCAGCAAAGTGACCTTGCGTTAACCAATTTACTGTACATATATACATTTGCCACAAAAATTACCTGTCATCTCCAAGACTTTGGGAAAAAATATATTCCAGAATCGGCACTGCTGGGCACGTAATTTTGTACGAATCTTTGAAGCTTCTGTGCTTAATGTTAAGTATTTTTGTTCGGCGCTGGTGAAGGCTGGCCATCTTGTCTCATTCATCTGTGTCCCATTGGGCTTTCTAAAGGATTAAAGAAGCGCATTAGATTCCTCATGGGAAATTACCTGTGCACATCAGTAGTGTAAAATTATTCTGTTGAAAAGTTATTTTACTTCAAAGATGGGTATGTTTGCATGGAATTACTTCGGTACTTTCAAAAGTAGGTAGGAATAAATATCAACACCCCCAAAACTTTAAATGGGATTGTAGCACCAACCAAGTTTAATTAAAAATATAGCAGTATGCAGTTCAGTTTTTTTTAAGGCAGTAAGGGGGGGAAAATACCTTAATAAAATCAAGTCTCATCAGTTCCATGTGATGAGCCCAAGAGGTCAGGGAGAAAATGCAATCGCATGGAGAACATTAAAGACAATAAATTCAGGACTGTAGATTGACCAAAGTACTTAATAAGAATGCTAATGTCTTATGCAAATATGCAGGAATGTTGTACTGTTTTTTTTTTAAAGTAGAAAAATCCTTGCAAAGGTGTACACCTGTGTAGGTGAAATGATTGCATCTTGATTAAAGTACACTGTGGAAAAGGCATCCATCTGTTGAAAACAATTAATGTGAAACTATGTGCAGAAATGAAGTAATGGAGTTATCTTAAAGGAAGCAAGTAAGCTAAGTAACGACTAGGTAAGACCTGATTCAAAGCCTTCTTTCGGGGGGGGGGGGGCAGCTCTGAACATGTGCAAAGGACCAGCCAGATCAGTCCTACACTATGTGTGTTCTTTGACATGTCTGCAACATCTAAACATGCTATGCACATGTAAACAACTCTCCCTATGATTGAGATCCCTGCATGTGCAGGGGACCCAGCTGTGGTGAGAAGTACCAGGACATTTTGGCACCCTGCAGAGTGCAACAGAACATACAGAGAGTGGTGACAAAGCCTGGTGCTGTGATATGATACTATCCCTCACCTATTAAGTGAATGTGCATAAGGAGAACCAAAAATAATGGCCTACATGTATATGTACAGTACTGTACATCAAGACGTTACTCAACATTTGAACCTTGATATAGAATGTGGATGTGCATAGGGAAGATGTGGGCCTGTGGTGCTCACCTTCCCATTCAAGCACATGCGCAAGACAACATAGTCTCTACATGCACACAGTTCCTAAATGTGCATGCATGGGCTCAGTATACATGCAGTTATGGGGAAATAGTCTAGCACATGTATATAATATGAGGAAATCTCACTGTTCCCTAGTACATTCACACTTAGAATGTTTATAAATTCAGAATTATTTTCTATGAACAGGACACACATGCCTGCTTATCAAGCAGATATAGTACCAGAAGAAACAGATGAGAAGAAAGACTGGAGTTCTATTTTAGCCCTTTATTTGTTTTAAAATTTATGAGCCGTTGTTTCGAGAGGAGACTCTGTCCATTGATGCCGATAAAATTCACAAAGCAAATCCTATGAAACAAGGTGCCTGTAATATGTGAGTAGTGAACTCACAATTTTAGAGAGGTTTAACAAAATGCTATACATGCTACTTAATGGCACTCTGAAAAGAGGAACACAATCTTTTTTAAAGCCCTGAAAGTGTGAAGCTGATATGAAAAATTTGCAGTCAGGAAACACCAGAAGAAGAAGCTGACCCTTTCTGAAGGCAGTGGAAGTTTGAAATTGTATACCTTGCTAGACATGGAGGTCAAGTTTGGCCATTTGTTGAAAGACTGCAGGACTGTAAAAATTTACTCCATGGTTGTTCTTTTTCTCCCCCTTTGGAGGTATGCTTGTTAATGAATGCTATGTTTAGCAGCGGAATGGCCTTGATAAAACCGAATTGGGTTTGAGAGGTTCGTGGTAAGCCGAAGAAAATTTGCTCTTGCAGAAGGCAGTTTACAACACAGTTTGATTTGCGCATGGGCTAGATTGTGGTATCACTACTTTGAAACAGCAAAGATGCTGCTGCAAAATGCATTAAACACAGAACCAGTGCTAAAACAAAAAGAACACTAGCTGTTCTTGCTACAGGCCACTGGCTGGATGCCTGGAATATCTCAGCTCTGTGCACTGATTGCCCAGATGTAGCAGTGAAAAGTAACTTTCCCACTTCACCTTCTGTGCTGACGCTGAATTTCAGAAGGAGGTGAGGGCTGAGAATATGAATATATATGCTTCCCCCCACATCTATTCCAAATTGGTTCGCAAGTCCTATAATATTTGGGTCTAATTCAGAACAGAATTGCTCTGTGGCCAAGACTTCTGGTCGCTGGCCTCTCCACCCTTTCCAACATAAAACAAAAACAACTTATCTGGTGATGGATGGAACAGTGATGGGGAGGATTGGTGATATGGTTTCCATCATGCACTAGAATACTGCCATAATTTGGTTCCTGGGACTCATGGCATCCATCATTAGGACTCAGGGCACTAAACTCTACATTTCCTAGGTTTAGCAGTACCCCAACTCCCAAAAAATGTAGATACCTAGAGCTAACTGGTGCCCAAACTCTATAAAATGTAACTCCCAAGTCTCCTGATTCCAGTTCCTGGGAACTGTATTTCTCATTTTCTTGATACATGGAGCACTAATGCTGAAGCATCCTAGGACATAATGTAGACTGTACAGCAAGGCCTGTCCATAACTAAGCTCTCCAGTTGTTGCCACCGCCAGGATATTTCTGTGGATAGAAGGAGGGGCAACGGGAATGTATTGGGACATTCATAGGGAATTGGGAGGCCTCATTGCACTGGTGCTGATGTTATCAGGAAAATGGAAGGGCCAACTTTCACAGTGGGCTTGGAAATAAAAGAATTTATGAGTCTTTTGAAAATAAATTGTTTACTCGACCCAATTCCCAATTTTTATTAAAGGGTGGCCTTCCTGATTTTTTGCTTCCTTTAGAAGCCACATCTCCTCCATTCTCAAAATGAATGAATGAAAAACAAGGGCACTTTGACACAAAGGGCCCAATCCTAACATGCACTTGGGCTGACGCAAGTCCCTTACACCAGCCTGGAAGTGTCACAGAAGTGCTGTAAAGCACTTTTGTGCGCCAGCCTCCCTGCACCAATGTGGGCCACAGGGAAACAAAGAGTTGTGTTTGCCGAGCTCAGTCAACACAGGGTTCTGTGGGGAGGGCATGGGGAGGGGAGGGAGAAGGCGAAAAGGAGGTGTTTCAGGGTGGGGGAGGGCACACGGTGGGCAGGCAGGGAGCAAGAAGTGGGCCCAGGATCCAGCAGTTATGCTGGATCCTGACCCCATTCCCAGGTGGCCCAGGGCAGTCCTGGGCTGCTTGGATTTGTGCCACCTCGTCAGGTGGTGCAGATCCAAGTAGACCCATTGGGGCTGCTGCAGTGTGACATGGGGTAAGGGAAAAAGTTTCCCCTTGCCTCAGGCCAAGTCTCAGCCAGTCCCAAACTTGCACTGGATGCAGCGCAAGTTTACTGGCCTGCCTGTTTCCAGCCAAAGTTAGGATTGCGCCCAAAGACAGCTAGTAGAAGTGACCCTAAGGTCCAGCATTCCAAGCTTTGACAAAGTACTATCACCCATTTCATAAACACTGCATTTCATAGCTATGTCCTGAGCATTTAGCCTGACTTGAAAACCCAGTGGACAGACATTAGCAAAGTCAAGTTCTGAGCCTACAGTACTGCTTAATCTGATCTGGCATGGCAATTCCTCTGTTCTTCCATTGCCCACTTCTTTGCTTATTCTGCTCTGATTAACTTATGGCACCCATTTAATTGCTTGTTTATTTGTGTCTCCAAAGCATAGTGACTTAAGCAGAGCTGACTATTACTTCGGTTCAAGATCACAACACTAATAGCACTGTCAGAACTCATTTAAGGACCTTAATCATGACATTCCAAGCTGCAGCGTACAGGTGAGGAGGGCCTTGTGCTTATGAGTGAAGGTACCACTTTGCAGAAAATGACTGAAATACAATGTCAGTGTAAATATAGTGCATTGCTGTATGAGTTCCAAAATATCCCTGCAGTGCTAGAGCACTCGCTGTGTTAACAAGAAATATACAGAAATTCCCCTCTTATCAGATTCATGGGGGGAAAAATACTGAAAGCACATTGGAGGTAGGATAACAAACTTGTTGCAACTCCATTTCAAACGGTTGCATATTAGTTTCCTAACAACTTGTATCTCTGTCTTCTGATTAATTGCACTGTCACATGAATTGGAACTCATAGCTTATGGCAGGGCTTTTCAAACCTGTGGACACTGGCCTCTGCCCCCTTAAGGAGCAGGGGCAGCCTAGAGGCAGGGAGGAGGCAGTGGCACGATCCCCAGGATTACGCTGCTCAGGGGGGCTGCAGGGGCTTGGGTACATTTACCTGAGTGTCCTGCAGCCTCCCTGGGGTGCCGGGAGCCCTGCACAACCTTCTGCAGGGCTCCCCGAAGCTGTGAAAGTGAAAGCGAAGCAATTGCGCCACTGCCTTCTCCCTGCCCCTGCAAGCACTTAGAGTGGCTCAAACTCTCCATGAGAGTTTGAAAACCACTGGCTTATGGAGTGGTTTGACAGATCCTGGATTTTATAACTAGTCATGAAGGCTGCAATCCTAACCACAATTTCCTGAGAGTAAGCCCCATTGAACAAAATAGGACTTACTTCTGAGTAGACCAGGTTAGGATTGTGCCCTAATTCACAGAACGGATGTTGCATGGATTAGGCAAGGAGAAAATGGCTGGGATGCAAAGGAGCCGGTCTATTCACAGATGGATGCTTCTGATCTCAAATCTATAGACGTCCTTTTGTTTGCGCAAGCTCTTTTCAAGACAGGTTTATGACCTTCAAGAGTTCATAGGATGCAGGACCTTATTGTTTCTTGTACTCTTAACATGACACCTCGTGCAGAGCTGTGTTGCACTTGGACACGTCCTCTGCTGGTAATGGTGTAAAAGTCCATGAAATAGCGCAAATACATTTTCACCTTCTGGTCTTCAGATCAAGCTAATGTGTGCACCCCTCATGTAAACTATAGAAATAGTTTCCAAATCGTATATAGAGAAGCATAGACTGGGAGTTATTTGTCAAGTCACTCACTGAATTGTATTTCAATGTCACAATTTTACTAGTGGCGCATGTGCCACTTGTACGTCACAGTACAGCTACTGGTTCATGGCCACATGGATTATCTACAAGCAGTGGCATCACTAGGGTTCACGTCACCCGGTGCGGGATGCCAGCGTGTTACCCCCCATGCAGTGGGTGGGTTAACACCCCAGGTGCTGGGTGTGGTGATGTACCATCACTTGGCCCCCCACTGGTTTTTTTGGCTGTACCTTTTGATAGAACAAACATAGTACACATTTTGCATGAAATTATGCAGTGATTGATATATATATAGCATGATGGTATTATTCTTCCCAATTGTGATTTTAGTCACTAGTGATGTCACACACCTCCCCCCCCCCGGGTGTCAACTTACTAACACCTTATTGTAGCAGTTCTCAAACTTTTAGCACTGAGACCCACTTTTTAGAATGACAATCTGTACAAGACCCACCAGAAGTGGAAGTGACATCATCAGGCCAATTAAAATAAATAAGTATAAATAATTAAAGTAAAACAAATAATTAGATAAGCAGAAGCCAGCCCTGGTCCACCAAGTGAATTTCCTCTGCAGCCTGCCTGCAATAACACTCCCCTCCAAAACCAGTAAGGTTTTCAGCCCTACCCAGTGCCCAGTTCAATTTAAGAACTACTGTTTCAACCAGATCACTGTCAAGATCCACCTGGCTTTGCAAGTATCAAAAAGGTTCACCTTAGCAGCTGAAGCTTCTGTTTTGATCCTTTTTAGTAGGGGGGGGGGGGGAAGCTGCCTTCTGAAGCATTTGTTGAGCTCCAGTTCCATCAGATCAGGACCATTCTGGGGGCTTCACATTCCCCTTTGCCTGGCCTGACCACCAGCCAAGGCATGTTTGCTTACTCGCAAGTAAATGTGACTGTGAGGGAGGGAGGGACTTCCTTCTCAGGTGTTTTTGGGGGCTGCATTCATTGAATCAGGACCACTCTGGTGTGGTTGGATTCCTCTCATCCTGCCCTTTCCTACGGACTAAGGCAAGGTTGCCTACTCACAAGTAAACACGCGATACAGCTTGGTTTCACTTTCTATAGGGCTCCATGCATTTTCTGTTCTCCAGTTTTTTGGCCATAACTTTTGATAGAAAGGAGATATTTCACTCTGGTTTTTTGCATTGCATTCTGCTGGACATTCCACATCGATATATAAAATGATGGCACCACTCCTAACCACCGCAATTTTAGCATGTCACCCCCCCCAGTGCACGTCAACTCTATGCTTTAGAGGGCTTACATCCACTTAAGTAGCCTCCCTTCCTTCTCAACAATGTCCCTAGCTCTGCAGAAAATATCACGAGACCCCCACCACCAGGGTAGCTTGCATGTTTGAAATACAGAAGTTCTCCTCCCTCCCTGCTCCAGCCAGCAGCTCCTCCAGCCACAACAGCACCTTAGCAGCTTCTGGGCAGGGCAGCCACATACCAGTCTCCAGTGGCCTTCAACATTATCTGTTCCATTAGTCAGTTTGACAATCAGTTAGTTAGTTAGTCCATCTCCAGTCAGTCAGTTAGTCCATTCATGAATCAGCTCATCCTCTCTCTTGACAACTACTCCTCCACGCAACACTCCTTCTACTACCCACAAAATTCTCCTCCTCCAGGTGTTGCTTTTATCCCTGAGGGCCTTGTTTTGTCTAAGTGGCTGCAGCTGTGAAGCACACTTTCTGTATGCTAATGCCCTGGTTTTAACCCCATGCTTCCCAGATCTGTCTGATCAAGAGGCCACTGTTGACACCACACCCTATCTCCTCAGGGAACTTTAGATATAGGCTGATGGGTTCTGAGCTGTCTGTGACAGATCAGGAGAGAGATCTTGGGGTGGTGGTTGACAGGTCGATGAAAGTGTCGACCCAATGTGCGGCAGCAGTGAAGAAGGCCAATTCTATGCTTGGGATCATTAGGAAGGGTATTGAGAACAAAACGGTTAGTATTATAATGCCGTTGTACAAATCTATGGTAAGGCCACACCTGGAGTATTGTGTCCAGTTCTGGTCGCCGCATCTCAAAAAAGACATAGTGGAAATGGAAAAGGTGCAAAAGCGAGCAACTAAGATGATTACGGGGCTGGGGCACCTTCCTTATGAGGAAAGGCTACGGCGTTTGGGCCTCTTCAGCCTAGAAAAGAGACGCTTGAGGGGGGACATGATTGAGACATACAAAATTATGCAGGGGATGGACAGAGTGGATAGGGAGATGCTCTTTACACTCTCACATAATACCAGAACCAGGGGACATCCACTAAAATTGAGTGTTGGGCGGGTTAGGACAGACAAAAGAAAATATTTCTTTACTCAGCGCGTGGTCGGTCTGTGGAACTCCTTGCCACAGGATGTGGTGCTGGCGTCTAGCCTAGACGCCTTTAAAAGGGGATTGGATGAGTTTCTGGAGGAAAAATCCATTATGGGGTACAAGCCATGATGTGTATGCGCAACCTCCTGATTTTAGGAATGGGTTAAGTCAGAATGCCAGATGTAGGGGAGAGCACCAGGATGAGGTCTCTTGTTATCTGGTGTGCTCCCTGGGGCATTTGGTGGGCCGCTGTGAGATACAGGAAGCTGGACTAGATGGGCCTATGGCCTGATCCAGTGGGGCTGTTCTTATGTTCTTATGTTCTTATGATCTTGCGCATTTCCATTACATCACTGTCATAGGAACTGCATTGCTGTGCTCTGCCTGGCATGATGGCACAAGAAGAAGAGATGGCTGGAGTGGCACTTTTTAAGTTGGAGCTGAGTGGCAACCCAGACCCTCTCCCTCAGCAGAAGTACAGATTGGACAAGGAAGGAAAGAGAGCACAGAGTGCAGCAAGGACCAGGAGACACCACCGACTGGAAAAGCCTTTCTCTTGCTGTGGGAACACTGTGTGACAAGCCCAACATCTGTCTCTTGGTACTCATGGAAAAAAAGTTGAAATGCTCTGCTCTAAACCCCACACACCTCCATGTGAAGGTCTGCTAATACAATAGTTATTTTCCATTTACACTTGATTTTCACTTCAAAGTTTTAATCAGTATTGAGTTCAGAAATCAGATCAAGTCATCCAGTCATCTGGATATCGTGTTTACAAGGATGAAACATTTTAGGAATAGAGCTGTGAAAAACAAAAATTAGTCATATTGCTGTAGATCACATTCATGCAGGGTCATGTTCTGCTGCCTTTCTGACTCCTATCTGGCTCTGACTTTATGAGTTAGAAAAATCTCAGTTAATGGCATTAGCCTGGAATTATGCTAGGACAGAATCAATATCAGACCTTTGGGACACCAAAAGCCCAGAAACAGCAATAAAAAACAGCTTTTAAAGGCTGCTTTTTAATAAACATAGCATTTATAAGCCACTGCTTATTAGCCACTGATTCAGTCAGAAATTGTTTGTTGGCTGTTGAGTTTTGAGGATACACTGCTGATAGTTAAATACTTTTTAGTTCAACAAAGTGACCTTAGTGGAAATCTTTATATAGATAACTTCCATAATTGAAATGAATGTAGTGCTCATTCTTGTTTTCTCCCTAATATGATTGATGCAACTTGATGGCATAATGAAAACAGACATTGACTTTTTATTATAAGCAACATTTTTATCTATTTTTATGGATAACTTATCAATCACAGGTAAGAAGATATCCATCTTGATTTTTAATCTCCATACATAAACATCTGCTTCTAATCCCTTTTCTTTATAAACTGCAAATCACAGGGAACACATTTTATCAAGGTTACCGGAATTAACTGTTTAGTAGCTTACAAGATTATAATCCTTATAATCCTTATAATCCAGGAGTAAAGAATCCTTATAATCCACCGGGTAGATGGGACTCGTCAGCCTAGGAAGGCAGCTCATCTAAGAGAAGGAAACTCTGACCTCAAACCTCCACTGCCTTGTGGCTACATCCAGTTCTGGAAAAGGCTTCAGGAGTCAACCTCGAGGCAAAATCAGGAGCCGGAGTCCCTTAGGCAGTTCATGGCTGAACACCGTCACGTTCTGGCAACTCCTGCGACGCCGCTGGAACCAACCGTATTGGCTTCTGCCTTTCCATTGGACCATTCCAGCGACGTGGAGAGGGGGGATTTGCTGCATGGGTAACAGCCTATCCTCCATACCTTCTTTACCCAGGCTTCGCGCACTGGAGAGGACACTCCAACTTCGCCATACGGCGTCGGCACAACACGGGAAGCAGCAGTTTACCGGTTATAAGTCTTTGCTCGATTGGCGTAGAGCATGACGCCAGGGGCTGCTTCCGACGGTGGGAGAGATCATTGCATCTCATTGGGCAGCTACCACCCGCCTTAAGCTGGGCAGTCCCCAGCCAGTAAGGTGTTTCCTCCCCACGGTCCGTTAACCTCATGGGGTGCGTGGGGTTTAGGGTGAAAACCGACAAGTGGATCGACAACTCTGCACCATGCAACAGAAAACAGAAAACTACTGCCCTAAAGCTGGGCACCTGGAACGTTAGGACAATGACACCTGGCTTCTCTGATGACCTGCAAGAAATAGACGACGCACGCAAAACAGCTGTCATCGACATGGAGCTGAGCAGACTGCAGATGGACATCGTCGCCCTTCAAGAGACTAGGCTGCCAGATTCCGGATCTGTCAAGGAGAGAAATTTCTCATTTTTCTGGCAGGGAAAACCACCAAACGAAACCAGGGAACATGGTGTTGGCTTTGCGGTCAGAAATACCCTGCTGAAATCCATCATCCCACCTACTGTGGGAAGTGAAAGAATTTTGTCCCTGCAGCTCCAGTCATCAGCAGGACCTATCACTCTCATCAGTGCTTATGCACCGACTCTGTCGTCTCCAGCAGAAGCCAAAGACAAATTCTATGATGACCTGGCCACCACTGTCAAGAAAATCCCTGTAAAAGAGCCATTGTTCATCCTCGGCGATTTCAATGCTAGAGTTGGTGCTGATAACAGTTCATGGCCCACTTGCTTAGGTCAGTTTGGCACTGGGAGGATGAACGAAAATGGCCAACGCCTGCTAGAGTTTTGCTGTCATCACGGTCTCTGTGTCAGCAACACGTTCTTCAACACAAAGCCCCAACATAGAGTCTCTTGGAGACATCCAAGATCAAAGCACTGGCACCAGCTCGACCTGATCCTCACCAGACGCTCCAGCCTTCCCAGCATCAAGATCACACGCAGTTATCATGGTGCTGCCTGCGACACTGACCACTCCCTGGTGTGCAGCAGAGTGAAACTGCAAACAAAGCGACTGTATCACACGAAAAAGGAAGGAAGACCTCGCATTGATATCAGCAAGACCCGGGATCAGAGAAAAGTGGAGGAATTTGCACAAGCGCTTGAGGAATCTCTTCCAGGCCCGGCCGACGCAAACGCATCCAACAGATGGGAACATTTCAAGAATACCGTTTACAACACCGCCTTGTCCATATTCGGCAAGAAGACCAACAAGGCGGCAGACTGGTTTGAAGCCCACTCTGAGGAGTTGACACCAGTCATTGAGGAAAAGAGGAGAGCTCAAGCAGCATACAAGGTCTGTCCCAGTGAGCGCAACCTGCAGGTCCTCCGAACTGCTCGCAGCAAAGTCCAACAGACTGCCAGGAGATGTGCTAACGACTACTGGCTCCAGCTCTGTTCCGAGATACAGATAGCAGCTGACACGGGCAACATCAAGGGGATGTATGATGGTATCAAGCAGGCCCTAGGTCCAACACAGAAGAAAATTGCCCCTCTGAAGTCTGCCACAGGCGAGGTCATCCAGGATCGGGCGCAGCAGATGGAACGCTGGGTGCAGCACTACTCTGAGCTATATTCCAGAGAAAATGTAGTCACCGAAGAAGCACTGAACAACATTGAGTGCCTGCCTGTGCTGGAAGAGCTTGACAGTGAACCAACCCTAGAAGAACTTCACGTGGCCCTGGACTCCCTTGCCTTTGGCAAGGCACCTGGAAAAGACAGCATCCCTGCTGAAGTCCTAAAATGCTGCAAAGAGATCATCGTCACTGAGCTGCATGAAATCCTCTGTCTCTGCTGGAGAGAAGGTGGAGTACCTCAAGACATGAGGGATGCAAACATCATCACGCTGTACAAGAACAAAGGTGACAGGGGTGACTGCAACAACTACCGCGGCATCTCTCTCCTTAGCGTTGTAGGAAAGCTGTTTGCCCGAGTTGTACTAAAGAGGCTCCAGGTACTTGCAGAGAGCGTCTATCCAGAATCGCAGTGTGGATTCCGAGCCAACAGGTCCACCACTGATATGGTATTCTCCCTTAGACAACTGCAGGAGAAATGCAGGGAACAACGACAGCCACTCTTTATAGCCTTCATAGATCTCACAAAGGCTTTCGACCTGGTCAGCAGAGACGGCCTCTTCAAGATTCTCCCCAAGATTGGATGTCCACCCAGGCTCCTCAGCATCATCAGATCTTTCCACAAGGACATGAAGGGCACTGTTGTCTTCGATGGCTCCACATCACACCCTTTTGACATCCGAAGCGGAGTGAAGCAGGGCTGTGTTCTTGCACCAACCTTGTTTGGGATTTTCTTCGCTGTCCTGCTGAAGCAGGCCTTTGGAACTGCAACAGAAGGCATCTATCTCCGGACCAGATCAGACGGAAAGCTCTTCAACCTCTCCAGGCTGAGAGCAAAATCCAAAGTCCAGCTGAAATGTCTGCGTGACTTCCTCTTTGCCGACGATGCAGCTGTCACTACCCACTCTGCCAAAGATCTCCAGCAGCTCATGGATCGTTTTAGCAAGGCCTGCCAAGATTTTGGACTGACAATCAGCCTGAAGAAAACACAGGTCATGGTTCAGGATGTGGACTCACCTCCCTGCATTACAATCTCTGAGCATGAACTGGAGGTTGTCCATGACTTTGTGTACCTTGGCTCAACGATCTCCGACACTCATTCTCTCGATGCCGAGCTAAACAGGCGCATCGGTAAAGCAGCTACCACGTTTTCCAGACTCACAAAGAGAGTCTGGTCCAACAAGAAGCTGACGGAACATACCAAGATCCAGGTCTACAGAGCTTGCGTCCTGAGTACACTTCTGTACTGCAGCGAGTCATGGACTCTTCACCCACAACAGGAGAGGAAACTGAGCGCTTTCCACATGCGCTGCCTCCGACGCATCCTCGGCATCACCTGGCAGGACAAAGTTCCAAACAACACAGTCCTGGAACGTGCTGGAATCCCTAGCATGTATTCACTGCTGAAACAGAGACGCCTGCGTTGGCTTGGTCATGTCGTGAGAATGGATGATGGCCGGATCCCAAAGGATCTCCTCTATGGAGAACTCGTGCAAGGAAAGCGCCCTACAGGTAGACCACAGCTGCGATACAAGGACATCTGCAAGAGGGATCTGAAGGCCTTAGGGATGGACCTCAACAAGTGGGAAACCCTGGCCTCTGAGCGGCCCGCTTGGAGGCAGGCTGTGCAGCATGGCCTTTCCCAGTTTGAAGAGACACTTTGCCAACAGTCTGAGGCTAAGAGGCAAAGAAGGAAGGCCCATAGCCAGGGAGACAGACCAGGGACAGACTGCACTTGCTCCCGGTGTGGAAGGGATTGTTACTCCCGGATTGGCCTTTTCAGCCACACTAGACGCTGTGCCAGAACCACCTTTCAGAGCGCGATACCATAGTCTTTCGAGACTGAAGGTTGCCAATACCAATACAAAAAGCTTACAAGAGGTGTCATTGACCAGATTTTGATGGTACCCTGATGGTACCTCATGAACATTCTCAGAAATCCCAAGAAGAGAGAATTCATTTGGTGAGGGGGAGTCACAGTAGGATACTCATATTTTTGTGTGTGTGTTTGCTTATTTTTATAACTTTTCAAATGCAGTAATTTTGTAGGGAGAGTAGGGGGCAAAATGGGTACAACACCTAGTGTTTAGCAACTTCATCCACTGTCTTTAATGGGAAAACTGGGACTCAACTGGGGAAAGGACGCTGCAACCACCTAAAGCTAGAGAGCTCTAACAAGAGGATACTTCGAAAAAAATTTCCCTCCCAAGTTAACATAGAGCCCCAAGTTCAGAGAATCCAGGGGAATGGATCCACATTGAGCCAGACTTGGCCCCACCTGAAGTCTCTGAAGAAAACTGGAGCTGAGCTGTCCAGAGGTCTTTCTGAAGATGGCAGAGGCTGCGCACATCCACCTGCAGCCTCTGTGGGCTTCAGAATGGCTGAAAAGACTGAAAAACATCACTTCCAGTTTTCAGTGGGAAACTGGTTGTTAGGTTTTTGTCGAGGTTAGTAGCAGTTTTCTTATCTGCTCACTCGCAGCGGAATGTGGGTGTTTGCAAAAACAGTCCACACACAGAGTGCATTCAATAGTAGAAAGAAACTTTAGTGCAGCCAGCAATACAAGATAACAGAAAATAAGTTCAGAGTAACATCAAACAGAAATCCCAGCATAACTTTGCCCTATACAAATAATAAATCAGCCTTCCCTGCAGTTACATTCTTACCCCATCCTACCATCCATCCTGCCTGACTGGATATGAGGGCTCTCGCAGCCCTTTTAAAGTGCTAAGCTTGAATTCACTCAGGGTGGTGTCTCTCTCTCGTGACCCGACTCAGCACCTTTCTAATTAGCCTGTTCACCTGTTACTTGCACGCTCACAGAGCAGAGGCTCGGCCTTATCCAAGTGATCCAAGTGATCCAAGTGAAACTTATCCAAGGGATCCAAGGATGCCTTGTAATTCCTCACAAGGCATTAGGAGGCCCAGGAAGCCGTCTGGGGCTTTAAAGGGTGGCTTTAAAGGGGCTGAAACCACAGATTCTGGTATCTGCGGTTTTCTGTATCCGCAGGGGGTCTGAGAATGGATCCCTTGTGGATACCAAGGCTCCACCTTTAGTCTTCTTTGTGTCCTCTGGGGAAAAAAAAAAGTCTTTGAGACATCATTATTATTCTGACATTTTTATTCCTATTGTTGTGTTATATGATCCCAAGTATAATTTTATGGTAAAAATAACATCCTTGGACTGTTTATACATTTGAAACATGCATTAAAAGATGTTGGTTAGAAATGAAATATCAGCCCATGAGGAGGGCTTCCTTTCTCCAGCGCTGCCAAAAATTCCTCTCTACAAGTACTCATCGTCTGCATCTGGTGTGTGGAAAGGATCGTTCACAGCAGAGATGATTGACATTTTTATTCTTGCGGCCCACTTTATTTTCCAGACAGTAGCCTAGGATGCAAACGTGTACTGACATCCTGTGTACAAACAGACCTCCTCCTCACAGATTATCAGGCTATATAGTAATTGTGGTACCATCTAACAGTAAAAGCTTCACGTTTGTATTTGGGTTAGGATAGGGCATGGCATACATGACCCAAATAAATATTTATGATTACAATATCGTCTTCTATATCTTACAAACTAACTTTATTTTTGTGCCTTTACATGTGAAACTCAAATCTGTGAATCTCCCCATTGTGAAACTCCCCATTGTGTGAATGGTGCAGCTATGTATTTGAGGGCTTCCATTCAGAGCACTCTTTCTACATTATTTAATTTTAGAGGTACGGCGGAGAAGACAAGTGCCTGTGTCATTCATTACTCCATCAGACAAAGCCATCTACTGCCTGGTCAAACCTGGTCGCAGTTTCTCTCTTTCCTTCTTTCACAGTGAATGTCAGCACAATCTTCAACTCAACTTATGTCTGCAGAGTGGCTGCCCCACCAGTGCATGCTGTTGCAAACATGCCATAAAGCATGATGTGACAGCACACAAGATAAAAGCACCAGCGGGAAGGCCTGTGCCATTCTGCTGGGTCTGGCACAGGACTCAATACATGCTGGAGCAGGTAAGCTCTGAGCCGGGCAGCGGAGGGATGGGCATAATGGGGCAGAAGAGGGCAGAGAGGGATGGGCAGGGTCACTGACATTGGCACATACTGTATCCTATCCCTCCTGGACAAGATCTGTGGACATGGATTCACTAGTGATTTAGCAGGCACAGGTCTGGGTAGACCCATTGTCATGAGTGGGACTTCCCCTAGGGCAAGGGAACAGATGTCACTTTACCTCAAGGAAACCTCCAGCCTGCAAAATTCCCCCACTGGATGCAAAGCAAACTGCACTGGGATTTTATTAGGTTTGGGCTGCCCATCACCTCTTTCCTTTATTGTTATTCTACCAGGGAAAATTCAGGGGACTGTATTTAAAGAAAGTTTGGGGGAAAATATTTATTTTAATACAGAACTGTTATATATTTTCATAATTGGTTGAATGTGTACATGAGTATAACATAACAGGGAGTGCAGACACTTTTTGTCTCCTCTGGCCAATGTAAGGGAGTGTCTGTAAATCAACCCAAAGGTAAGGGAGTGTAAGGGAGTGTTTCTGTAAGGGAGTATCTCTAAATCAACCCAATGAGAACATTTCAAATGAGACCTGTTTCTCAATTTCAGTTCAGTTTCCTGGTTGATGTTTGTAGCCCAGAACTCTGAGATTCTGAGCTGTGTTCTTCAGGGGAAATGTAACCATTGGATTCTACAGCCCAGTTGTACAGCTAAGACCAAGGATCTTTATGATCTTAACCAGCCTATTGGACAACACAATGTAACCAAATTATTTATGATCTGGGAAGAGGGTTCTTCTGTCCTATTTTCTCTCAAGGGAAGATGGACACTTCTAATTTGTTTGAGAACCAGAGTAGTGTGCTATACATGTTTATTCTGTTCCAGACCTTCTATCTCAGCTCGCAGTTGAACATCCAGAGAATGACAAGAAGTATTTCAGGCACAAGGATCCAGATGCTTCCCATAATTTTCAAAGGCCAGGAGAACACACATTCCATATACCTCCTTCCATTCTGTACTCAGCATGTAACACCTGCTAAGCAATTAAAAATTCCATGCCTTACTGCATTGCCTGGATGGGTTACATAGCAGAATTCTAGTGACAGCATACATTCCCTTACAGTGTGACACTTCCTGCATTTTCCTGGGCTGAAGGATGCAGCTGGGATTTAGAGTTGTCGAAGGTTTAATATTAAGCCATGGAGACGCGACTATAAATACGCTCTTCTTTTAGTTCTTTAAGCAAGCCAAGCAATAGTATGGTTAGGAGGCTGATGTCCCAGACTTCTGTTAAAAGAGCAATTATCAAGGAAAAAAAGGAAAGAAAAAAAAAAAAAAGACCAGTCAATAAGCTAACCACAGGGTTTTCTGAACTCTGCTTTCTGGCAGGGTAGTGAGATGCTGAAAAAGAACAGGCAATCCCCCTTGGCAAAACCTCACGGACAGAACTGGAAAGAGCATTAATTTATTGCACAAACTCTGCACTCATAAAGAGAGGTCTGTGAGAGTGTTTTTAAAATATCTAATTAAAAACATAAGTAGGATCATACTGGGGTATATCAGTGGTCCACCTACAGTAATTACAGATGCTTCTCATCAGCAGAATTTTTCCCCAGATTTCGATTTTCTATAGGAGCTAGTCTTGTTTCCTACGTAAAATTGATGCATTAGGAATTTTCAGTTGTTCTGTTTTTAAATAGAGCACTCTGTGTGTGCTGTTCTCAATTACTTCAGTTCACTTGTCTACATTTCTGAGACATGCGTACACTGATAATATACTTCAAAACAAGGATGTGATCATACTGTACGACGGCTTCAAGTTCCTTTTTGTGCTTTTAACAAAGCATAAAAGTGCATATACACATCTGTGAAACACCGCACAAAAAAAGGATCTTGCTGCAGTCATAGGGCAGATCACATGGGCAGCCCAATCCTAACTTGCACTGGAGCAGCTGAGCTGAGTGACTGACACTGTATCCAATGCAAGTTAGGAGCAGGATGGTCTCCTTGGTGTAAGATGATATTTTCCCTTACCCCATGTAATGCTCCAGCATGCCCAATAGGGCTACCTGGATCTGCACCAGCTAATTTCCTGGCACAACTCTGAGAACATAAGAACGTAAGAACAGCCCCACTGGCTCAGGCCATAGGCCCATCTAGTCCAGCTTCCTGTATCTCACAGTGGCCCACCTAATGCCCCAGAGAGCACATCAGATAACAAGAGACCTGCAAGGCCTTCTGGGAATTGTAGTTAAGAACATAAGAACAGCCCCACTGGCTCAGGCCATAGGCCCATCTAGTCCAGCTTCCTGTATCTCACAGCGGCCCATGTAGGGCTTGCAGACCTGGAAGAGAGGACAGAATAAGGAGGAGGCCTCCTCTGCCAATTCTGTGCCCCTCCCAGGCCTGCCCCTTTCTCATTCCACCCTCCCTTTCCCATTTTTTTGGTTCTTTTCATGAAACTGGAAGTCAGTCATGATTGTTGCAGGGAGACATTTTGAGGCATGGTGGAGCCTGCAGAGGGCGCCATGGATCTCCTGCACTCTCAGGAGGACCATAGCAGCCCCCTAGGTAGGGGTAAAAACCCCTTTGTCTTCTCAATGGCAGCATGACCCTAGAGGTATCATTGCTGCCACTACAATGTCACTATGCCCCTTAACCCATTCTTAACCCTTTTAATCCTTAACCAAGTCACCTTAGCCCACAGGTGTACACATTTGATACCTGTTGCATATATGCAACGTTGGGAAGAAATGGCTTAAGGGGGCAGTGACTGGTCATGCCAGGTTGGGGTGTCATGACACCCCTATTTGGAACTGCTGCTTTAAATGCAGCTGATGAAAGCATGTGCTCTACCACTGAGCTATGGAATTCCCCTTCCATACTGGTCACACCTTATACATTTTGGGTGCCTAATTTTGCATGTCATCAGTGTCTGCTTCACAGCTGCAGTGTACACCTTACCCTACTTGCTCTTCTGATGACATAATTAGGGTCTAGGACTTTTTTCCTAACCTCGGTGTCACTGTTCATTTTTTATTCTTAATCAAGCTGTCATTAGCATGACTTCTGGAACTTACTTTTCCTTTCAGCAAGCTGATTTTGACCAACAGGCATTATATTAGTGCACCGATTAATACAGGCATATTTGAATTACAGTATAAAGAAGGAGATGCTGGTAGCCAGTGGCATAGCTTAGGGTGCTAATGTGCCCATGCGCATAGGGTGAAAAACACTTAAGTTTTGCAGGCACCTCACTGTAACGTGCAAGCAGCCCCTTCCCCCACAGAGCCACTCTGGGCTGCATATGCCTCCATTTTGCTCTAGTGGCCTGAAATGGCTCCAGAGGGGAGGGGGAGGGGCCACCTGCATGGCACGGTGAGACTCCTTGCCAAACTTAGTGCTTTGCACCCCCTCTAGCTATGCCACTGCCTGTAGCTCAAGACCTGGCTGCTTAATCCACCTCAGTATGCTCAAGTTAGTCCCATTCTGCTTTTCTGTTCACATTAGGATTGCTGCAGTGACTGATGAAACTGGCCAATTCTCTTGTCAGAGCCCAGACTTGAAGGCCTACTGACTACTTCGAGCAGCCTTTCCCTCACTTTTCATAGCATGCAGCCCCATCTAACTTTAAGCAATGAATCCCAGCCCTGAGGAATGCCTTCTTGCCCCAACTCCCTGCCTCTATCTGCCTGTTTTCTATCCGGATGCCAGCTAATGATGCATGGACACTAGTGGAACAACTGCCATATCCTAAGCCCATGCTGGCAACACCATAATGAGAGTGCACGGACACCAGTGCAACAAGGGCCAAATGCTAAGCCTGTCCTGGCAAGGCAGTGCCCTTTCCGGTAACAGTGTGTTCATTGGTGAGCAGTGGTGCAGACCACACCAGGTGACATCCACAGGGGAGTGACACAACTACTGGCCAAAATTTTTAAAATCTGGGTATTTTCAAATAATGCCATCATGTTATATATCAATGTGTAACTTCATGCAGAATGCAGTGAAATAAACTGCATTGAAATATCTCTATCAAAAATGATAGCCAAAAAAAACCAGCGGGGTGGGGCAATGGCGCACCACCGTGCTTGCCACCTGGGGCATTACCCTACCCAATGCATGGGAGGAGGTCCATCTTGGGGGTGACGCACTGGCCTCCTGCACCAGGTGAAGCAAACCCCAGTGACACAACTGTTGGTGGGTGAATCGTTTAGGTTCTTCTTGTCAGTCCATCATCCTCTTCTTTCAGTTTCCTTGCCTCTGGTTTTTCTGGAACTTTTTCTAAGACTTTCCCTTTCTGCAATGGTGTAGCTACAGGAGGGGCACTGCACTAATTTGTCAACTTGAGCAGCCCCTCCCACTCGCCACTGGAGTGCGTTGCCATCATCAAGGGGATGGGAGGGGTTGCTTACATGGCTTTTCGTGGCACCTACTGTACTTGTCATGCTGTCCCTTTGTAGCTACTGCCTCTCTGAGATACTAAATCCAGATGAACGGATACGTTTTACCCCTCCGATAGAAATTTAATTGCAAACTAGTTTCCTGACAATGGAATAATCCATGGCACCACCACAGCTCTGCGACTCAATGACTGATGCGTCCCTGTCACAAGCATGCTAATTTATGGAATAAGTAAGGCCATGTTCAACTGCAGTGCCATTGCCAGTTGAGAACACATTGATACTAACTGATATAATAATGTTATACACTAAATTTCTAAGTGCAAAGATGATTGTTGAAAACCTTCTTCCAAGTTCCATCTCAAGAATGAAGGACCATTGTCCCATGTCAAGCACATGTGTGGTACCCAAACAGCTATAACACCATGTTGGCAACCTTCAGTCTCGAAAGACTACGGTATCGCGCTCTGAACACAATGAGCTGATATTGGGCAGCAACGCTGGGAAAGATCTTTACAGGACATGTTGAAACCTGCTTACCAATCTGAGTGGACAGTACTGTGCAAGAATCAGTGTTTCTCAACGTTTGTCCTCCTCCATACCATTTTACATGGTCCACCTATTTGAATTACCATTGGAAATAACTGGAGATGACATCATTGACAGTTACTTCTGGGTTGGGAGGCCAGATGCAACACCACAAACACCAGTGAGAAGATCAGGGTGGATGGGAGGACATTTTCGAGCATGGAAAAATATGCTTTGGAGCCTCCTACCACTGTTTGCTGTGTTGCATCCCTGGTCTCACTGCTGGGTAGCAGGTGTCCAGGGCTCCCGTGAGTACCACCAGGTACCACCTCACGTATCACTGGTGGTACCCATACCACTGGTTGAAAAACAGTGTGATAGATGGACAAGATCTGGGCCAACACAACACACTTCCATGTATTTGTAGCAAATTAGTTTTTCATTTATCATGTCTTTCCCCCACCAATAAAACAAATATGTTTGCTGTCAAAGCATCTTTTGTCCCCCTGTTTGATATACATGGACTCTTTTGTGAAGGGTAACTTGATTTTCCCAAGTTAGCAAATGATGTCATTTGAAATAACAGGATTATAGGAAGCATCATTCGAGAATGAATAAAATGGGAATCTGACACATTCTCACTGTATGGATGCTCAGATTACATTTGAAGTCATTCTCGCTGTCGTCAGGGCCCGCGGATGTGTGATTTGGCATAACGAGTTATCACTCCAGATTTCTTTTAAAATTCAGAACATTTCTCCACTTCAGCTAGTCGTTTATCATCTCATCAAGTGAAGTGAAGGATTCCCTGTGCAATTCCTTCACACCTTGCACTTAATTCACAAAAAAAAGTCTATTCACGGTTTTCATATCGATAAGCTGAAAATAAAAGGCAAACGACAGAAATATTTCACTTTGCAATTTTTGATATTATTCATGATGCCACTTTGCATCAATACATCCCTAGGATTTATGACCTTAAAAAGCTGAATCTCTAGCTCAGGGGTGCTCACACTTTTTTGGCTCGAGAGCTACTTTGAAACCCAGCAAGGCCCGGAGATCTACCAGAGTTTTTTTTACAATGTTTGCGCCATCATAACATATAACATTTATGTGTACAATGTATGTTGGTGTACCTTGAGCCCCACTGAGTATAACAGGACTTACTCCTGAGTAGTCATGCCTAGGATTAGGCTGTGAGGCTGCAATCCTAGCCACACTTACCTGGGAGTAAGCCCCATTGAGTACAATGGGCCTTACTCCGGGCGTTTCCTCCCAGAGGCACCTGAAGGGGGGGGGTCGGCACTCCGCAATCTACTCATTTTGCCTCGCGATCTACCGGTAGATCGCGATCCACCTATTGAGCACCCCTGCTCTAGCTCAACAGTTTCTGAACTGCCACCTGATCCCTCCCCTAATCCATTTCCATTCATCTCTTTTGTCTGTTTCATGCAGGACATTTGAACAGGGACCTAGAACTGCATTGCCTACTGTGGGTAATATTTAAGAAATGTTAGCTGCCCGTGATATGAAGTGGAACTTCATATCTTCAGGGGAGCTTCAGGGGAGCTCAGTCAGAGCCCAATTTGATGGTCTGGTCAAATCCTTTGAACCCATACCACCCCTTTTCTCTTTATGCCAGAGATATAACTGGTGCAGTTCCAAGAAAATCCACAGGCGCCCAGGACATCTGCACAGAGGTAAGTAGAAAAAATATTTGTACTTAAGGCAAACCTCTTCATCACCCTCCACATTGGCTTGCAGTGCATGCTCCATCAGCACAGCTGCATTATTATTCATGGAGGGCAACAGGATTAGATCCTCAATAAGATAGCACCAGCTCAAACAAAGTATAGGTCCAGACTCCCTAACCGTGGGTTCTGAACCCTTAGGGGAAGCCAGACCTGAGCTCCCAGACACCAAAAGAGATGCTATCTATTGGAGTCCAGGAGCATTTCTGAGGCCCATAGAGGCCATGCACTGCCTCAATGGGCTTCAGACACACATACACACCCGCCCTGTAATAGTTTAAAGGGTGCTTCTGGTTTTTGGTGAAAACCAGAAGTACCCTTTAAACTGTTCCGGGCAGCATTCTGAGGCTCATAGAGGCTGTGTGAGGCGTCTACAGGCCTCAGAAAGGCTCCAAACATGACCATTCCAAACATGGCTCCATTCAGAGTCCCTGTGAGTCAGAACTCATGGATTATTCATTATCTGTGGGCTTTGTTATCTGTGGGGGAAGGGGGGGTCCAGGAATGGATCCCCTCGGGATACAGAGACTCCACCTGTATCACTTTATACAGTGACAAACACTGCAGTTCTCCACCAGTATGTCTTCCCCAGGGAAGCCTACATAGTGCTTTTTTTTTTGGTCTGTCTTCTGGCACATGGACAATACTCGTCTTTGTGGAAGGACCTGGGGGAAGTGGTTTTCTGATTGTTTCAGATGCTGGGCTTAGCACTGGACTGGTTCTATTCTGTCTTCATCTTTGGTTCCCCCTCCCCCTTTTATTTTATGGCTGTTTTATTTGTTGTTAGCTTGCCTGAAACTTTAAAAAAAAAGATTATAGAAAGGTGGGGTATGACTCCTCTTAAAAGTAAATAAATTACATTTCCTAGACCACGAACCTAGAAAAGCTGCTGAAGAAATTTAAGGACAAGAGTGCAAAGATCCACATAGTGGACACTAAGATCAGATAACTCTGCCTGATGACTGACAGTTTGCTACACAGGTCAGAAACCAACTTTTTCATGACTATTGGTTGCTAAAAATTTTCTAACAGACTCAAGGAAAATTTACCAGCTCCTAAGTTTTTCTAATAAATAAAGTTGCAACTCTGAACTGGGATACTAAAAAAAAGTGATGTCCAGTGGCATAGCTAAGGGGGTGCACCGGGTAGCAGTTTCACCAGGCATCAAGCTTTGGGGGGCAACAAGCTGAGCTTGACACTACTGACCAAAATTATGAAAATCTTGGTATGTATGAATAATACCATCATGTTATATATCACTGGAAAGGTAATTTAATGCAGAATGCAATGAAACAAACTGCATTGGAATATATTTATTTTATCAAAAGTTATGGCCAATTAAGCAAAAAAATGAAAACACAATTGCCTTATGGAACAAAAAATGGATTTTCTTAACTCAAAACCAACCTATGAGACTAATTGTTCTGAGAGCCAGTGACATATTATCATGTTATTGACATGTTGCAATGACATGTTATCATGATACAGCATGAAACCCATAAGGTGTTAATATGAGTCAGCTCTCATTTCCATGTATCATAATACAGTTACCCCTGCTAACTGGGTAAAAGGCATTTTTTCCAAGTGGTACCCCTCTTATATTTAGCAAGGGGAGAATAACCATCCCTCTTCACTCCTGCACAGTGTCTCGAACCTATCAGGGGCACACTTTTTATTTATTTACTTAATTAATTTGATTTTGTCTGGGGAGACTACAAATCTTCTTTGACCCCAGGTAGCAGATAGATGCTTTAGCTATGCCACTGACTGGGGGAGGCAGCAGGTGGCAAGCTGCTGCGGGGAGGAGGTAGGTTCTGTTACAGTATGTGCCCCATACAGTAAGGCAATTTGGTGGCTGGATAAGGCAGGCCTACCAGACTGCTGCTGTATGTAAGCAAATGTGAGCATACCTGTCAGCCAATGAGGCAAGGGCCCATCAGGGCAAAGTGCTGAGTCATTGCACAGGAGAGATGGGAAAAGCTGATGCAATCCCTGCCCAGGATGATGCAAGGACATTACACAGGGATGAGGTCATGGTGTTTCCCATTGGCTGACAGGAGTATAAATGTCCAACCAGCATACTCCACTGTGTGGGTTGTAGGAGTGAGTTGCTGCATGAATCTCTGCTGGACCGACACCTGATTTGCTGACTACTTGGATGCTTTACTGGACTGCCTCTGCTTGCCGATTTCTGGAACTGCCTTCTGCTTGTAAATACTGCCTGTAAATATACTCTGGTGCTGGGACTTCCCTGAGTCTTGCCTCCTTTTTTTTGCATTCTTCCCTGCACTCTGAGCACCACACGCTGCAGCTTCCGGTTTGCGCTTCTGCTGTTCTTCAGGCATGATTTTAGTTCTAGTTTGTCCTTGCATCTGTGGAGGTTCTGACCCTATTAAATTAGACACAAGTACACTATGATGACTCACCAAATGGCTGAATTACACACAAGAAATGTGGATTCCCGATGCCATATTTTCAAATAAAACCCCATTTGGGGAACGGATAATAGAGTAAAACAACAGCTATTTTGAGAGTGTCCCAATGGGTTGTAATGCTTTCATTGGTACCGTTCTTATATAAATTCCTTATCAGGATCAAAATAGAGATAACATAGAATGCTTGTGGTAAGGTGCTTGGGTTAAGGTCTAATCTTAAGAGCCATTGTACTGTGAAGCATCTCATTGGATGGAGTGTAATTGCCTTGGTGTCAACACAAGAAGCAATTCATCCTCGATGCAAATGCCCTGCACCAGTGCCACTCTGAGAACCACATTCCCTTCCATGCTCTTGTGTATTCTCAACAGCAGAAATTGTGAAGACTGACAAATACATTTCCTGAACTCTTTTACGTGATAAGGAATGAGGGGCAAGGCTTTTCTCTACACAACCCTCCATAAAGCATGAGAGCAGAAGGTTTGGGATTTAAACAGGCCACAGTTTCATTGAAATATATGCACAAGATTTGCAGTGGTCCTAACTACACTGCCGTTTACCCCCTTTGGATGCAGCATGCACACCAGTCCCTAAGCCTAATCCAGTGGTTCCCAACGTGTGCACCTGGGATTTTGCAAGGCACTTGCTGGGAAATCGCAAGCCACCTGATACCCAACAGCAAGACCGTAGCATAAACCTTTAAACAGCAGGTAGGGCTCAGCACAGCAAGCAGAGCTACAGTGTGTGAAGACAGTGCCCTGGCGAAAGCCCTCTCCCCTCCTGCCCTCCCTGGCTTTCTTACTGCAGTTTGGAGGCTCCCAACACCCTCTGATCCCAGAAGTAAGTGGTGGTGACATTATTACGCACATTATGCTTTTCACACCATCGCCACTCCTTTCCTGGTTTCGAAGGCATCGCAAGTTGGGTAAATTTGGGAAGTGCTGGTCTACTCCCTAACCATAGCATGCCTGTCAGTGACCACCTGGCTAAGAGAAAAACCACAAAATCCACATGGCCGTTCTAAGGTGGTGGAAAAATTCCTATGCCCAGGCTAACTGAGCAGGGCTGGGGGACAAAAGATTCCTACTCAGCTTCCTATGGATGACTGGCTAATCCCAGACTGACCTTCTTGATGTATAGGAGGGCTTGTTTACTGAGAACTTCAGGCTGAGGGAAAGGCAAAAGGGAAGAAACAAAGTTGCCCATGCTCCACACCACCCCCTATTGACCCATCAACATCAATACCTAATAGGCTGCCACATTATGGCTCACCTTGGGCCATGGGAGGGCAAAATGCCCCATGACCCCCAAAGGTGCCTTGTTGTTAGCTCCATCTTAGTTCCATCTTACTTAATTTCCATCTTACTCATTTGCAGTAGGACTGCACATCAGTTTCAGCCTTTTACAAATCATTATTGATGTTGCTCGATTCTGGTTAAGTCACTACAAAAATATAGATATTGTAGCAGTGCTATGCTGCTTTGGGAAGCACACAAGGCTTAGGGCCTTGTTGCTTGAGGGAGTGCGGAGAGCAGAAGCACTAAAGGGGGTTGAGAGTGGGAACTGGAGCAGCAAGGAGTCAGAGCAATGAATGGACGGCAGACAAGGATTCAAAAGTAGATGCAGGGAGGAAGCCGGAAGCTGGAGTGAGGGAGCAAGAGCGACCCCTTTGCCTAGCTTCCTCCAAGCCTTTATTGACTTCCCAACTAATGAAGCAATACAAAACAATACGGAAGATTATTGAAGGTTGCTGAGATTATAACTAGCTGCAACAAGCTGACTCTAGCTAACCACACACATTCCTAGATATGAGCGCTTCTTCATAGCATCCTGTTGTTTCCAGCACTGGCCTTAGACACTCAGCATATTTCAAGGCTTCCAGAGTGTGCTCTGGCCAAGCAGATGTGCCTGTGGTTGTTTGCCAAATACTAAAGCTAAGCCCAGCGCCTGTGCATATGCTACAGATATGAACCTGGTTTGCTTCTCATCACATTTGGACGCACAGGTATGCCCTATTTCTTCCACCATGTATTTGTTTTCTGTTGTTAAAGATTTTAATACTCCCTTTCAATCACATTTCTGGTTCAGTTTGCAAAGGGGAAACATAATGAAATAATGGCACAATTAAACAGCATAAATACGTAATACTCCCACAGGGGAGTTTCAACCCCAGGAGGCCACATCAGGTAAGAGAAAATTCCTTTTCTTGCCCCAGGAAAACTGGTGCTCAGCTTCCAGGTCTACTTAGACCTGCACTAGTGATATCGCTGGCACAAAACTGCATGGACCAATGAAAGCAGACCTGGAAAAGGGATTAGGATTTGGCAGGCGCTGCTGCTGCTGAACTCACCCCCTTCCTGGGCGCAATCCACTCTCTTCCCCACCCCATCACCTCCCTGTTTCACCCTCCCAGGCCTTATTCCATCCCCTCCTTGCCTTCGTCCCGCCTCCTGAGCAGCCTTACTTCAGGGGGCAGGTGTCCCTAGTCCGTCAACATGCAGACTTGGCCTCTTGCTGCTCTTGGCAGCAGCCAGGCTGTACTCTCCATTTGCAACAGCTGGAATACACGTTATGCCACTGGAACACGCATTCCAGTGGCTAATGGTCCACTAGGATCTGGCCATGATTCACACTACCTCCCTCCTGCTTCTTTTATGGTAACTGAGCCCCAGCAGAGTTGGACATTGTCATGAAGCACCCATTTATGACTGGAGATGATCTACATAGAGGAAGGGAGGGGTGCACCTGCTTCTCCGTCACACGAAGATCATTCTTGTAAGTAATGTTTGAATTAGAACTGAGACACTTAGGATGCATTTTTCACTTCAAAGATATATAAAGCATTCACGGCCATATGTTTTATACTATTGCAATGATCCAAGAACCCAATATCCCTACATCTCTTTTTAAACAATTGTCCTTTATACTTACAAATTAAAGAACTCATTGTTCTTATTTCCTCTCTAATGCTTGGTCTTGTTAAAGATAAACAATCTGCAATAACTTTGAACGTAGCGTGAGTCACTCTCCAATTACATTCATTTCAAGCCAATTCATTAGTCACAGTTAGCCTGGATTAAAAATAGAGGGTAGTTTATGAGGAGCTACATTGCTTACATTCTGTAAAACTGGAAGAAGAAAAGCTGGCCTCGGATTTATATAGAGCGTGTCCTAAGGTGATAAGGTGAATTATGGAAGGGTACATGACATTGAGCAGCAGAGGTAACTGTTTCTAAGGGCCAGTTCAGATGAGACTGCCCAAGTTGCTTTCTCACAGGTGATTAAAAATGAGTATGAGTACATTGATACAAAATGTCTACCACACATTTTGGTAGACACTCTCCTTCCTGGCTTGACTTTCCCCTCTTCTAATTGCATGGGGTGGATGTGTTTAAACCACTCCATATATACTTGATTAAATATCACTAATACTGGTCCATTTAAGTTAAGGATTGTCTGCCCTAACTGGTAGCATCCCTTCAAAATAAAACACCCCAGTGTTATAACACCCCAGTGGCACCCCAGGGGTGCCAGGGACTCAGCCTTGGAAGTTCTTAATGCAAGAAAGGTGCTCTATCACTGAGTTATGGGCCATCTTGGCAGGTGGGCTTTGTTCAGCCAGATGGGTCACAGCTTGTGAAGGTCTGTTTTAGAAAGGATCCCTTTACATATGTTTGGTCTTCAATTTCCCGTCAGCAGGTATTATTACATTTCCCTCTTACAATTCCATCAAAGACTATACTCCATGGAAATAATCTCATTCATGAAGATTCTGAAATTTAAAGGTTGCACTTCTGCTTATCTACAGAACAGATGAGTCATTTTTTAGGAAGATAAGAGATAAGAATTTGAAATTGTTTTGAATTCCAAAATTGAAGCTTCTTGTGAATCTTGGGCAGGAGGTCTGGTCTAGAGGGTAGAGCCTCCGTTAGCCCGAAGATAACATCAGAAAGTCGCCAGTTCGAGGACACAGGCAGCTCCCTGAACAGCTGAGAATGGCAAGACCTTGAAACAGCTGACAAGCCCAGCTGAGTGATTCCACCTGCTCTTGGTGTGAGCAAGAAGCTTCTTGGCTGCCCTCCAGGTGAGAGATGGAGCTGCTTGTCAGCCTGCGTGGGAGAACTGGAGGCCAGAAGTGAGACCAAACCAGGAAGATCCATTCTGAAATGTTGTTGTTTCTTGAAGGAGAGAACCTCTATGATTGTAAAAATCCCCTTGAGGGATTTAGAAACGCCTGCCTATGTAAACTGCCTTGAATAAAGTCAGAGGAGTAATCCAATGACCAGAAAGGCGGTTTATAAATAGCTAGTTATTATTATTATTATTATTATTATTATTATTATTATTATTATTATTATTATTATTATTATTATTATTATTATTTTATTATTTTTTCTTTGAAAATTGGGGGAAAAGATCACAAGACAGCTAATCTCAGAAAATGATTGATTTAGTATAGATATTAAAAATTCTTTTTCAATTTGTGGATATGATTTGAATGCTTGTTTACTTATACAAAGTGATAGACACCACCATGGAACAAGCTGTGTTGCATTCCATGGGAGGGTGCCTTCCATGCACCAGATAATCTACCTAATTTGTTTTAAAAATTCTTCAAAATGCTTCCCGGAAGAATCATATGAATATATAAAGGTTCCTTATACTGCAGGTCATTGTCCATTGAGAGTCCAATTTTCTAGCGCCGATGCAGCCTCAGTGCAGAAATTTACCAAAGTCTCCCGCAAAGGTCATTCTCCATCACCCTATGCACCTTCCTCTGCAGTGTTCCTCACAGGGAATGTTCCCATGCTTACATTGCAAATACATTGCAAATACATGTTCAGAAACCCAGGAGGGCCATAGGTCAGCAAAGAGGGGGGATGCAAAGTGCAAGCAGCTGTCTCTAGGTGCATGTTAAGAGGAGCACATGCAAAAAAGTATACTGGTCTGTAATCAGGTTATTTGTTAAGGAAGAACAAGTATTGCAACCATGGGCCACTTTTTATGTATACCATCAGGAGCTTCTGGTGCTAGAACCAGGAAGGTTGTATGTATGGGCTGCTACCCTGTCTGGTGCACCACCAGTCTACAGACTAGAGCAGCGGTCTCCAAACTGCAGACTGCTGTGTAAAAAAAAAAAAGCCATCCCTGTGTGGTGTGGAACTTTCCATTCCGCTCTGAAGCCTCTTATCTTTTAAGCCAATCTTCTCAGAAAGCTGTGCCGGGCTACCACTTCTGCCCGGAAATCAGGGCACAGTGTCTGCTGGGGTGACGGGCAATGGAAGCAGCTACCCAGCACAATTTCTGCGAAGATCAGCTTGAAAGAGAAGAGGCTACAGCATGGAATGGAAAGCACCATATGGGGATGGCTTTTCCAGGATGCTGGATCTGGCTCATAGGTTGGTATATGGCACCTGCTGTACTAGAGTATTTTTCTTGGTACTAAGAGTTTCCGGGTTCTCTGCCTCTCTAGGCTGGCTACTGTATCTCTGTAACAGGAAAGCCTATAAAGGCTTCCTCTTTGGGCTTCAACCCTTCTTTTTCAGCATTACAAGAGTTGTCTCCTGGTTCTGCTCTCCCCTGACCGCTGCCCATGGTTGAACCCTTACAAATAGACATGTACCTGAGGGGCATGCAAACAAGAACACACTTTCTTTCCCTTAGAGGAGCCCTCCTGCTTTGCGTGCCACGTTCCAAGCTGCTTTGGGGATATATCATAGCTTGCCATTAATGCATACAGTGCTTTGAAGAATAGTGGAAGCAAATGGGATAAGTCCCTCCCATGAGAAACTTACAGGCTCATGGAGGAGACAAAAAAGGCAAGGCAGGGGAGAGAAATGCAAAGGTGACTAACAGCAAAATATGAGAGACAATAACAAGGGTTGTATGCGAGCATGTGCAGTTTATGAAAGCCAGCTCTTGATCAGGGCTTCAAGTTTATACACAGTCAGTCATATTGACAAGAAAGAACAGTTTGTTGGTGAGAAAATTAAAAACAAGTGTGAATTCATAAGTGGTACTTATGAATGCACAAAGCAACCATGTGAGGTTCACTGATGCTTAAAGGAAAAATTTAAACATGTACTTACATCTCCCACTGAAATCAAAAGCATGTAAAAGTGATTAAGGTTGAAGCAGGATGCCAACAGGCAATACAAGCAGCTATATGGGGCAGTGGGCTAGACAAGCTAAGACTAGCCTCTAGAGCAGTTTCTCAAACTGTGGGTGGGGACTCACTAGCTGGGTCACGAGCCAATTTCAGGTGGGTCACGCAGCACCTAGCTCTGCCACCATTGAAAATGCAGACCTGAAAATACAGGGTACAGAACTGTCAGGCAGGGCAGGATCCCAGTGGGAGAGAGGGAAGGTGCTTTGCCCTGAATAGGTGGGAAGATGGGATCTGGAAAAGGGGGAGGGCTGTGTGATTGGAGAAGGATCCAAGTCTGCATTCAGTTTTGACTTTCAAGCTGGAATGTTTGAATTCTGAGCTGTGCAAAATAACAGCGCGAGTGCTGCTTAATGGGACCTTTGCCTGATCGAAGCCTAAATTGATGATGTCACTTCCAGCCATGACATCACTTCCAGGTTAATAACATCACTTCCAGTGGGTCTCAACAGAATTGTCATTCTAAAAAGTGGGTCCCAGCACTAAAAAGTTTGAGAACGACTGCTCTAAAGGAACACAATCTGCCCTTGCCTCTGCAAGGGTCTGGATAGAATGTGCTTCACAACAGAAACTAGAATAGAGGCAAACTTTGGAATTAGCTTTGGAATTAATAAATTATACTAATATTATGTTTTATTATCTCACTATTTTCCAAAGCAGAACCCATGCCACAGCCCCCGTATGTTCCTCTTCCGCCTGTTCTCATCATCAACCACCCTGTTAGGCTAATAAGCAATGATGACTGCTCCAATAAACTCTATGTCTCAGTGCACCTTTTTCTAGCCACTCTACTACATTACCTCTGGATAATTTTATATTCCAGTTGTCTTCATTTGATTGTGATTAGCTACAGCAGTTGGCATTAGATTGGTGCATTTGTTGCCAGTTGCTCTACATCCCCAAGCACACAACTTTCCTCCCTGTGAGAGCTGGGAGGTGAAAGCTGTGTGTCAGGTACCCTGCTATTTTCACAAACAAACAAGAAACAAAGGTCGACAATCACTATGATGCTCAACAATCTCCTGTTGATTTCTTTTCCCCACAGTGTTTTGACCCAATGTCAGCAAGTTGGATCCCAACCCCATTTTTTTGCTATAACAGTAGCATCAAAAATGCTAAATTTTAAGATTCTTTGACAGCTTGTCAGTGTGCAAGCCAGAACTTATACAACTGCCAAACATTTTTCCCTCCAAATATTGGTTTCTCGCCCAGTGCACTACAATCCAAATTTATGCAATAGTCAGGCGGTTCTTATGATCATCTCTCAATATCAAATAGGCATGAACAGAACTTAAAGAATGGTGATTTTCAAGAAAAAGCAACTAAAATTGAGTGTTGGGAGAGTTAGGATAGACAAAAGAAAAAAAAAAATTTACCCAGCATGTGATTGGTCTGTGGAACCCCCTGCCACAGGAAGTGGTGATGGTGTTTCGTCTAGATGCCTTTAAGAGGGAATTGGACAAATTTCTGGAGGAAAAGTCCACCACGGGTTACAAGTCATGATAGGTATGTGCAAGCTCCTGATTTGAAATAGGCTACCTCAGAATGCCAGATGGACACAGGAAGGCACAAGGAAGGCACCAGGACACAGGTTGTGCCTTGTTGTCTTGTGTGCTCCCTGAAATACTTGGAGGGTCACTGTGAGATACAGGAAGCTGGACTAGATGGGCCTTTGGCCTGATCCAGCAGGGATCTTCTTATGCTCTAAACTACGTATTGCAGAAAACCAAGCTGTGCAACGTATTTCATGTTTTTGACTATGATTTGTGTTTGTTTTTCAATTCTTAGCTGTTTCCTAGCCTGTCCTTATGACTGTCCTATCATATACAGGCATCCACCTCTTGATAACCTTCCTCTTAACAACGGACCACCTATATGACAGTGGTCAAAGCACAACAAAGAGGTTTTTAATGAGTCAGTCAGGACTTGCATAGCCTGCAGCAGAGTGTCAGTTTACACCCACAAAGAGACAAAGAAGAGGCAATCTATCTCCAGCAGCCTGTACAACCAGCTAGTTTTTGGCAGGGAGTGTCTGTTTACACAACAAGAGCATTACATTGGGCTGAATGTTTGCTTAACAACCTAATTGCATAACAACTTCGATTGGAGAACTTCGATTGGAGAACTGCGATTGGGGATTGGTATCCCCGTCATTAAGTGGCACACGCCTGTTTCAAATGTAACAACCTTATTATCAACAGAGTACTGCCCCTCACAAAAGAACCCTGTAGGTTTTCTCCTAATAAGCAAATAACCAGATTCTTGCGAAGAAGCACTGTACACAAACTTTAAAGAACAGGAGGAACAATATTTCTGAGCTGTTTGTGAGAATATTCAGCCTCTCTCATTCATTCATACAGTGGAAAATTAACTCAGTATCTAAAACAGTGTCTTCCAAACTTATGGAGATTATGTACAGGCAGTCAAAAAAGTACTCGCAAAGAATTATGGGAAAATATAACTGTGGAGCGGTGGCAGCCACCTCATGATGTGGTCAGTCAGGTCAGACGATGGCAGAGCACCCATCTGCCTGGATTAACTGCTGAACCCTTGGCACTGGTGCCACTGATATTGCCCAGTAAACCGTAGTATTTCTATAGCTGGAAATTTCTATAGGTATTTCCAGATGGTGATAATTAATGAGAATATTTCAGGGTGCCTACAGGTCAAATGATAAATGTGAAAACCCCTAAAATCTAAAAGGAGCAATATTTCAATACTCAAATCCAAATTAAAACCTACAAAGGCTTTCTCTCATAGGTTGGCGAGAAGACAAATTTCTGTCAGTTTCTTCTAAATGAGGCATTTCTCTAAAAGCCATGAAAATGCTACTTCTATGAGTTCTTTCACTTTCTTTCCCGTAGCTTTTCATCTGATTTGTCCATCTTTTTGTCAGATTTCTTTTTTTTTTTATTATTTCACTCATGTCCAGAAAACGATACTGAATAAAGATAATGAATAAAGTAATGGAAAAGGCATAACCTAGCAACTTCTGATGTTGGTTGACAAGCCTTTGCTTCTGTGATAAATAAAGCTTCCCCTTACAAGGGCTTAGCAGAGCATGCTGCTGACTGTGATTGATCGTACCAGTTAGTGTCACTCATTTACTTCCAAAGGCTTTCTGAAGAACACCAAAAGTCAAGAAGAAAAATGAGGGTAAAATGTATTTTTTAAAAAGTAACTAAGTTGTCATCATGGATCTAAACTTAAAATAAATCACACGAGGAAACTGTAGACAAAAATAGCCCAGTTCCAACAAATGTGCTGTGATTAATATTCATATTAGTTACAAGAGAAGAACAAATTGACTTGGAAACATCAAAGTTGCATGGGTATGATAAGAAATGTTCACATTGCCCAAAAGACTGTAATGGCCTCAAAGTAGTAGTAGCCATCCATTCCACAATTAGGATTTGTGAGATGGAAATTTGGTGACACAAGCCTGCACACGTTTTGTTGTCATAAGAACATAAGAGCCCTGCTGGATCAGGCCAAAGGCCCATCTAGTCCAGCTTCCTGTATCTCACAGTGGTCCACCAAATACCCCAGGGAACACACAAGACAACAGACACAACCTGTGTCCTGGTGCCCTCCTTTGCATCTGGCAATCAGAGGCAGCCTGCCTCTAAAACCAAGAGCTTGCACATACCTACTATGACTTATAACCCGTAATTAACTTTTCCTCCAGAAATTTGTCCAATCCGCTCTTTAAGGCATCCAGGCAACATGCCATCACTACTTCCTGTGGCAAAGCGTTCCACAAACTAATTACATGCTTGGTAAAGAAATATATTCTTCTGTCTGTCCTAACTCTCCAATACTCAACTTTCGTGGATGTCCCCTGGTTCTGGTGTTATATGAGAGGGAAAGAGCATCTCTATCCACTCTGTCCATCCCCTGCATGATTTTGTATTTCGTAAAAGTAACATCTATTCTTGGGTACATTTTGGGTGTTGAATCCAAAAATGGAATTGATTTTGCCTGATTGGCTCTAGTTTTGGGGGTACAGCATAGTCACCTTATATGCTGACCCAAGCAGCTTCCTTGTGAGGATGGCATGGCACTGGCTTCCTCACACGGAAGCTGCTTGAGCCAGCATATAAGGTGACTACGCTGTACCCCCAAAACTAGAGCCAATTGGGGAAAAACAATACCATTTTTGGATTCAGAACCTCAAAAGAAAGTGTGGGTTTTATTTTTATTTATTGGGGGGGGGGGATAGGCCTGAGTAAATCAATTTTTACTGATTGGGGAAATGTCCTATTGCTTCTCATTTCCCATTCCACAATTTCACATTAAAAAAAAAAAATCACAGTTCACAACACATCTACCTAATCCAATTATTCCCCCTCATGGGTTTGGTGAACCTACCATCAAACTTCATTCACTGGCCATGTCACTCTGATGCCAACGTACCAACTGGCCATGTCTCCCAGTGGCCATATATTCAGTGTCCATGTGAAAGGGACCCTCTGAATATACATTTGTGCACACATAGGGCATTCCATGTGATCAGGAACTATGATCAGCCAGCATTTCTGCTCACATGGAATTGTCCTACATACATACATGGGACTCTTTCAGATAATATGCACACCATATGTACCGCCATAGGGGTAGTGTGGCCAGCAGGCAGAATCCTAATTTCCCCTTACACATTTGCCAAAATATGAGGACAAATGCATGAATTCTTGGGCCAACCAGGAGCCAAAGCTACAATTACCTTGGCACTGCCCTAAGGAACAATACATGATCAAGGTATGCTTTAGGTAAGTTCTTGATGGGACAGGAAGGACAACTGTCTTATATTTCCTGTCCTCTCAATATCAAAAATAGAACTTTTGCATCTCTTATAGAGAAAGAAAATAAAAATTAACAGCTTCTGATTAAGCAACTGCATAGGACAGCTACTTCTTAGCTATGTATATTTTCAGATATAAACCGGGTAGATGGGACTTGTTAGCCTGGGAAGGCAGCTCATCTGAGAGAAGGGAAACTCTGATCCCAAACCTCCACTGCCTTGTGGCAACATCCAGTTATGGGAAAGGCTTCAGGAGTCAACCTCGAGGCAAAATCCGGAGCCGGAGTCCCTGAGGCAGTTCATGGCTGAACACAGTCATGTTCTGGCAACTCCTGCAACGCCGCTGGAACCAACCGTATTGGCCTCTGCCTTTCCATTGGACCATTTCAGCGACGTGGAGAGGGGGGATTTGCTGCATGGGTAACAGCCTATCCTCCATACCTACCTTACCCAGGCTTCGCGCACTGGAGAGGACACTCTGTTCCAGAACCACCATTCAGAGCATGACACCATAGTCTTCCGAGACTGAAGGATGCCAACATATTTTCAGATCTTGGAACAGACAGAACTATTGGTGTTTATAACCAACCAAATAAATTTCCACCTAATGAACTCCAAATCAATTGATTAAAGGTTTCACTGCATAACGCAGCAATAGAATTTTACTGTCGGTGGTAAAGGAAAGTATGGAATAGGTACAGATTTGATTCACTGGGATCATATTGACAGCTTAGTATATGTTTACCTTTCTCTCCATTTTAGGGAATATAACTGTTAGGGAATATAAGATGCGGCGACCAGGAGATCATCTGGGTTATTGAAAAATGAGAACTTCTCAAAGGCCAACAAAAGATTATACCATCTCAGACATGAGAGACACTGAAGTTCGAGATTTTTGGAAGTAGAAATATGTCATGCTTCTCCTTCACATCTCTTCTCCTTTCATGACAATTTTGCACACAGCCCCTTAGTCCAGTCAAGTAGATTTTTACAGTGCATTTTGATAGACAAGATTCACCATTTAAAGACACATTTTAAGGGGGAGGACAAGTTACCAAAGTGAGGGGGAGGACAATTTTATGGGGGAGGACACATCAAGGCATAGTTCTGAGTCCATCACGAAGCAAAAGCAAGGAAACATTTTGGAACTTCTGGAGGAATACATTGATTAAGCATCTAAAAGGATCTTCACGTTCATCAAAGCAGCTACATGTTCAAAACATTACATGGAAACTAAATTCTGAACAGCATCCCGGCACAGAGTTACGGTAGCAGGACCCCTTGTAAGACCCATCTAACGTGCTCTCTTCTGGATCTTCAGGACACTGACATAGATCTCAGTTACCGCCAAGGGCTTAGGTATTGAACAGAAACAGTGGATGTAATTTATTATTGTGCTGCCATTCTGTTATTGTGTTCTGCTGTGATATCAGTATTCTATAATATTGTTTTTCATTGGCTGGTTGCACCTTTTTGTCATGTGTGATTGCAACACACCTTGGAGTATTCACTGAAAACTAATATATATATATATATAAAAGGAAGGCCCACAGTGAATTTTAACGACTAATAGCCCAATCCGAATAGCCAGCTGACCTGCACCGTATTCAATGCGCGGTTTAGGCTGATGGCAGCTCAGCCCAGGGCAAAGGGAATTCATTCCCCTTATGTAATGCCTTCCTAGCTCCCGAATCGTTGCAGAAGTGCCTTATGGCACTTTTGTGACAGTCTGAGGCCGGTGCAGGGAACCGGTGCAGACCCTCAAGTGACCTCAGGACAGGTGCAGGCCCTCAGGAGGGCCAGGATTATGCCCTTAGATGCATTTTGGAAGATGTGATAATTGGATTTTCTTACTGACATTATTAGATGTCTGACATGTATTAGGTGTTCATTATGAGTCACTTTGAGCCATTTCTTTTTAAAAAAATCATATAATGTGAGAGTAGGAAGGGACATTGAAGATCAACTTCCTGATCACTGTAGGTGACTACAGCATTGCTGACTGATGACCATTCAATCTCTGCTTGAAAATCTCGAACAAGGGTGAGCCCACAAGGCAGACTGTTCCCTGACCACTCTTACAGTTAGGAAATTCTTCATCTTGTCTACATCCCTATGGTTTCAACCTATTGGTTCTAGTCCTGCCCTCATGAATCCACCCTCTTCTGCGTGACAGCACAGAAGATAGCTATCATATCACCCCTTAGGTTTCTCTTCTCTAAGCAAAATATAACAAGTTCTTTTAGTTATTCCTCATAAAACTTGGTTTCCAGACACTTCACTATCTCACAGCCCAATCCTGAGCTGCCTGGAGCATGGGGCTGCCGCAGTGCCAAAATGGCTACCATGGCATCCACTGCACAATTGGGCAGCCTGCGGTGGCTCCTCAAGGTAAGGGAACTATCAGTCCTTCAATCCTTACCTCGGGTAAGCCACTGCTGCCTTCAGGGCCTAGGAGAGGGGGGTAATTTGCACCCGGGCCCAGGAGCCAAAGGAGGGGCCCCTGAAATTTCCTGGGATCTTACATTTTCCTATCTACTCAGACTTGTTGCTCACATGGGATGCTGGGGACACTATCACGAGCATGTGGCTTTAGCTACTGGCAAGCCATATATGCTGGGTCGAGGAATGCAGACATGACTGTCCTTAACACAATGTCAAATCTGGGAGGAAATTGGCCTGCTATGGTAGCTTGTGGATCTGCTTACCATGAAGGAGTGTATAGGACAGGGGTGTCAAACACGTTTCATACCAAGGGCCAAACAACTTTCATGGTGCCTGCTGAGGGCCGGAAGTGATGTCATTAGGCAGGAAATGATGTCATTAAACAGGTCATAACCAAAAAATAAGCACGTTTTTCACTTAGGAACTCATTAGCTGCAAATGACAGAAGAGAAAACACACAGATCTTGATCATATTTCAGGATATGGGAGAGCCCAATATTCGTGTGGTCTGCCCATATAGCAGTAACACCTCAGTACTGCTCAGCAGCTGAGAGCCTGAAGGCCAGATAAAAAGCTTAAGAACATAAGAACAGCCCCACTGGATCAGGCCATAGGCCCATCTAGTCCAGCTTTCTGTATCTCACAGCGGCCCCACCAAATGCCCAAGGGAGCACACCTGATAACAAGATACCTACATCCTGGTGCCCTCCCTTGCATTTGACATAGCCCATGTCTAAAATCAGGAGGTTGCACATGCACATCATGGCTTGTAACCCGTAATGGATTTTTCCTCTAGAAACTTGTCCAATCGCCTTTTAAAGACATCCAAGCCAGATGCCGTCACCACATCCTGCGGCAAGGAGTTCCACAGACCGACCACACGCTGAGTAAAGAAATACTTTTTTTTGTCTGTCCTAACTCTCCCAACACTCAGTTTTAGTGGATGTCCCCTGGTTCTGGTGTTATGTGAGAGTGTAAAGAGCATCTCTCTATCCACTTTATCCTTCTCATGCATAATTTTGTATGTCTCAATCATATCCCCCCTCAGAAAACATCTTTTCTAGGCTGATGAGGCCCAAATGCCATAGCCTTTCCTCATAAGGAAGGTGTCCCAGCCCAGTAATCATCTTAGTCACTCTCTTTTGCACCTTTTCCATTTCCGCTATGTCCTTTTTGAGATGCGGCGACCAGAACTAGACACAATACTCTAGGCCTTACCATCGATTTGTACAACGGCATTATAATATTAACCGTTTTATTCTCAGTACCTTTTCTAATATCCCAAGCATAGAATTGGCCTTCTTTACTGCCGCTGCACATTGGGTCAACACTTTCATCGACTTGTCCACCACCACCCCAAGATCTCTCTCCTGATCTGTCACAGACAGCTCAGAACCCATTAGCCTAGTTTTGATTTTTTGCCCCAATGTGCATGACTTTACACTTACTTACATTGAAACACATCTGCCATTTTGCTGCCCATTCTGCCAGTTTGGAGAGATCCTTCTGAAGCTCCTCACAATCACTTCTGGTCTTCACCACTCAGAAAAGTTTGGTGTCATCTGCAAACTTAGCCACTTCACTGCTCAACCCTGTCTCCAGGTCATTTATGAAGAGGTTGAAAAGCACCAGTCCCAGGACAGATCCTTGGGGCACACTGCTTTTCACCTCTCTCCATTGTGAAAATTGCCCATTGACACCCACTTTCTGTTTCCTGGTCTTCAACCAGTTCCCAATCCATGAGAGGACCTGCCCTCTAATTCCCTGACTGTGGAGTTTTTTCAGTAGCCTTTGGTGAGGGACCGTGTCAAACACCTTCTGAAAGTCCAGATATATAATGTCCACGGGTTCTCCCGCATCCACATACCTGTTGACCTTTTCAAAGAATTCTAAAAGGTTTGTGAGGCAAGACTTACCCTTACAGAAGCCATGCTGATTCTCCCTCAGCAAGGCCTGTTTGTCTATGTGTTTTGAGATCCTATCTTTGATGAGGCATTCCACCATCTTACCCGGTATAGATGTTAGGCTGACCAGCCTATAGTTTCCCGGGTCCCCCCTCTTTCCCTTTTTAAAGATCGTCGTGACATTTGCTATCCTCCAATCTTCTGGTACCATGGCTGTTTTGAGGGACAAGTTGCATAATTTAGTCAAGAGATCAGCAATTTCATTCTTCAATTCCTTAATAACTCTTGGGTGGATGCCATCAGGGCCCAGTGACTTATTGATCTTTAATTTATCAATGAAGTCTGAAACATCTTCTCTTTCAACCTCTATCTGACTTAATTCCTTTGTCAGTAGGGGCCCTTCGAGCAGCGGTATCTGCCCGAGGTCTTCTGCCCTGAAGACAGATGCAAAGAACTCATTCAATTTCTCTGCCACCTCTAAGTCTCCTTTTATTTCCCCTTTCCCTCCCTCCCCATCCAGAGGGTTAACCGCTTCTCTGGCGGGTTTCCTGCTTCTAACATATTTGAAGAAGCTTTTATTATTCTGAAGCTTTTATTATTCTGCGGGCCATATCTGGCCCCTGGGCCTTATGTTTGACACCCCTGGTATAGGAACTCAGAGACACAGCTGCAAGACTACAGCTGCTGCAGAAGCAAGTTTTGGTACACACAGGACACTTTCCATTCTAGTGTGAGCCTAAATATGAAGATGCTAGTTTTCTGCATGATTTTCTATATTTCAAAGATTTTTGAGAGACTTAGGAAAGTTTTTTGTTCTCTATACTACTTTATCTAGCCACCGAAGCCATATGGGTGGGTACACCAGGTCTCCAAAGACTTCTCCAGCTGTCTCCACCCTCCCACCCACCTGTTTTGCCCTTCCCTGCCCCCATTCTGCTCACCTGTCACCACCCACCACTGCTCTGTTTCACCCCTCCCCTTTTGCAAAGGGGCCCAAAAGAAACTTTGTACCCACTGATAAAATTCCTCTCAGAGGCCCTGGCTGCCTTAATGGGTCTCCTAGGATCTACGCTAGCTATTTTGCTGGCATACATCCAAGGAGAGTAAAGGGCAGACAAGGGGAGAGGGAATGACTCTCAATGAAAGTTGCTGCTACTAGGATCTACCACTCCCTCCCCCATTCATAAGAACATAAGAACAGCCCCACTGGATCAGGCCATAGGCCCTTCTAGTCCAGCTTCCTGTATCTCACCGTGGCCCACCATTCCACGTCCCATCCTTCCCCACCAAGCGATTTCCCTATTCCTTTCACCATCCACTCCCCACGCCAGTGTCCCTGTGCTCTTGCAGGTAACCAGTAGTGGCAGTGGGCTGTCAACATCACCATCATTTGCTGTAACAGCTCCAAAATGGCCACCAGAAGCTTGCTACGTGTGCCTCCATTTAGCCTTTACTACAGCGGGACCTCTATTCCACTCTCCTAGCTGCTACGGTAATTAGGATTAGGCTGTAAGACACCTAGATTCTTTTCACACGTACTGTTGCCAAGCTGGGTCTCTCTCATCCCGTAATTATGCATCTGATTATTTGTATCTATGTGCAGGATGATACATTTGTCTCTGTTGAACTTACTCTTGTTGGTGTGGACTCAATGATCAATCCTCTGAAGATCATTTTGAATCCGGATTTGGTCTTCCAGAGTTTTAGGTATCCTTCTCAGCATCATGTAATCTACAAATTTGATAAGCAACCCTTCTAACCCCTTGTCCAGGCTAAAAATGTCAAACAGGACAGGGCCCAAGACAGAACTCCATGGTGCTCTTCTTGATATATTCCACTACATTGACAGGCAGTCATTTAATTGCATTCATTGGGAAAGGCAGGGTAGAAACACTGGAATACATATGAATACAGAAATTGCATGCATACATAATTTCTACCTCTCTGGTATGACATCCTAGAAAATCCTGATAACTTTGCAAAGTAAAGCAAATGGGATAACACTGACTAATGCCAGTGTTTTGGGTAAAGGACTTGTGACCCTCATTGAAGTGAAACCCGCCAGGCCAACTGACAAGTCCATTTCATTGTCAGAAACAAAAGAGTAATTGATTCTGTATGCATTACTAGGGCAATGTTTTGATGCAAGTCATTTGTCTTTTTCTGATGGTTTTCTTTGGTCCATTTGTTAATAACATTACTTTGAGTCTTTCTTGGACATCCTAAAGAACTCTTTTTAACTCCTTTCCTCAAACACTGCGCATCCCAAATCCCAGTTTATGTGTCAAGATGAAATATCTGTGTCATTAGTTTCAGAGCAGATAACTACATTTTAAAACAATACAATAGCACTTCTAATAACAAATAATAATAGTAAGCATTCTCCTGGAAGAAATCTGTTACTAAAATCAGTCAGCCCCATACTATTTGTCCAAATAGAAAAAGCACTATCATTCTTGGAGAATATCCAGGCTCAGACTTTGTCAAAGGAGACTAAACAAAAAGACTATTTAACAATGATGCAATGGTAAATTTTGACATGCATAGCCACATTCCCATAGCAATGTTCCACTAAGAACATACAACAAAGAGCCTAAATCTATGCACATATATTCAGAAGTCCCAGTGGTGTCGCTAAGGAAAGTGTAGCCCGGTGCTGAGGGCAAAATGATGCCTGGGAAATGACATCACAACCAGTGGCGTAGCTAAGGCATCTACTACCTGGGGTCAAAGAAAATTTTGGAGTCAAAGAAAATTTTGTAGCCCCGCCTCCAGGGCCTAGGGGAGGGGGTAAAGGGGGTAATTTGTACCCGGGCCCAGGGTCTAAAGGGGGGCCCTGGAGCCAAAGGAGGGGGCACAGAAATTTCCTGGGATCTTATGTTTTCCTATCTGCTCAGACTTGTTGCCTGCACAGGATGCTGGGGACACTACTGATGCCACATGGGTTGGTAGACCAGGACTCCAAAGACTTTTCCAGCTGTCTCTACCCTCCCCCTACCCTGTTTCGCCCCTCCCTGCCCCTGTTCTGCTTGCCCACCACCCTCCCCTGCTCTGTTTCACCCCTTCCTCTTTGCAAAGGGGCCCAAAAGAAACTTTGTACCCCCTGATAAAATTCCTCTCAGAGGCCCTGCCCGCCTCCAAGACAAAATCAAATTTAATTTATTCAATCAATCAATCAATCAATCAATCAATCATCAAATGTTTTCTCGTTAATTAGCCATAAATTTTGATAGAGTACAGATACTCCAATGTGGTTTGTTTCACTGCATTAAGCATTAAATTACTTTTCCAATGATATAGAACTGATGGTATTATTCATACATACCAAGGTTTTCACAATTTTGGCCAGGAGTGTCAAGCTCAGTAAGTAATACTAAGTATGTCAATAACTTAGGGCCAGAGTGTAGTGACTCTGAGTGGTTAAGGGCAGTTTGGCATTGAAACAGATTGCAGAGGGAGGTGGTGGACTCCCCCTCACTGGAGATCTTCAAGCAGAGGCTTGAAAAGCACCTGTTGGGGAAGCTCTAGAAGGATTTCCGGCTACAGGCAGGGGATTGGACTAGATGAGCTATTAGAATCCTTCAAACTCTATGATTCTATGACTGAGGGAAGCAGCATTAGAAAGTGAGCGCTGGTTGAGGAAGGATCAAAGGATGTGGGTGGCATAGTCAATATAGTTTCAGACTGGCCATTGCCCATTTTAAGATGGCAGTGGTTATGTACTTCTCAGGTTGTTAACTGTGCCACATGGTTGGGAAAATATTAGAGAGAACACTGCTTGGCAGAAGCAGCACTGCTGAAATTATACCAAGGGAATGTTTGGTCCCCTCATCCCGGGACTGCATTGTGGTTTCATCAGCACTGGAAAGTTGGACAGGATTGGGCCCTAACTGTATTAATTAAATGCAAACTGATGCAACTAGTCCGTTCCTTCATAGAAATATAAAGGATGGGATATCTGAGCACACAAAAGATAAGAAATTCATTATGTTAGCTGATTCTTCTCACTCCTTTTCATAACTAAAACACCTGTTTCCAAGCCACAAAAAAGCATCAGATCTGACACTCCCTCATTTGACAGACCAATAATGGGACTCACCGAGGATCACTGGTGACTCACACTTTGCTGTGTAATTTAGCGCCAAAAACCTGGCACATATTAAAGTTGACCAAACTAGTAGCACTACCTCCAAGAAAAGTTCACCCATTGACAGTAAAGGTAAAAGAGAAAGGTTCCCCCCCCCCCCCAGCATTAAGCTTAGTCTCATCCAACTCTATGGGCGATGCTCATCTCTGTTTCTAAGCCGAAGAGCTGGTGTTTGTCGGTAGACTGTTTCCATGTGACCAGCATGACTAGATGCCTAAGCGCATGGAATGCCATTACCTTCCCACTGAAGTGGTATTATTATTAATTATTAACAGTATTTATATACCGCTTTTCAACGAAAAGTTCACAAAGAGGTTTACAGAGAAAATCAAACAACTAATGGCTCCCTGTCCCAAAAGGGCTCACAATCTAAAAAGATGCAAAAGAACACCAGCACACAGCCACTAGAAAAGACACTGCTGGGGTGAGGAGGGCCAGTTACTCTCCCCCAGCTAAAAAGAGGACACCCACTTGAAAAAGTGCCTCTTACCCAATTAGCAGTGGTACCTATTTATCTGCTAGCAGTGGTACCTATTTCACAGGTCCAAAACCAGGAATACACGTGTTCTGATTTATGAACTAGATCCAGAGTATGGATAGCTTCAGTAACTCAGCATGTTTCACTGCATGCAGTGCTTCTCTATTCCACCACTCCTAGGTGATACTAGACATACTAAACTCAAACAAAAAATCCACCTGAGCAAGCACTTTTCAAGCTGCTTCATCCAGTCACCTAGGTAGTTAGGGTACACAAAGCCAATAACCTCAGTCTGAGTTACACATTTTGATGTTCATGTTTTCTTTACTATTTATTCTACATATTAGCACTATGCTCAGATAGGTCATTGAAAGCTTGAGAGGCATGTTCAAACCAATGTTGTCCTTTCACAGAGTGAGTTCATCAGCGACTGAGGATGAAACCCAATGCATGCATTCTGAGAACTAGCCTTATTACTTCCTTCCAAGTAAGCAGAGGCCTTCCTTCTGAATAAACATGCATAGGATTGTGATTTTAAACTTTGCTAAGAGAGAGGTTAACAAACTTGGAAGAGAATGAGCGGGTCTGATCATTTTGCTCTTCATTGGAACTGTATGGAGGAATTATCTGCCCATAAATAGTCATGTTTTCAGTACTTATGGGAGATGCAGATTCTTAATACAGTATTTGCTGTGGAAACAACTTGAAATATTATCTGCCAGCAAATCTAATTATACTCCAAATAATAATTCAACCTAAATGGCCAGACTATTGGTGGAGAGGTTTCCAAACACTTAAAATGTGCACTCGTATAAATTTTACAGGGTTTAATTTTAGCATGGACTATGTTGTTATCTCAGCCATTTCATTTCTGTCCAAGTTTTAGAAACAATGCCATCTGCCCATAACCTTGTACTGAGTCAGGCCACTGGTCTCCAGCAGAAGTTTTTGTGTCTGCTTCATGAGATAATTCTAACTAGAGAGGACTTCAAATATGGGGAGCTCACTCTACTGGAAAAGTCATGAGTCCAATTGCAGTTGGGATGGGTACCCTTCAAGCCAATTCCAACTGGAATTTGCATTCCACTCTAATGATGAACAAGTCTTCCTTGACAGCCCTGCCTACCTTTCCCAACCAAAATAAGCCTTAGCTTGGGAAATTGGTAGAGCAGGAAGCATGTAGGGCTCTGTTAGGGCTGTACCTTGTTTCCAAATGAGTAGCAAATAGAACTGAAAATGGAACCTTATTGGATGCATTTGGTTCTTTTGTCTTTTGCCAAAAAGTATGGATGCAAAAGTGTCCCTATAGTATATAACAGCAGCCAGCCATGCTGGGTCAGCTTTCTGTACATGTTCAGAAGCTCTGTTCCTTGTTGAAGTTAACCTGCTCTAGGTTAGGAGCTTTGCTTTCTTGTTCTACATTCTGTATAATTCCCATAACAGTATTACAAGAGTCTTCTGTTCGGTGGCTTTGACAGCAATCCTATCCATACTTATCTGGGAGTAAATTCCATTGACTACTTGGGACTTACTTCTAAGTAGACATACATAGGATTGGGCTCTTAATTCTTTAATAAATTCTTAATCTTTACAGCAGTGGGTGATTCCCATTACCCAAAAGGAGGGGGATTCTGAAGCTTGGGAGTTTCTGCTTCTCTAGGTAGTTGGGATGCCTGAAGGCCTTTTGCCTTCCCTGGGCTTAAGGACTGTCAATTAGGGGTGGTGGCAGTCCCATTTAGGGCTGTGGTCACTTCAAGCCAACCCTGTTTTATGGTCACTTCAAGCCAACCCTGTTTGCTCTCTCAGCTGGGTTTGGCAGGACTTTGTTTGTCCCTGTAGGATGGCTGATGGGTAGCATGACACAGTGTCATCCACTGAATCCACCTACTATCTACTGCAACACTGAAGTGGTGGGCTGTGTTTGCAGAGCAAGTACAGAATGCCTGTAAGAGACAGGCCGTCTGGTAAAGTCAGGCGTGCCAAAAAATAAAACATGACGAATACCTCATTCATTTCAATTCAAAAGTGGAAAACAAAATAAAGCTCTTCACTTAGGCAGTGCTTGGAGTGGGACAAGGGACAGTGCCTCCATCAAGTATAGCCTCCCCTTCACCTCACTCACCTGTCTTCCCTTGCTAAGACATAAACAGGAAACTAAAATCCATTTTTGCCCAGCCCACAGGTGTACACATTTGGTCCCTGTTGTGTATATGCAACATTGGGTTGAAATGGCTTAACCAATGCTACAATCCTATAAAAACCCTTACATGGGAGTAAGTCCTGTTGTACTCGGTGGCATTTACTTCTGAGCAAACACATCGACACTTTTGCTGCGAGGCTGTGTTGTTTGGCCTGTGTATTTTAGAAAGTTGAACTCCAGAACTTGCTTCAGAGAAAATACGCTTAGATGAATTACTGCAAAAGATCATTATTTTTCTTTCAGAAATGCAACATGTGGGACAAGGCTTACTGCTCCAAAAATTTACTTTACCCCTTCTGCACTTACTCCCTCCCCCATTATTTTCTGGTGCTGCTATTGCATTTCCACTGTGGAAAGCTCCACAGCTGTATTATCATTGACAGGGAGCCAAGCCATGTGCGTAAACCGGTAGCTGTCCTTGGCTGTTTTTTTTAAGACAGTTTACTTGGGTGTAAGGTTTTGCTTTTCTTCTTCTGAGAAGAAGAAGAAAAGCTCACACTCTTGACAGAAAGACTCAGCGAGGAGGCTTCAGTTAGCTGTGCTGAAAGTCTAGCATTATCCAGGAAGCTCAACTCTGTTATTTGAGTAGCTCCTGCATTTGGCCTAATGTGACATTTTAAGGCAAATGAGGAACTTCCTGTTGAGGAGAAGCATCTGAGGAACGTTGAAGGGACCAAAAAAAAAAAAAGGTTTTGAGGTCGCTGGTTTTGATAGCAGTGAAATTCTGGTGTGGGGGAAAAAGCTCTTTAAAGCTGCCACTGATTGCAGTTTTGAGGTGAATGTGGGAGGCTGGGGTTGAAATATCCTCTGAGGGATGTGGATGAAATACCTGAGGATTATTGGAATACAAAGTTAGAACACGACTAGCAACAGTTCTGACTGAAATTTTCACCGTTCCCTAACTGTTGTGTTGCAGAGAGCTTCAGTCTACTTTCCTAAGCGGGTTTACTCCGAAGTTATCATTAGGATTGCAGTCTTAATTTGGTTTACTTCCACACACCAGGATCTAAAATGGGAAGAGCCACAAGGAGGCTAGAACTGCTAAAAGTGGGGCTGATGAAACAACTTTCTGCATAGCTGTATGCTAACCAATTCAGGCTGCAATCTAATTATGGCTTACCTGGGAGTAGGTCGCCTTGAACTCAGTGGAACTGAGTTCTGAGTTAACATGCATAGGCTTGCACTGTCCAGGGTTCAAGCTTGTGCTACTGACAGAGGTGTTTGAAAATATTATTTATCGTACTCAGAAGTAAGCCTATTGTGTTCAGCAAGACTTACAGCCCAATCCTACCCACACTTTCCTTGGAGTAAGCCCCATTGACTGCAATGGAACTTACTTCTGAGCAGACATGCTAAGGATTGGGCTCTTAGGCTGCAAGCTGCAACCCCTGCTAACTGGTTAAGAGGCACTTTTTCAAGTGGGTGCTCCTCTTTTATTTAGCAGGGGGAGAGCAACTGCCCCACCTCACCCCAGCAGTGGCTTTTCTAGTGGCTGTTTGCTGGTGTTGCATCCTTTTAGATTGTGAGCCTTTCTGGGACAGGGAGCCATTAGTTATTTGATTTTTTCTGGAAACCACTTTGTGAACTTTTTGTTGAAAAGTGATATATTAATATATTAATATTATTAATATTATAATAATAAGCCTATCTTACTCATCGGAAACAAACACCTCTAGCTATTGATTGTCTCTTTTGTTACATGTTAAAGACACATGTTCAGTCATACTCATCACACTTAAATTTCAAAATATACGTTAAAATCAAGTGGGAACAATACAGGGCACTTACTAACTAATAAGGAGAGACCACTTGTTGGCTTTCCCATATCTATAAAGAAGCTGGATTGCCATCTGTCAGGTATGCAGTAGTCATCTGTGCTTGGTAAGAGTTGGATTAGATGACCTCCAAGGTCCAACTCTTTTTTTCTTAATTTGTGTATCCTTGCCCATATATTTATTTTGCACATTTTTATACCACCGTTCCTCTAAGGAGTACAGGGTAGTGTCCAATAATTTTGTCCTCACAACAGCCCTGTGAGGTAGGGTGAGGTTGCAAGGTAGTGACTGGCCTCCCAGGAATCTTGATGGTTAAGCAGGGACTTAGATTTTCCAGATCTAACTCCCAAACCACTACTGCACCCTGGCAAGACATAACTTGCAAGAGGGCTAGGTTCTGAACTGTTCTCACAACTTGTCTTTGGGAAGGGTGAATTTATGTCTCTGTGTAATGGAGAAAACATGATAGTGGTGAGGGGGTTGCAAAAATAATAATTTTGCAACTTGAAACTGTGGCCTTCACTTGTAACAGCTGTTATTGTGTCAAAACAAGGTTGAGTTCTCTTGTAAGGCTGGCAACTGATGACTAACTACTCCAAAGTGTGTTTGGTCTTATTTTAAACTCACTTGATACTGTCAGCTTCTTGATGTGGTAGAAACAAGAGAAGCCTTACCTAGAGAGAGAACTAACTTCCTTGCAGCTATAAAAATATACAAGTATCATTAATTGTTACTGCCAATATCAATATTCTCTGCTGTTTCTGCCGTCACTAATATTCTCTACAACTACCACCACAACCTATGTATTATTTGCAGATAGCAGTAATGTTATAGTTGGTAAGAAGTAAGCTTTCAAATTTGGTGGACACTGAAAAAACTCACAGAAGATAAGAAATCCTTCTAGATTTTTGCAAGAGAAATAGACATCAAAAGGAAAAATAAAATAGATATACTTACCCAGTTTTTGCGAAACTTGCCCAGTATCTCAGAATAGACCTACTCAGTGTTTCTTCGGCTTTGGTATAATTAGCTCTTCTCTCTAGAGGTAGCCCGAATACAAACTCTATTTCATAACCATGTGGTACCCCCATCCACTCTGGCCAAGAAAGTTTAGAAGATCTGTGCTCAAAGAAGTATAAAAATGCAGTATTCCCTGCCTTGACAAAAGTGTTGATGAACTCCACCACAGGGCAGATGAAATTGTAATCCCCAATGATATCATCCATGGCATCGCGGTAGTTAAAAGGGTTCTGCTCATTTTCCCAGTCTGTATATTGAAAAGCTACTGATTCCAACCCAATGTCACTGATTTCTGGAAAGGAGAGTCTCAAACCTGCCCCAAAATCTGTTTCGTTGATGAGGCTGTTGTTATCTTTGCTGAATCCAGGTGCTCCATATACAAGGAAAGCTGTGCCTTCATCTCTGTTCACTCCCATCAAGATCTGCGTATGTTTAAAATTCCCATTCTTCAGCAGTGTTCCTGGCAAATCGGTGAGAAAATCCCCATCGATGACTGGAATGAAGTAGAGTTCTAAAAGACTGCTGTATCTTAACACGGAAACTTCGTGGGCAAGTATATCCTGAGGATCTTTGTTTCGAAGACACAAAATGATCTCTGTTTCATTGCTGCGTGTACAGTGGAGAAGTTCGGCCAGAGCCAACGTTCGTCTCCTTGCTTCAGAGTGCACAAGTGCACCCCAAGGGGCATTCCCAGCACCACTCTGCATGATTGCCCTGGTGAAGAGAGGGTGGCTTTTAGGAGAAAGGAGATGGTAGCTAACAGACCCTGCTCCAGCACTCTCTCCAAATAATGTCACACTTTTAGGATTGCCGCCAAAGGTTCCTATATTGTCCTGGACCCACTGAAGTGCCAACCGTTGATCAAACAGCCCTGCATTTCCCGGGGCTTCCTCGTTTCCTGGCAAAGCCAAGAATCCCAGTGCCCCTAGTCTATAGTTCATTGAAACAACAATGACTCTTTCAACTCGAGCAAGGAACTTGCCATCGTAAACATACAATGAAGATGTCCCAGTTTGGAACCCTCCCCCATAGATCCATACCATGACGGACGCGTTCTTTGGCTTGGGAGAGGGGACCCATACATTGAGGTAGAGACAGTCTTCGCTGAGGTTTGTGTTTGGGTTCCACATCTCTGATCCGGAGAATCCGGGAAAAGTGTTATCTATGTTCTGATAGCATGAGTTGGCATACTTGCTGGCATTCCACACCCCTGTCCATTTTCCCCGAGGCTGTGGCTTTTGGAAGCGAAGCCTACCATATGGGGGTTCTGCATAAGGAATCCCAAGGAAGGCTGTTACAGTTCCACCAAGCACAGGCAAAGTCACCCCTTTAACTATTCCATTCTGAGTCGCAACCGTGGTGTCATCTTCAGTGAGCGCCTTCTGGGTCAATGTACAGATCAGAAGAAATCTAATGAGGATTCTTGTGTGGAGGCAGGCTCTGTTAGACTTAGACATCATGACTCCTGTAATTAGAGGAAAAACAACATTTTGAAGCAGGTTTTTTAGATGCAGCTATGCAAGGTGCATTCAGAAACACTCTACCATACAGTCAAGTCAGAGATGTCAGGTGTGGGGGCGGAAGGTGAGGTGGCAATTCCCTGCTGGGGTTTTACAAAAAGCACCCACACTGCCGAAGCTGTGAGTGTGCAAACACAACCCACGTGCTCTGAACGGCTGGAGCACATGGGTTGTGTTTGCATGATCACAGCTGTGGCGGCAGTGGGGGGGTGGTACTTTTCAAAGAACTCCGGTGGGGCATCGCTGCCTTCCTGAGTCAAATACACTAAAATGCAGGAGGCGTACCCTAGGGTAGGCCAAAGAAAAGCAATCTGAGGCACAGTAGCCTTGGGAGCACATGACCAAGATGTTCTGTATGTGCAAAGTGTAGTCATAGGGAAGTAGAGAAGAGTAAAATAAAAACATATCGTTGCCACTGAATTTCTCTTATAGCAAAATGTCAAGGTGAATTCGGCACTTCGTGCTCAGGCAAAATGGAGGAATTCTGATGGAAGCAAAAAGAATTTCTCAGTGCCTTGTAAAACTCCTGCAGTAGTGTTCCACGGTCACCTAGGCTTCAAATAGGGTTGCTCTCTGAAGTGCTTCCCTGGTACTGCAGTGCTCCTGGTGGGTTGCCACCCTCCATTCTACTAATGCTGAGAGACCTGCTCATTCCACTCGTGGGCAGCTGGAGCAGGGAGGAGAGGAAGGAGTCATCTTGGCCTGCTCTGACCTCTGAGGTACAGTATCTAAAGGAGGGTAGAGGGGTTAACATTCTCTGGGTTCTTCATCCTCTGTTGTGGGTGTCTTCTCTGAGCCATCAAGTCCCTTTATTTCAGGAGGCTGCCTGGAACCTTCAGCCTTCTGCCCAGTCACACACCTCAACACTGGTCTTCAGTTGGACTTCTAAAGCCCTTGCAGCAGGCTCCATAGGCTCTGTTTCCTTCCTCCTCCCCTGCACAACCTAGATGAGGTGTCTCTATTGTCATGGCAACAGGAGTGCTGATTCATTCACTTCTGTGACACTGGGACTGTTCCCAAGCAGCTTCTGTCTTTGACCATTGTGGCTATGAAGGCAACAGTGGCACAGCCCAAATGGGGCCATCCCAGTCCAGGTGTCCTGGACTTGTGAACAAGACAACACCCCTCCCTGAGCCACACCTTCACAAAAGGAAGCTTTGTGCAGGTAGAAGTAGTTTGGTATTCCACCAGAAATTTGGCATGATGCTTCTTCATTCTGTGTAACGACTTTAGGGGTCTACTAGTGGTGACTAGTGATCTATCACTAGGACAGTGGAACCTTGGCATCCATTGGGATTCCATTCGAGAACACCCAGTGGATACAGAAATTGGTGGATACTAGAATCAGTAGACACTGGGACCCACCTTTAATTGCCTTGTAACAAGGTTTAGATGCTACTTCTGCATTCAGCCACTAAATGGGATGATTAATGGAATCTCAGAATGAAATTATTCCATTAGATTCCATTATTCACCCCATCTAATGGCTGAATGTGGTATAGCATCTATAACTTGTTAAAGGGCATTTAATGGTGGACACTGGTATCTGTGGGAGTCAAATACTGGATGCCTACTCAGGGGATACCAAGGCCCCACCTGTGAAAGCAGAGTGTTCATATTACTGCAAAGAGGTTATAGCCCACTTGACCACCAATGCCTCCTATTCTATGGTAATGTACCACGGCTTTTCTGGTTGTAGTTTATGACTCAGGAACAACACAGGGTTATACCCAATTTTGAATAAAATGTCAATGCATTGAATAAATGCCGATGCATTGAATAAATTGCAGATGCGTCTATCAGAGGATCTGGGAGGTGAATGTGGGAGGTGATTCAGTTCAGACCCATTAGCTAGCTATTTTGCTGATAACTGTTTCAGTAGATAACAACTGCAAAATAAGTCTGTGCCTGCATATTCTGTTACTATGGAGTTTTCAAGTTGTATATCATCATCAGCATGCGGGTAGGAGCCTTGGTAGAGTGTAGCCAGCTGTATGCCAACTGGACCCATGCTCATCTTGGATGCTAAAATCATGTGACTGGCAGGAGGACCTGCTGAATGGGCAGTGAAAGTTTTGGGGAGGGAGGGCATGATGGCTTCTTGGCATCCAAGAAAGATGGAGATGAGGTTAAAGGAAAAATAACTGTGTTTCCACCCTGACACTATATAAGAAATATTTCGGTGCAAACTCTTATCAGTAAAATAAAAACACTTCATAATTAAAGATTCAATTATCATCAATGTGTGTGTTCTTTTTTCCCTAGTTTACTCATAATTTGTTGGACAGTTGGTGTTTTAATAAATTACTGAGCTCCTGACCTTAATGTTGATCTTCATGAAAACCTGAAGAGAAACCCTCCATCATAATGTTGGAGTACTTTTAGTCATCTCTCTTTGAAGAGGTGGGGAGGGAAAGAGGTGGGAAAGGAAAAGAACTCTGTGTCCTCATTACTGCCACTTTAAACACTCTGTTCTAGGTTATTGAGTAGCACTTCTGTCCTTAAAAGGAGCAGAGTTAATTTCTGTGGAAAATACAGCTGTGCGGCTCATTTGGGGCCGTTTTGCTAGTTGCCTGTTTAAAGTTGAAAGCTTGGAGTAGAAAATAGGAACATTTTTGCTTGAAGTGCTTCCTAAGTGTGTGAGAGCATCAAAGGAACAGAAGGAGAGAGGGGGATTATCAGAGACAATATTTCACCGATTCATTCGCACGCAAGAGCAAATAAAAAGTCGTGGTATACAGGCCAAGTATTCCAAGGAAGGATTTAAAGTAATAGTAGACCTCATGTAAAACCTCTTGGGGGTTCATAAAGAACTGCAGAGCATTATCTAGCATTAATCCAGCCTTAAACTTTACTCATCTAAGATCTTGCAGGAACTTGTACACCTTCGAACTTTATGGTTGCCAGCTGTTTTGTGATGACACCAATGTTCTGGGGTGTAGATCAAATGCTTAAGCAAGGCTTGGCCACATCCTGATCATCAGAGCACATTGAGACCCATGTAGGTCAGAGACTGATCCATCAGTGGAAGTCTGTTAGAAATAGTGCTGGTGTTTAGACACAGAAAAATGCACAATACAGCTATAAGCCCATATATTGGCATACAGGAAGCTACCTCATCCTGAGTCAGTCCATTGGTTCTTCTAGATCAGCCTTGTCTACTTGAAGTAGATCAGAAATGGCTCTCTATGGTTTCAGATAAGTTCAGGGCTGGCCCAACCATGAGGCCAACTGAAATGGTTGCCTCAGGCAGCAGGTTTGTGATGGAGTGCCCGTTTCTGTCTGCATACTAGCCTCCACTGCTTCTTTCGCTCCCTGGATTGGAACAAGAAGAGTGGAACAGAGAGAAAGAGGAAATGCAAAGGAGAAGCGATTGCTGGGCTAGAACATTGGAGAGTGAGTGAAGAAGTGACTGGCACATTATTGGGTAAGTGGGGCAGCATTTGGCAAGCCACCTGAGGCATCAGGAGGTTTTGAGCCAACCCTGGACAAGGCTCTTTTCTAGCTCTACCTGGAGATGCCAAGTTAAACCAGGAATCTTGTGGGTGTAAAGCTGTATCACTGAGCTACAACCCTGGTTCTAGAAGTCATGGACAGCCTTTCCAGGACTTGGAAAAAAGATTTCAGAATGGAGGGCAAGATATAAAAAAAAAGGACCATGGTCCACCCTTGAATGGATTCAAGCTTTATTTGTAAGCTTCCTTGAGTTCCCTTTGTGGGGTAGAAAGGGGGGTATAAATCATTTAAATAAATAAATAAATAAATAAATAAATAAATAAATAAATTCAAGCTTAAATTTCAAGAAAGCTCTAACCATGTCTAACCATAAATTTTATGCTCCTGGTAATTCAAGCAATGCAATTGCCTTGGGTCAGTTACACAGGCACAAACACACATGCTTTTAATTTTAAACAAAGAGCCTAGAACACAGGGCCATTTTATTGTTTTTTAGCAATCAATATTCAGTGAGTTGGCCAATCATATAGATGATGTTGGTGAACAGTCATGTGAAACATGGGAGAGAGGCTTTTAATCTCCTAAATAGTATCCTGCCTGAGACCTACATGCAATGCTAAAACATTGGTCCATTTCCTATCTCTATGTACATGCATGTCATACAAATTTTATTGTTATGGCAAACAAGACAGTTAAAAGACCTGAAAACAAATTTCACGTAGTACGTACGTAGTGAAAAATAAAACTAACAGAACTAACCAACTGCTCAAAAGTCCCACTTACTCCCAGGCAAGAGTGTATCGAATTGCAGCCAAAGGGCCCAATCCTAGTCAACTTTCCAGCACTGGTGCAGCCACAATGCAGCCCATACCACAACAAATGTTCCCATACCTTGAGAAGGCCTCTGTGACTGCCACCCCAACACAGGAAGCAGTGCATACCCCATTGACACAGCAGCACCGGCACTGGAAAATTGGATAGGATTGGGCCCAAAGTCATTTAAAAATGCTATCCAAAATTACAAACCATGGACAAAATTATGGGTACGGTCCTGCCAATATTAAGCATTTTCAAATCCCACTGAATTCAATGAGAATGCACACTTCACCCTGACACTGAAATAAATGGCACTTGAAAAGGTTTACCTTTGGCTGATGGTTCACATACTCAGAACAAAACCAGGAGAAACAAAGTGAGATTCTGATAATGAACCATATATGCAAAGGGGAAAATATTTATGATTTTTAATAGCGTCAACACACAAGACATCAACCAAAATTAAAATGTAATTAATTGTTTCGCATATTGGTTGTATTAAAAAAAAAGAAGCACAAGAAAGAAAAATTGAAACTCTAATCTACCAGATTTCCACATGATCAGAAAAAAACAACAACTGTGAAGCCTGATTCTATGCAGCTATAAGTGATTCTGAGTTCAGTGGACTTTCTCCCACGTAAGAATGTGTTGGCATTGTCATAAAACATTGCAGATTCTTTGGTCCTATTCCTTTCAGTGTGATGTAAGTACACATAACTGTGTGCTGGCTGACCGCCAAAGTCAGCTCTTAAATATGTACACTGGAAGCACTTGTAATGTTGTACATGTCACAATTATCCATGCAACGGCATACGTGTTTTGTTTTAATTTTCCTTAAAGTCAGGGTAACCAGATACAGTGGAGGACAGAATGCCTATACCTTTAACTGTTGTACAGAAGACAGAGAATTTTGGCAGGTGCAGCTCAAAATGGAAGGGTTTAAAAAACTGCACCTGACAATATTCCCGCGTCTATACAACTGTTAAAGGTATAGGCACTCTGTCCTCCATTGTATCTGGTCACCCAGCCATAAAGTTAGGAGTTAAGGTTAAATCGTGCAAGAAACATGATCATGCAAGACATGTGGAGGCATTAGAGAGCAGAGCTCTCACAAAGTACCCTTTCATCAAAAACTACCAAATTTAAAACAGACATCCCTAGGATGAAATAATTGATTTTGTACATAAATGAAAGCAGGTGACATAAACCAGATTGAACTAAATAAAGCTAACTTTATTACTTTTGGAATAAAAGAGGCCAGGGGATGGCTTTAGGCTGTCAGCCAAATGGAGATACATCATTGGTTCTATTTACATATATATCTATATTTTTAAAAAGTTTACTTCCATTAGCCTTAGCCCATGAAAGTTAAACAGAACATGCTTCAGTATTCTCATTCAGTGAAGCAATACAATTCATTTCAGTGATTGTTTCCTCTCCTGCAAATCCTTAGCCAACCAAAAAATCTATACACAAGGCTGTGTAATCTCTATTTAAATACAGAAGATGGTTGAATTAATAAATGATTTTTTGAGTTCAGTTTAATTTACTTAGCCCAGACTCCGTTGAATAATACTATGGTTCGATACACATGCCTGCTTATTTGTTCCATCAGTTCCATTTGCAGAATAGACTTTGTATTCCCAGCAGAGCAACAAATGGACAGAGCAGAACGTTTGAGAAGAGTGCAATTCCCATACAAACCGAGCTTAACTATAACCTATGCTGATAGAGATGAACGTAAATAGAGAGGCTCTTACCCCAGTTCGTTTCAGAGAGACGCCAAAGTTTTGTGTATGATTTTTTTTTAAAGAGCTAGGATCTTTAATACTTCAGCAAAATGCAGTGTGTCAGCTGCTTCTTTAAAGCTTGCAAATTGTACTGGGCTGACAGTTATAATCAACTGTTTAAGCCAAGGCTCGCGAGACTTGGCACAGGCAGCTCGAACTGAAGGCAGGCGGTCTTTGTATCTGACATATGTTCCAAGGATAATGCCGTGGTTGTTGAAAGGCTTCTGAGTTAGCACAAGGAGGGAATGTGAGCGTTCCAACTTGTAGGGATTTCCTGGTAAAGGGGAAATAAAAGAAGGGCATGTTTATTTCGAAGAGGCAGTCTATTCAATGTATCAAGTGCAGAATCACATGTAGATAAAGAACCCTGCATTTTTTTAATGCAACTTTTCCTTGTGGTTTTGCATTATTCCCAAAATGGGTAAGAGAAACAATTATTATATTGTGTTCAGCTGGTAGGCTGGAAGGAGATCAGTGGTGGAATGCTGGTCATTAACATCATTAGCCCTTAAACCAGCAATTTTCATCCTTTTTCATCTCGTGGCACACTGACAAGGCATTGAAATGGTCAAGGCACACCATCAGGTTTTTGACAATTGACAAGGTACACCATGCTGCCAGTGGGGGTTCACATCCCCATTGGCCCTACTAATAAATGAACTTCCCCCAAATTCCTGCGGCACACCTGCGGACCACTCGTGGTGCACTACTGTGCCACGGCACAGTGGTTGAAAATGACTGCCTTAAACAAATAAAACAAAAAATAAAGAAGTAAATCAGAAGTATCACAGCAAAGAAATAAATAAGGAGAAAGAAAGAAAATATGCAGTTAAATTTATATTATGGGTCAGCAGAAGCAGTTTTGGTCTATAAAGCTCAGCTGTGTCTACATTGCCTGGGAACTGCTTTCCAGAGTTTCAAATATTAGTCTTTTCTAGCAACTTTTCAATACAGGAACTTCTACATGGAAAGAAAATGGCCTACAACTGAACTATGGCCCCGTCTCATGTTGCATCTTAAAAGTGGGCCATGCACTTGAAAAGGTAGAAGACTATTGTGGTATATACCATGATAATACCTCCCAGAACATGGGACATACACTCCTGCAGAGTAAGGTGCTGTATGAAACAGTGCTATGGGAGACATCGTTGTGGCTAATGCAGGAAGCTGGTGTTCATTGGTTCATGTTAGCCATAATACACTGTTCCCACTTGCTGCAGTAGCTGTTAATCACACCTGGCACAAAGGGCATTGTAACAAACAGCACTAAAGGAAGTAGCATTTTGAGAGGTGTTCCTAGTGTCTGAAACACACTGTGGTATTAGATGTGATGAAAGGTCTCTTTTCTGTTTTTCCATTTCCATTCTACGCTTCTCCCTATCTACCTTGCAGCAACACAAGGATTCTGACTACACAGCTTCATTGTGAGGACAATGTCAAGGTAATGCATGGTCAGTGCTTTTTGTACTCAGAAATGATCATGATAAAGATTGGTGATGATTCATATTGCTTTATAGATGGGGGATGTAAATGGTGAATCTGGGTGCAGTGTTTTGCAGTGGCTCTGGTCCTTCCTGGAGATTAAATCCAAGAAGGTGGTGATCATTGGCTTCTTGAGTCCAGCAGGGTTCCATTATGTACTTCATGCTTTATAATGTCTACATGAAACACCAGGGGAATTCACCAATGGGAATGGAGTTGGGTGCCATCAGTATATATGTGGATGACACCCATCTCTATATTTCCTTTCTATACGGTGGAAGGCAGACTATGGATGCTCTGATTCATTCTCTAGTGTCGGTAGTGGACTGGATGAGGGTGAACGAGTTGAAACTAAATTCAGATAAGAGGTGCTGTTGGCGAGAAAATTAGAGATTCAGGTTGTGGATTATCTGCCCTTCTGGGAGTGGTTGCAGCCCCTGGAAAGAACACGTTTGCACCTTGGTGGTTCTCCTGGATCTGACCTTGTACCTGGAAAGCCAGGTGTCAGCTGTGACCCAAGGTGCGTGCACCCAGCACAAACTGGTGCACCAACTGCATCCTTTTCTGCATCGAGCAGACCTAACCTTTCCTGGATCCAGCAGATACTTGTGGATACACTGATTACATCTCAGTTGGACTACTGCAATGTACTACTACATGGGACTGCCCTTGAAGACCACATGGAAATTTCAGCTTCTTCAGAATGCTGTTGAATGACTGGGGACTGGCGCAAACCATTATGCCTGTGTTCCACCTACACTGGCTCCCAGTACATTCCTGAGTGCAATTCAAGCTGCTGGTTTAAATGTTTAAAGCCTTAAAAGTCTTGGGACTATAATATTTGAAGGCCCATATCCTCCAATGTGAAAACTACTCATTCTCTCAGGAGGGGCCTCTGTTGTGTTCTTTCACCAACAGAAATGCATCTGCTGGCAACACATGAAAGGGCTTTCTTAATGGTGGCACCAAGTCTATGGAACTCTCTCCCACAGGACTTGGACAGCCCAATCCTGAGCTGCCTGCGGCGTGTGGCTGCAGCGGCGCCGAGAATGGCTGCCACCGCATCCTGCACGCCTCAGCCTGCCGCGGGCAGTGCCTTGGGAGAAGGGAACTTTCGTCCCCTTCTCCTGGGTAAGGGAAGCAGCCCCGCAAGGGGCTACACACTTTACCGCCAACCAAAAGGTTGGCGGTAAGGTAAAGACTTTTATGTAGGGTGGCGAGCCCTACACAAACAGACATGATCCAGTAGAGCAGTGCTCCACCAGACCCGCCTCCCCGCCACCCTCTCCCTCCCCGGCACACCTCCCGCCCACCCTCTCTCCTCCCTCCCCCGCCTCCCCCCTCCCCGGAATGCCTCCTCCCCACCCCCAGCCCCACTTACCGTGCTGCAGCTCTTGAGACAGCTGAGTAGAGGAGGCTGGGTGTCCGCCTGGCACTAGCCCAGCACTAACCCAGTGCCGGCCAGTGCTGGGTTAGCACAGGCGGTAGCCTGGTAGTAGGACTCGCAGATGTGCCTTACGGCATGTTTGCCACAGTGCACGCCGGTGGGAAGCCGCTGCGCCAAGCCCAGTATTGGGCTTGAAGTTGGCACCCACACTAATTCAGTTTGGGTGCCAGCTGAAATCCTTTTTATTTCAGTTAATCTTCCCCTCTTGGGTTTGGTGCTATTTCTGCTGTTTCTTTGGTGTTTGCTGTTTGTTATTTTTGTTTGTTATTGTTGCTGCTTGTTATTACAAGTGGTGCCTCGGTATCCGCAGGGGATCCATTTCCAGACCCCCTATTGATAAAGAAATCCGTGTGTTTTGGCACCTGTAGCCCACCAAATGTGACTGGTGAAGAAATTATCTTGGCAAAAACTGGAAGTGACATTCTAAGACCTCCCCAAGGCCTTAGAAGTCATTCCAAGGGCCGTGGAGGCTGCATGTGGCCTCCCTAACCCTCAGAATGCCCTCTGGACATGACTGGAGCTCTGCTCCATTCACTTTCAGAGGGCTACAGGTTGGATCTGATCCAGTTTCATTACAGGTCAAGGGGCCCACAATGAGTCAAAACTGTGATAAAAAATCCATAAGTGGTCAGACACAACCTGTATTGATTGATATGTATCGACTTTATTTTTGGTGATTTCATTGTTTTTAAATTTTGCATTGTCAGCTCATTTGAGTGCCTCCCTAATGGGAGCGGAAACCATCGGGCGTAAAAATTTTAAAATAAGTAAAAAGCAACATAAGTTTGTTCGGCCAACCACACACACCATTCATTAGTTGATCAGCATGTTCAAAGTCCGCTAATGAGAGATCACAGGTGATTTATAATTTCCCATCATTTTGATTAGGAACCTTTTCTCACCTTACACCAAACATAAACCCCACCTCCCCTGAGAGAAAAAAGTATTGAAAAGAGCTGGAATTTGGGAGTAAGTTCTGATGAGAAGACATTGGAAAGATTAAGCAACAGCAGGTGGACAGAGGCAGATTACAGGGTAGAGTCAGAAGTGGAAAGAGAAGCATCTCTCAAGGAGAAAGTGAGTATAAATGGAGGACAGAATGTAAGGAATCTCAGGACACTTTTGGCTCACCGAGTCTCAAGTCCCAGTTTTTGTTCATCTCATTATCCGCTGCAACTCCAAGATCTCTCTCACATGTTGTACTACCAACCCAGGTATCTCCCATTCTATGCCAGTGTCTTTGGTTATTTTTACCTAAGTGCAGAACCTTTCATTTATCCCATTGAACTTCACCTTATTCATTTCAGCCCAGAATTCCATTCTGTCAAGGTCTTCCTAAATGCTTCTACTGTCTTCTGTTATGTTTGCTGCTCCTCCCATCATGGTGTCATCCGCAAATTTGATGAGTCCTCCTTATATTACTTCACCCAATTCCTCGTCCAATTCCACTGGTATGATGGAAAATTCAACCCTTTTGTTCAATGTTTCATTTATTCTGAAATGAATGCATAGTCTTGTTGACCATAGTATTTGAATTTTTTCACATCTATATACTTCTAATGTGTATCGGTGTGACCTCACTGGAGTCACATCCTTGTAAGAATGTGGGAAGGATAAATTTTTTAAAAAACTTTTATCTCTTGTTAAATATGATGCTCCGTTTTGATTCTGATGCTGCTACTACTGCAACAATAATTCGTAGAGGTGAGGACTGTTTAATTCGGGTTACACAAGGCTTTAGAGATTTTCCTGTTAGATTCTCTCCCCCCTACCCCTTTGGGCCCTAGTTTGTACAAAATTATGCAATTGCTGTGAACTAGTGAAAAGTTTGTGTTTAAACACTTTTTGCCTCTAGCTGAGTCTTTAACTATATTTTGTTAGCTGCTCTCAATGCATCTTTAGTGCATTTAAAAACTCTCAGGTGAGCAGTTTAACACTTCCATGCTCCCATGAATGCAAATGACATGGCAGATAATGGCTTACCTGAATAAAGTAGTAAATTTAAATGCTTGGAAAGGGAGATTGGAACCCTCAGTTGGGACTAAGTTGCAATTATTGTTGTGATTATTACTTATTCCTCTGAGCCCAGTAGTGCTGACAATGGTGAGTTTTAAGCTTACAACAACTACAGATAAGAAATCACACTATATGGTTTACAGGAAGCGATTCAGTTTCTATAACTGGGATTTTCAACTTATAAACGGACATTTTTAAGTCCAAGGAAGCCAAAGGGGGTTTTGCTATTACGTTGATGATGAAGTCAGAAAGAAACATTTGCAAATTGCTAGTTCCTGCCACAGTGATTTTAGTGGGATGATACTGGTAGGCCCTCAGTGAACTGGGAGACCTACCAGTAGAGTTGGAGTTCAATAAATAATGACAGCTGGATATAAAGTGATAGTAATAAAGGCAAAATCTATTTTGTAGTTTACAATTTGAGGAAGAACAAATAAGTTCATAAGAAAAATTAGAACTATCAAGCAGGAGTTAGTTGATTGTTCAGTCGTTAAGGGTGCAATCCTAACCTTGTGGTAATGATTGATTTCCCCATTGATTAATTTTCCCATGTCTCTAACCCTTCCAACACTCCCTGTCAATCCAGTGCAAAGTACTCAAGCTCAGAGTGACCATTCTTTTCATGGAACAGAGCCATCATCTTCTGAGATGGAAACAGGGGAATCCCTCTCCCTTCGCGCAGGAAATGCTCAATAATGTTGCTGTGGCATGGAACCGAATCCAACACGGGTGATTCTCCATAAAATGATAATCTGGCCTTATTGGCTCCTTTGGTGCTATGGCCTTGGTCCCATTATGTGCAATGAGTGTTTGGGATGCAGGGGATGTAGGGGAGCTCTGATGCAGAAACATCTCATTCTCAAGGGAAAAATATCCCATAGAAATGCAGGAACCACCTCCAAGTTTTCTTTATGTATTCACACATGCAGTCACATTCATCCAATTCACAGAAAAGAATGAGGAAGCCTAGAACGCAGAGTCCTTTGTGCGCATCAGAATCCCATGTGCTTCCCGGAACGGCTGGATCAAGGACATATGGTACTAGTATATTTAACCAATTTGCGCAGACAAATACAATGGCACTGTGAAATCAGGCATCAGATTAATGATTCACTGATTAATGCTTTTTAATGCTTCAGCGTATGGCATCATTTCATGTCCCTGGCATTAGCCTGGAAACTAGTTGCTCTGGAATTACTCAGTTGGCAGCAGTGCCATGCTGACAGTTTGGGCACTTAAAGAACTTCAGCTGCAATCAGCATCATTTATTGTTATCTGTGGCTGAACTTCTCAGAATGAAGTGGCAAAAACTGCACATTTCCTGTGTAATACCTTCCCAAGATTACAAAATATAACTATGCTTACCTGCTCATTTGGTAAAAGGAAGGCTCTTAAATTATATAATCATTGAACGACTTTTTTTAAATTGGTACAATAATACACGGTTGTAATTTTCTCTTTATTACTCTAATTATAGGTTGGTGTAATTTTTTCTTTCTTCATTAGTAAAATTATAAGCTGCTAGTTTACAAAAATATCGAGGATAGACTATAAAAGAGAGAAATTGTTCTAGTTATAGCATAAGTATTCCTTGTGACTATAATTGTTCATCTTGCATTTTGATTTACACTTATTTTATCATTCTCAATAAATAAATACATTTATTTATTGTTTTGATCTGTTTTCTTTAGCATACCAATTCAAAATATACACTTTCTTCTGTACAGTTTGGGGAGCTGTTGTAGTAAAACATCAGCTTTGAGGGCAGAAGATGCCAGGTTCAATCCCTGGCATCCACAAGTTGGACCACAGGTTTAGACTTTGTCTAAAACCCTTGGCCAGTGGTTCCAAAACTTTTTAGCACCAGACCCACTTTTTAAAACGACACTCTATTGAGACCCACCTAGGTTTACCGGACTTAAAAAAGGAGATCCATAAAGAAATAATATTTTATTTATTTATAATAACCAGAAAAAGACACTCAAACTTTATCTCCCTATAGTAACACATGCTTGCAAACTGCAGGAGCTTAACTCCTTGCAGGGCAGATAGCAGCTATCTTTCTAACTGCAGGAGCTGAGCTTGTTGCAGGGTCTTTAGCAGCTTCCATATCTCATTTTTCAGTAGCCTCAGTGTTTGAGGCAATTAATTATCCAATCCTTCCATCACCCTTTGGCAACCCACCAAAAATCAGGTCGAAACCCACCAGTGGGTCCTGACCCCAGTTTGGGAACCACTGCCCTAAAGGGCCGTGGCCAATCAGCATAGGCAATACTGAGCTATCAGACCAATAGTGTGATACTATTTAAGGTAGTTTCCTATGTTTATAACTTAGAAGCTTTCTGACCAGCCACTGCACTTTCCAAAATGTAATAAAAATGAACGTACCAAAAGGGGAACAGCTTCACAGCGCAAACACCTCTCAGAACAGAAGGCTCTGTTATTCTGTGAATATGCAAGTGGTGCGTAATCATGAAGATCTCATTATAAACATCTGTGCAAAAATTTCCAGGAATATGTCACGATTTTTCTGCGTGCTGTGCAATATGTCATGGAGCCATCTGCTCTAAAGACGGGAGTTGTCAGAAGGGTGTGTTGGAGGGGAAATACAGTAAAATGTGTGCAAGTTAACCAACATGTAGATACATTTGATATGTAGAACATGCCATTTGAAAGGACTAGAATGGTGTCTGGAGAGAGCAAACACAAAGCAACCTAGAAAGAACATAAAAACTGCAATAACATCTGTTGTAATATCTGAATAATACATATGTAATAATATGTGTAATATCTGAAATAATTCATTGAGTGCTGGTGTAGTGCAGAGGCTTAGAAGGTGCACATCAGTACTCCATCCGTAAACTGACCACTACTGGCCTACCTTACAGGGATGTAATAAAGATTAGTGAGATTATGCCTTGAATATTATGCCTTGGTGAGATTATGCCTTAGTATACTTTGACTATTTCGGATACACCATATTAAGACTATTAGCAAGAGCCAAAAAAGGTGTTGTGGTTAGATTGTCAGAGCAGTTGGACACTGCATCAAACTGAGTGTGTAGGAACTGAGAAAGTTCACTTGTCACTTGAGAAATGCATTTGGTGTCCCTTGAAAAGCCTTAGATGTTTCAACTTGGGAGCAACACTGAAATGTGCTACAAATTTCAGTTTGTTTTTTTTAAATCAGACTGTCAACCCTACCTCAAATCCCTGTTCAGTCACTGGGTAACTGTACATTAGACTCTCTCCCTCTCTCTCTCTCTCTCTCTCTCTCTCTCTCTCTCTCTCTCTCTCTCTCTCAGCCTCTCAGGGTTTTTGTGAAGATAAAATTGAGAGAGGTGTACACTGCCTTGGAATTCTTTGAGGACAGATGGGGAGGGGAACACAATAAATAAGAATTAAGAGATGTGTTGTTTACATCAAAAACCTAGAGATCAACATACCAGGTAGTTTAGAAAACTTCAGCAAGCAGCAAATAAAGTTATCAGAGAGGGATGGGCAGTTTGTTTGAGAGGTGTGGGAGGGAGATGAGGAATAACTGCCCATTTCTCTAGTACATTTTACACATACAGCATCCTTTTCAATCTTTTTCCTGCCCTCACAACAATCTATGGGCCAGACAGTCTTGGTCCCATTATTTTCTAAGGAAGGAGAATTGGGTCTGAGAATAAATTATATGGTCAATATTCCTGTCTATGAGAACACAGTGTTTTGTGTTTTCAGTTTTAACTGCATTTTGTGCTGTGTGGAAAGAACCTAAGACTGGTTTACTAGAAAAATAATACCCAAATTGCATTCAGGATTTTTTGATAACACAGGTCTACAAAATTGAGGGTCAGAAAAGTTTTTTCCAAACTTTACGGTGGTTTGATATGAATTTGGGGTGCCGATTCCAAAAATGGCATCCGTTTTGCCCTATCACATCTAGTTTTGGAAGCTGCTTCAATCATTCACTAAAGAGGCTATGCCTGAAAGTGATGTCCTGACTGGAAGTGACATCCTCAAGTAGGAAAATTTTTAGCAATCCTAGCCTGCAATCCTTCTCACACTTACCCAGGAGTAAGTTCCATTTACTATCATTGTTAAAATAGTATATATAGTAGCTTGTTAAAAGTACAAGTCTGTAACATTTCCCCAAATGCAGTCACATACCATGGTAGCATCAAGTCTAACATATTAAAAATAAAATATTGAAAAGAATAGGGACCCACCTCTAATTGGCTCGCAACCCACTTAGTGGGTCCTGACCCACAGTTTGAGAAACACTGATGTTAGGACATAAGAAAATCCTTGCAACATCAGGTCAAAGGTGCATACAGTTTGCTGTTTTCCATGATGGCTACTAGCTGCCTCTGGAAGGCCCACAAGTGGGAGAGCAGAGATACTGCTCTTCTGTCATTGCTCCCCTGCAACAGGTATTCAAAGACATATTGGATGTAGTTCACAGCCATCATGACTCATATCAATTGTAGGACCTGTCCTCTATGACTATTTCCAATCCCCTCTTAAAAGCAGCCAAGTTGGTGGCCATCACCACATCTTCTGGCCAGGAATTCCACATTCCACAGACTAATCATGTGTCGTGCACAAAGTACTATTTTTGCCTAAAATCTGTGGTTGGTCAGTTTCAGTGGAAGACCTCTTGATCTATTATTGTCAAACAAAAAGAAAAATCTTTGCAAGTTTCATTTTTGTGCCCTCTTAATCTCTCCTCCCCCCAAATCTAAGAAGACCCATAATACCTGTCAGCTGCTTTTGCAACTCATAGTTTTATAGCTTTATAAAGAAGATGTTCCAGTCCTCTGAATATTTGAGGGCTCAATCCTATCCAATTTTCCAGGACCGCTGTAGCTGTGCCAATGGGGTGTCCACTGCATCCTGTGGTGGGGAAGCAGTCACAGAGACCTCCGCAAAGCATGGTAACATTTGCAACCTTACCTTGGGGCTGCATTTTGGTAGCACTGGAGCTGGAAAGTTGGATAGACTGGGCCCTTAATTGGCCTCGTTTGTACCTTTTCCCAGCTGAACAATGTCTTTTTGGAGGTACAGAAATCAGAACTGTATCCAATATTCCCAGTGTGGCCACACCATAGATTCTGTTGCACTTCGTACACCCAGCTCATAAAGGGAAGGAAGACAGGGATATTTAAATATGAGAGCCATTCCATAAGAACAATCATTTACTACCTGGCCATGCTTTCACAGTTAATCACATTATTGTGCATATGTGAAATGGAACTCCTGATCACACCACTTCTTCTGCCACAGATGTCTGACATTATATCCACGTCTGTTGTTCTATCAGTGAATAAACTGGAGCAGTTACAAGAAGGATTTCTGACATTACATATGTCAAGAATAGCTCTGGACCATTAAATGGTGGGTTCGGAGTTGTTTGTCATGAAACCTGGTGCCAATGTCAGCTATTAACACATCTGCCTTTGACAGGAAGCATTTTCACAGCATCTTCCTGGATCGCCTGATATAATGCGTTGTGCCAGTCTATGTCACAAAGCGATTATATGGAAGGCCTTTGAAGCAATACAGTGTGTCAGGACAGTGCATGTGATTAGTTACCCTCTAATTAAGATATCCAAGATACTGGTGCTCACAGAAGAGGGGAAACAAGATGCTTAGCTTTCATCCTAATGTATCCATAGTGAGTTGGAACCCTTGTTCCCTCTCTGGACAGCAGGTCATGAAACAAGCAATGTCTCTGCTTTCTATCTTTACTTTTTCAGAAAATATGAGAATGAAGCATCCATCCTTCCCTGCAACGGGCAGAAAGAGGGGGCAGGTGCAGTTCAGGAATTGAGCCATTGCTCCTTGCTTCTATAGAAAGAGTATGGTCACAGTGGTGCTCTGGTAATGTGTTGATAGTGGAAGGACAGTGTGCCTAAAATCAACCCTGTGCATTGTTCTCTCACCAAGAAACGTTGGCTCAGAGAAGCGCCTGCCTGCAGAGGCTGACGGAAGTCTCCATGCCAGCTTCCTCCAAGTGCGCCGGCTTCCTCCAAGCACGCCGGCTTCACCCAAGTGCCTTGCGTCAGCATGGCTGTGCCGACACAAGGCTCTGAAGTAGGCAGGGGGATAGGGAGGAGGTGGGGGGCATTCCTGGGCTGGGGGAGGGTAGGTGGTGGGCGGCCCCAGGGGCAGGCAGGCGGGGAGAGGGAGGCGGGGCTGGAATACAGCAGTTATGCCGGATCCCAACCCCCATTCCCAGGGAGAACGAAGGAGCTCAAAGCAAGTCCAAGGAGATCCATAGGGTCAGCGGCCCTTACCGGGAGGAAAGGAAAAATGTTTCCCCTTGCCTCTGGCTGAGCTGCTTATGGCCCCTATCCTGCGCTGGATACAGCGCAAGCCTCTTGGTTTGCCTGTTCCAGCACAGGATAGGATTGCACCCAAAGAAGCTGAACTTCTCCCCACTAACCACTGAAAATCTTGTTCAGTCACTTCTCTGGCTTCTCAGGTCAGGTGAAACTTAAAGGACATAGTTTGACAGTTTCAAGCACACCTTTACAACAATAATGTCTAGCAAGTTATTTATTTTTTCTTTTTCATAATGAAAGCCTGGATTCATAGAAAGGTGAATTTTGAACCCACTCTGATGTTCTTTTTCAACACTGCAGAACCACAGGACAGATGCAGCTGTGTCTGTATATTGTCTCTCTCTTTGAACCAGAGCTAGCAAGAAAGAACTTCAGAATTTGTCTGTTTAAAAATAACCTCAGGTCCTCCTGCTGACAACCCGTTTCACACTTAATAACTGACTTTCAGCATCGTACACCCACATGGAGATCAGTGCCTGCCCAGACTGACAGATGCCCAGAGCCTGTATTTCAGATTGTCACTGCATAATTCATATTGCATAATGCTACAATACCAAATGGTGTCAAGAGTTAGGCGGAGGTGTGGAGTATAGGATTTAGTGTGTTTGCAATAAAGATGTCCTGACTCCTCCAGACTCTGGAAGAATCTTAACGCAGAAATGGCATGTTGACTCATTGGCTTAAACCTGACAGATGTTAACACTGTCAAGTTGATAATTAATGTTGTCTCCGGCAGTGTTACAGAAAGCAAAGCTCTTTGATGCCAATAGACATAGAATGGAATAATTAATACGTATATTTAAGACAGGCTAGCAAGGAAGAAAACCTGTATAGTTTGAGCCATTCCTGGCTAATCTAAAAACAAAGCAGACAAAAAGAATTTACACAGACATACCCATAATATATACATATGCACATGCAGGAACTGTCAGGGGTCTGGATGGAAAGGCCAAGATAAAAGCAAATGGGAAAAAAAACTCAAAAATTGTCTCTTTTTCTGGTCCCCCCCCCCCCCGCTTCCATAGAAGGTGGAGAAATAGGAAATATTGGAAAGAACTGCCTCTTACAAAATAGTTTTCTCTTTAAGGACGCAATCCTGAAGTGCCCGTGGGCCGAGGCAAGTCCAGGAGGGTCGCAAACGTGCCGTAAGACACATTTGCACCTCCGCGGGAGGAAGCCGGGCCAGCGCTCAGAAGAGCACCAGCCTGCAGAGGCTGACACAAAGCCTCCGCGCCGGCTTCCTTGATGAGGCTTGCATCGGCCTGGCTGGGCCAATGCAATCCTCTGGGGTGGGTGGGGAGGAGGCGGGAGGGAGGTGTTCCTGGGTGGGGAGAGGACGGGCAGTGGCCGGCCCCAGGGCTGGTGGGCAGGGAGCGGGAGGCAGGGCTGGGATCTGGTAGGTATGCCGGATCCCAACTCCTGTTCCCGGGGAGATTGGAGTGGCTTGAAGCTTGAAGTCCGAGGAGACCCATTGAGGCAAGGGCGCCTTACCCAGGGGTAAGGGGAAAAGTTTCCCCTTGCCTCTGGCTGAGCCGCCTTGGACCCCTATCCTGCGCTGGATACAGCGCAAGTGTCTTAGCTTGCCTGTTCCAGCACAGGGTAGGATTGCACCCTAAGAGTAATGAGTCATATTGCTACATAGCCAGTTCACACTGTTGCAAGTCTCTTAGATGTAAGTTGATGGAAAAGTTGCAAAGCTAGAGATGATAGTACTCCCCTTGTGCTTGACCATATGACTAAGCAAGCAATGCTTTTAGGATGAGGTTGAGAAAATTCTTTTAAATTGCAAACCAGAGAAGGGCATCCATTTTGGGGAAGAACAGGAACAATATAAGGTGCAGGATTTATTTATTTATTTATTTATTTATTTAAAACATTCAGACCCCACCCTTCTTGCTTTAGCAACTCAAGGTGCAAAAAATAAAAATTTGTTTTGAGGTAGAGAATCCTAGAGGAGCAGGCCCAGACATGGGACAGAGATGGTGGCAGGCTCTGCCACAATATCCTAACCCCCCTCCCAGGCCGGGAAGCCCAACACGGGTCTCCTTGATTCTGCACCAGCTCAATAGCAGGTGCATATCTAAGGAGACCCATTGGGGCTGCTCGGATGCTGCATAGGGTAAGGGAATGTTTGTTCCCTTATGCCAAAGAGACCTTGTGCTGCTTCTGTGCCCCGTTGGATACAGCGATCACCATGTTGGCACCGCTGTGGGCGCTGGGAAGTATAGGATTCGTCTCCCTATTCCTAAAAAAATGTTTTCAATCCATTCTTTTCTGTTCAGCATCCATCTGAACTGAGCGCAGTTGGTCAAGAACCAGTTCCAAAGAAGCAGAGGTCCATGTTGGTCTGCTTCAATCTCTCAGCCTCCCATAATTTCTACGGGCTTCTTTCTGGAGGGAAAAAAATGGGAACTGGTTGTTCCTATGACTTCAAAATTTTATATATAAAATAAAATGTGTGTGTGTGTGTGGTTGTTGTTGTTGTTGTTTTGCTTTTAGCTTCTTTGCAATCCATGCATTACACTGAAATATATTTTATGTTTATGCGTCTCCAATCTGGGTAAAATTTGGACAGCATTTGGAAAGGTGGAAAAGGGTAGTATTTACACAGTATTTATAATTCTGATCAGTCTGTTGCTGGCACAGATCCCTACCAAGAGAAACAAACAACTCTCCCCCCACCACTCTGAATTTCAGCAATACTGGCAAGAGATAAATATGTACCGCAAAATCTGGCTTTTTCAAAAGCGTTTAAAGAATTTCTGTCCCCCAGCAAGGTTCTTGCCGGGGGGGGGGGGAAGTGTTTTCGTCCCATTCTCATGCTGCAAGAAGGAAGGTGGGGAAATGCTTCTAGCTAGAGGCATTGCTACAGAAAGGGCAGTGGGGTAAGTACTTCAGGTGTCGCAATGCGCCGTGTAAACGGCTCCTCCCACTCACCACTGGAGCCATTCCAAGGAGTGATGGCAACAGGCAGGCATAGTTGCCATCACTGTCCAGATTGGCTCCAACAGTGAATGGGAGGGAGCACTTGTACATTGAGGCACCTGTAGTACTTACCATAGCCACACCACTGCTTCTAGTCAATTGGCTGGTGGCACCACCAGGGTGAGAAGGGCACAAAAAGGGCTCTGATTGTCCAAAGCGTTCATCAGAAGAGGATGTGTGTCAGAGCACTCTTGTGTGGCCTACCCACTCAGGGACAAAAGCCACCACCACCACCACCCCCCCCCCCAAAAAAAAAGAAGAATGATGATTGAAGGGAATTTCATAGGGCTCTATACAGGACCTCTGAAGGCTCAGCACTTTGGTGCCATTGGAGGGGTGCAAGGCTAAGCACCCCCACTTGGGGGGTTGTGTGTGATGGCAGTACCTCCCCTGCCATAGAGTGGAAGGTCTCCGTTACTGTTGGGGAAAATGGTGGCAAACACCTCTCCCCAATCCATTAAGTTGTAGAGTGGGCTTAGACAGTGTTTTGATGGGTGGGTACCCCCTCCTTTTTTCTACAGCACTGAGGCAACTAGAATATTAGTGGGGATTCCTAAGGGGTGGCAGTATTCCCCCTGGGTAGGTTTGCCATATTTCAACTGAGGAGTTTGTCTTTATTTAACTTTTCTTTTCTTTTTTTTTAAAGTATGGTCTTTGTGATTTAGGCTCTGTGTGATTGTCACTAGGATTACTGGTGAGCTTATCTTGCAATGCCTAAGACAAGGCCAAAAGTTAGGGGTCAGGCTCCCAGGAAACCCCCCCCCCACTTCCTAAAGTGTGTGACTCACAATCATCCTCCTTGGATGAGGAGAAGGAAACATCAGAGCTCTTACGTCTAAGCCCAAGACTCTGGAGAGAGCCCAAGGAGAAGAAGAAGAAAGGGGGCTTCTGGTTCTTCACCAACCATGTGTAGGGGGTGTGCAAGCCTGTGAGGGCTCTTTCCAACCGTGCAGAAGGAAGCAAGAAGCTGAGGTCAGGTAACATGATGGAGTGCGAAGAGTCACCCATCATAGTTAAGGGGCAATCTCTCTCCTGCTGTCAAAATGTGGATTGGATTGTAGCCTAAATCTCATGCTTTGGCTTGCTGGGAAGACTTGCTTGCTGGGCTGTTTTGTTTCCGTAGAGCCTACACCATCTCAGTCTGAAGGAGGAGGGGAATTGGGAAACACTCCCTGGGTTTTTTAAAGCAATCCCCTCTGTTACTACCACACCTGACCCTGTGTGAGTGAGAGAGAGAGCACTCCGCCTTGCTGCACATGCATGGCTACAGAGGTTTTCCACCTCCCCTTCCCCTCTTCAGCCCTGGCTGGCTCAGGGGCTCCAGGAGTCTTACTGTTTCTTCGCAAGGGGAACCTCTTCCATGGCTCCAGGGCTATTTCCCTACCTGTGCCAGGCAGAGCCTTTTTGCAGTGTTTTGGGCTGCCTGGATCGAGATGCCAGCGAAGGCAAAGGAGGCAAAGGTGTGTTCGACTTTCAGTTCCCCCCAGCTGATTCAGCTGAGACAAATCCGCTGATAAAAAATACGTGGATAAATAGGTTGCACCTGTAATTTGTATTGTATAAGTACAAACATTAATTGCATATTGCTAAAGTGGGTGTTGGGGTTCCATGCTCTGTCCACAGGTGAGCCAGGTCACACAAGCCTCAACCCATAGCAGCCAAGGTCTTCAAGTCACAATGGCCAGTGTTCGGGGAGCTACATTTCTTTATTTAATGCACTTCTACGCCACCCTTTATCCAAAGATATCAGAGTAATGTACAAAACGGAAACATTAAAGTAAAAATACATCCAATGGCCACCAATAAAAGCAACAATAAAACCACAGTAAAATAAAAGAGCAGCAATTAAAATAGATTAAAAAAGAACAGCATCAAAAATTACAAAAATCTCTACAGCAGCTCAAACCAATCTGGAGGTTCAAAGCAATAAAGCCACATTAAATAAGACTGGAGAGTAGAGTAAAATCCCTGGCTCAAATAAAGAAGTGAAGGCATTAGATGAGCCTCCTGAGGGAAAGAGTTCCACATATAGGGTGCCAGACCCATGACATAATCCTAATAGAGACTAATGTTGGCCTAGTAACCACTGCACCAACCTAGAGTGTTGCAAAAATGGTATAAAGCACTCTGCATTATCTGGCAAGTAATTCGGTCAGCGGGAAGTTCTGTGCCATCCCGCCAGCGCTGGATCTTGATGGAGTGCCCAATGGAGCAGATAAACTACTACCATCAGTGCAGGTGCTGGGGGAGGGCGGGAAGGGGGTTAACAGGGTATGGAGTGGGCAGAGATGGGCCAAGGAGGGGGTGGGATCAGTGGCACTGGTGTAGGCTGAATCCTATTCCCCCTCCCAAGCTTGAAACCCCAACATGGGGGTTGTTGGTCTTGCACCACCCATTTGGGCAGGGCAGATTTGAGTAGCCCCGTGGCACAGGCTGGGACTTTCCTTCGGGTAAGGGGACATTTCAAACTCAATCCTGGCTCTGACTTTGGCCAGCACAGGTCCCCTGCGCTGGCCCAGGAGTGTTGCAAATGTGCCATGCAGCACATTTGTGCCTCTGTTAGAGCAGGCTAGGCTGGCACAAGGATGCACGCCAGCCTCAATGTGCCAGATCTGAACCCGATGAGTTTGTGTCAGCTGAGGCAGGCTGGTGCACAGGGTGGAGAGGGTAGCGGGAGGGCATTACAAGGGTGGGGTGTGTTTGGGGACAAGGGTGGGCAGACTGGGAGGCAGATTGGGGCAGGGAGTAGGTGGGATTGGCCACAGCAGCTTAGGCCAAATCCTAACACCCACTCCAGGTCAATCACGGGCCACTCAGATTTGTGTCAGCAAATTTACTGACACAGATCCAAGTAGCCCCATGGGGTTGGCTGGCACACAACACAGGGTAAGGGGGAAAATATCCCCTTACCCCAAGTTGTGCTTCAGCTGGCACCTATCTTGAGCTGAATACAGCACAGGCCACTAGGCCTGCCTGTTCCAGTGCAAGTTGGGATTGGGCTTCCCATTTCATTAATTTCAGTTCCGAGGGAAGCTTTAGCTGTCCCAGCTTTTGACAGTGAAGCTTCTATTTAAGAGAACCCTTAAGTGGATTCATACAGACAGAATCAGACAACTCTGATCATTATTTTGGCTCCTCAGAAGACGTGGAATTTTCTACCTGCTGAGCTCAATCGAGAAAAAGGAAAGGAATGGCACTTATACAGGCCACCTAAATTTTGCTCAAAATGCAATTAAAGTGAATGCGGTGATTCGTTCTCCACTTAAATAGCTCAGGAATTTCATAGAGCTCCCTGGGGTAGGTGGAGGGGCACCAATTCCACCATTCCCTTTCAGCCGTGCGCTTCCCGCTGAGATAATGCTGAGTAAATGCATACTAAAGTTGTAATCAACAAACACTTCAGCGGTAGCCGAGCCGGTTCCCACCATCCTCCGAAAAACATGGAGTTAACAACAGCGGGATATCCACGTAGCCCTGCTCTGCTCTGTTTTCAGTGTGACCTTTGGTGTCCAGACCTCGCTTACTCGGGGCTTCCATTTTATTCCATAATGCAGGCTACAAACAACTATACCGACAATGTAATAACAGCTGGCAATTATTTCATGCAGCTACCACATTGCTGGCAGGTGTCTTCCTTTCAGCTACACAGGCTCTTCTCCAAAACCAAGCAAAACAAAAATGGTAATTAATTGTTTGCACAAATCCCTTCGGAGCCTCATTTCTTTCCATTGTTCCCTTCCAAAAGATAGTCCAAGGCAGGGCAGTTACCCTTGAAGTAAAACAAAGTCAATATTTTTGTCCGATTAGAATATTTAGCCTATGCAAACATTTTTTTTTCTATTTTGCTTCCTTTCATTGAAAGAGAAAGAACTTGGAGTTCTCAATATATGTGTGTGTTTCCCCGAAGCACATTGCACATTTTTCCCCCCATTGTGCATCTTGTGACTTATTGTCGCTTTCCCATTCTAGCCAGCTGCCGCAGGCTAACTATGTGGAACAAAGTGGAGCTCCAAAGATACCCCCCCCCCCAAACACAGTAAGCAATTGGCCACAGCTACACCTACAGGTCTGTGGAAACATGCGACATTTAAGATGGAAATGACCTGTTAACTCACACTCAACATCATTCTGCAGACGGACAACCTTAAAAAAAGGGGGGGAGCCCTTTCACTCTCCCAGCAGCTGCAAAATGTTTGGCCTTTCGAGCAAGCCCGAGGTAAAACTGGTAGGATACAAGTGAGTTAATTAAAAACAGTTTTATCCCCCTGTAAGCAAACCATTGATAAGGCATTAAAAAGGCTGAGCTTTTTCTTATTGATACATGATAATCTGGTGCCACAAGGTTGTGCTGTTGCACTTGTACACTGTAAACACCATGATGGAGCTCTTTTAACACATCCCCTGATGTAGCTCTTATTCATCATATGGAAGGAACCTCCAAATGAGACCATGCAGAACAGACAAGGAAGTGAGTATTTCGAGGGTCATTTTCTCTCCTTCATTTTAAAAAACTCATTGTCTCTTTGGAAATCATTGGCTCTGTTGTTAAAATGCACCAAACTGCACTTGTCGGTCATGACATTTCAGGCATATACTACAGGAACTCATCCGGGAACAAAAAACAACAACCACACAACATTAGATCCAAACTCTGCAAGCTGATCTATAGATGAGCACTCCAGTTCATCCACTTTGCAGGACAATTAGTAAAATTATTTTTGCATCCAACTTCCTTGAAGTTGATTTTACTGTGTAAGGGTCTGATTGATTTTTTTTCCACCCAGAAAATTGCCTTTTCACAACCTGCGCCAAAAAGTGAAGCGCATTTTCATAAGTGAGGTAAATCCGTTATTGCTGAAATTGGTGTGCAATACAAATAAAGCTAAACTTGGCCAGAATGTTCAGGTTAAAAAATGACATGTGCCAACCCATATCAACATTATTTTATTTACATTACTATCCTCCTTCCAAGGAACTCAGGGCAGTGGACATGATTACCTCCCTTTATTTATCTTCACAACATAACCCAGTGGGGTAGGCTATGCTGAGACATAGTAAATGGTCCAAGTCACTCAGTGAATGTCATGGCTAAGCAGGATTTGAACTGAGACCTTTTTGGCCTAAGTCCAACACTACCCAGTACACAACACTGGTTCTCACAGTGGCATAGCTCAGATGATTGATTTTACTTTTTAAAAAATTATACATCCTCCTTCCTACTTTTTTTTTTTTTAAGGAAAGACCCTTCCAGTGTTTAAAATGTAAAATATTACTAAGAGAGTACGAAAGTTTACTTTTAGGGTGGTTTCACAACCTCCTTTACCTGTGAGAGCGAGTGGAAAAATTAAATTAAAAATTAAATTGTGTTTTGTTAAGTTGGATATGAGAGTTTGACCCAAATCCTAACCAACTTTTCAGCACTGACAAAGCTGAGCCAATGGGTCATATGCTGCATCCTGCAAATGGATGGTAGTCACGGATGCCTCCTCAAGATAAGAGGAAGTTTGTTCCCTTACCTTGGAGCTGCATTGCCCTTACCTTGGTGCTGGAAAATTGGTTAGGATTGCGCCCTTTATTTATTATTTCATTTAACAGCTTCATAGAGGGCAGATGGAGGGAAGGAACCATGTACATCACCCTGAGCTCCTTGGAGGGAGGGTGGCCCCAACATGTGAAAAATAAATAAATAAATAAATAAATAAATAAATAATACTGCTAAAAGAAGTCACCTGGGAATCTGGGATGAGGTTTTACCATCTATGTTGAACGATTCTCAGGTCTACTTCTCCTTTTCATCAAATCCAGGTGTATCTATTAGGTTCTCAACTACTTGTCAGGATTCATAAGACAGAATTGTATACAGACAGAATTGTATAGTAGTGGATCTATCTTATGGTGGTCACTTTCCCTCTGAAAGATAAGGATCAAACCTTCAGCATGCTCTTGGAGAAAGATTTTCCTCTCCAGTTCTCTGGTAGTGGCCATAGCTTGGAGTGTTCCACCAACTTTGACTGATCTGGTAGTTGCATCCTTTTTGGATGACAAGGACCCTTCTATCTGCGTGGCCTGATGATTTCTCAGCTTGAATTTTCAAGAGCAGTCTCACATAGACTGCATTATAGTAGACTGGGTCAGAGCAGGAACCTGTGTCTCCCTTGAAATCAGTACTGCATTTACTTTTAAGAACTTGGAGTTATGTGTGTCATATGGGCAGAAAGAGATGCATTCATGATCCTATACAAAGTCAAATTTCTGTGATGCAAACAAGCTTATTTTATTCCCATTAAAAAGAAATCTCTCTCTCTCTCTCTCTCTCTCTCTCTCTCTCTCTCTCTCTCTCTCTCAAGAAAAGCAAAAGTCAGACTCTTATCAAGGCTTATTTCTTACACACTCCCAAATATTCCTTTGGACAGCTCAGCTGGCTTCCAGAAAATCTTCCATTCAGGCAAAAACCAAGCTGAGACCTGTTTAGCTTTACCAATAAGCTCATGTCCTCAAGCTATTCTCTGATCTACTGTGTTTTCTAAAGTTTTCTCCATTATCTACCTTAAAAGTCTACAAGGGCTGCCGAACATTATATTTAGATGGCACTACCAGAATTGGATTTCAAGTATAAACCTAGGAGATCTATTTCTAGTTATTTCAAGCTCCTGGAAGAATACAGTGCAATTGGTGCAAACAAGCAAAACTTTCATGAGAAAAATATATGCCTCACTCGTTTGCATTCTGTAAAAGAGATAACAAAGCAGAGTGTTGCGTGGAATTGGAGAAAATCATTGAAACTTTTAAAAAGGCTCACAATAAATCCATCATAAAAGGTTATTACAGGAACTTGATAACCACTGGGCAAAAGGTAAATTTCTGTCATGGATTAAAAAGTGGTTAAAACGTAGAGAGGAAAGAGTGGATCAGAATAATTTGCAGCGGGGAAAGAGGTTAATAGAGAAATGCCCCCAAGGATCAGTAATGGCTCTGGTCTGTCATGGTATAAAGTATGGACATAGTCAGGAAATGCACTCTGGTATATTTCAAAGTGCCTTCTGGAGCTTGCATTATATTTCACCTACTTCAGTCATTTGCATTGTTTTTTGTGTTTGGTTTTGATGAGATTGACTGAATCCCTGCTGCCTTTCCCAGGCTAGCCACTGAATGAAGAGGGCAAGCTGAATCTTGTAACACTTGTTAACGGGTGTTGCCAGAAAATGGTGAACAGTACAAGCAACAGAGTTGATTCATGCAGAGTGTCGGAATTCTGATTCACATATGGACTGGACTACTCCAATACATTTGACGTGGGGCAGCTTTTGGAAGTGGCCCCGATACCACAACTGATGGAAAATGCAGTATTGAAGTCACCAAGGGACTTGAGCATTAAGGATCCTATCCTGTCAGATGAACGACACTGGCTGCCGTTCTCTTTCATGACCTAATTCAATATTAGACTGTAAAGCCCTGAAACATTTGTGATCAGCACACCAGGTCAAATGTTTTCTCCAAGGTTCCTAGAATATCTTGGGTGTCTTATAAGTGAGAGATAATGGCTGGACAAGACTCTCACTCTAATGTCTTTCCATACAACATATCTGGCTTCAAAAAAAAACCTACTGAATGGGATCTGGAGGCAAAGACGAAGGAGCATTGTTAGGGTATTTCTGAAACAGCAGAAGCAGTCATAAGGAGGAAGGAAGTTCTGATCAGAAATGAGCAGCCCAGTCCTAAGCTGTGCAGGCACTGTGGGGCCACATGTCATGCGCTGAATCCAATACAGCTCAGGAAGTGGTTGGAGAGATGTCAGAAGGCCAGATGCAAGGGAGGGCACCAGGATGAGGTCTCTTGTTATCTGGTGTGCTCCCTGGGGCATTTGGTAGGCCACTGTGAGATACAGGAAGCTGGACTAGATGGGCCTATGGCCTGATCCAGTGGGGCTGTTCTTATGATTCTACCCCTCTCCTGGGCTGGTTCCACCCCCTTATCCACCTCCCTCACAAGAAAACACCCTCTCTCCACCTCCAAAACACCCTCCCACCACCTTCTCCCAGTCCTTATGTTGCCTGGAGAAAGCCTACCTGCTCTATCCGGTGTTGCTTTTGGATGCAGCACCAACAGACTGGCACAGGGTTGTTGAACTGACACTGCCAGCTCATGAGTCATCACAACTGTGCCTTGTGGCATGTTTGTGACACTCTGTGCCTGTGCAGGGATGGCTGTGCTGTCTCAAACCTCATTTAGGATTGTGTTGTTATTCTGATAATTATGATCATTTTTTTTTTTCCTTTTTTTCTTAACTGAGCAGGTAACAGCTCAGGGAATGGATAATTTTGTTTGGAAAAATGACACGAGAAGAAAAGGGTTAATGGCGTTTTCCCAGGGTCCACAATTCTGATCACATTCAGGGTTGGGGGGCAGTTATTGTTTTTAAAAGGTATTTTATTTTTTTTAAAAGAATAAGGCTGGGATCCTATAACACTGTCCTGGGGGTAATCCCCACTGAATTCAGTGAGCCTTAAGTCTGAGTAGACATGCCTAGATTTGTGCTGTAAATCATGGCTCTCCGACATGTCATTTAGTTTGCCCCTATGGACACACTTTCAGGAAGGCTGTGACAAGAATGTGTGCAAGTACATAGATGGCGGAAGGCAGCTGATATTCGGGGACATCTTTTAATCTCCAAAACAGGAGTTCAATAAAGTATAGAAAATTTATCAAAATGATGCAACTGACTACATATAAAGCTGATAGAAAAGCATGGGATTGTTTATAGTGTTTTCAAGAACCTAGGATCCCAATAATAAGATACATTAATGCTAATATTTACCTCCAGATCAGGGGTGTCCAAACTTTTTGGAAGAAGGGCCACATCATCTCTCTGACACTGTGTCGGGGCAGAGAAAAATAATTAATTTACATTTCAAACTTGAATAAATTTACATAAATGAATGTAGTAGAGATGGAACTTATATGAATAAATGAAGGTATATGAATAATTCAAGGCCTATAAAAGGTGTTTCACAAAGCAAGGCCAGCCTTTCCTTTGCTGCCGCTGTTGCATCACAGACGTGAAACAGCAAGCAGTGGAGGGAGCCTTCATCCCACAGCTCAGTTGCCCTCACGCTGAGAACAGTTGCATCGGGCACTACGGGCTCCAGCAAGTTTCCAGAGGGCCAGAGGCTCATTGGAGACTGAAAGCTCCCCATGGACCAAATTGGGAGTCCCCAAGGGCCACAAGTGGCCCCCAGGCTGGGGTTTGGGCACCCCTGCTCCAGATGGTAGTGTGATGTTTTTGAATCAGGAGTGAGAATTTGATACCAACAAGTATTAATAGCTTGTTGATAACTTGTTATGCATAATGCTGTTTTTATCCTGTGGTATTCACTTGTGTAAATTTAATTGAAAATAATTAAAAGTAAACATGAAAGGGATATTAGAAGGAGCATGCATGGATCATCTGCTATCACTAAAGAGCATGGGTCACTCCATGCTCCTCATCCATTACGGGGTACAAGCCATGATGTGTATGCGCAACCTCCTAATTTTAGAAATGGGTTATGTCAGAATGCCATATGCAAGGGAGGGCACCAGGATGAGGTCTCTTGTTATCTGGTGTGCTCCCTGGGGCATTTGGTGGGCCGCTGTGACATACAGGAAGCTGGACCAGATGGGTCTATGGCCTGATCCAGTGGGGCTGTTCTTATGCACACCAGAACCCTCCTGCATATTGGATCACAGCAAAACACAAGGTCAGCTATGCCAAAAACCGCTACTGTGAAGCAGGTTCTCTGATGTAGGACATGTGAAAATATCTCACATCTCTAATTACAACACTGGAAATTTTCCCAGACCACAGAATTCATCTGTACACTGAGAAAATAAGTTAAAATAGGAATAAATGAAGTCACTAAACTGAACTATTTTAAGACTGATAAGGAATGCAAACCATTTTTGCTCTATCTTAGAATTAATGGAGCAACTAGATGGACCAAAATTCTATCTCTTTCAGCATCTATCCCCATAACAGCGTTCAGATGTAACTCCTCCATTTTTGCTGGAAAACACAGGAGCCACGATGGTGTAGTGGTTCCAGGGTTGGATTTTGACCTGGAAGATCTAGGTTCAAATTCCTTCTCAGCCATGAAGCTTTCTGGGTGACCACGGGCCAGTCACTATATCTTAACCTCACCTACCTTACAGGGTTGTTGTGAGGACAAAAGTTGGGGAGGAAACATGTTTATCAACTTGGGATCCTTAGAGGAAGGGTGGTATAAAAATGTGAAAAATAATAAAGATTGGGGGTTCTGTATAGTTGCAATCACTATTGATAGCCCTCTCCTCCATGAATCTGACTAGTCCCCTTTTAAACTATCTAAGCCAGCGGTTCCCAAACTCTCTGGGAGCCACTGTAAAGCTTTGCGGAGAGGGGGGAATACAGCGACATATTTGTGTAAAAATAAAGATAGTGACCCACTTCCGGTTTTCAATCCCGAAACCAGAAGTGGGTCGTGGTTTTTAATTTTACATTTTCTGAGGCTTGGGAGCCTTGTAGAGGCTTCTGAAGGGCTCCCTATACCCACTAGGTGGGCCGCAAACCAATTTCAGGTGGGTTCCCATTCATTTCAATGTGCATTTTATTTTTAATATATTAGACTTGATGCTTCCATTGTATGTGACTGCATTTGGGAAAATGTTACAGATCTGTGCTTTTAACAGGATGCTATGTATATGCTTTTAACAATGACAGTCAATGGGACTTACTCCTGGGTAAATGTGGGTAGGATTGCAGCCTAGGATTGTTGAAAATGTTCCTGCTTGATGATATCACTTCTGGTCATGACATCACTTTCAGTGGGTCCTGACAGATACTCATTCTAAAAATTGGGTCCTGATCCTAAAAGTCTGAGAACCACTGTAACTTATCCTATTTATCCATCCACTCCTATTCACATTCTGGTTGTGCTGAATGCCAGCTCAGAAAGAGCTTTTTGCTTTCCTTCATTGGCTTTGTACCATCTTGGGTTCCACACTTGTGAGATCTTATAGGATAGTCACATTTAGCTACACTGAGCAAAAGGCACACAGCCTGGGCGTGCAAGATTCAGCCTTTGGTGGCTTTCCAGTTGTGCTTTGAAAGGCATCAAGAATGGCGTGGTATCGTTTGGTTTAAAAAAAGAAATGCAATTTAAGAAATTCTTGTTTAAAAGAATCCCAAAATAGATTTGCTTAAGGCAACTAAAGAAAATCTGAAAGTATATTCCAAATGGTGCCTTCAGTGAAAAAGAAAGCAATGAATTCTCACAAGTCATAGATGAGGAAAAGAATTTACACTGCAGACCACACCACTCTTGGAACAGGATGAACTAAACATTTAGATGAGCAGAAAATTTCAATCAGTAATGAACAATGATGCAAATCACCACAATTACTCTAAGAGCCTGATCCTATCCTTCCCTGCCCACTGAATCCTTGGAGGAGGGGGCTGATCCGGAGGCTTCAGAGGCAAAAAGAGATTTAAATCCCCTTACAGCTCTTCCACCTCCCAACTTGCAACCTGCAATCAATCTTTTTAATTTTAATATTTTTTTTTAATAATTGAATGTACTGTATTGTTCTCTGCTGCTTTGGCAACATGTCAAAATTATAGGTTGTATCATAAAAGCTTCAATTTGCCCAAGCAGGGAGGGATACTTTTGCAGAACTACCCTTCTCTCTTCCACCCCCTGAACCATCAAACATCTGTTTTTGAGGGCTGGGGGACATCCAGAAGCAGATTGCCATACCTATGATTTTTCCAGATCAGTTCATTAAGAATTAGAACCAATCTCCCCTTCTGATCTTCAGAGCTGGCTATGGATTCATTAAACAGATTTTTCTATAAATGAAACAGGTCACAAAGAGGCACTGTCAGCTTCCTTTGTTGTACCTGGCTCAAAGTGATCAAACAATATAGCAGGGTGAGTCAAATGTGGACTTAACAGCTGACCAGAGAGATAAGGTTATTTATTTCCAACTTTAAAGAAAAGTACTATTTTTTTCACCTCTCTATTCCATACTTTAATCAGTCAGTGGGGGTGATTTAAATATTGTGTACTGATGAATATGAGGGCTGCAATCTTATATTACATTATTATTACATTATTACATGGGAGTAAGTCCCATTGATCCAGTAAGGTTTACTTCAGAGTAGAAATGCATAGAATTGTGCTATTTGATTCCTGGGTACACAGCAAGTTTGTGTGTGTGTGTGTGTGTGTGTGTGTGTGTGTGTGTAGATAGATAGATAGATAGATAGATAGATAGATAGATAGATAGATAGATAGATAGATAGATAGGAACAAGAAAGTGGTAACCAGATGTGATAAAATGCAAAGCTCTCATATAAACTGAAGCTCATCTATGTGTGTCTCCCAGTAGGGTTTAAGCTACTTACAGCCCAGGTAACTAAATTCCTGTGAGGCAATGCTATAATGCTGTGTGGCATCCACTGTATCCCATGCGTGATTTTTGCCCACTGCAGACCTTCTTGGAGTAAAGGATCATTAGTTCCCTTCCCTGGGGCAACTCCAGCAGACGCCATGGATCACTTTGGACTTGCGCCAGCTCAATCGCAGGTGCACATTCAAGTTTATCTGTGAAGGCAGATCAGGCCAAGGAAGGAGGCCAAGATTCAGTGTGTGCTGTCACCAAACTTGCCCGGCTCATGGGCCTGAGCTACCTCTTGCCCCATCCCCACCCTGTGGATGGGGAAGTATAAACAAAAGTAAATGGATGGATTCAGGGCTGATGTCAGAGTGGGTTGGACCCAGTCCCATTCCAACCTTCTACTTACCTCTGAAATCTAGAGCAACCAAATAGAGATTTTGTCAGGCAAACTTAATTATTCTTCTTAGGTTGCTCTGAACAACGTTTGATTTGAAATAAAAATGACTTGCCCACATTGATCCACTAACAAATAATTTAGAGGCATCACTTTTCATGAGCTACTTAAAGCAGGAAAATGGCATCTACAGGTGGCTGGACAAGTAATATTTATATATAGAATTTAATAGGTTATCTCCAGTCTATGATACACAAGTGCTCTAATAACATTGATATATGTTGGAACTATTCTTGCCACGGCAATTAATCTCTTCTAAAGCTGTGCACCTGATGATAAAGAAGTATGCTTGAGGTCTGCTTAAAATCTCCAAGTTTTAAGAGCAATAAATAAAAGTTATAAGCTAAAAGTCTGGAGATGAGACAAGCATTCAGGGTTGGGAGGAGAAAATTAACATTAGCTAGGAAGGGCCATGATGCACAATTTATAGAGCTGAATTATAACTAAGGACACTCACTACGTGATTTGGTGATGGATTAGATGTGTTGAACAGGTTGCTCTTACATTTCTTTTACATTCCCCAATATTTGAATATTCAGGTCTGTATACAGGATGTTGCTCAATTTAAACATGGGAATGACATCAAGCTTAGAACCCAAGCCTATCCCTGGCAGCCTGTAACATGCAGTGCCACTGACAGACCATGTGCTGAATGCTATGGGGGGGGGGGGGGGAACCAGACAGCCGAGAAAAGATAAATAAACCTCTTTCTTATGTACTTCCTCATAGGCTGCCTGGTCTGTAATGCCCCCTGTCCTATCAGGAGACAGCTGCGGGTGGGGATGGGGGAAATGGTTTCCTCCCACCTACACAGCCCAGTCCCCACCTTGAACCACCCATGATCTTCCCCCGAACTGTCCCCACTGCCAACCTACCTGCTCCTATTTTTGGTGGTGTTTGGTGATGTTTTTGCTGGACAAGGTACTCTTGCCTGTCTGTTGGCTGGACAGAGAGCAGCTTCATGGAGCAAGCATCCTTTGAGTGGTACTTTTGGAGATCAGCACTTGTCAGTGTGGCACAGGTTGAGTATCCCTGTTCTGAGCATCCAAATCCAAAATACTCCAATATCTGACCCTTTTTGAGAGCCAATGTGACATCACATCCTGCTGCATGTGTAGACACAGCCCCCTTCCTGTTGCCAGCAGCTTAGTGTTGTCCCAAGCGTTGACCACAGTGCTGCCGTTGTCCACCAGAGGGCAGCATTCTGCCACTGAGCTGAGCAATGGATGTTGAGTAATTGTGTCTGGCTGGCTTCCCAGCAAGCAGAGCCCAGAAGGTTACACTTAGGAAGAAGAAGAAGTGGTGGATAGAAGGGAAGAGGGCAGTTAGCAGGAAGGATGGCTGCAAGGTGGAGGATTTGCCTTGGCTTAGATGTCCCATTCCCATCCCCAAGATATCTTATTATCCAAAGGGTGCAATCCTAACCAACTTTCCAGCACTGGTATAGCTGTGTCAGTGGGGCATTGTGCTTTATCCTGCAGATGGGGGCGGTCATGGAGGCCTCCTCAAGGTAAGGCAATATTTGTTCCCTTATTTCAGAGTTGCATTGCCATTATGTCAGTACTGGAAAGTGGGTTAGGATTGCAGCCAAAATCTGTATATCCAGATATTCTGAAATCCAAAATCTGAATCACTACTGGTCTCAAACATTTCAGATAAGAGATACTGAGCCTGTACTTGCAAAAGTGATTCTCATGTTTAAAAATGTTGTAAACCACACATATAAAATGTATCCTTTTATAAAGGACCAGCAAAGTTCTGTACACAGGTTTTCATTATCAAAAACAAAAATGCCACTAACAACTGCATTTTAATGAAAACCATCGAAACAGATTCCCACTATCCATCCATCCCCCATCTATGGCAGGCCCTTGCTGCGAATGGCAATAGAAATGTAACCCATTTATGATCAGCACACAGGTGACCACATTTGATCCTTGTTGCGTCTATGCAACGTTGGGCAGAAATGGCTTAAAGGCATACATGCACATAAACAAAAATATAGGGCAGACTTCAACTACTGTCGGGCCTTAAAATATGATTACACTAAAAATAAGTAAAATTCAAAATCCATCAGATTTATTTAATTTCAGCACTTGCCTTCATTATTCAAAGGCCTCCTTAGTAGTAGGCAACCTTCAGTCTCAAAAGACTATGGTATCGCGCTCTGAATGGTGGTTATGGAACAGCGTCTAGTGTGGCTGAAAAGGCCAATTCGGGAGTGACAATCCCTTCCACAACGTGAGCAAGTGTAGTGTGTCCCTGGTCTGTCTCCCTGGCTATGGACCTTCCTTCTTTGCCTCTTTGCCTCAGACTGTTGGCCAAGTGTCTCTTCAAACTGGGAAAGGCCATGCTGCACGGCCTGCCTCCAAGCGGGCCACTCAGAGGCCAGGGTTTCCCACTTGTTGAGGTCCACTCCTAAGGCCTTCAGATCCCTCTTGCAGATGTCCTGGTATCGCAGCTGTGGTCTACCTGTAGGGTGCTTTCCTTGCACGAGTTCTCCATAGAGGAGATCCTTTGGGATCCGGCCATCATCCATTCTCACGACATGACCAAGCCAAAGCAGGTGTCTCTGTTTCAGCAGTGCATACATGCTAGGGATTCCAGCACATTCCAGGACTGTGTTGTTTGGCCTCCTTAAATCTTTTATAACTTCAGATGTAATTTGTGTGTGTGTATGTGTATATATTATATATAATATATGTGTGCGTATAATATATATATATTAGTGTGTGTGTGTGTGTGTGTGTGTGTGTGTGTGTGTGTGTGTAAACCCCTGGGGGCTGGGGATAAGAATAGTTTGGCTGTACTTGTTGTTGTTGGCAACCTTCAGTCTCGAAAGACTATGGTATCGCACTCTGAAAGGTGGTTCTGGAACAGCGTCTAGTGTGGCTGAAAAGGCCAATCCGGGAGTGACAATCCCTTCCACACTGGGAGCAAGTGCAGTCTGTCCCTGGTCTGTCTCCCTGGCTATGGGCCTTCCTTCTTTGCCTCTTAGCCTCAGACTGTTGGCCAAGTGTCTCTTCAAACTGGGAAAGGCCATGCTGCACAGCCTGCCTCCAAGCGGGCCGCTCAGAGGCCAGGGTTTCCCACTTGTTGAGGTCCACTCCTAAGGCCTTCAGATCCCTCTTGCAGATGTATCGCAGCTGTGGTCTACCTGTAGGGCGCTTTCCTTGCACGAGTTCTCCATAGAAGAGATCCTTTGGGATCCGGCCATCATCCATTCTCACGACATGACCGAGCCAACGCAGGCATCTCTGTTTCAGCAGTGTGTACATGCTAGGGATTCCAGCACGTTCCAGGACTGTGTTGTTTGGAACTTTGTCCTGCCAGGTGATGCTGAGAATGCGTCGGAGGCAGCGCATGTGGAAAACGTTCAGTTTTCTCTCCTGTTGTGAGCGAAGAGTCCATGACTCGCTGCAGTACAGAAGTGTACTCAGGACGCAAGCTCTGTAGACCTGGATCTTGGTATGTTCAGTCAGCTTCTTGTTGGACCAGACTCTCTTTGTGAGTCTGGAAAATGTGGTAGCTGCTTTACTGATGCGTTTGTTTAGTTCGGTATCGAGAGAAAGAGTGTCGGAGATCGTTGAGCCAAGGTACACAAAGTCATGGATAACCTCCAGTTCATGTGAAGAGATTGTAATGCAGGGAGGTGAGTCCACATCCTGAACCATGACCTGTGTTTTCTTCAGGCTGATTGTCAGTCCAAAATCTTGGCAGGCCTTGCTAAAACGATCCATGAGCTGCTGGAGATCTTTGGCAGAGTGGGTAGTGATAGCTGCATCGTCGGCAAAGAGGAAGTCATGCAGACATTTCAGCTGGACTTTGGACTTTGCTCTCAGTCTGGAGAGGTTGAAGAGCTTTCCATCTGATCTGGTCCGGAGATAGATGCCTTCTGTTGCGGTTTCAAAGGCCTGCTTCAGCAGGACAGCGAAGAAAATCCCAAACAAGGTTGGTGCGAGAACACAGCCCTGCTTCACGCCACTTCAGATGTCAAAGGGGTCTGATGTGGAGCCATCGAAGACAACAGTGCCCTTCATGTCCTTGTGGAAGGATCTGATGATGCTGAGGAGCCTGGGTGGACATCCAATCTTGGGGAGAATCTTTAAGAGGCCATCCCTGCTGACCAGGTCGAAAGCCTTCGTGAGATCTATGAAGGCTATAAAGAGTGGCTGTCGTTGTTCCCTGCATTTCTCTTGCAGTTGTCTAAGGGAGAATACCATATCAGTGGTGGACCTGTTGGCTCAGAATCCATACTGTGATTCTGGATAAACGCTCTCTACAAGTACCTGGAGCCTCTTTAGTGCAACTCGGGCAAACAACTTTCCTACAACACTAAGGAGAGAGATGCCACGGTAGTTGTTGCAGTCACCCCTGTCGCCTTTGTTCTTGTACAGCATGATGATGTTTGCATCCCTCATGTCTTGAGGTACTCCACTTTCTCTCCAGCAGAGACAGAGGATTTCATGCAGCTCAGTGACTTGTTGTAAGAGATGACTAAACAGCCACTGGGTAGATGGGACTCGATAAACTGGGAAGGCAGCTCACCTGAGAGAAGGAGAACTCTGATCCCAAACCTCCACTGCCTTGTGGCTACATCCAGTTATGGAAAAGGCTTCAGGAGTCAACCTCGAGGCAAAATCAGGAGCCGGAGTCCCTGAGGCAGTTCATGGCTGAACACAGTCACGTTCTGGCAACTCCTGCGATGCCGCTGGAACCAACCGTATTGGCCTCTGCCTTTCCATTGGACCATTTCAGCGACGTGGAGAGGGGGGATTTGCTGCATGGGTAACAGCCTATCCTCCATACCTACTTTACCCAGGCTTCGCGCACTGGAGAGGACACTGTTCCAGAACCACCATTCAGAGCATGACACCATAGTCTTCCGAGACTGAAGGATGCCAACAAGGTGTGTATATATATTCAGTAGTATATATTAGTATATAGTGTATTATATTAGATTATTAGTATATATATATTTATATTTATATATATAAATAAGTCACATCTGAAGCTATAAAAGATTTAAGGAGGTCTTTGAATTATGAAGGCATGTGCTGAAATTAAATAAATCTGATAGCTTTTATTTATTTTTATTTTTATTGTAAACATATTTTAAGGCCCAACAGGAGCTGCAGTTCCTCCCCCGCCAATTGTTTTAACTATAAAAAGGAAGTAAAACAACTGCTTATTGTGGCAATACTTCAAACTGCCCTACTTCTGTAAATTGTCTCTAAGCTCTAGGGTAAATACAAGAACATTCATGTTTTTAAATTGGATACAAAAGCGCTTTCTATGCTGTAGCATAAATTGCTACATGGACGCGATCAGATATGTTTAAACATACTGCTGTTCAGCAAATTGCAAGCAGTGTTCAGCCTGCTTTCACTTTGGGAGTTAACAGTTAGTGGTTCGGTTAAATATTGTAGAATGTGATGAGGTCAAAGGCAGTGGAAGGATCTTGCCTGCAGGCTATGAATGTCAGGCCTTCACCCAGAACTATGGAATGGAGCACAGATTGAGGTTACAGCTACTACACCTCCTAGTGTAGTAGTCCTGCTCTTCAGGGACCATGAGAGGGGAGTGCAGGGCTAAACTGGCCCAGGGTCAAAAAGGGACCCAGGAAGCAAAGGAGGGGGCCTGAAAATTTCCTGGAATCTTACATTTTCCAATCTCACCAGAGCCCATGAGAAGGGATTGCGGGGGATACATCGTATCTGGGCCCAGATTCAAAAAGGAGACCCAGGAGACAAAGGAAGAGCCCCATAAAACCTCTTGGGATCTTACATTTTTCCTATTACACACTTTCCTTCCTCACTGCAGTAGGAGACAGATAAGTGTGGTAGAGAGAGAAGGGGACAGAAAGTCTGCATTTCTGCCAGCAACATCTATGCATCTTTGAGGCTGCCTTACACTGAGTTGGATCACTGGTCGCTCTTGACTAGCACTGACTCTCCAAAATTTCAGGAAAAAAGTCCCCATCATGTCACTTGTGACCCTCATCATTGAGAAATCTAACATAGGAATCTGGGCCTAGAGGCATGCAGTGGCTCTGCTCTTTCCAGGGCCGGCCCATCCATGAGGTCAGCTGATGCATGTTGCATCAGCGGCAGACCACAACGAGTCCAAAGGGGCAGCAGGTTTGGGGAAACTTTCACGCTAAGTCTTCTGCACCCCCCACCACCTCCTTTCAACCTGCTGCCAGTGCAAAGTGCTGGTGGCAGAAGATGACTTCGTGTGAAAGGCACCCTAAATCTCTCACCTTCCCCTGATCTGCTGCTGATGCAACCTTCCACTGTCACCACCACCATTCCTCTCCAACTCACCATCAATGAATGGCTTTCTGGTCAGTCAAGAGAGAAGCTGATTGTTCTGCTCCTCACCATGGTCCTCTCCTCACTATGGTCCTCGCATACTGTCACCAAACCTAGAAGAGTGAGACTCCCAGGATTATTAACAGAGGCAGCACAAATGCAGGAGTTTTGCGTATGCCGTCCCTATAAAAAAAACTGGAAGTCCTGAACTTCTGGATTTGATGTTGGCATATGGGGAGCATGGTAAGGGTTTGGGGGGATTTTTTTGTAGCGCAGAAGTGGCAGAACCAAGTCAATATCCAGGTCATGCTACCCCCTGACTGCCACTCAATTATGAGTCTACCCTTACTTCAGACTTTAACCTTCAGAACACACTCTTGGTCTTCACACATTTGGTAGTTGTCCTGAGAGTGCAGGGAAGCTTCCTCCATGCAACAGGAAACCCAGTGAACACACCAGAGTTGGGGGGATGTAGCTACCGTAGAGGCACTTTCTCCTCTCTCACTGCATACAATTGTTATGGAAAGATGACATCTGAATAGGGCTTTTTTCAACCTTTCATTGCATTGGCCACTAGAATGACAAAAGGTAGTTGCAACAGTGGCAGAGGCGAAATGGGACAGGGAGGGGGAGGGTGTTCCCAGGTGGGATGGAGGTTAGGGAGGCAGACTGGGGGCAGTATCGGTGGCACTTGTGTGCGCTGATATCCTAATCCCATTCGTCTCCCTTACTGCTGCAGTTACATGCTTCAGACTTACGCCCCCTAAACAGCAGGAGTAGATCTGAGGATTCCCGTGGCTGTGGTGGAGGCTCTCCTCAGGGTAATTGAACAAAAGTTTGCTTACCCCAAGAAGACCTTTCCAACTCTTCCCGTCCCCTTGCTGATGCAGCATACACTTTATTGGCACATCTGTCGTGATGGGGGGGGGAGGATTTCAGTAGGATTGGGTTGTTAGTGTCAGAGTTAATACTCTGCATTCAGAATGTCCCTGTTTCAGTCCTTGGCAACTTCACGTTGGACAGGGGTCTGAAACTTGTCTGAAACCCTGGAGAGGACAGCTAGTGCCAGCTGGGGTAGGCCATGCTGAGCTAGAGGGGCCAGCCGGCTGCCAGTGAAACATTCTATGTTCCACAACAAACAGAAGGGATGCAATCGAGGAAATGTTGTGCCATAGGATTCTGGTACTTATTTTATTTATTCATTTAAAATATTTCCACCCAAGGCAAACTTACAACAAAGATTAACATAAAAACTTTGCAATACAATAGACCAGTGGTTCTCAAACATTTAGCACCAGGACCCACTTTTTAGAATGATAATTTGTCCGGACCCACTGGAAGTGATGTCATGACTGGAAGTGACACCATCAAGCAGGAAAATTCTTAACAATCCTAGGCTCCAATCCTACCCACACTTACCCAGGAGTAAGTCCCATTGACTGTCATTGTTAAAAGCGTATACATAGTAGCCTGTTAAAAGTACAGGTCTAACGTTTCCCCAAATGCAGTCACATACCATGGTAGCATCAAGTCCATTAAAAATAAAATCTTGAAAGGAATGGGGACCAACTTGAAATTGACTTGCGAACCACCTAGTGGGTTCCGACCCACAGTTTGAGAAACACTGCAATAGACAATAATACAATAAAAGGAAAAAGTCATAACAACTAAAAAAAACAAAACAGTAACAACAAAAACCAGCTAAATGGAAAGCTGAATGGAAAGCAGGGATGGGTGAGATTTGGATGAATTGGACTCGAGTTATGAAAACACATGTTTTTTGTGACTCGTACGGACTTGAGTCATGTGTGTCAAAAACTTGGACACTGATTCCAGACTTGGGGGTTTTACCCTAAAAATTAAAAGAGTTGAATAAACACGAGTCAAGGCTCACTTTTGTGTGTGCTTGCGACTCTCTTTTGTGTGTCTGCTTGTTTGCTTGGTTGTTGTTGTTTTTTTTTTCACCACTTCCAAAGCTTGACTCGCATTTCAAAAGGACTCGGACTACTTACTTACTTACTTTGGTAAACCTTTATTGGCATATTGGAAGTCCACAGACAATAATAAATATAACATAGCAAATAGATACACTTTACCGGGTATTAGCTTCTGGCCTTTGCCATAGAGACTACCACTAGAAATTCCACCACCAAGTTGGTGATGGGGGGGGGGGGGAGGAATAATCGCTAAGAAGAATTGGGAAAGGATCAACAAGGGAAACAGGAAGAGAGGAAAGAAAAGGGTCAAGTAGGTGGGACCTAAGATTATGATGGGCGGGGCACCGAAGAAGGATATGGTCCAGAGTATCTGGTTCAGCAGAACAAAACAAACATGATCTATTTGAACGGGGTTTTTTAGAAAATCTCCCTTGGTGTATTGCCGATGGAAATATGTTCAGTCTCGCCAACATGAAAGCCCTTCTTTTGCTCGGATTAGTGAGTTGGACAAATAATTCGCAGGGCGGCCAAGGGAGGGGGACAATCCAAAGAAAAGGGGTGAACAGGTCAGATTTAAATTTGACAGTAGTGTTACGTATTCTTGCTCCCAGAGTTTGAGTTTGATGAGATGATGCGCTTTTTGAAGGTCCATATCTGCTAAAAGTTCAGGAGAAAGATCTAAGGAAGATAATTTGGCATGAATAAGTTTAGACCAATTAGATAAAAAAGGGTCTTTTAATAAATCTAAGATAATGGAATTCAGATGAATATTAAGATGGAGTCTGAGCCAAAACTTAAAAGTGGTAGTCCAAGCTACAGTGGTAGGAAGAAGTCCAAATACTTGGACTTTAGTCCAAATGACTTGAAAAATGGCTCTGGACAATTTTCAGCCACCGCTATGACCTTGCAAGTAACTCCTGTCAAGGTAGAAGAGACTCCAGACTCAACTCAAGAACTCAGTCCTGTGGTTCCAGCACATTCCTGATAATAAGTAATCAAAGCACTAAAAACAGCAGTAGATCTTTAGGCTTCTTATTCTAAAGGGGATTGGAGAGGAGACGCATTTTTGCAGATGCATCCTTGTTCTGAGTTGTTAACGCTGTCCTGTATTTTAGGTTCTGTTCCAGATTGTATTCAATAGAAACACATTCTCTTTCTGCTCCGTGGAGAAAATGCATGGTTCAGTAAGGTGTTTTCCTTTTAGCCCAGATTAACTTTGTTTCCCTCCTGCCAACAGTCTCTAGTATTTATTCAGAGAGGATTCTCTATTAATTTTCCAAGATCTACCATTAGCCAATATCCTGTCCATGTTCTTTTAATGAAATTGTAGGACTGTAAAGGCTTGGAAATAACTGTAATATAAGCATCAGTAATCCCATTGCCATGAGATGCATTATTATTGCTTTGAACACAATAAAATCCCTTTTGCTTGCAAGATCTATCATGGAGTTAAAGACAAATAATGCCTTTTGAGATTTTAGAAATGCTAATCACAAAAAATGGAAACAAATTAAGCTTTGCCACGGATGAGGGGAAATAATACCTTTTATGTGAAGACATTTTGAAATACAGCTGCATTTCAGATTTTTAACCTACCCTTTAACTTTGAGCTGAAAGTGATGTAAAACTTGAAGATTGTCCTAATTTTTCTCTCCGCAGCAAGAAATACCTGCAAAATATAAAAATTAAAGACCATTCATTTACCCTTGTTTTACAAACGAGCAGCTTTATGTGAAGGTTTACTAATATGGGTTTCAGAAAAAGAACAGCGATAACATCTAGCTCATTTACCCTTGTTTTACAAACGAGCAGCTTTGTGTGAAGGTTTACTAATATGGGTTTCAGAAAAAGAACAGTGATAACATCTAGCTCATGCAAACACAACGGAACCACTAAATTTATGTGCCACAACTTAAAATATGGAGCCCTTACTTTTTAAAAAATGGGAATAATCATCATCTTCACAGCTTTTTTTTCAAGCTGACAAACATGTCTATCATTCACTCACTGTAGCAGTTCTGGTGACACTCCAAACATCTTGCATTTATTGGCTAAGCAAGAAATAGTTTGGTACCAAAGCATAAATTGGAATAAAACAGATATTGAGACTGATTTCCTGACATTTTCACCCCCCCCCCCCTTGGGCCAGTTCAAGGTTTTGGGAGACCCTTGGCAAATGCCTGACATGACCCTTGCATAAATGCCTTGCCCCTCCTCCAGGGAGTATTTCTGCCACCACCTTATAAAAGCTCTGGTCACATAGGTGGTATTGAGGATCAATAGTGGGCTTTACGGTGGGTCGTGTGCAGTTGGAAGCTGCTCAATGATGCTCAGTCCCACCATGTGCATCCCTAAATGTGGAGCTGACCCTAGTTTCATGTAAATGGGTTGGTGAAGAAGTTGAATGGGGTCATATCTTTATTGCAGTGATTTTCAACTTTTTCCACCTCACAGTGCTAAGGTGCTAAATTGTCAAAGCACACAGTTTTGTTTTTTTCTTCAGTTGTCAAGACACACCACACAGCCAATGGGGGTCACATCCCACAATGATATAACATTAATACAGGCCTTCCCCCCTTTTTTTCAGTTGCCAAGGAGCAAATTTGGGATTTTTTGGGTGCTGAATCCAAAAATGGCATTGGTTTTGCCTGATTGACTCTAGTTTGGGGGGGGGGGGGTTCAGCATAGACACCTTATAGACTGATGCAAGCAGCTTTCTCATGAAGAAACTGGCACCATGGCTTCTCCATGAGGAAGATGCTTGAATCAGCATATAAGATGGCTAAGCCATACCCCCAAAATTAGTGCCACTCAGGCAAAACCAATGTCATTTTTGGATTCAGCAAATATACCCAAGAATAGGTTAGCAGCAGACCTCCCCAGCCCCACACCCAGGGAAAAGGTCCACAATGGTGCCCCCTGCATGGGCTATCACTGCCCCCCCATGCAAAAATCCCCCCCCCAAACTCACCTGAGGCTCATGGAGCCTCGTGCAACCCAGGACTACATTGGGGAAGCCTCTCTGTGGTTCCCCAATGCTATAAACTGTGCTTCCGGGAAACTGGAAGCAGAAACTGTGCTTCCGGGAAACCTCTGCAGGGTCCTAGTGGCTTGCGCCTGCGGCTTTTGCCCCGTAAGACCTAATGGTAGGTCCACAACTGGAATAGGTCTAACTTAACATCTAAGGAAGCAAAATGTGCATAGGCCTCTGTAAATGGTCCTTCCCCAAATTCCCACAGCACACCTAAGGATCTTTCGTGGCACAACAACAAGCTGTAGCACGCTGGTTGAAAATAATTGCCTTAGTGTATCCATTGGCTTTTATTCTATAGCGGTTTGAAGGAAAGGTAAGCGTAAGAAGACAGCTTTGGTTCATTTAAAACACACTTCTATCCCGGTGAGAACTCATTCATTTGTATGCACAACAATAATTTGTTTTGGAAGATGGAGAGGAGCTGGGAAATGAAGGGATCCTCCCGTTAAGCTTTCAGAATGAGAAATAGGTTTCCATTTCAAGCGTCCAACGCTGTTGCTAAGCTCAGTTTTCTCTGATTGACATTGTGTTTGCCCCCATCTGATGCTTCTTTCTGGGTTTTTATTGGAAAAACTAGCCCTTCATTTTTTCTCATCTCTCCACTGCAGAGCCTTGGCATTTGCCAAATGAGAATACCGTCAATTCACCAAAATTGTTTTCTCAATCTAGGATGAAGGATGCAGTGTCTCCAACACGCTCCTTGCCTTATTTTTTTTTTCTGTACCATATGTTCTCCTTTTGTAGCCAACAGCATCCGAACCAGAGATAATTCTGTGAAAAATGTGATGATCTGTCACCCAGTGGTGACGTTCTGAAGCTAATATGCCTCATTTTTAAAGGAGCAGCACACACCCCTTATCTCATATTAGCAACAAGCAGAAGATACTTTCTGTGCTGATATATCTTGGATAAAGCTAAGGTAGCATGTTTCATTAGCAAACTGCTATTTATTTATTTGTTTGTTTGTTTGTTTGTTTGTTTGTTTGTTTGTTTGTTTGTTTGTTTGTTTGTTTGTTTGTTTTGTATTTATTTATAAGGAGTAGCAAACTGCTCCTACCTTACAGCCCAATCCTGAGCTGCCCGGCATGCAGAGCTGCAGTGGGGCCAAAAATGGCTGCCTCTGCACCCTGCGCACTCCAGGCAGCTGCCGCTTTCTCCTTGGGAGAAGGGGACTTTTATTCCTTTCCCCCAGGTAAAGCAAGTAGCCCTACAATGGGACTACTTGATTCTATGATGACCCTTGGGTCGGCACAGAATTCAGAGCCTCTATGTCGGGCGGCCAGCGAAGCTCCACCTCCCACCCAGCTCCCTCGCCATGGAATACCTCCTCCCTGCCCTCTCCCTGCCCTCCCTCCACCTCCCCCCTGCCCTGGAACACCTCCTGCCTGCCTCCCCACACCCCCACCTATATCTCCTCTGCTTGGTGGTCCATGCAACTGCCATGCGGTGGAGCTCAAGTGCTCCACCGGTGCCAGCCCAGAGCCAGCCAGAGCTGTACTAGCACTGGTGATGAATCGGAGCACTGGCGGTCCTAGAGGGGGCAAACGGGGCAAATGCCCCTAGCGTTGACCCTCCAGGGACGCCTCTCGGACCCCCGCCCCAAGAAGCGCCCAGGAGCACTGCAGAGAGGCAGCTTGCTGCCTCTCCATCAGCGCCTCAGCGCCGACTGAGCTGCCCCCTCCCTTCCTCCTTTATAGGAGGATAGGAGACAGGCACCCTAGAGAGGCACTGATGCTCTAGGGCGCCCATTTTGTATCCTCCTATAAAGGAGGAGGGGAGGGGGCAGCCCAGTTGGCGCCAAGATGCTGCCTGAGAGGCAGCTTCCCCCTGCCTCCCAGGAGCGCTCCTGGACACCCCTGCTCTGCCTCTGAGGGCGTCCATCAGAGGCAGAGCAGAAGCGGCGTGCGCCTTCTCCAACTTCAGAGGAGATGTTCGCCGCTTCCTGGCTTGGGGTGCCCCTGCTCCGCCTCTGAGTGTGTCCCTCAGAGGCGGAGCAGAAGCAGCAGGCATCCGTTCCCTCCTCCATTCGGAGGAGACACGTGCCTTTCCCAGGCCCCCACGGAGCCTTCCGTGCTGCTTGCAAGAGGCGTGGAAGTCTCTGTGGGGGCCTCGGCTGTTTCCTCCGTTCCCCCTTATTTTCAAAGGGGGATCAGAGGAGGCAGCTGCACAGAAGTAATTGCGGTGACAATGATGTCACCACAATTACTTCCAGGTCAGGTACGGGGGGCAGAGAAGGGGGGCGAAACGGGGTGCGGGGGAGGAAAATTGGGGGTTTCCGCAGGCGTGGGGACCCCCAGGAACGCCTCTGAACCAGAGCACACTCCATAGGATTGGGCCCTTAGAGGCTTTCCGTCAGGGCCTAAAGACATATCTTTTAAAATTTGCCTTCCAGGTGTAGGGCTTTTAATATGAAGGTTTTGTGCTATTTAGTGGGTTGCTTTTTATCATTTTATCATTTGCTGCTGGCTGTAATCACACTCTGCGCTTTTATGAGTTCTTTTAGGTTTTTTTACTCCTTTACTGTATATTAACATTCATCTATGTCTATTTTTTTTGGAAGCTGCTTTAAGTGTCCAGCAGGGAGAGAAAGCGAGTTATCAACTCTGTAAATAAATAGACAAGAGTGAGATAAACTGTGAGCTTCATTCCTGTCCAACAGTTCTGAAGAATCTGAGTATGAAAGATGAACACTTGCTTCAAAACTTCACAATCAAAAACTAGAATGGGAAAAACTGACAGTCCTTCAGTTCCAACTTCTACATACGGTACTTGTGTTCTGCTCTGTGGTTCCTTCTTTGAGTTTACAGTACAGGATAATTAATTGCAGTTTGCTGCCAGGGCACACTGCAAAGCTCTAGTATAGGGATGTCACTAGTATCGGTTTGCGTTTCCATTCAGTGACATGGCAGTAACACTGTTGAACCTGCTGTCTATTTGGGTCACTTGTCCACTGAAGCAAGTAACAGCCCAATCTTAAGCGCCGGCCTTAAAAAAAACATCAAGCAACGCAGGAGCTTGGGGAGGACAGCACAGAGGTGGAGAGTAGACGTTTCGGAGCTGGTGACCCTCTTACTATGACAATGTGGTGGACATTGTGGTTGGACCCTCTTACTATGACAATGTGGTGGACATTGTGGTTGGACCCTCTTACTATGACAATGTGGTGGTGTCCAATAAACTCTATTTAAGATCCATAGGTATTATGGTTCATGTAGCTAAAGCCATTTCCCACTGATTATATAGGGAAGGGTGTTCCAACTCTGTATTCCATCTCTCTAAAGCAGCCATTTTCAACCTTTTTTCAGCTCATGGCACACTGTCAAGGCACTAAAATTGTCAAGGCACACTACTAGTTTTTAATTACATTATTATGTTACATCCCCTGGGGGCTGGGGGATAAGAATAGACCCTCAGTTTGGCTGTACTTGTCCTAAGAGGCAACTAAACAGCCACCGGGTAGATGGGACTCATCAGCCTGGGAAGGCAGCTCATCTGAGAGAAGGAGAACTCTGATCCCAAACCTCCACTGCCTTGTGGCTACATCCAGTTATGGAAAAGGCTTCAGGAGTCAACCTCGAGGCAAAATCCGGAGCCGGAGTCCCTGAGGCAGTTCATGGCTGAACACAGTCACGTTCTGGCAACTCCTGCGACGCCGCTGGAACCAACAGTATTGGCCTCTGCCTTTCCATTGGACCATTTCAGCGACGTGGAGAGGGGGGATTTGCTGCATGGGTAACAGCCTATCCTCCATACCCACTTTACCCAGGCTTCGCGCACTGGAGAGGACACTGTTCCAGAACCACCATTCAGAGCGCGATACCAGAGTCTTCCGAGACTAAAGGATGCCAACATGTAATTATGTTACAATTAATTTAATTAATATAACTAAGGGCACAAGCCTAACCAGGTCTACTCAGAAGTAAGTCCTATTTTGTTCAATGGGGCTTACTCTCAGGAAAGTGTGGTTGGGATTGTAGCCTAATACACTGAGGGCACAATCCTAACCAGGTCTACTCAGAAGTAAGTCCTATTTTGTTCAGTGGGTCTTACTCTCAGGAAAGTGTGGTTAGGATTGCAGCCTTAGATCATTACATGACAATGAAAGAAATTCCCAAGAAGCCTGGAGAGGGAGGTGTATGTGGTTTCTGGAAAGGTTTTGAAGCAGGTCTGTTCAAACTGTTATCAACTGATATGCTGCTCTAAGATGCCAGGAGATGCTGGCAAAGAGAGATGAGACTGAGCATACTGAAGAAACAGGGGGGGGGGTGTGAGAGGCAGTGAGGAGATGTGGCTGAAACAAGTGCAGGATTCACTAGGGTGGGGGAGAGACAGAGAGCAAAAGAGAATGGGAGGCAACTGGTTTTGAACTTTGGAAGGTGGGGAGGGGTGAGGGGGCAGTCAGAGGGGTTAACTGCAGTTATGATGGGGGATGTGTAAGCAGGAGGGGAGGAGGTGGGGTGGGGGAGAAGAGAAAAGCATCACTTGCCTGCTCATTTATTCAAGAAAGAGTGTGACCAAGCCTCTGTATGTCTACTCAGAAGTAAGCCCCATTATAGTCAATGGGGCTTACTCCTAGGTAAGTGTGGATGGGATTGTGACCCAGCGCCCTTCCTGCCAAAGCCTTGCCAGTGGAGGCAAGGCCGGTAGGGTCACTTTGGGGCATTGTTGGCAAGGAAAAGGGTTTCTCCCGGATCCTTTCCAGCTGCTTCTGGCTCCTACCTGCCTTCAGCTCTCTCTTTCTCACACTCCCTCCTGGCTCTCGCCGCTCGCCCTCACTCCCTCCACGTTCTGCCGGGAGCTCTTCCAGGCTCTTCTTGCTGCCTGCCCAATCAGCACGCGGGGCAGTCACCAGCAACAGCAGAAGCGTCCAAGCCCCTGCACGGCTGCTCCTTTTTTTCCTGCTGCTGCGTGCGGCTCCGAGCAGCCACTTCTCCCACGTGTGCTGCTGCCGCCGCCGCCTAACTGCTTGGCCCCACGGCACACCGGGGCAGCTTCACGGCACACCAGAGTGCCGCGTCACAGCGGTTGAAAACCGCTGCTCTAAAGCTTTGAGTATTGTTAAGTGACAAATTGCTGGAGAGTCTCCTTCTTTATTCTCATAAAAAGAAAAAATAAAGCCCAAATACGATGACTTTCTCTTCCCTTATCTCCTGCTATTTAAGAGAATACGAAATATGAATTATATCTGTTCCAAAAGAAAGTCATCTGAATAAACTTTGTAAGTCTTTTAACTTTATGACATTTTTTCCCAAAAAAATCCAGGACATAAAGTCAATTCTTAATTTGTTGGGTAAAATTGGGGAACTAATATTTTATGGATATCATTGTGTATCTTGGAAATGTTTCATTTTATGACCTATTCTGTTTTTAATTGTAGATGTGATGCGTTTTTATACATCTAAAACAGGGGTGCCCAAACCCTGGCCCTGGGGCCACTTGTGGCCCTTGAGGACTCCCAATGCAGCCCTCAGGGAGCCCCCAGTCTCCAATGAGCCTCTGGCCCTTCTGCTGGAGCCCTCACTGGCTCGACGCAACTGCTTTCAGCATGAGGGCAACTGTTTGACCTCTCATGTGAGCTGTGGGATGAGAGCTCCCTCCACTGCTTGCTGTTTCACCTCTGTGATGCAGTAGAGGCAGCAAAGGAAAGGCCAGCCTTGCTTTGTGCAAGGCCTTTTATAGGCCTTGAGCTATTGCAAGACCTTCATTCATTCATCTAAATTCATCTTTAATATATTCATTTATGTAAACTTATGTAAATTTATTCAAATTTTAAATGTAAATTAATTCTTTTTTTCCCCGGCCCCTGACACAGTGTCAGAGAGCTGATGTGGCCCTCCTGCCAAAAACTTTGGACACCCCTGATCCAATACGATACAATTGCTATTGATTGATCATTTGTCCTTTACAAACTTTGTGCCCTTAACTTGGCATGTTTGATAAATTCATTTGAGCATTTGTCTGCAGACTGATGAATCAAAAGCATCAAACAGACCTGCTGCTGTTCTAGCACAGCTGTATACTGGGCACCACAAGCTTGTTGGCTGTAGGGGGGTGAATTTAATATATGAACGAAGTCTGAGAAACATATGTTGACACTGGGCTACGAATACCACAGGAGGTGGAAGTTACAGGTGGAAATGACAGCAGCTAATAATTCTTGACTGGAATGGACCATAGAATGAGCTACACACATTTCACTAAATACAAACTTCTTACAGGAAGTCCTCGCTTAACGTTGTTTTGTTCAACTTTGTTTTGCTTTAATGTTGATTAGAAAATTTGATCCCATTGAGCCACTCACTTCCAACTGTCCTGCTGGGCCAAAAGGAGACCCCACCTCCACACGACCCTCCCCTCCTCCTTGCCCCACCCACATCAACACACTACCACCGCCCGTCCCCTGGCTTGAGCTGATCGGGTTTGGCAAGCTCAAAGTCTCAACTACCTTGTTCCTGCTGGTCTGGACAAGCCCCTGTGGTGCAGAAACCAAAGCGCTTTTCATTGGCTGTCATCCCCGCGCAGCCACAGTCACAGCCACAGTGGAAGGTTTGGGGTTGCAAATCTTTTAAAACGTGCAAGACTTAACATATGTATGACTACATGCCATAAGTCAATAGCACACAGAAAAAGTTTCCCGTTAGCTCCTACAAAGTGCGAGACTGTCTTCTTTGAGACTGAAGGTCTCGCTAAACAAACTTCAGCAATAATTTTCCTGCAATAGTAACGACAAAGCTCTTGGACTATAGGCTTTAATATCTGTGTGATCTTCCCCTCTTGAATATTTATATTGCATCACTGAGTAAACCTTCCTCTCTTGTTACACACAGAGAGCAACTGCATACCAAGTGCTCGCCCACCCTTCTTCTGAATTCGGGCTCAACAATGAAATGGTTTAGCATTCACATTTATTTAATCTCTACGGTACACGGGGGCATGACATTGCATCACTTGCGCTGCAAATTCGTCCTTAAGTTGCTGAATAGCTTTCCCCAAATCTAAAGAGTCACAATTTGATTGGCAAAGACTTTTTTCTACACTGTTGATTGTGGTGCATGCCAGAGCATTCACGCAAATGGCCACTATGGCGAAGGATGTGGCTGAATGACACAACGTATCGCTTCAGATGAAGGACCTGTGGAAGTCCTCTGAAAGGTACTTTGGGTTTCCGCCAGAAACCAGATGTGCTTTTTGGAGGCCTCTGACAGGCCTTCTGAGTCCCAGGAAGGTCTTGTGCAGCCTCCTTGGGCCTCAGAAGGCCTCCTTCTCAAAGTTAGGACTTCTCAAAGTTAGTCATGACCAAAGTTAGGTCACATCCAGGATGTACAGGGAGGTCCAGGGAGGCCCTCCTGACCTGTGTTGGGTCAAATCTATGGGTCCCAAATCTGCAGGTCCCATAGATAAGGAGGGTCAATCTGTACTTATTTCATGTGAAGAATGCCCATGACATTATTCTACCAGAAAGTGGTACAAATGTGTGTGTGTGTGTGTTGTTGTTTTTTTAAATAAAAAAGTGTTTTCTTCAAAAGCTTTTGGCGGTTGGGTGGAAGTCCTGCCAGATGGTGGGCTGCTATTGTTCCTATCAGAAAGCCTGATTATTGACTGATGCTATTACCATTGATTGTAATGGTATAAAATGAATGCAAATTGTACCACACAAGCCCACCACCTCATTAGTGGTGCTCCACAGATGCACAAAAAAATTATTTTCTTGTTATGCCACCAATCTTAGGGATCACTGCCAAGCTGCCCCTCCCCCCCCACAAAAGACAGGAGACCATGTGATCTGGAATAATGTGGGTCACATTTATTGGTCTATAACAATTGATCAGTTTGCAACTTCAGTGGGTCCAGTTTACAAAAACTTATTCTAGCTTAAGTGAGGGCACCTAACCTGGAGGAGACAGCTAACCTGTCCATTCCCCCTTGTGCAACAACCCCTTAGTTTCAACCTGAGGTTATACCCTGGTGACCCCTTCTTTTCAGTGCCAACTCCGGGGGGGGGGGGGGGAAGCTGCCAAGTGAGCTGAGTTGCCTAGCCTAGCCCAAGCATGACAACCTTTGAGATACACCTTGCAATTAAAGCCCCACGGATCCCTGACCTGCATCCGCAAGCCAGACAGCTTCTTAAGACCGATTCTGGTTTTTCCTCTGGCTCTCACTTATTCAGGGTATACACTTATTCAGGGCATCAAGCATTTCAGCAACCATTCTCACATTACTTCTGCACGATGGATCAACCCCTCCCAGAGTTGTTTTTTTTTCCATTTTTTAAATAATGGCCAATCAAATTCGGTGACCCGCATTTATGTGAACATGTGATCAGGCCCACTGCCTCGCTAGAAATCCGACTAGCCACCTGCAACACATCACAAACATGTTTATTAAAGTCACGCTGTCGAACAGTAATTTGCAGCTCTTCCCCCTTCGTGGAACTTTTCCATCAATGCAAATGACAGTCTGTCATTTCCCTTCGCCATCAGGCCCATTTTATTTATGCGCTATTATTATTGAGTGGGCATAAAACCACAATATATTTTAATCACATATGCCATAATATTGAAATTATGATGGGGACACCTGGACGGCATAAAACTAAAGCAATACAAAGCAAGCAAGGAGAAACAGCCTGTTAGCCCTAAGTGGTGCTTAGGAGGGAGCTTTGATGATGAAAAATAGTTTTTGCCACCCTCCGGCCTTGTTCTCAAATGAGTACTATTCTGCGCCACTGATGTGTTGATTCCGTTTCTTGTGATTTACTCAAACTAACGTCATCTGGACCCCTTTTATTCTCAGAGGCTCCAAGATCCCTGTCCACTCTCTCAAAGTAACTCTTATTACAAGGATGAACTGAAAAAAGAGTCAGGGAGATTATATTTGCCTCCAGACTCCTCTGAAGCCCAATTAAAACAAGCTTAGGAGTCAAGCTATGGGGATGTTGGTGTGTTTCTTGTTAGCATCTGAGTTGCCAGGACTGCAGGAAGTGGAGCCCTCATCATCTTGCAGCTCAAGGCAACTGCTTAAAGGGCAATGCCCACAGGAAATGTCTGGTTGGCCTCTGCGCATCAGTGACGCTTTCCCACTATAACTAGACTAAGGGGAGTTTGCCACTCATAGCTCCTGATACAGTTCAACTGAACTGTTTATTTTGCATTATTCTTCACTGTTAACTACCAACACACTTTTGAACTGAAAAGTGGTTAGGATTGGGCTGTGAGAGCACAATCCTATGCTGGCATAGCATCAGCATGTCAGCTGCTGCACTGGTGCTACTGCAAACGTGCTGTAAAACACATTTGTGATGACTTGTGAGCAGGAGCACTGGCTGCCCTGCCCCACTGGTGCTGTATCCCCACCACTGGCCGCTGGCAGAGGTGAGTAAAGTGCTGAGTGGCACAGGAGTGGGAGGGGTGGAACAAAGGTAGGGAGGGGGCATTTCCTGGGCAGGCAGAACAGGGGTGGATGAGGCCTGCAAGGGGCAAGATTGGCAGCACTGGTGGGCACTGCATCCTATCCTCCTCCCTAGACCAGATCCGCCAACACAGGGCAACACGGACTTGCACCAGCAATTGAGTTTGCACAGGTCTGAGTTGGCCCACTGCTTTTGCATGGGGCTTTTCCCAGGGCAAGTGTACAAATGATCCTTTATCCCAGCAGCTGGAATTTTCCCCAGGATGAAGTGTTGGCCATGCTGGCACCGCTGCTGAGTGGACTGGGCGAAGTGGGATGGACTGGGAATATCAGAACCCTATGGGAGGAGATCAGGCCACTTTAAATATTTTACCAGGTGAGAACCAACATGTAAGACCTGCTGCAATAGAACTGGCAAGACACTCTGTGAATCCTGAACAACTGGTAGATATGGATTGGCCCGTAAAGGAGTAACTCACTGAAATGTTATAATGTTCCCAAAGATTAACCCCTGCTAATTGGGTAAGAGGCACTTTTTCAAGTGGGTGCTCCTCTTTTTAGCAGGGGGAGAGTAACTGGCCCACCTCACCCCAGCACTGTCTGTTCTAGTGGCTGTCTGCTGGTATTCATTTGCATCTTTTTAGATTGTGAGCCCTTTTGGGACAGGGAGCCATTTAGTTATTTGATTTTTCTCTGTAAACCGCTTTGTGAACTTTTAGTTGAAAAGCGGTATATAAATACTGTTGATTGATTGATTGATCACTTTGGGTAGTTTTGACCTTTCAGATAACATGGGTGGCCTTGTGCTGGTGCCCCCAGAATTGCATAGAAGTAATTGCCACATCCAAGCACTTCAACCTTTTTGTTCTATTTTAATAATAATAATAATAATAATAATAATAATAATAATAATAATAATAATAATAATAACAACAACAACAACAACAACAACAACAACAACAACAACAACAACAACAACAACAACTTTATTTTTACCCCGCCTTTCTCCCCGAAGAGACTCAAGGCGGCTTACAACAGATTAAAAACATAATTTAAAAAAACAAATAAAAACATATTAACACATCATAAAAAAACAGGAGTCAGAATAAAAAATAGGTAAAAAGAGCATAGAGCAGCAGCAAGTCATAAAAGAATCAGGCCTGTAAAAAATATTAAAAGATGTTAAAAAGATGTTAAAAAGGCCGAGAACTCAGAAGGCTTGTTTAAACAGAAGGGTCTTCAGGCCTCGCTGAAAGGTCTCAAGAGAGGGAGCCATTCTTAAGTCAAGGGGAAGGGAGTGCCATAGCGTTGGTGCCGCTACTGAGAAGGCCCTATTTCTTGCAGCCGCCCCACGTACTTCCCTAGGCGGCGGCACTTGTAAAAAGGCCTTCTCTGATGACCTAAGAGGACGAGCCGGATTGTACGGCTCTATTTTATTTTATACTCATTCACACAGCAAATTATCTAGCCTCTCTGTTGTTGACCCATGCCTCTACTTTGTAGTCTCTTGGCCTCCTTCTTCACTGCAAATGAAGGGCACCAGGTTAAATCTACTTGTGAATGCCCAAATGTGATCTCCACCATCGGTTTGACCCCAGCACCATGCACCTGCCCTTTCTCAAACTTCCTCGCTGTGCATAATGAAGCGAAAACCCCAAAGTTCTACAGATGACCTTGCCTGACACTCCTGGCTGCTTAAAAGAAAATCTGTGTCCCTGAAATGATGAACTCCATTTATGCATCCAAGGGTTGTGGTTCCTTTTTTACTGCTCTTGGTTTCTATGCTAGTGCTCAGAATTGTAAAAATCTGTAATGGAATGGAATATTTTGTCCCTGAGGAGGGGAAGGGTCAAAGGTCTGGAAGAATCAGTAGTTTTCTCTGAAAGTCCAGTCCTCTGTCCACCCCTCCCTCCGCTGCATCACAACCTGGACTTCATTGTTTATGAGTTGCCTAATTTTATTCCCTTTAGCTGTTGTAATGCAAGTAGAAGCTGTTCTATTTATATTCTGTCCCAAGGAGGTATGGTAGTGCTTTGAATTTCACTACTCTTGCTTCTAGAAATTTCTGGGGCTTTCTGGAGAAGTGCAGAGGAGAGACACCCCACTGCTCTCCTCTCTTCCTCTTTTTCTCCTTCTCCTTCTTCAGTCCAGCATGGAAGGGGGAATAGTAGTAGTGATGCATTGGTGGGGAGCACTCTTGTGAGGGTGGCCAGCCTCTCAGCCTCAGGTGGGTGGCCCACCCCATGGCAGGTGAGCAGCTGGGAAGGGCACTGTCATGGCAGAAGGGCAGCAAATGGAAGCTTCAGGTGGGTACTTGCAGTAGCTCCCATGCTGTAAAGATATCATCACATCTCCCTCTTTGGGATTCTCAGAAGTTGAAAGGCTACCACATTTGAGCCTCTTCAGCCTAGAAAAGAAGTGCCTGAGGGGGCACATGATTGAGACATACAAAATTATGCAGAAGCTGGATAGAGAGATACTATTTTCCCTCTCACATAACACCAGAACCAGGGGACATCCACTAAATTTGAGTGTTGGGAGAGTTAGGGCAGACAAAAGAAAATATTTCTTTACCCAGCGTGTAATTAGACTGTGGAACCCCTTGCCACAGGAAGGTAGTGATGGCATCTTGCCTAGATGCTTTTAAAAGGGGATTGGACAAATTTCTGGGGGAAAGGTTCATCACGGGTTACAAGTCATGGTAGGTATGTGCAAGGTAGAGGTAGGCTGCCTCCGATTGCCAGATGCAGGGGAGGGCACGCAGGTTGTGTCTGTTGTCTAGTGTGTTCCCTGAAGCATTGGGGGGGGGGAGGGCCACTGTGAGATACAGGAAGCTGGACTAGATGGGTCTTTGTCCTGATCCAGCAGGGCTCTTCTTATGTTCTTATGATGGGTATGTGAACAAAAATCTGCCTTCTAGATATTTGTTGCAAAAGTTGGATGCTCCTTATTTAGCAGCAAGCTCCTCTGTGATCAAGGGAGCTGTTTGCCCAGAAGTATCACTATGCACAGTGTGTATAATGATATTAAAATCTGGTCCATGATTCACATGCATGGGTTTTTTGTTTGAAGTCCATTGCTCCCACCTAGATTTTTACCATGCAATTAATGTCAGCATCTAAATCAAAGACAAGCCACCTTGCTACCCTTCCTAATTTTTAAGCACAATCAGCTCACATATTTGGGCATATAAATTGCAACTGCAATTGAATAATAAATGACTATTGGAAATCAGCTGTGGAAAACAGTGTCCTAAATCATTTTGGAATCCCAGGAAGGTGCAATAGACTGGCGAACAGCTGATGGAACTGTAGGTGCTGAGCATGATTTAAACGTTCTTGAAAGAAAAAAAAAAAGAATCTAGGAATGATTCGGGCTTCAAAGATTGACTATAGTGCTTCAAATCTCCACTCGAAGCATTTATCAGAAGGAGCCAGGGAACAACCAAAAAAGTTATGATTTAATTAAGAATAGTCAGCATGCATTCACTAAAGGGAGATCATGTGTTGTAAATCTGACTGACAAATATCAGTTTTTGCAAGTTAAGGTGGTTAAGAAATCCTGCCAAATGGTAATTTTTAAGAAAAAAGGGCTGGGGAGCTGAGTGCCAGAGGGATTTGGATGAAGCAATGGATAAAGTCTGATAAAGTCACAAACTTAGACACAAGAAACTGTACTTTAATTTCATACATGGTTGACAGTGGTCTAGGCCTTGGGTGCTCATTTTTGGTTTCTTGGTGGCCATTCTATTCTCCAGACAGTAATCCTGGTGCTGGGGTACATAATGCATGTCAGTGGCAGCACTTTGTGTTTGTATGCAGAAAGACCCATGTTCCGTTCCATTCATCTTACACTGAAAGGAACTCAGGTAATAGAGATGGAAAAGGCATACAGGTCATGGTTCGTGATGAAGTAACAAAAATCAGTGGATACCAAATCAGTGGAAAAATAGTTTTAAAGACCCACTTCCAGATTTCTTGCTTCTCCATTGTCATAAGAACATAAGAACAGCCCCACTGGATCAGGCCATAGGCCCATCTAGTCCAGCTTCCTGTATCTCACAGCGGCCTACCAAATGCCCCAGGGAGCACACCAGATAATGTCACCCCAGAATGCACCAGTATGGATGCTGTACTGCTTTCAGCCACTAGATGGGATGAATAATGGAATCTAATGAAATCTAATGGATCAGCCATCTACTGACTGAATATACTGGTGCATTCTGGAGTGACAATGGAGGAGCAAGAAACCTGGAAGTGGGTCTTCCCACTCAGTGTGTGGCTGGTCTGTGGAACTCCTTGCCACAGGATGTGGTGATTGCATCTGGCCTGGATGCCTTTAAAAGGGGATTGGACAAGTTTCTGGAGGAAAAATCCATTATGGGTTATAAGCCATGATGTGTATGTGCAACCTCCTGATTTTAGAAATGGGCTATGTCAGAATGCCAGGTGCAAGGGAGGGCACCAGGATGAGGGCTCTTGTTATCTGGTGTGCTCCCTGGGGCATTTGGTGGGCCGCTGTGAGATACAGGAAGCTGGACTAGATGGGCCTATGGCCTGATCCAGTGGGGCTGTTCTTATGTTATGTTCTTATGTCTTTAAAGCTATCTTTAACCCTGAGAAGCTTGCAACCAGTACGGTTTAACAGTGCAAAGGTAGGGAATTGGGACCCCAGTAGCAATGGTGAGTCAAATCAGTGGATGCAAAATCCGTGGATACCAAGGTCACTCTTGTATGTATCGGCTGGTTAGCGTAGACAGTACTTGGCTAGATGGACCACTTGTCTAACTCACCATCAGGCAGTTTCATGTGTCCAAGTCAGATTTGTTCTAACTGCATGCAGAGGCAGTTTTACACTGGGATGTGCTAAGCCCACCACTAAACTCCCCCTAAAAACTGCTCCGAGAAGGATGTGCATGTTTGTTTATTGCATTTGTTTCCACTTTTCTCCAGGCAATATACATGGAGTTGCCAAGTGGTCTCTCATCCAGACCCTGCCTCGACCCGCTTAGCTTCAGCAACACTGTTGCATCACATGCCTTTAGGTCATGCCTTGTATCTACAGGATGACTTTGTGTTTTGCCATTCAACTGAAAGCTGTAGATGCTTATCACGTGATGAGAACTGTCATGTGTTACATTTTTCATGTGTTAGGGGAAGACCCGTTGAGGCAAATGACCAAACCAACAGTATTCTGGTCTAACTCCATGGCCACTTTTCAGTCTTTACTTTGAGAATCACAAACAGCCCCACCCTAATTAAATTCCCACTTGGAGATGCAGTGGTGCTGGCATGGGCTACGCTGCATCCCATGGAGGAATTTTGGCTGCTAGAGGTCGTCTCAAGGTGACATTTGTCCCCTTGCCCCTGGGTAAGCCCCAGCAGCTTTAATGGGTCATGGGTCAACTTGGACCAGTGCCAGCAATATCGCCCCATTCCACCCCCTCTCCTGCCCCATTCCATCTCCTCTTCCGCCCCATTCCATCCCCTCACGCTGCTCTTCCACCATTCCTACGCTGAGCTTACCTGTTCTGGTGCCTGTCCCTGTGGCCACTGGTGTCAGTGGGAGAGCTCCAGCCTTCCTGCCAACATGCCAGCTCTCTGCACTGTTGCAGAGAGTTTTACGGCACTTTTGTGAGACCACATGCTGGAGGAACATGCATTCTGCTGGCACTACTAGGCAATAAGATTGGGCCAAAAGCCAGTTCTGTTATTTTAATGCTAATGTGTAACTTTCTTCTGTTAACTAATTATAGAACTGTTAATGCTAATTATGGCAACTTTGCTGAGATCCCATCTGTTCATTTTACCAGTGCTGTTTATTTTCTTTTACTCTTTTCAAAACAGTCCTCATTTGTAACCAATCACGCACATTGAATTTTTCGTAGAAAAAGAATTAGCTTGAAAATTGTGAGGCATAAATGGGGTGTGTGTTTGTGTGTTAAAACCAAAAGTAGGAATCAAACAGTTGCAGAAAATGAAAATTATCTCCATAATGACTAAAGAGAAAAGAATTCCAGTATCAGCATATGAAAAAGATGGGTTTTTCATGGAGAATTATTTATCTTTTCTTTCCATTACAGTGGCCTGTGTAACGCCACTGAAGGGGTGTTATGAATCCACAATTAAAGTATCCAGGTAAAAAACAACAGTCTCAACTGAGCAGATCTCTTTTGCATGGCTAAGTCCTATTTTGTTCAATGGGGCTTACTCTCAGGAAAGTGTGGTTAGGATTGCAGCCAACCTGCCCTACCCTGAACGCTGGCTTACCGCCAGCGTGCACTGTCACAAACATGCCATAAGGCACATTTGTGGACCAGGTGCCGGGTGAGTGCCAGGGCTAGCCCAGCACTCCCTGGCGCTGGACTACCACTAGGCGGCCACAGGAGATCTGCCACTCGGTGGTCGAGTGGATTGCCGAGCAGCGGAGAGGTAAGTGGGGGCGTGGGGGGAGGCGGGGAGGAGGCTTCTGGGAGGAGGGAGCAGGGAGGGAGGGAGGCGGGACCAGTGGAGCAAAACAGATCCAGAGCCTTTGTGTTGGGCTCACCGCCCGACACGGAGGCTCTTGATTCTCTGCTGACCTTTGGGTCAGAGGAGAATTGAGTAGCCCCATTGCAGGGCTACTCAGTTTACCCAAGGGAAGAGATAAAAGTCCCCTTCTCCCAAGGAGCCGGTGGCGGCTGCCCGGGGTGTGCAGGAAGTGGCAGCCGCCATTTTCGGCACTGCTGCAGCCCTGCACCCCGGGCAGCTCAGGACTGAGCTGTGAAGGATCAGCAAACAAAGAGTCATTTCAGCTCAGTCCTGGTAGAAAGATTCTCCCGCATGTCTTGTCATTGTGTTGTCCTGCTCCAAGTTCCTACACACTCCCACTGTCAATATGTGTTGTTGTTACATGGTCATTAGTTTATTTCAGTTGAGTTCTGTTTGATACAGGTGCACCTTAAAATATGTGTACTTTGTGCTGAGCATCTACCTGGAGAGCAAAAGGCCAGACCAGTAACTATTAGAAGGATGGATGGCACAAAGCCACAGATCCTCTGGCCAGGCAGGCCACATTCTTGATCTTTAGCCATGTGATGAAACCACCTCCTCCATTCCTTAATTAAACCTGGAATTTAGTCTGGAAAGCACTGAAGGTAACAGTGCCACTGATGGAAACCTCTGCCACAAGATGTGGTAATGGCAACTTGGTTAGATATCATTAAAAGGGGACCCACCAAATAATGAAGTGCAAGGCGATCAATAGCTATAGATCATAATAGCTTTATAGAACCTTCATGGATAAAGGCAATATACCAGTGAATACAAGTTGGTGGGACCATAATCAGCTGAGGGCTATAACCTTTGTGTCTTGTTCCTTGGTTTCCTGGAAGCATCACCCTGCGCATGCCAGATCTCATCTGATCTTGGAAGCTAAGCAGGGTCAGGCCTGGTTAGTACTTGGATGGGAGACCGCCTGGGAATCCTGGGTGCTGTAGGCTTATACCATAGTCTTTCGAGACTGAAGGTTGCCAGCCAACCAGGTTGGACACTATGAGATGTAGAATGCTAAACTAGATGGACCCTTTATCTGATCCAGTTCTTCTGAGTTCTTATGAACTCAGAAAGGGGAACATGTAATGACATCTGATGATCATGTGAACAGTGTTTGTATGCATTACTCCCTAAAGCTGAGAAGCATGCCTCAGCAATGCCAATGGTGGATTCAAGGCCCCTGAAGGACCACTTTCTCCCATTCAAGTATGCCTACCCATTGAGATCTTCAGAGAAGGCTCTGCTCCAGTCTCATTGATCTTTGAGATGAAGCTGGTGGGTACATGGAACAGGGTCATGAACTGGGTAAGGGCAGCTCGACAGACCAGGGAATGCTCTCACCTCCCTAAGCCACCATCCCTAAGCAGGAGCCCAAGGAGGAGCGACCTCTTCCTATGCCTGCTGGGCTCCTTATGAAGCCAGTAGCTGGCCCAGCCATCCCCACCCTTTCCAGCCATGTGACTGGCCTGAGACCTCCTGAGATCTCAGGCCCTACTCCCTTGGAGACTCCCTGCCCGGGGTCTGGATTCAGGCTACACTCACTCCACTCCCCTACTCCTGAGAAGCCCCTTACTCCTGAGGAGCCCCTTACTCCCAAGGAGGCCCGGGTCACTGGGAATGGGACTGGGCCCGTGCGACAGCTGGGAAGAGTGTAGGTGGTGGGCGGGCCTGTGGGCAGGTGGCAAGATAGTGGGGAGTGAGGCCAGGACCCAACACTTCTGCCAGACCCTGACCCCGTTCCCAGGCAGCCCAGCGCAACTCTGGGCTGCTCAGATCTGCACCACTTCTTTAGGTGGTGCAGATCCAAGTAGCCCCATTGGGACTGCCACAGCTCTCCCTGGGGTAAGTGATTCCCTTTGCTGGACTGAGCAGCTTTCAGCCCCAAACTCAGCTAGATACAGGGCAGGCCAGCCAGCCTCCCCATTCCAGGGCAAGTTAGGATTGCGCTGTTTGTTCAGTGGCTTGGAATTAATGCAATTTAAATACAAAGCTTCTAGCTCAGTTGTAGTCACCCCTGGTTCTAGTACGTTCTTTTTTACACCAGTGCCTTTTGACACTGCATAATCTGCACATAGGGGCAGAATACAACAAGATCCCTGTCACATGAGAACTTGCGAAAGCAGGCTGGTATTAAACCATTAATGGGAAATGAAAAAGGACACAAAGAGAGAATTTAATGTCAGAATTATGAAGTGCAGGTGGGAACAAAGTCCTGATTAGTCAAGGTCCATTGCACTCCATAGCTCAGGATGAACTATTTATTGTTGGTATTAGCTGTTGAAGCTTGAATGGAACTATTGCTAGCAAGCACTGAAGAATAGCAAAACAACTTGGGGGGGGGGAAAGGTTCACAGTTTCTATAATTGCAGTCCTGCTCTTAGCTGTTGCCTGTTTACCAAAACTGAAAGCAAGGGACAAATGAACCCTGGGGAGTGTTTTTTGTTGCCCCAGCCAGTGGCTGCTAGAATGCAGAGTGCACGTATCAAAACCCTTCCCACATTAATTTCCATAACGGCTACAGGGGCGCCCCGAAAATCTGCGGATTCCATATCTGCGAATTCACTTAATCCACAGATTGGGTCCACAGCCCTCCCCCATACACCCGCTCTGGAGGTGAGGAGAGCTCCACTCCCCTCGCTTCTGGAGAATCCTCTGAAGTCGACCCGTGGCCTCTGCGGAGCTCAGACTGAGCCTGAAAGTAAAGACAAAAAGAAAGAAAGAAACCTAATTCTGGCTTCTCCATAAAACTCCAAGTGACATTTAATGCCTTAAAAGGATTTAGGAGGTCTGGGGAAGCCCTTGGCTCCGGAGAGTGGGGGGAAGCAGTGGCCCATATCTGCAGTTTCACGTAACTGCTGGGGGAGGTCCAAAACAGAACCCCTGTAGATACAGGGTCATGTCTGCACTTCTTTGTTGGACACAACCTTAGGAAAGTGAGCAAAAATTGTATTATTTGTATTGTAGGGCCTCAGCATCTGCCACTGTCGGGCCTGAGCCACTGTAGGGTTACAGCAACTGCAGGGGATCCATTCTAGGACCCCCCACAAGAACCTAATCCATCCAACGGATACTTGAATTTGTAGGGGAACAGGGCTGCACCACAACCGCTTACCTGCAGGCCATGTCCAGCCCTCTGGAAGCTGCACTGGCCTCCCAACCTCCTTAGAAGTCCTCTCAGACATGACCAGAATCCACTTCCAGTTCATGCTATGGGCTTGTCATCCACTGCTGCTCAAATCCATGCTGATAAGAAGGGCCCGCTGTAATTGTGCCAGACTAGTGGTTCATACAACCTCGTATTTTTTTACTTTGACTGGCATTAGCTCTCCAGGGTCTGAGGAACAAGCCTTTCTCACCCCTGGAAATTCTTGTAATTGGAGGTGACAGGAACCAAACCTCAAAACTTGAAATGTTTGCTGTCTCTGATGCCCACTTACATCACAGCACAAACCTATGCGTCTTTCTTCAGAAGCAAGTTTCATTGCATTCAATGACATCTACTCCCATGGAAGAGTGCATAGCCTTAATGATAATAATAATAATACAGGTATTTCTATACCACCTTTCTTGGTCCTCAGATTTCTCTTCGGACTTTATTCAAGGCGGTTTACATAGGCAGGCTAATTAAATCCCCGTAGAGATTTTTACAATTTGAAAGAAGGTTCTATCTTTCAAGAAACCACAACATTCAGATGTTCCTTTCTGATCTGGTCGCAACATTCTGGCCTCCATCCTCCCACGCTCAGAACAGATGGAATAACTCGGCTCAGCTTGTCAGCTGCTTCAAGGTCGCACGGTGCTGGTGGCCTTGAACTGGCGACCTGCGGATGTTATCTTCAGGCAAATGGAGGCTCTACCCTCTAGACCAGACCTCCTGCCCTGGAGGCCTTAGTCCCTCCTTAGCCTTAGTCCCTGGGTCTGCAATGCTTTTCTTCACTAGGATCACACTCTTGTACCCTGCACATGTGGAATAAGATGCATGGTTGTCTTCACATTACTATGATTTAAAATACTTTCCATTGTTCCACCACATGACTGCTTTACCTGAAGTGGCACGGAAGGGAAAGAAGCAGCCCTTTTCCTGAGTGCTCAGGAAGGCACTTGAGAAAAAGATCACAACCATGTTTCTCTAGGAAGGCATACCTAAGAGCCACTTCACATGTTATGGTTTTAGGAGTACCCTTTTTTCTAAAGATATTATAGAAAAAAGAATCTAAAGATGTTAAGAAATAGGATAGCTTTTTTCTAAAGATATTAAGCATGAATGTGCTCAGAACCATGTGTATCATGTGCATATGCTCCTCAGAGAACTGGGATTGGCTGTGGCTCTCTACTGAGTGCATGCTCAGGTCATGTTTGGCATCAGGGATTGGCATGGGTGGGCACCAACCAAGAACCATCACGCAGAAAAGGATCCAATGCTGAATGCAGACTCTCAGTCCACTTCCTCTTTCCAGAAGGTAGAAGTAACTGGTAGCAGTAGAGAAAAAACATCCACACTGTGTTTTTCTTCAGATACCCACAGAACATAGCTGATTGTCCTTGAAGCCTCTGAAACACTGCATGGGGACTTTGGGGTGATTTCCTATTTTCTGATGGCAGGGCCCATGAGAGGAGGTGCTTGGGGTAAATTGTACTCAGGCCTGGGGTCAAAAAAGGGGCATAGGAGCCAAAGGTGGACCCCAAAAATTTCCTGAGATGTCAGCAAACCTCATAGAGTGGGTGGTTAGACCTGGGCTCCACATTGGGATCTGGGATTCAGAGAACTTTCCAGCTGTTGCCACCCTCCCCCATCCTTTTTTGTCCCCCCACCTCCATCCCACCTGCACCCATTGCTGCCCTTCCCCCACTGTGATTTGCCCCCTCCCATATCCTTTTTGGGAAGAAGCCCCAAAGAAACTTTGTAAAGCTCCTCTTGGAGACCCTGCCTGGTGGCACGAAACTGGAAAGACCAGAGCAGTGAGTATCTCACATACTCTTTAGCCCTGTTGGCTCCTTGGAGTGTGAAAAAGTTTCAGTCTCTGCCTCCCCATCAGAAATTGGGGGTTGATCCCATGATTGTCCTTTTCTCGGTAGAAAACACATCTGAAGTGTTATGGAATGCAACTGTTCTGTACTTCATTGAGATGCATTATATGTTAAGTGGAATGGTCCCAACATATTGGGATCAGAAATAATGGTTGCTGGAGCTTGCTAATATACAATAATCTCAGAGAAGACAGACTTTTTTCCCTCTCTCATTGTGATAAAGTGTGTCTGACCTCATTGTTTCTCCCTTGATCTTTTATTTCCTTCAGTTGGTTACTGGCCTTGCTTTTCTACAGCTTGGTTTCTCTGAATTGTTTTTGCAGCTATAGGCAGTATCTGTCATTTTCATAAAAGCTTCAGAGTTTCCAAAGGGCAGCTAATGCGTATTTTTCATCTCGACATGGTTTATGGCACATGTCATTATCTGATTGCAGTTTGAAGCTCCCCATGACAGCATGTCATTGTTCAATTAAGGCTTTCTACATCCTTCCTAATTGCAAATATTTCAGCACTTCAGTTTCCTCATCCAAGTGCCTTTCACCTATCTCTTACTGGGAGCCATTGCTCAAATGGAATACAATATTTGGGTTCTTTGAGGAGGAAAAAGGTAGAGAAATCATGACTTGCCAAGGCTATTAGGTGTGAAGCAGCTTTCAACTACAAAACTCACTGAACTACCTTGACCAACAAACTGGACTTGCCTTAGAGGGCTATTGTGAAGGCAAAGCGATGCTCTGAGCTCTTTAGGGAGATCAGAACTTGGGACTCACTCCTCCCCAGCCCTTTCTGCCATGTCCAGTTGCAAAGGCTTCACTCTGCCCACAAGCATAGCAAAGGTCACCATAGCACTAATCAGTTTCATGGCCAGGATGAAGTCCTGTAGAGCTGGAAGTGCTACAGAAACAGCCATAGGGCACAAGCCTATCCAGGTCTACTCAGAAGTAAGTTCGATTTTGTTCACTGGGGTTTACTCTCAGGAAAGTGAGGTTAGGATTGCAGCCACACTCTCACACTTCCCAGTTCTCACCTTTGCTCCAGGACTCAAGCTACAAACCATACAGAAGTTCTTTAGTGAGGCCCCCTTGAAATAAAATGTTATTTATTACCTTTTCCTCAACCTTCCACCAATGAGTCCAGCATGGCCTGCGTGGTCCTTCATCCCATTTTATCCTCAACCTTTTGAGATCAATACACCAAAGTGGGAATGAATGAGCCAAGGTCAACCAGTGACCACTATGACTGAGCAAGAATTGCTTTTCCTGTCCTAGACCAACGACACCTCTAGGATGACGCCATCCTAACTCTGGGACTGGGAGCTCTGCAAGAGTTATCCGAACAGCTTGCATTCATTTCAACATGGCCTATGCTGCAAAATTTCCCAGTAGACTGTAACCCATTGCAGTAAAAGTACATTGGATGTAGTGTGTGCAGGAGCAAAATTAGATATTGGCCAGGGCAGGTACTAGCCTTTATCTATCAGAGGGCCTGCCTGGCTTGCTTAACCACAAACCATGCATGGTTTCTGATAACAGTAATAGGCAGTGGATGTGAGATTTCTGCTGCCGCTCCACCTGGCACACATATACAGAGGCATAACTAGGGAGGTGCCTGAGGGGCATTTGCTCCTGGCACCACACCAAGGGGAGGCTCATGACCTCCCCCTAGGCTCCACCCTCGTCACAGTGGAGGTGCTTGCAGGTTTGTGCCCCTGGCCCTTCTCCTGTGGAGGCTTCCCTTGAAGAGGAGGAGAAAAAGGAGGAGAAGGAACGGGGAGCCTGAAGTCGCTGCAGCGAGCGCTCCAAGGAGTACCCAGAAGTGACATCACGTGACAATAACATCATGGCATCACTGCTCCAGGGGCTGGGGCAGTATATTACACCTCTATTACACAAGTATATTACTTGTATGTAAATGTAATACAGTGTATTACATTTACATACAAGTAGAAGCATTCCCCAGAGTTCCCTGGATCTTTATGAGGTTTGTAAGGGATGATTCTTTTGGCTTGTGGAGCTACCAGTCAACTGGAGGAGGGCAGGTCTTTGCCCCAGGGCTTCCATCAATCTGGCAAGGCACAGAGATTATGTGCAGTCCTCTTTTCTGAGCTCCAGGCTACCAGTAGCCTCTGGAATCTTGTGCAGTCATAAAATTGGAGTGGCATTTCATGAAGTTCCGTGGAGTTCATATTGTGGTATTAAATATGCTCTCTCCTTCATGGGAAAAGCAAATGATTGTTCTCTTGCAGAAGCCGACTGTGTAAAATGAGCTTCAATAAAAATCCAAGAAAATTAATATTCAATGATTTACTGTAAATCTCTTGAGTACAGAAGGCTCGCTCTAGACAGGGAAAGCAAACACTTATGGGCTACATTATAATGATGGCTTATGCTAATTAAACTGAAGCTGAAATGCTTAATGTATGCCTTACCATCTAGTGAATGGGGGGGGGAACACCCTCTTGGTTCAAGCTTTACCTTATTAAGAGGGATTTACCTCCTTATTCCTGTAATAAAAAATCTATTTTTGAGTGTAGGCAGCGAAAGCAGTGAGTCGCAGTGCTTCGCCTCTGGTAGCAATGACGTTTGGGATCTCAACCTCCATTCAACGTCGTGGTTGCAATTAGGTTAATTAGAACATTATCTCAAAGTGCACAGCTACTGAGGAGAGCGGAGGAGAGAATGCAATCTCACCGACTATTGCTGCCTGCTCGCCAATAAATGAATTCTCATTGAAAATTATTTTCTAATTATACTCAGCAACATCTCTCTCCCAGGAATGGGTGACATTTAAGCATAATAGCCGATGAAATTAACACAGAAGTCATGTTACTAAACTCGATTTGGACTCTTAGGAATGAAAGAGATGGGGATGATCATGAAGGGATCTCCTAGATTTTTTTTTCTCATAGTAAAGTAGTCATGGGAGGTTTCTGGTTTGGCAAGAAAAGCAACGCTGGGGCATTCCACCCTTCTCCCACCCTTCTCCTTTCCAAAACAGCCCCTCCTTAAGTTGGTATTAGATCCACTGCAGAAAACAAGACTGTGATCATTCCCCCCCCCCCCCACTGGGTTCCTAATCGATGCTTTTTTTAAGGAGAAGGATTTAAACTGGGAAATAGTATTGAATGTTAAACTTCTTTCCAAGCACTTCTGTTCAAAACCAGCCTAATCCAGCCAATGGCAGATGCAGAAAAAATTGGAGGGAGTACAGAAGGGGCACGGTAAGAAAGGTACATGTCTTGGGGGGGCTAGATTTTTCCCGTGTGAAGTTTCTGAAAGAAAAATAATGGTAATTTCACATTTGTGCTCCCATCCTAAACATATGCTCTGTGAAGTGTAGAATCACAGAGTAGGAGAGGATCTTTAATTTATATAATCTAGACAGATTCCTTGCTTGATACAGAAAATTGAGTTAGAGTATCCTCTTGAATAAGTCTTACTGATATGGATGGAGTTAACTTTATAATAACCATGAATATAAAAACCCACATTAATGTGAGGGAGCTGTAGATTGTGTTCCTTCCAGTGGCATAGCTAAGGAGGGGGGGAGGAGGGGTTCAATATCCTGGGTACCATGTCTTGAGGGGGTGCCAACCCACACCCCTGACTGTGGACCTGAGGCAAAAAAACACTTTTGAGGCTCAGGGAGGTTGTGTGTGACCTTCCAGAGTCTCAGAAGGCCTCCTTGAGAAGCCAGGCACTTCTTACCTCAGACCGCCTCCTGGTTGCAACCAGATGTGACGGGCCCTACTAATAAATGACCTCACCTAAACTCCTCCCAGCACACCTGCGGACCATTATGAGTGCACCAATGTGCCATGGCACACTGGTTGAAAATTGCTGCAGTAGGGCAAAGCAGGCCCAGTATAACCAGTGCTTCCAGGCTGGTTCCAGTCTGCATCATTACTTGAAGCAGCCATAGCAGACATTTTCTCTTCTTGTTTTCTCTTCGCCTCTCCCTGTCTCTGTCTCACCTGAACTATCTTGTCTGGAAAATGACCTGGTCCTGACTATAACTTTCAACCTTTGGTCCCTTGGTTTCACATCTGCTTACTCAAACTTTGACCTTGGCCATCAAGCACTGTGCTTGTCTTGTCAGCCAGTAACCAAGAGCAGATCTTTGCTGAGATCTGTCAGCTGCTAAACTATCATTCATTAAACCTTGCACTGATCACCTTTTATAGTCCCAACTCTGATTCACTGGCAATTAAGGTTGTTTTTTTTTTTTGGGGGGGGGGGGGTCATTGAAAGTACCACCTGCTGTTTCTATGTCTTGATAGGATAGAACCCCTTAGATTCACATCGGTAAGAAAGATAAAACTGAAATTAGGGTGAGGCCATAGCAGGACAGTCAATCCAACGAGATATAGAAAATTATAGATGTGGATACTGAAGCTTTGGTGGACCCAATGTGGGTTCAATTAATTAATTGAGTTAATTGGGTTTGGTTTCAAGACTTTCATTTCTTAAAGCATTAATTCTTCCCTATTAATTTCAGGGATTAAATTGACTCAGTGGAACTGCCCATTCTCCTTGTGTGGGTTATATGAGAAGCATAATCGAGATGAGTTTTAGGGAAGCACAAGATAAAATATGAAGGTCAAATGTGGAAGCAAGCACAACCAAAGGACCACTGGAACTTTGATACCTTCCTATTCATCTCAATTCAGGAGAAATAAAGATATTGCAAAGAGAAGGAAATCAGAAAGTAGACCTGAATCTTGATGCTATTTTTGTTCTGAAGAAAAAGAAAGCAGACTCTGTAAGGGTGATAATTTTTTTTTTTCAGTAGATGTTTTTCAGTAGTAGTTTGGTTGTTTTAAAATCCAGGCTTTCCAATTTCACAAGCTCCTTCAGGCATAGAAGTTCATGACATTAACAAAATAAAAGTCATTTATTACATTTGTATCCAATACAGGAACCACAATACTTTCAGAGCACATCATCTCCCCAAGCTGCTCTTGCATAAAAATCACTCTCCTTTACCCCATCATCAGGGATGAGTGAACTCATCAGTTCCATTTTTTTTATTGTTCTGGAAACTTGCTCTGCGCTGCATTCTAAGTCTCCTAAATTCCAGGTTAACAGGCAGCCCAGTCCTAATCTGTGCTGGGACAGGCAGGCCAACTGGCAGGTAACTCGAGGTAAGGGGAAATTTTCCCCCTTACCCCATGTCAAGCCTCAGTCATCCATATGGGGGTACTCAGATCTGCACTCAGTGGCAGACCTCCCATTCATTCTGTGGGGCAAATGCCCCAGGCATGGAGCCTCATGAGACTTTAGAAGCCAGGGCAAGCCTCCCAACGGGGTCGAAAACTGTGATTCTGGTTTTCCAGAAGCACCGTTTAATGTGTCAGGGAACCTCAGAGAGGCATCCCCGATGCATCCTAGAGTCATGCAAGGCTCCGTGATCTCCTAGTAAGTGGGATGCAGATTTGTGCACAGGGGGGTAGTGACATCCCGCAGGGGGTGGCATCGTGGACCTTTGCCCCAGGGAGGACCCCCCACTGCCTGCACCGGCAGTTTCACTGATGCAAATCCGAGCAACCCAAGCAGTGTAAAGCTGCTTGGGCCAGGGATGAGGGTTAAGATTCAGCATGGGCTGCCACACCTGGTCCCACCCCTCCTGGGCTCAATCTGCATCCTGGAGTGCCCTCCCCCTGCCCCCAAATGCCCTTCCTGCATGTGTTTTGAAAGAGTTCTGCAGGCCACATCCAGTTCACGGGCCTTACATTTGACACACCCTGCCTCAGAGCAATCAAAAACCTCCCTCTGATAAGAGGACCAAGCAAAGTGACACAAATGTTGCAGCTTCTTGCTGCTCATTTTGGTTGGGCCTGACAAAAGCTGGTTATACGAAGCATTTCTCTTAGGTTGTAAAGGCTTATTGTTTAATTTGAAAGAAATCATGCAAGAATAAAATGGTGATAGAGATTCTTTCAAACCGTTCTGAAATTTCAAACCAGTGTAACTATTTTCCTCTCCATCCTATAAACAAGTCAGATGTGACAAGGGTATGAGATAGAGTTTTTATGGCAATTATATTGGTTGGTTTGGTCTTTTCACCCGATCGTTAAGCTGCTGATGCCAGTGGAGGACTTGTTTCCTTCTCAACAGCCTTTTTAATTGTTCTGATTTAATCCTTGACGATGATTTTGGGCACCGATTAACAGCCCAAGCCTATATATGTTTCCTCAGAAGTAAACCCTACTACATTTAGTGACTTTTACTCCCAGGAAAGTGTGCATAGGATCGCAACCCAAAAGACTGTTAAGCAGCTGGAAAAATAGATTTAGAAAGATCCATCCAGGATGGGTCCGCCCCCTCCCCAACATAGCGGAAGTTGTCCCTCTCCCATGCAAGAATACTCTCATTTCCCTTTGAAAATACGGACAAAATGCAAAGAAATACGTAAAGAACGGGAAAACAGGAGTTGGAATGGTTCCTTTTTTAAAAACATTTTCAAACACACACACACACACACACACACACACACACATATTGGAGCCACCTCATCAACTGATACCTCTACCCTGATCTGGTGTATCAAGTGGAGGACAGTGAGTTTGCCCTTTCCTTCCTGGTCTCCCATCACAACACATATAACATCTTTCATGTCCCTGCAGCATCTATATATAGCCTAAAATTCAATGCACATTGGCAACGTCATATCATTAATTACTGGGTCTGCCTGTGTGTGTGTGTGTGTGTGTGAATCAACTACAGAATTTTAGAGCGCACTACCTTGGGTTTTTATGTGCATAGCACATGTGTGGATGTTATGTTCCCATGTAGACAAACAGGGACTTTATTGGAGGAGTAGATGCACTGTCTGAGTAAGGAGGGCAGATGCAGAATCAGTTCTCATCCAAACGGACCCATCACGTGGACCCATCAGTCTGGCCCACGTGCATGCAAATCAGTCACATAGCTAAGGGGGGCAAGGGGGTACTTTGCCCTGGGTACCATGTCTTGAGTAGGGCAACCAGATACAATGGAGGACAGAGTGCCTGTACCTTTAACTATTGTACAGAAGAGAGAATTTTGGCAGGTGCCTCTCAAGATGGAAGGATTTAAAAAGCTGCACCTGCCCAAATCCCTCTTCTATAGAATGGTTAAAGGTATGGGCGCTGTGTCCGCCATTGTATCTGGTCACCCTGGCACCCTGGGGGTGTCGCTGAAAACAAAGTGTTTTTCAGAGGGGCCTTCTGAGGCCCTTCAAAGATGTTGCATGGGGTGTTAAAAATGGGGAGGGGTATTAACGGAGTTTTGGGGCATGGGGGTTGTTAAAATTTTTTGTGATCATGGGTGCCAAACCTCCCTGATAAATGTCTCTAGTTTTATATAGAATCTTCCCTCAAACATCCTCAGATGCTCAAACAAATAGACACCACCAAATTTTCTATGGATTTCACTTTAAACAGAATTGGGGCAACTTTAAACAGAATTGGGCAGGTGAGAAACCTTCCCCATGAAATTTAGTCCAATTGATACTAATTTTTTAAGGCTGCAGTCTTATGCACACGTTCCTGGGAGTAAATCCCATTGAATAATGGGAATTGCTTCTGAGTAGACATGCATAGGATTAGAATTGTGTTGTCAGTGTCTCTTGAAATTATTCTGATATTCCCAGCATGAACTTCTGAAATCATTTTGAATTTTGCTGTAGGTGAAATTGGGTGGCAAATCTGCGGCAACATATTTCACATCAGAGCACTGACAACATCTTTCAAGCTCTGTTCAACTAGTATCTTAATACTTGCATGCTTTTAGGAACTTCATCTTCAGTGTTTTCTTTTCTATTGTAGGAAACATCATGCCCTTGGAAAGAAAGTCCAGATGGTATATTTGTCTCTAGCTGATAATCCCCATTGTCTTTAAGAGTAGCACGTCTTTTCTCAGTGACAGAAAAGTGTTCATCTCCCAGAACATTCAAACTAAATAGCCACAATTTGGGAAACTATAATTTGGTTTCCAAATGGCTGTTGCCATCATTGCAAGCTGCATTAACCATATTCACATGTTAAAGAATAAAATATACTACAGACAAAAAAAAAGTGAACACAAACGGCTTTTAGGTGAAGAGATTACCACAGATGAAATCAAAGAGATAATGCAAAATCTTTACAATAATGGTCCATCAAGAAATGGCTTGTTTTTAAAACCTGAAAGATGGCATCCATGTTCAAGGCTGTTTTGCAAACAGGATTTGCCCAGAATTCCTGCGAACAAGTCAAGTTTGTGTGCGCGAGGAAACAGAACATTCTGCAAAGACAGCGAAACTGACTGAAATCATGATATGACAATAGCATGAAAATAAAAACAGAAGAGCTCTCATACCTAACTATTTTAACATGCTATCAAACATTTATCAGCATACTGTAATGTAGCATTTCTCTAATTGGGTGCTGCCACCCAATGTGTGGTGGGTCGCGAACTTGTGTACTGGGTCACGACACAGTGCTTCATGTAGCCTCACAATGCCTTCTTGGTAGTCCCCAGTGGTTGCTTCCAGGCTGTACTAGGCCAGCAACCCACTCCATTGGCTCCATGAGTCACAGAATGCCCTGCGGAAGTTACTGGAAGCAATTTCTGGTTTGGACGCATGACTTCCAGAAGATGAGGCGGGTCATGGCACTAAAAAGTTTGAGAACCGTTAATCTAATGTTTATGTTATATATATATAAGGGCGCGATCCTAACCCCTTATGTCAGTGCTTTCCAGCACTGGCATAGTGGTGCCAATGGGACATGTGCTGCATCCTGCAGTTGGGTGTCACTCATGGAGGCCTCCTCAAAGTAAGGCAATGTTTGTTCCCTTCCCTCAGAGCTGCATTGCCCTTATGTCAGTGCTGGAAAGCACTGACATAAGGAGTTAGGATTGCACCCTAAATGATCTAAGGTTTTATTCTGCAGAAACTAATTTCTGGTAAGTTTCATTCTCTTCTACTTTTTATTGCTAGCAGTTGCCCCAATCCTATCCTCTGCTCCTTGCACCATATGCCTATGTATCTCAGTAGCTATAGGCTGTGCAATGTCAGGTGGGCACGGCACGATGTCTTAGCATGTATGCCCTTGGATTTATACGAATGTGCACTAGAGGCACAATATACCCACTTCCAATTATGAGATCTACAGCCCAATCTGATCTAAATTCCTGTGTGGCAATGCAAAGATGCTGGCATGGGCTACGCTACATTCAATGGGGGAATTTTGGCTATTGGAGGTCTCCTCAGGTAAGGGGACATTGGTCACCTTTCTGTGGCATAAGCCCCAGCAGCCACAATGGGTCAACTCAGACCTGCACCAGCAATATTGTTGGCTCACATTCAAGTTGATTCATGAAGGGGGGTTGGCCCTGGGAAGGCGTTAGGATACAGCATGCACTGGTGCTGCTGATCCCACTCCCTTGCCCAGGCCCGAACCGCCCACCCCCACACAATCTCTGTTCTACTCCCCTCTCCACCCCCCTGCCCACCTCTGCACTGGTCGTACCTAGTCTGGCAGGCGTTCCAATAGCTGCCACACATGGGAAGGATCTGGCCTTCCCACTGTGCACCAGCTACTAAACTAACACTGTCATAAAGCACTTCATGGCACTTTTGGGACAGTGTGCACCAGCGAAACATGTTCTACCAGCACAGGCCCCAAATAGCACCCAGGATTAAATAGGATTTAATTTCCAGAGGCATCATCAAACGACAAAAAGAGGAAGAAGATATACAAGTGATTTACCAGGGGCAGGTGTCCATAAACAAGACATCCTCCACCTAGATCAGGGGTCTCCAAACTTTTTGGCTAGAGGGCCACATCAAATATCTGGCGTGGTGTGGAGGGCCAGAAAAAAAATTTAAATATAAAATTTAAATAAATAAATTAGAGATGGAACTTAGATGAGTGAATGAATGAATGGGCTCATTCATTCAAACTCTTTGGCCTTCAGAACACTCTCCAGGCACAATCAGAGCACAAAAAATGGTGATTGGCAACCTTCAGTCTCAAAAGACTATGGTATAAGCCTACAGCACCAGGTATTCCCAGGCGGTCTCCCATCCAAGTACTAACCAGGCCTGACCCTACTTAGCTTCCAAGATCAGACAAGATCGGGCATGTGCAGGGTAACATCAGAGCACAGTTCTGGTCATATTCAGTTGAGTGGGCCAGAGGCTTTCAGGGGACAAGAGGTTGGCTGCGGGCCGGGAAGATGTTTGCTGGGGACCGCATCTGGCCCCCAGGCCGGGGTTTGGAGACCCCTGACCTAGATGATCAGCTGTAGTTGGAGTACATGTGAATCCAACTACATAAGCTAAACATGGGGTCACCAGTAAGTGATTCTCTGCCATTTTGCCTCTTTTCTGAAATGTGTGCACTGATTCCCTACCCTGTTAGAAAATATTTTACGCTCATGTAACCCCATTGATTGATTTAATTAAGCCTGTTGGTAAATTAGGATTTTTAAGAGTCTCTCATCCAAATAAACAGCAAATTAGCAAAATGGGCAGCCTCCAAGGTCACCTCCTGATTTTCAAGCTGGGCCCAGAAAGCATCTTCCAGAAATGCACCAGATAATGTGATTCATTAGCAAAATCATCTGAGCAGTTGAATGCAGTTTGGGAGAATGGAGGAGGCTTCAAGTCTGATTTGCTTAATGTCTGAAACACCCTGATGTTTCTTGCGTTACGTTTGCTTGTAAAGATTTCCATTTTGAGCTGTAAAACTCTAAATGAAAGCATCTCCATTTTAGTGAGAGGGCAAATGGAAGCTTCATATGCTGTGTGTTCCCCTGCTAATAAATTTGATTTGCTAAAACTTCAGATGGAGTTTTGATTGAAAAGAAGCTATTTTGTAGACCTTTTTAAAAATGCAGATAAACAAGATGTACCAACTGATACTGCAAACAAGGATCTTGAAAAAGCAAATCAAAACAGGTAAGCCTAATAAATCTTAACTGTTTCGCTCCATGATTGAAGGCTTGGACACCAAGAACAGAGTTTTTTATTGATAAAAGCTGAGCATACCTATAAGATGTATTTTTTAGAATGCACAACCAAATCCACCATCAGAAACTGTCAGAGGCACCATCACATTCAAGATTTGAAGAGTGTGACTTTATTTATTAGTTATGCTTGCATTTGGCTTTCAATGAAATCATAAAAGCAGCTGACCTGCTGGTTTACGTCTCCTGGAACTCATTATGTCCAAAGGCATAGGGGCCTATTAGAATGGTCCACCTCCTGGAGCCTAATGGATCCACATTGTTTCTTGGAACATCAGGTTATTCTTCCAAAGCCCTGGTCATCCTCTAGAATGGGAATATGGTCCAGACAGTTGATACGATTGTTCCTGAGTGTCCCCTTCCATTTCATACAGCCAAATAGCCTCCCTGAGGGGAAATGAAACAGAAGGAGTGGCTATCTTTTCCTGGGAATCTGCCGGAATGCTTTCTGGATCTTCCCCCAGCTGACCATGTTAGCTGCTTATTGATACCTTAGATTAGGGGTCGGATGATGGACTTCACCAGGGAATTTCTGACTGCAAAGCCAACACCATGTTCCCTGGTTTCGTTTGGTGGTTTTCCCTGCCAGAAAAATGAGAAATTTCTCTCCTTGACAGATCCGGAATCTGGAAGCCTCGTCTCTTGAAGAGCGACGATGTCCATCTGCAGTCTGCTCAGCTCCATGTCGATGACAGCTGCTTTGCGTGCGTCGTCTATTTTCCAGCTCCATGTCGATGACAGCGTATATTGCGTGCGTTTTCCAGACTCACAAAGAGAGTCTGGTCCAACAAGAAGCTGACGGAACATACCAAGATCCAGGTCTACAGAGCTTGCGTCCTGAGTACACTTCTGTACTGCAGCGAGTCATGGACTCTCCTCTCACAACAGGAGAGGAAACTGAACGCTTTCCACATGCGCTGCCTCCGGCGCATTCTTGGCATCACCTGGCAGGACAAAGTTCCTAACAGCACAGTCCTGGAACGTGCTGAAATCCCTAGCATGTATGCACTGCTGAAACAGAGACGCCTGTGTTGGCTCGGTCATGTCGTGAGAATGGATGATGGCTGGATCCCAAAGGATCTCCTCTATGGAGAACTCGTGCAAGGAAAGCGCCCTACAGGTAGACCACAGCTGCGATACATCTGCAAGAGGGATCTGAAGGCCTTAGGAGTGGACCTCAACAAGTGGGAAACCTTGGCCTCTGAGTGGTCCGCTTGGAGGCAGGCTGTGCAGCATGGCCTTTCCCAGTTTGAAGAGACACTTGGCCAGCAGTCTGAGGCAAAGAGGCAAAGACGGAAGGCCCATAGCCAGGGAGACAGACCAGGGACAGACTGCACTTGCTCCCGGTGTGGAAGGAATTGTCACTCCCGGATTGGCCTTTTCAGCCACACTAGACGCTGTTCCAGAACTACCTTTCAGAGCGCAATACCATAGTCTTTCGAGACTGAAGGTTGCCAATACTAATATATACTAGATTAGGGGTCTCCAAACCCCGGCACGGGGGCCAGATGCGACCCGCAGAGAGCCTCTATCTAGCCCGCGGTCAGCCTCTAATCCCCTGAGAGCCTCTGGCCCAGTTGACCAAACATAGCCGGAGTTGTGCTTATCAGGTGGGGGAATAGGGGTCCATTTATGTGTGCTTTATTTCTTGGTACTTGGAGAAATCCTGGACATTCGAGCCCATTCATTCATTCATTCATTCATTCATTCATTCATTCATTCATCTAAGTTCAATCACTAATGTATTTAAATTTTATATTTATTTATTTTTTTTTTCTTCTGGCCCTCAACACTGTGTCAGATATTTGATGCTGCCCTTTGGCTGAAAGGTTTAGAGCCTTAGATGGACCTGGCTTCCTTCTCAAGTCCTTTGGGATTGCATTCATAGGAATGGAGAACATTACAAATATTCATTTTGGTTCTCAAAAGCTTTGGAAATGTTGAAACGAGCAAGCATTTTCGACAGCCTAGACAAGTATGCCCTGGCTCATTGCAGTAATATCATTTTTTTTTCCCCACTCAGATTAGGTTTAAATGGAAATCCAAAATGTATCCTGATGTTCACACTAAATATGTGATGCTTGCCTGTGCAATATATTTTCTGCTACTACTTCCTGGTTCACGAGGTTATCCTGGTAGTTTTGAAAGCAAACGTAATGTCTACACTTTTTTTACCTATAAGTAGTAAAGAGTTGTAGACATTATAGGGGAGAATGATGGGAGAGTACCCCTCAAGACTCACACACGGATTCTTAAGAACATAAGAAGGGCCCCGCTGGATCAGGCCAAAGGCCCATCTAGTCCTGCTTCCTGTATCTAAAAGTCACCAACCAAATGCTTCAGGGAACACACTAGACAACAGACACAACTTGCATCCTGGTGACCTCCCCTGCATCTGGCAATCAGCCTACTTCTACTTTGCACATACCTACCATGACTTGTAACCCATAATGAACTTTTCCCCTAGAAATTTGTTCAATCCCCTCTTAAAGGCATCTAGGCAAGATTCCTTCACTACTTCCTGTGACAAGGAGTTCCACAGACTAATTACATTCTGGGTAAAAAAATATTTTCTTTTTTCTGTCCTCACTCGCCAAACACTCAACTTTAGTTGATGTCCCCTGGTTCTGGTGTGATGTGAAAGGAAAAAGAGCATCTCTCTATCCAGCCCCTGCATAATTTTGTTTATCTCAATCATGTCCCCCCTCAGGCGCCTCTTTTCCAGGTTGTAGAGGTCCAAACATCATAGCCTTTCCTCATAGGCTACATTCTTACATGTCCATCTAAGCAGGCTCTTTACTAAAATAACAGATCACACTAGAAATAAAGACAATCCTAGAAAGCAAATCAAAAAACAGCAACTAAACCCTGAAGCCAGTGTCGTTCAACCTTTTTCACCACAAGGCACACTGACAAGGTGCTAAAATTGTCAAGGCATAGTTGTCAAGCCATTCCAGTTTGACAAGGCACACAACACTGCCAGCAGGGGGCTCACATCCTTCAATGTCCCTACTAAAAAATGACTTTCCCCAAACTCCCATGGTACACCAATGCCTTAAGCTGCCTCTTACTGACTAAGCTTTCTCAGACTCAGCTGTCAATTTTCCTTTGCCTCAAGATTCTATAAAGGAGGAGACAGATTTCTTCTTGGAAAGTGGCGTTGCCCAGTGCTCAAAATTTTGGAGGAAGACTGCGCCGCTTCTAGCTCCGACGGAGCCTTTCGCACCACTGCTAAGCAGTGTGAAAGGCTCCATCTGAGCATTTTGGCACCACTGAAAGTGGCACCCAGAAAAGTGATACTTCCAGAAAGCGGGTGGTGCTCGCGGAGCAAAAAAGCTCCAGTGGAGTCTTTTGCGTCGCTTAGCAGCTTAGCAGCGGAGTGAAGGGCTCCATCAGAGTCTGGGCCGCCTCCTTCCAACCTCCATTTTTTTCAAAGTGGGAAAGGATGATGTCACCGCAATTAATTCCAGGTTGGGGGATGGCAAATGGGGAGAGGCCCCTGGCGGGAAAAGCGCTAGGACCGTCGCTGTTTGCTGTAAAAGAATTTTGCATAGTGTACTTGATAAATGCATTTCAGCTTTTGCACCTAGTGTCACCAATCTGATAGTGCAAGACGTACTGAAATATTAAACATCAGAGCCATGTTTATAATTGAATCTACTCTCAGGATTAAACTGGAGTATTTGAATTATGAAGAAAGTGGCATTTATTAAAACCACATGCAAGCATGGCTTATCTAAAATAATATTTCTTTATTTTGCTAGTAAGAGCAAAGATAAAAGAATTATAAGAAATAGGAGGCTGTCATCGAGAGAGAGGAAATTTGAGGAAAATTTTGCAGTTATCGAGTGTGATAGTGGCTTTGTAAAAGATTATGAGCAAATCCAAGCTTTCAGTCTAAGCCACATGTATTATTGTTCACCTTTCAAAATTCCATTCCCTAAAAAAGACAAATCTCTAATGTGGTTGGTACTCTTCACAGCACAATCCTAACCCAGAATTGCTCTGGTGCACCAACTGCTATGCTGGTCTAGGCTGTCACAAATGTACCATAAAGCACATTGCTACAGGCTACCACTTAGGAGCATGAACGGGAAGCACTGTGTTGTCCTGTTAGTGCTGGGTTAGTAGGAGATATGTGCGGGTGCAAGTGAGAACTGCCCCAAGCAATGTATGGGGCGGGGGAGGGAGGAGGAAGGGCAGGGGAAGGGGGTTGGCATCAGGGTGGATTGGGCCCAGGAAGAAGATGGGATTGCCATTACTGACATATGCCAACTCCAATCCCCCTTCCTGGGCTTAAAAACCTGACAAGAGGCAGCTCAGACATGTGTTGGTATTTAGCAGACACAGATCCGAGTTGCCCCATTGAGCAGGCTGGGACTTTACACAGGGTAAGAGCCAAGTCTTATCCAGATTTCCAGTGCTGATGTAGCCATGCCAATGGGGTGTGCACTGCATCCTGCAGTAGGGAGTCAGTCACGGAGATCTCCTCAAGGTACCTTTGTTTGCTTACCTTGGGACTGGATTGCAGCTGCACCAGCACCGAAAAGTTGGATAGGACTGGGCCCTAAGAAAGTGAATGTCCCCTGACCTCAAGGAGATTTTCAGCCTGCTTGATCTATGCAGTACAGCCACAGTGGCGCCACTGCAGTGGCCCCACTTGCTCCAGTGGCCTCACTGCATCAGCACAGGTTAGGACTGGGCTGCCCATTTTCTTATTCCAAATGATGAACTTGTGGGAAATCTGCACTCATTTGAAACGATAGAAGCAGGCACAGTGTGCAATGATGCCAGCTGCCCCCTCTTTCTTCTCAACATAGATGGCAATGACCGCAGTACAACAACTGTAGATAAAAATGTTTTGGCCAAAACCTCGCATTAAGTAACAACAAGCAAGCATGTCCATATCTAGTCAAGTGAGAATCCAAGCTTGATAATGTGCACTTGACTCTTTTTTAAAAACCACTTGTCCAGCAACCATCTTTGCAGGTTCCTCTTTGGCAGGGAAAACTGTCCCAAGAGAAAACTTTACTCAGCGTGTGGTTGGTCTGTGGAACTCTTTGCCACAGGATGTGGTGATGGCGACTGGCCTGGACACCTTGAAAAGGGGATTGGACAAGTTTCTGAAGGAAAAATCCATTACGGGGTACAAGCCATGATGTGTATGCGAAACCTCCTGATTTTAGAAATGGGCTATGTCAGAATGCCAGATGCAAGGGAGGGCAACAGGATGCAGGTCTCTTGTTATCTGGTGTGCTCCCTGGGGCATTTGGTGGGCTGCTGTGAGATACAGGAAGCTGGACTAGATGGGCCTATGGCCTGATCCAGTGGGGCTGTTCTTATGTTCTTAATTGAGTAGGAAAGGATCTAAAAGTTCATCTAGTCCAAACCCCTGTCTGTAGCAGGAAATTCTAGAGCATCTCCAGTCAAGCCTCTGCTAGAAGGTTTTCAGTGAGGCAGAATTCACCACCTCCCTCGGCAATCTGTTCCACATCCAAACTGCCCTTACCATCAGGAATTTTTTTCCTGATATTCAATCAGAATTTTCTTTTCTTGCCTCCCAGCAGTGAGGGGAGACTTCCATCAGGAGAGACTTCTACAGTTTGTGGGACTCCCTGATCTCTCCTTTGCTTTTCACCCCATTCCCCAACTCAAACCTCTTTGAGGAGCTAGGCGACCACAGCTCCTTGCCTTGCTGCCAGCACCCTGGAAATCTCCACTTCCATGAGGTTGGGCCAAATAGAGCAGTACTGCATATTTCCCCTGGGGGCTGGGGATAAGAATAGGCCCTCAGTTTGGCTGTACTTGTCGTAAGAGGCGACTAAACAGCTACTGGGTAGATGGGACTCGTCAGCCTGGGAAGGCAGCTCATCTGAGAGAAGGAAAACTCTGATCCCAAACCTCCACTGCCTTGTGGCTACATCCAGTTATGGAAAAAGCTTTAGGAGTCAACCTTAAGGCAAAATCCAGAGCTGGAGTCCCTGAGGCAGTTCATGGCTGAACACAGTCACGTTCTGGCAACTCCTGCGACGCCGCTGGAACCAACCGTATTGGCTTCTGCCTTTCTATTGGACCATTTCAGCGATGTGGAGAGGGGGGATTGCTGCATGGGTAACAGCCTATCCTCCATACCTACTTTACCCAGGCTTCACGCACTGGAGAGGACACTCTGTTCCAGAGCCACCATTCAGAGCGTGACACCATAGTCTTCGGAGACTGAAGGATGCCAACTAGTAGCATATTACCCATGGCAGATGGGACTAAGCTTTACACACGAGTCTGTGAATCTACACCGGTGTACTCATACCGTGGGCTGAAAGCACCATACTAGATGTCCAAATAGATCAGCTGTAACTTCCATCATTCTCAAATATAATAAGAATTTCTCCTTAGGGAAGGGAATGTTGATAACCCAATATAACTTATTTTTAAAATTATAACATTTTTTCTAGATATTAAAATGCCTGGTTTAACCAGACTGTTCCCAAGTAAATGCTATTATATGAATGCATTACTGTCTTCTTTTATGTAAATTGTTAATTATTTGTTAGCATATGAGTTGCTATAATGAGCTGGTCTATAAAGCAATGAGAATAAAAATCTATGTAACATGATCAAGTCTACGAAATAATATTTTTTAATGTAGAAACGGCATCTTAAAAAAATACATTTGATTGGATATGCTGTTTTTCTTATCTATTTTTACATAATCCAAATGAGCAGACAGGGCTTTAAAAATCTAGAACATCTTCCGTTATTGTCATTGCAAGATAATGTCAGCATCACAGTCCATGCGCGTTTTGGAAATTAATTAAAATGTCATGAAATCATTTTTTCATTAGCATATATGTGCTCATAAAAATAATTATAATTGTTTCTTGAAGGTTGAAGAGAGTTAAGTTTGATTGATGGAATTAATGAATATGTAGACCATCCTGACATACTGAACAGAAGAATTACTGTTTTCCCCCAGCTAGGACAGATCAGTAGAATTAAGAGTATTTGTTGCCCACAGCAAAGAAGTGATAGAAACTGCACCCTGCTAACACTGGTCCCTTTCAGATGTGCAGCTCGGAGCTCTAGGCATTAAACTAGCACATAAAGGGCAGAAAGCAACACTGTGGTGGTAGACACCACCTCCACCACACACATGAACATAAGAACATAAGAACAGCCCCACTGGATCAGGGCATAGGCCCATCTAGTCCAGCTTCCTGTATCTCACAGCGGCCCACCAAATGCCCCAGGGAGCACACCAGATAACAAGAGACCTCATCCTGGTGCTCTCCCCTACATCTGGCATTCTGACTTAACCCATTCCTAAAATCAGGAGGTTGCGCATACACATCATGGCTTGTACCCCATAATGGATTTTTCCTCCAGAAACTTGTCCAATTCCCTTTTAAAGGCGTCTAGGCTAGACGCCAGCACCACATCCTGTGGCAAGGAGTTCCACAGACCGACCACGTGCTGAGTAAAGAAATATTTTCTTTTGTCTGTCCTAACCCGCCCAACACTCAATTTTAGTGGATGTCCCCTGGTTCTGGTATTATGTGAGAGTGTAAAGAGCATCTCCCTATCCACTCTGTCCATCCCCTGCATAATTTTGTATGTCTCAATCACGTCCCCCCTCAGGCATCTCTTTTCTAGGCTGAAGAGGCCCAAACGCCGTAGCCTTTCCTCATAAGGAAGGTGCCCCAACCCCGTAATCATCTTAGTCGCTCTCTTTTGCACCTTTTCCATTTCCACTATGTCTTTTTTGAGATGCGGCGACCAGAACTGGACACAATACTCCAGGTGTGGCCTTACCATCGATTTGTACAACGGCATTATAATACTAACCGTTTTGTTCTCAATACCCTTCCTAATGATCCCAAGCATAGAATTGGCCTTCTTCACTGCCACCGCACATTGGGTCGACACTTTCATCGACCTGTCCACCACCACCCCAAGATCTCTCTCCTGATCTGTCACACACAGCTCAGAACCCATCAGCCTATATCTAAAGTTTTGATTTTTTGCCCCAATGTGCATGACTTTACACTTACTGACATTGAAGCGCATCTGCCATGCCACATGTGATTCTCACCACATCTCTGGTTTGCCTGCGTTTGTACAAGTGTAGCCACTTTGCAGGTATGCAACAAAATGTACAGATGGCACGGAAGCCTGCTGCCCCTCGACATGTGCACATTCCAAAACATCTGCACAGAGACAAAATTGCTTAACATCAGCAGTTCATTTGAAAACCTAAAACAAACATTTTCAACAGAGAACAATGTTTTGTATCTTGCAGCCCAATCCTATTCCTTCCCCCCCCCCCACTGATGCAGTGGCACCAAAATGGCTACCACTGTATCCTGCAGAGGGGTCGCAGTTGCAAGGGTCTCCTATGGGTAAGGGAACAATTGTTTCCTTGCCCAGGGGTAAGCCTCTGCTGTGTGGGTGGGACCTGTGCTAGTGACATCACTAGCACATGTCTACATGGACCTGTGCCGCAGGATCAGGAACGATGTTAGAATTTGGTGGGCACTGCTGCCACCGAACCCACTCCCTTCCCAGACACAATTCACTCATCCCTTGCCCTCATTGCCCTCACTCACCCCATTCCACCTCCCCTGCCACCTTACCTCCATCAACAGCTCCTTCCAGCTGCTCCAGAGCACAGAGGAAGGTTGGTGCTCCATGTGAGTTTGTGCACTGCCAGAGAACCTTTTATGACTGGCGCTGACTGCTTTGTGGCCATCAGTGCCAGTGGAACACATGTTCCACTGCCACCCAGCCTGAGTAGGATTGGGCCATTTGTATTATTGGACTTCATTTGCTTCTGTTACTTTAAGAAAAACAGTACCATCTCTGTGTTCAGTACACACAGAACTCCAGTAAAAGTAAGTTTTCAAATGTCAGCAATTTCAAGGGTCATATCTAAGCCCATGCTTCACATTTCTAATTATATCACAGTGTCAGCCTAATCCTATTCTAGATTAGGCTTTACTGCAGAGCCTTTTGCAACAGCAGAAGCGAGTTCCACTGTTTTAAAACTATTAATAATAATAATAATAATAATAATAATAATAATAATAATAATAATAATAATACAGGTATTTATATACCGCCTTGCTAGGTCCTCAGATTTCTCCTCAGACTTTATTCAAGGTGGTTTACATAGGCAGGCTAATTTAAATCCCTGTAGGGATTTTTACAATTGAAAGAAGGCCCTATGTTTCAAGAGCTACAATTCAGATGTTTCTTTCTTGATCTGGTTGCACATTCTGGCTTCCATCCTCCCACGCTCAGAGCAGATGGAATAACTCAGCTCAGCTTGTCAGCTGCTTCAAGGTGGCAGGGTGCCAGTGGCCTCAAACTGGCGACCTTCGGATGTTATCTTCAGGCAATCAGAGGCTCAACCCTCTAGACCAGGCCTCCTGCCCTATTAGTGAACTCCTGCTCCTATTAGTGAAGGTGTCAAGGCTAGAGTCATTTTTAATGGATCGTTTTTTCAATTCTTCCACTAGTTTATCTCTGAGAGCTAAAAATAAAAAGTAAAAAAAAAGTGCAATGCCCATGCACATTTTTATGGTCTTTGGCAGGTGCACTGGGGGTACTTTCATTTTAGCCATATATTTTCTGCTTTCAAATTAAGCACTAGAAGCTACTTTAAATGCTGTAGATTTTCAGATAAATATAGCAAGTGTCACTGTGTTTTTTACCGTGCATAAATTCTCCAGAGATTATCAGAGGGAATCAACAGAAGCACATATAGGGCAAACTAGCAAAAGTTAAGCATTTTTAAATCCCATTGGCCTGACTCAGTTTGGCAGGATTATGAACATTTTGGGAACTATTCAAGTTCTCCACACCAAGCCACTCAGTCCCGGGAAGATGTTCCTCTTGTTTATCCATTTATCAGAAGAACATCCATATTCATAATGTAAGGAAACATAACTCACCAAGGAAAGGGAATGCAGAGATGTTATTCTCGAGGTAACAATAGCAGAAAAACATTAAACACCTCACCCCAGACCACATTTGGCATCCCTCAACATTCTTTACTTGTTTTACTTGAAGACAACCCCTTCTCTCAGGGCCAGCTCCCAGTAGCATTGCTAGAGGGCGTGTAAAGGCAAAGTTTTGCAATGCTCCTTACCACAGTGTGCAAGTGACCCCCCCCAGTACAATTCTGGGCCACTAGAGCGGGGGTGTCAAACATAAGGCCCGGGGGCCGGATGCGGCCTGCGGAAGCTTTTTATCTGGCCCTCAGGCTCTCAGCTGCTGAGCCATGCTGAGGTGTTACTGCTGAAAGAGCAGCCCACTTGAAAATTGAGCTCTCCCATATATGATCAAGATATGTATATTTTTTTCTGTCATTTGTAGCTAATGAGTTCCCAAGTGAGAAAAAGTGCTTATTTTTGGTCATGACCTGTTTAATGACATCACTTCCTGCCTAATGACATCACTGTCAGCCCTCAGCAGGCGTCATGAATGCTATTTGGCCCTCTGCATGAAATGAGTTTGACACCCCTGCACTAGAGCAAACAGGAGGACGGGCTGCTTGCAGACTGCAGTGCAGCACAGTGCAAAATTTTGTGCTTTGCACCCCCTTTAGTTATGCTACTGCCACTTTCAGCTTGGAGGCAATGTGCCCCCAATGGATTCCTCTTACCTTGGTGAGCTCTCGCTTTTGCTACTACATTGACGCCCCTCCCTATATCTTGACTGGTGCTAGCAAATGCAGAAAAGGATATTGCTGCTGCTTCTAGTGGCGGTAAACCAACAGCACCACCAACAGTGGTGTTCTGTGAGCATGCAATGACATCACCAGCATCCAGTGCTCTTTGGGGATCAGTGCTAGCGTCAGAACTGAGCCTCCCACAGCACTTGTCCCCAGCAATGGCCCTAAACCAATATATGTTGATGAGTGACAGCACCATTGCAATCTGGACAACTGTGTTCTTGTCAAATGCATCCTGGTACTGGTCATCTGTGAGCCCAATCCTATGCAAGTCCATTATAGTCAATAGAGCTTACTCCAAAGTAAGTGAGGCTAGGATTGTAGTCTGTGTCCTTTTTGTGTGTATCCTGGGTGTCTGTGTCCCTATATAAAGGTAGGGTTAGGGTTAGGGCTGAGATAAGAGGTTCAGGATATATAATGGGGTTTGTTGCCCAATTATAGTTTATTGCCCTGTTATAGTGGGGTGCAAATGACTGGGATGCAAAATGTGGTCCCAGAAGTAAATGCTCAGGGACACCTATGACCAGGACACATTTGACCAAGACACAATAGTCCAGGATGCAAACACCCTAATACAGGGTTTCCCAAACTGTGGGTTGGGACCCACCAGTGAGTCAATTTTTGGTGGGTGATGAAAAGTTTTAGAAACATTAAAAAAAAAAAAAAACTTTGCAGGTACCCATGCCTGGTTTGCAGAAGAACACTGTCAGCTGGAATACTAACCTGTGGTATGAGGTTATCTTCATAACCTCATATTAAAATGCCACATTTTCCCATTTTCTCTAGTAACTGGTGTGCTGTAAATCAAGTGTGAACCCAGTTTCAGACTTTTGCCTGGCCTGGAATTCCCTAACTGCACATCTTACTCTGCAGTTCAGCCTTCTGGGTACCCTGGAATGACTGTAAAGATTTGGGGAAACAGTCCTTGAACTTCCTAGGTCTCTATTTTTGTTTTTAGTGGGTTCGGGTGCTAAAAACTTTGGGAAGCACAGCACTGTTACCATGTTCATGTTGATGCTGGTTCTGAACTCCCCCATCCCACGCTTCTCAGTCTGAATTTTGCTTTAGGTGACATTTGGGTGGCAACTCTCAGCAAAATCACACATATCATTTTTATGATTCCTTCTACCTGTCTGTGCTCTGCGTGTGGTTCATTGCAAGCCTAGAGGAAGGAATAACTTAATAAATTCCGGTTGGCAGTTACTGTCTGATCCGTCCTTTAAATCTTGTTATCAGATATGAAGCATCTGGATGACCCAATTTAACTGCTGTGATTATACAAACCAATGCTATAATAGTCTTCAAATGGTAGCTAGGAATTGTGAGCTGCACTGTGTACGAAAAAAGCCCCCACTGCAAATAAACAACATTAAAAGACGTATCGTAATTAGTCGCGCTCAGAAAGAAGCTTCTGTAGCTACAAGTCACCTAATCTTATTATCCTGGAGTTTGTATTGAAATACTGATGCTCTGTTTTCCCAGATATTTGATGATTAGCTGCTCTCTTCTGTTACTCTCAGAAATCCAGGTGGGCTGCTTCTTCATCTGCTGGACAACAGGGAAATTAGGAGCATCCCACTGAAGTAAACAATTTACATGAGCTCAGAATCTAAACTTTAATCTTCTGCAGCTGAAAAACAGGAGCCTTCTGTTCGTATAAAGCACTTGGAATACTAAATGAAAAGTTCTGAATAAGAAAGCCTTGGACATATGAACAGACTCCATTAGGTTATCACACGTGCAGCGCAATCCTAACTTGCGCTGGAAACAGTTGGCTAGCGGGCCTGTGCTGTATCCAGCACGAGTTTTGGGGCTTAGTTGTTCAGCCCAGGACAAGAGGAATTGCTTCACCTCACCCCAGGGAGAGGCACTACAGCCCCAATGGGGCTACTCAGATCTGCACCACCTACGGAGGCAGCGCAACTTCAAGCAGACCGGGGCTGGCCCAGGCTGCCTGGGAATGTTGTTAGGATCTGCCGAATCCTGCCCCTTCTCCCACTCCCTGCCCATCTGCCTGCCCCAGGACCACCCGCTGCTCATCCTCTCTCAACCCCAAAACGCCTCCTCCTCACCTCCTCCCCATCCTCTCCACACCCTCCCCAGACCCCTGCATCAGCCAAGCTCAGCCGACACAAACTCACTGTCCCCAGGGCCTACCTTGGCACAGTTCAGCTGGTGCAAGTCCCTTGTGCCGGCCTAACTGCCTCCAGAATGGCGTGAAAGTGTTTTATGTCACTTTCACAACACTCCTGGGCTGGCACAATGGACTTGCACTGACCTAACTACCAGTTATGACTGCACCCTTATCCTACTTTCTTGGTGGGAACTTGGCCGAAAAGAACATCCTGGAGCAGCATTTGTGTATATGTGACCCAGGGTGGCTGTTGTACATTACTCATTTGCCCCTCAGTACATGGTGATGTGGAGCCAGATTTCTCACAAATCTGTTCAAGCCTTTTCAGGAGTTTTCAGATTTAGTTAAGTGGTGGCTGGGTGCACACCCTTTCCTGGGAGTAGGCCGCATCAAACACAATGGGACTTACTTCTGAGTAGATCTGCGTCAGCATGAGCTGCAGGATAAATATGCCACCTACGGAACAGCTTTATTTGCTGTTGCAAACTTACAAAACTTCATGTTAATACGTTCACACATGCTTCTCATAAGTTGTTGGTTGCACACAGTGGCGCACTGGACCTGCCAATCATCAAAGAGAAAACCCCACAAGTAGAACTTGCAATAAACCCAACATCATCTCAAAAACAATTCCTCTCAATAGAATCAGTTCACAGATGTGTGTTTTCTACTGAAAACTCACAAAGCCCTCTTCATGCCTTCATTTTCAAGTAGCTGAATGTGTATGGGGGCGGGGGCAGTTCATGATTGCATTCAGTGTTTATCCACACGTATTCACTGGAAGAACTGCATAGCCCCTGGGCATATACAATTCTATGTGCATAGGGCTCTCTCCCTAGAACTGGGAACTCCATAGTACTCTCTCCATAGAACTCTCTCCATAGAACCAGGAACATAGTTCTAGTCTTTTTACTTGTAAACATAGTCGATATGTAGATCTTCAAATGAATACACACAATCCCATTCAGGTTCAGTCATGCAGACTGAAGGATGCGAATTGTGTTCATTTCTCTGGATTACAACAACTGAATGGTCTATGTACATCTGAAGGAACCATGTGGGTAGGATCAATGAATTTCTTCCAAACAAACACTGCCTGGCTGAGAGGGAGGAAGGGCATGTTTGTTTAGAAAGGAACTTTGTCATTGGTTTCACCAGTGTAATTCCTTCACACATTTCCAGAGCAGAGAGGAAATGAGCCAGGGGAACGCATTGCTGCTACACAGGGCCAGCCCAAGACCCCCCCCCATGCCCGAGTCAGCAAGCCAAATGCTGCTGACACGCTGTGCCAACTGCCACTCCAGCCCCCTTATCTAGCAGCAGACCAACCGCGGCCTCTACCACTTTGTTTTGTCCTTTCTGTCCCTGGATTCAAAAAGAGAGACAGACAAAAGAGGAGAAGAGTGTGGTGGGCTAGAGCAGAAGCTCCCAAACTCTGGGTTGCAAGCCACTGGTGAATCGCGAGCCGATTTTTGGTGGGTCCGTTGCACCAAGCAGAACCTCCTATGAAAACATGGGTGATGGAAAGATCAGGTAACTAATTGCCTCAAGCCCTGAGGCTATTCAAAAAAAATCAGATAGCTGCTAATTGCTCTGCAAAGAGCTCAGCTCTTGCAGTTTGCAAGCACGTGTAATTATAAGGGAGGTAAATGTCTTTTTTCTGGTTATTATTACCTGTAAATAAATAAATAAAATATTATTTCTTTCTAGATCTCCTTTTTATAACCTAGGTGGATCCTGACAGACTGTCATTTCAAAAAGTGGGTCCTGGTGCTAAAAAGTTTGGGAACCACTAGGCTAGAGTGTGTTAAGCTAGGTTGCTCTGTCTACTACCTCCTTTCCTCCACACTTCCTTTTTCTATCCGTTACCCTCTTTCTTTTTGAATCTAGAGGCCAAGAGGAGGAGAAGGGAAGGAAGCTGGTAAAGAGCGGACTGAGGCAGGCAGTGGCATCACTAGGGGGGTATGGGCCGCACCAGGTGATGCACACAGGGGGGCGACGTGCACTGGGGGGTGACACGCTAAAATCGTGGTGGTTAGGAGTAATTCCATCATGTTATATACTGTTGGATGCAGAATTTCCAGCAGAATGGTCCTGATCCAATGAATGCAGTCCCCAAAAACACCTGAGAAGGAAGTCCCTCCCTCCAAGCAGACGAATGAACCTAAGGAAAATGAAACTAAGCCTCACGGTCATGTTTACTCGTGAGTAAGCAAACATGCCTTGGCTGGTGGTCAGGCCAGGGTGAAGCCACCAGAATGGTCTTGATCTGATGGAACTGGAGCTCCAGAAGGCAGCCTTCCCCCTACACTAAAAAGGATCAAAACAGAGGCTTCCGCTGATAAGGTGAACCTTTTTGAAACTTGCAAAGCCAGGTGGATCCTGACAGTGATCTGGTTTAAACAGAAGTTCTTAAATTGAACTGGGCACTGGGTAGGGCTGAAAACCTTACTGATTTTGGAGGAGGGTGTGTGTTATTGCAGGCAGGCTACAGAGGAAATTCACTTGGTGGAACAGGGCTGGCTTCTGCTTATTTAATTATTTGTTTTACTTTAATTATTTACTGATTTATTTTAATTTGCCTGATGATGTCACTTCCACCATGACATCACTTCTGGTGGGTCTTGTACAGATTGTCATTCTAAAAAGTGGGTCCCAGTGCTACAAGTTTGAGAACTGCTGCAATAAGGTGTTAGTAAGTTGACACCCTGGGGTTGTGTATGACTCCACTGCTGACCGAAATCACTAAAATCACAGTTTGGAGGAATAATACCAACATGTTATATATCGATCAATGCGTCATTTCATGCAGAATGTGTTCCATCTTTGTTCTATCAAAAGGTACAGCCAAAAAACCAGTGGGGGCGGAGTGATGGTACATCACCATGCCTACTACCTGGGGTGTCGCCCCGCTCACTGCATGAGGGGGTGACACACTGGCATCCCGCACAGGGTGATGCAAACCCTAGTGAAGCCACTGGAGGCAGGCACCCCGCAATCAATTTTCTCCATGATAAAACAGCCTCAGTCAGCCTCACGGACAGACTGGCTTTGTTGTCACTAGTCAACAGAAATGAAATCTAAGAAACCAACCTTTTACGATGTCTTTTTCTCCAGTATTTGGTTGGAGCTCATTAAAGGGAGGAAGAGAAAATGCTCTCCTGATATAGTCCCAAATCTAAGAGGGGAGGATTAAGCGAATAACCAGAGTGTTCTAAGCAAGCACTTTCTGTTGCTGAGAGTATTCTTTAGCTCCCTATCCTGTTACTTTTTATAAAGCACATGTAGGATGCTTTATACTTTGTATAAAACACATATAAAGGATACAAATGTATCCTGTGCCCAATTACATTTGCTGCCATGAATCATGATAATCTGGAAAACTCCTGAAACGTTTCAGGAGTCTCAGGTGTGTCTGCTGAAGTCAAGTAGTTTTGCCAACTCCTGGTCTTGAAGGACTAATTTGAGCAGGAGGCCCGAGGAACAACTTATGTCAGTAGCAAGAGATGTTTTCATTGGCCACTGGAGACTTATTAAGATACGGCTCTAGGGTTCTCGGTGTGAAAAAATACACACCGAGAGGCACACACATTCCACTCTTTTGTGAATCACTGAATGGGATGGAATAATTCAGCTGATACAACATCTGCCAAACTTTTCCTGCCCCTGAGTTATTGTGGATGGTGCCAGAGCACTAGCTCTGAACTGACAAAAAATTGTACATGTGCCACTTTGGACTGCTGAACTTGCACAATAAGGTCGCACATGATTTTGCATCTCAATTTTAAATCTAGGTGTGATGGAATTTGAAGCAGGGTCTCCAGGGCCTAGGAGAGGGGGGTAAAGGGGGGTAATTTGTACCTGGGCCCAGGGTCAGAAGGGGGGCCCAGGAGCCAAAGGAGGGGCCCAGAAATTTCCTGGGATCTTACAATTTTCAATCTCACCCAGACTTATTGCCCACACTGCCAGGAGCCATACACACCAGGCCCAGGAATGCATACATTCCTTAACAGTGTCACATCTGGGAGGAAGCTGGCCTGCTCCAGGAGCTCTTTGGCTTGCGGATCTGCTTACAATGATGGAGTGAATGGTTGGCAACCTTCAGTCTCGAAAGACTATGGTATAAGCCTACAGCACCTGGTATTCCCAGGTGGTCTCCCATCCAAGTACTAACCAGGCCTGACCCTGCTTAGCTTCTGAGATCAGATGAGATCAGGCATGTGCAGGGTAACAGTTGCTGCTTGGAGTGAATGGGAGCTCAGGAACAGAGCTGCGGGGCTACAGCTGGTGCAGAAGTGGTGCCGACCCCTATTGCCCCCCCCACTCTGTTTCACCCCCTTACTCTTTGGGAAGGGGCCCTAAAGAAACTTTGTATCCCCTGATAGAATTCCTCTTGGAGGCCCTGAGGGTCTCACCTGCAAATCTGAACTGACAGGAGGGCTCATTCATTGTGACAATCAGGACTCAGACCATTCATCTTGGGCTTTGAGGGTCTAAACAAGCACTTTGAACTCACCCTAGAAACACACTGGTAAATAGCATAGATGCTTTTTAACATGGGTGATAAATGAATTGGTGGAGGGGATGCAAACAGATGGCCTGGGAGAGGTAAATAATTTTTTTTTTACCTCCCTGTAGGCTGCCTAGCTTCCAATGG